>NC_139513.1:102175881-102820881 GCF_947247035.1 Vipera ursinii | reverse complement strand
GCTGTGTATTGCAAACTGAATCAGATGCAGATTCTCAGTTTATATCCAACTTTTTCTATATAACAAGGGAACATTCAGTGTGTTTGAGGATGTAAATTAAGCCTCCAGATATGACCTTTTCCCAGTCCATATTATTCTATGGGTAGCATAATCCAACATGATTCAGTACAGGACTCAAAATAAGGTTCCATTTTCTTTTAGAATATCATATTTGTGAGAAATGATAAAGTACATTCCTGACTGCATTGGATATGATTTTGAGGAGTTATGCTAAAAACCTCAGGGATTGTTTTCCTGGCCTTTTCTCTAACATAAATAAGTTGTAATTATGGCAGGCTACCTGGGTAATGTCAATTAGAAGTTGCTGTCCCATTATGGAATCTGAGGTATAACTCAGATCTCTTTCCTGCATACACAGCTATTGGACTTGTCTCAACAGGTTAGACTAGAAGCATCAATAGAGCTCCAAGGACAGAAGCTCTAATAAATAAGATCATTGTAGAAAAGCAAATGAAGCCATTAAGACTCCTGCGCATCAAATGCAAGTCCCATTTATTCTGAAATTAAAATTTTATTTTATTTTTCCTCTTTATTTTGCCTATTTCTGCCACTCTAATGGCAGAAAGTGAAGAGGAACTAAAGAGCCTCTTGTTGCGAGTGAAGAAGGAGAGTGCAAAAGTTGGGTTGAAACTAAACATTAAGAAAACCAAGATCATGGCATCTGGCCCTCTCAATTCCTGGCAAATAGATGGGGAAGAAATGGAGGTAGTGACAGATTTTGTTTTCCTGGGCTCCAAGATCACTGCAGATGGGGACTGTAGTCAAGAAATTAAAAGACGCTTGCTCCTTGGGAGGAAAGCCATGGCAAATCTAGACAGCACACTAAAAAGCAGAGACATCACCCTGTCAACAAAAGTGCGTATAGTCAAGGCTATGGTCTTCCCAGTTGCAATGTATGGCAGTGAAAGTTGGACCATAAGAAAGGCTGAGCGCCAAAGAATTGAGGCCTTTGAACTCTGGTGCTGGAGAAGACTCCTGCGAGTCCCTTGGACTGCAAGGCGATCAAACCGGTCAGTCCTAGAGGAGATCAACCCTGACTGCTCTTTAGAAGGCCAGATCCTGAAGCTAAAACTCAAATACTTTGGCCACCTAATGAGAAGGAAGGACTCACTGGAGAAGAGCCTAATGCTGGGAAAGATTGAGGGCAATAGAAGAAGGGGACGACAGAGAATGAGGTGGCTGGATGGAGTCACTGAAGCAGTAGGCGTGAGCTTAAATGGACTCCAGAAGATGGTAGAGGATAGGAAGGCCTGAAGGAACATTGTCCATAGGTTCGCGATGGGTCGGACACGACTTCGCAACTAACAACAACAACATTTTGCCTGTATGATGTCATGAAAAAAACCAGTCTTTGGGTTAGGGGCAACCATTTCCACCTCTCTCTTGTTTTACTCAGGGGATAGTCTAGTTTCTGGTTGTTTGCTTGTGATCTTCTGACAACAGCACTTTTAATCATCCAATGGGCTTTGGAACAATTTATAGTCTGATGAAAGGCAGGCTACTCACTTGCTGAGTCCAATATTTCTCTTTCATGCTTTCTTTTTCATGGTATTTTATATAAAAACAAAGACATTGGTGCTGGTTTGGCTGGTTTGGTGCTGCTTTTTGCAGTGTGTTGAATTTCTAGATAAGCAGATCAGGGCCAGAGGTAAGCAGACTGAAGGCCAGAATCTAGAGGCAGTTTGCCCATCCCATGCATACACCAGCCAAACAATTTACATTTCAGGCATCAGGTCTATGGAGTTTTTTATTATTATTTAAAAAAGGGAATTGAGATTTTTTTTTGTTTGGTGTTTCAATGATGCATTGCTAATGCTGACAAAAATATTTTAATAGTCAGTGTCCCAAAGACTTTGTTTCTTTTTAACTTGATATGTAAAAAAAGAAAAAAAAAGGATATAGGAAAGTGTTTTGGTAAACTCGTTCTATGTGTGATATTACTTTAACTCCAAGCAAAATCATTTGACAGAAGGAAAGCACTCATTGATGAATAAAAGTTGCTTTTGTCAGGTGAATATTTAAAGCTTTTTTGAAAGTTTTCAATCCTAACCATGTAAAAGTTTAGCATATATGTATAATAACACACCAGATTTAATGGTGTTTGAAAAGAAGAAACGATGGACAATTGATGTGATAATAACGGGATCATAGAATAGAAGACAAAGAATTGGAGAAGATCATAAAGTACTGAAAATCAAAATTGAAACATTATGATATAAGCCTTCTGTGGTGGCCCCATTATACTGTGTGACGTATGAAAAAAACTTGGATTTTGGATTGCATTTTTTAAAAAAGCACATTGATAAAAATTTCCATTCATAAATTATAAAACACTATAATGCTGGATCCACACATATAGTACATTGATATATTATAATATCCTAGGTTCTTGAGAAGAATTCAATAATTCTAAAGGCCAACACCAGTTGAAAAACTGGTAGCTGTGATTTCACATTGTTGTAAGTTATATTCAAAACAATGAACAAAAATAATAAAAGCTATTTTATGTATGTCTTTTAGAAATGAAAAAAATAATGTAAAAAAATCTATGTTCATTAGAAATAGCTTCAACTAAAAATATAGTTTAGTGCTAAAAGAACAAAAATGCAAGAATAGTTACACAGTTTAGTATTAACTGAAAAAGGAAGACAATCTCCATTTTATTTACAAATCACACAAAACATTTCCTTTTTTGTTTTGGAAAGAAAACTCATTGATAATGTTATCAAATTAGGGGTTACAAGGTCATCACTTGTTATCCAAATTACATATACTGCTTAGTGCAGAAAATTCTGCTAACTTTGCTTCTGCAATTCATTGTTGATTTGTTTAAGCTACGAAAATGTCTCTTCTCCTGAACTGTTGAAAAATGGAAATATTATTTCTATATTGAGAAAAAAGCCAAATGGATTATATATTTGATGATAGTTTTTTGTTTTATCATTTTGCTTGAAATAAAGCATGGAAGTGCTTTATTTCCCCAATAAGATTAACATTGCAATTGGTACACTCTGTATATTTAATTTCTTCTGCTGTGATTTCAGGTTGAGAATATCAGTGAAAAGAAAGAGATCTGCTCCTTACAATGGTCAATCACACATGGCAAGAAGACACCCATCTCTCCTTACAGTATAAATTACAGATGTGATGTGACCATTACACATGAGAATCTTACCGTGCTTTGAAAAAGCTGACTTTTTATTCTCCCCTCCCATCTTGTGCAAACTGCTGGCTTACTGATTGACAGGTGGACAGGTTGTGATATTATTTGCACAGAACTTGCATGAAAAGAAAGAACATGCAATTAATGTTCACTGCCTTTCCCACCCCCATGTTGTTGTTTTTTAAGTCACCAAGTCAAAGGGGAAAGAGCCCTTCTCTAGTTCTTCCCCAGAGTCCATTTCAATCTTGCGATGTCCCTAACTCTCACACAGTTCTGTACATAATCAAAATGTGTTATTGTGTTGTTATATGCCTGCTTTATTGCAAATCCAGGCCTTTTTAGTCTTTTAAACAGCTGGCTGAGAATGTTAACAGCTCTTGCCCACTTCCTTATGCATGCTAGGCTGTTAACTACATCATTATCCTTTCAGTCAAAACTACTTAAAAACTGTCATTGAATAAAGCAAACAAGATATAGCTTTCCTCTTTCCTCTTTATTTTTTAACTTGTGAAAAGCTTGAAATTAAATTATTGTTAATATTCAAAGACCTCTCATAAACTAAGGATGTAAGCTGCAGCTTACTTTACTTCTGACTAAAGTTAATAGGTTTCTATCTACCTCATGATTTTGATTGCCTTTTTCATATTTTCAGGGTGGTTGTGTTTTGTTTTGTTTTTTTTTTTGAAGTGCTGAAACCTTAATAGTACACATATCCTTTTAATTCCAGGGAATGGATGCAAGCCATTTCAACCAGCATTTATTTGGCAATCAAATATATGAACATTTTAGAAAGTTCAGTTATCATGTCTGGGCATGAAAATAGGGTTTAGAATGAAACGCTGCCTTCAACTATAGATAAGAAAGACCAAGTATACAATGTTTGTATTGTTATAGAAATACACATACTTACTGCATAGTCTATAAAAGATAGCAATATGACACAGCTGTGGGATTTAAAGACTTCTATGAGGAAGGTTCCTTTTATTACATAAAGTGTAACAAACAATATTCTATACATTTAATTATTTTCTCTTTAATAACACTTTCCATCATTGTAACAAGAATTGGTTTTCAGCTGATTGCACTAAAATACCCTGCAGGGATACTTCTTACAAGGACAAAATGTAGGCAGGTGACAGATACACACAGAATAATATAATATAAATCTTACATAGTTAAATGTAAATGCTGAATCATTTGCAGAAAGGATAAATAAAATAAAGACAAATGTTATAAATTACAAAAATATCACAGAGGGTATTTAAAAAAACCAAGAAACAAAAGGAAAGGAAATCAAGTATATGTGCTGAGAGCTTAAATTCCTCATGCAAACTTAAATTACACAAACACAAACATACAAACACACTCTGGATGATAATTATTGCCATGTCCAATATGATACAATAGCATTTCTGTACCATGTTCCAAAGAGTCTCCAAAGACATCTCTCTCTCTCTCACACACACACACACACACACACACAAACACACACACAAACACAAACGCACACATTCTGTGTGTGCGTGTGTATGGACTATGAGATGATGGAATGAATGTGTGTGTGTGCTTTGTGTGTGCGTGTTTGTGCATAGGAACATCTCTCTCTCTCACACACACACACACAAACACACACATTCTGTGTGTGCGTGTGTATGGACTATGAGATGATGGAATGAATGTGCGTGTGTGCTTTGTGTGTGTGTGTGCGTGTGTTTGTGCATAGGGATATAACATGTACATACACATACACAAAACCTACTGTGTTTTTCCAAAAATAAGACCCGGTCTTACTTTTTTGCCTCCAAAAGTGGCACCAGGTCTTATTTTCAGAGGGGAGATCTCTTTTCCACTCACCTCTGGCACCGACAGCTCCGCCCAGCCAGCCCACTTCTTCTGCAGCCGAAGTAGCAGCTTTATTCTGTAGCTAAGAATGAAGATCTGGCCTGCATTTCACAAAGGCCTTTCAAGGAGGTCAATAAGCCAAAAACCAAGCTATGAATTGAATGCATAGCTCGGTTCTCAGCTACTGAGGCCTTGCAGAAATAAGCTGTAGATTGAGTCCATAGCTCAGTTCTTGGCTGTAGAGGCCTTCCAGAAAGACCTCAGCCTGCGAAATGCAGGCTTGGAGACATTGCAAGAAGAGGCCTGGCTGCAAGGTAAGTGGGTGCAGGGCACGTGGGCAGTCAGGTTTGATTTTTTGGGGTGGGCCTAATATAAGCCCTATCCCCAAAAAGAGCCCTAGTTTGGGGGCGAGGAACACACCTAAAGTCAAGCTAGCCAACCCCACTAGTTTGATTTTTATATGTGTGCCTTGGGGCAGGGCTTATATTAGGCCCATCCCCAAAAATCAAGCTAGGGCTTATTTTCAGGGAAACATGGCACACATGCACATAAGCACTTTCTGTAACAAAATTGTTCCTTCAATCATTCCATCATTTATATTGAAAAATGATACACAGGTTCTTACGACTTATTGCTGAATTTTAATTCAGAACATATTTATTACATTATGGAGAGTATTTGTACAATGTATTGTATAAATATTACAACCTTGTCTTTTTTTAAGGAATTCAAATATCTGTTTCTTCCCTAATTAGCTGTTTTGGGCCAGGGGTCATGAGTACTCTTTCCAACTTCCTTTTCTTCTTTTTTTGTCAAGTAAAATATATGATCCTACCAGCTTCTTTAATAATGAATATCTAGACTCTGCTCATGGAAACAGATCACGTCATAAGGATTGGTTAAGAGAAACTTCGTACATTAGTAAATACTTCTGTAAGTTAGTCTGATACAGAAAATAAAATCATTATGTAATTATTTAAATCCTTGAGACTTCTTAAAACAGTTTTAAACCTGGAATATTTCAAATTTATTTTACACAGTGCATTCAGAAATATTCAGATCCCCTTCACTTTTGTCAATTTTGTTATGCTGCAGCCTGATTCTACAGTTGTTGAAATTCATTTAATCTACACTTAGTACTCTGTAATGGAAAGTGAATTTTAGAAATGTCTGCAAATTTATTAAAAAGAATAAATTGAAGTATCACATTGGCATAAGTATTCAGACACTTCACTCAGTACTTTGTTGAAACACCTTTGGCAGCAATTACAGCCTTGATTCTTTTGGGGTATGACACAACAAGCTTTGCACACCTGGATTGGGGGATTTTCTGCCATTCTTCCTTACAAATCATCTCAAGTCAGGTTGGATGGTGACCATCAGTGTACAGCCATTTTGAGGACCCAGATTGTTGGGGGCAATTAAGCTGACTTTGTAATAATGCCGCTTGGGGTGTGTGTGAAAGCCCTAATAAGTAGGCATATACATAGAATGAAGGCTACTGCTAAGCTTGTAAGCCACCCTGAGTCTTCGGAGAAGGGCGGGATATAAATGGAATTTAAAAAAAAAATCAGGTCCCTGTTCAAGTCATGGCTCTGGCTGGACCACTCTAGGACATTCACAGAGTTGTCTCTAAGCCACTCCTGTGCTGTCTTGGCTGTGTGCTTAGGATCATTGTCATGATGGAAAGTGAACCTTTGACCGAAATGGAACAAGTGTTCATTGAGGATATCTGGTACTTTGTTCCATTCAGTTTTCCCTCAACCCTGACCAGTTTCCTAGTCCCTGCTGTTGAAAGACACCCCCACAGCATGATGCTGCCAACACCACGCTTCACTGTTCGGATGATATTGGACATGTGATGAGCAGGACCTGGTTTCCTCCACACATAATGTTTAGAATTGAGGCCAAACCATTCAATCTTCATTTTATCACATCAGAGAATCTTGTTCCTCACAATCTAAGAATCCATCAGGTGCTTTTTTGCAAACTCCAAGCAGACTTTCATGTGTTTTCCACTGAGGAAAGGCTTCCATCTTGCCCAGACATGTCAAACTCTTGATGTCACGAGACATCGCACAACATATTGGGACAGTTTTGCCATTGCCGGCAAAGAGGTGGGCATGGCTTCCACATGACATGTCCAGCCTATGGGCCGGCAGTTTGACACTCCTGGTCTAGCCATTCTGCCATAAATCTCAAATGGGTGGAGGGCTGCAGTGATGGTTATTTTTCAGGAACTCTGGAACTCAGTCAGAGTGACCATTGGGTTCTTGGTCACCTGTCTTACTAAGGCCCTTCTCCCTAGATTGCTCAGTTTGACTAGGTAACCAACTCTTGGAAGAATCCTGGTTGTGCCAACCTTCTTCCATTTGAGAATTATGGAGGTCACTGTGCTCTTAGGAACCTTCAGTGCAGCAGAAATTTTATTGTAGCCTTCCTCAGATCTGTGCCTTTCAATAATCCTGTTTCTGAGCTCTGCAGACCACATGGCTTTTGCTCTGCTACAGTAAGCATTGGCAGCTATGTGGCCTTCTATAGAAAGGTGTATGTCTTTCTAAATCATGTCCAATCAGTTTAATTTACTACAGGTAGACTCCAATCAAGGTGTAGAAACATGTCAGCAATTATCAAGAGAACCGGGAGGCACCTGAATTAAATTTCAAGTGTTGTTGCAAAGGGTCTGAGTACTTATGCCAATGTGATATTTCAGTTTTTTTCTTTTTTCTTTTTAATGAATTACGTTTCTAAAATTCTGTTTTCACTTTGCATTATAGGGTACTAAGTGAGAAGATGAGAAAAAGTGAATTTCAAAAACTGTAGAATCAGGCTGCAGCATAACAAATTGACAAAAGTGAAAGGGGTCTGAATATTTTCTGAATGCACTGTATATAGTAAAATATTTGCATAATATATCTAACTAATCTTAAATTCACTATTCCCCTGGTGGTCATGGGTTTCATTATGCCATGGGTGTCAAACTGCCGGCCCATGGGCTGGATGCGTCATGCTGAAACCGCGTCCACCCCAGCTCCGACAATGGGGGAAAAGTCATGATGTGTCATGACATGTCACGTGACATTGTGAGTTTGACACCCCTGCATTACGCTATCTTCACTCCCTTTCTTATAGGAGCTTTGCAAAAACCATTTCAGTTATATTTTAATGTTGCTCTCATTTATTTCTCATAATTTACTGATACAAGAAATGACTTTGCAATGGGTGAATATGGAATGTTTAATATAGAGTGGCAGCTTTTGCAATGAACTGTAGCCATTACAGGAGAAAAAACTCTGGAAGTAGAGATTTATTTCCCCTTTTATCCTATTTACCACCAGTAGCATTTGAAACAGAGAAAACAAGAAGGATTTCCATCTTGTTCTGCTCTTTATCTCTGCTTTTATTTTCTTACATTGGAAGACCCTTCATCTCCTTACTTCAGTCTCCTTCCTATAGGAAGAGTGATTTTTTAAAAAAAATCTTCACCTTTTCCTCCATGAGAACAGCAAACTCAATGATGCTATTTTTTAATTAGAGAATGTAGAGTTAATTGAGTTTACTTGACTTTTGCCCCTTAAGAATCCATCTCTAGACACTTTTAATGGGTTTATTCTCCTCTGCTAAATATGGACGCCTTTGAATGAAATGGAGGATTCCAATCAAGGTGACCTTGAAAATTTTCCTTTCATACACTTCAGTATGCTTCTTCATGAATCATATAATGCAAACAAGTTTGTAAGTATGTTTAAATTATGTTTCACATTATATAAGATTTTAAGGTGAAACTAACAATATTATCTTATGTAAAGGCTTTCTATAGGAGATAATGATAAAAATAGCAGGGATTAATTAGGTTTGTGATATATGAAACTCCTGTTTTGTTTTCCTTTTTAGAAATTTCCCTGTCTGGAATTAAGAAAACAGTTTATGTTATATGGAAAGCATTGCAGGAAAAGGTAATCTCATAGTAGATTATTTTAAGAAACAACTATTTCTCAAATATTAGATTCTCAGATGAGGTGTCATATTTCGCTATATAGTGGACCTTTTGAAGTTCATCTGAGACTTGAATATTCCTAAAAACTTTTGTAGTTTAGTCACTGAAGGATGATGTTATTTTTTTAATACCACTACTCTTTTTAATTCTATGATGATATATGTTTTAATACAATCTACTTATAATGGGATTCCAGCATATAGAAAATTATTACATCTTGGTGATCTTTGTTTTATTGACTCAGAGTGTCTACCTTCCAATACTGTATAATAAAAATTATTCCAAAGTAGAAATGAATTAATCTTAAACTTTTTCAGCAAGCCTGTTAAGAAGTAAAACCAGAAGCCACTGAAACTTTCTCAAATAGGAATCATGCAAGGGGTGCAAGATTTTCTTGATGCCTAATCAACTAATAGTTTAGTGATCCATCAATTATATGACAATAATATTCTAATTGCATTTTACCAGATTAATATTGTTAACAGAGTGCTCTTTATTTGCAGGGATAAGGAACAGTTGCCATCATTTATAAGTGAAAAGCAACTCTAAGCATTTGTCACTATTGGCAAGAATTTTTCTGCAGTTGTAATTCAACAACATCTGGAGAACTTTCCCAACAACTGCTGTGTAGTAACTGAACAGCTGGGACTCAGTATAAGCATTTGGATACAGAAGATGTTGAAGTTATAATCTTTAAAGTTCATGGTTCTTCCCCTCCTGAACTTTAAAAAAACAAATTTCCATCCAATTGCTGTAAATTACATTCTGTTCTCAATCTTGTATAACTCTTAATTCTAAACCAGATTACTGGCCTTGGTAAGTGCATGAACTGCTAAAAGTGTATTTCTTTCTAGTAAAAAATATTTTGTAGTAATAGGTAAAGTCTAGTATGTAATTATTCTTTTTTTATTGAAAAGTTTTACAAAAATTTTAATACTAAACCCCCCCTCCCCATCAACCCTCCCCCCTTCCCTCCCCCCCCCGGACTTCCCAAAGCAGAATACATGGTATTACATATAGCAATCTTATGCAAACATATGCTAAATATCTATTACAACGTTAACAAACCTTCCACCCTTTAACTCCCTTATAACAAAACTAAAGTAATTATAATAACACTTCTATAATTGTAAAAATTATTCATATGCTATTTGAAACTTTTTAGTCCCATATTTGTTCTGAATATAATCGATCCATCTTTTCCATTCCAAAATATATTTTTCTTGTGACTGTTCTTTCAAATATGCTGAAACTTTTGCCATTTCAGCTACGTCCATTACTTTAAGTATCCATTGTACTATTGTAGGTAAATCTTCTTTCTTCCAATGTTGCGCCACCAAAAGTCTGGCTGTTATTATTAAGTGTAACATTAATTTAGTTTCTATAACAGTACAATCCGAAATAATTCCCAATAAGAATAGCTGCGGAGTAAATCTTATTTTTTTCTTAAAAACTTTCTGAAAAATCCACCATATTTTTATCCAAAAGGCTTTAACATTTTTACATGTCTACCATATATGATAATAAGTTGCCTCTTCACTACCACATCTCCAACACTTAGGTGGTTGATTTGGATACATACATGCTAACTTTTTAGGATCTAAATGCCATCTATAAAGCATCTTGTAAAAATTCTCTCTTAGGTTTTGTGCTTGTGTAAATTTTACATTTCTAACCCAATTTTTCCCCAAGTATCCATCATTATGGGCTCTTGAATATTCTGAGCCCATTTTATCATACAATCTTTAACTAACTCCAATTGTGAATCAATCTCTATAAGAGCATTATATAAACTTTTTATATGCGATTGATTTTGATCTCATATGTAATTATTCTTGATGTCATCACTGTATCACACTTGGGATGAATAGCTTTTGGATGGACACAGACCATGAAATCTGGTGATCCATTGTGTTGCTGCTATAATATGGAATTCAATCCTTGAAATATATAGGACACTCAACCAAACCCTTATTTGGACTTACTCACTTCATGAAACAAAGAAAAGAAAAAAATGTTATGCTAAGAAATAGATGCTTTTATGCCTTCTCCCACAAAGGCTTTGGAGCAGAACTTACAGGAAAATATTGTTTGAAAATTCATATTCACCAACCTGTAATATTGTTATTATTGTAGATTCAGTGTTTATGTACTGACCTAGAACACAGCAGTTACAAAGAGTGGGTCCACATAAAAGTCATTTTGCCTGAGTACTGAATCACTGACATTCATTAGGGATTCTAGATACAATACAGCAGACATGTCAAACTCACTACATCACATGAAGTCATAAACATATTGGGACGGTTTTGCCATTGCCAGCAATGGGGTGGACATGGCTTCCACGTGACACGTCCAGCCCACGGGCCGGTAGTTTGACACACCTGCAATACAGGATTTTCAGATCAAATCATGCTTTCTAAATAACTGATCCACAGCACTTTTCTTTTTTAAAATCTGTGGATCCAAAATTCTGCCATAATTCTGACATCTGAACTTAAATACCAATCTCCTCTTGACAGTTATAACCTTAACAAAAAGATTGGCAAGTTTAATTTATGCTGAAGTAATAAAGTTTAAGCCAATTTTGTGCATTATTGGCTTTAGCTCAGTACTGCAATTCAACTGCTCTCTTTTGTTACTAAACTACATGATACTGTTCACACAGAGAGGGAGGAAACATGCCAACTCAAGTTTTCAACTGGCAGTTTCATTTATGTTTTCTAAAATTCTGTTCATACAAAAGTGTGTCAATGCAGCTGCTGTTGCTTGATGTTATTTTTAATCACATCAGCTTGGACTTTGTATCATGTTAAAATATTTCTTTCAGAGAATACAATAGATTCAGGACAAAAAAGGTATATTCAGTTGAACAACTACTGTTAAGGCGAGAAAGCTATTTACAATATTTTCATTCTCAACGGTCTTGAATAAAAAGCTAAAATGCCAGAAAGGATCAAAACAAGTGTCATTTATTAGAACGTATTTCATGCTATTAAAAAAAAAGATGCACCCCCTTTTTTAGAACATGTAAACACATTAACGTTTGAAAAACAAAACAACAAACAAATAAAATATAATTTTAATATGCTTGCTCCAAGGAACCTTTACTGAGATTGTATTATTTTTATAGATCATATCTCTTTTTAATGTTTGGTTTCATCAAATTTTCTTCTGAGATTATGATATCTTTTAAACAAATTTAAAATTGCCATGACGAATTCAGCTTTGAATTGTTTTCATTTCTCATGCAACACTGAGAGCCACCTAGCATTTTTATGCATTAGAAATAATTAGATGGGTGGAAAGATTGCAGAAAGAAAAATATGTAATTATGTAGATTTCTCTTTCTCTATGGCAGGATCCATATTATGGAATAAATTGCCACTATAGAGTCAAGGCAACCCCCTTTTTCTCCTATAGTTTAGGAGGTAACTTAACATGTGGTTATTTTTCAGACCTTTTCAGATTTTTTTTTCAGGTTTCTATTTTATAATGATGATAATGATCTTATAAAATGCTTAGTGCAGTATAAGAATAGGCAGCATAGAAATAAGTAAATAAAAAATTCAAAAAGTGAATACTGCAATTCAATTATCTCTGACCTGGCCTGATTTTCTTTGTTTAATGATTTTCTTTGTTCATTGCATTCTATACAAAAACTGAAAGAAAACACTAAATGTTTCACAATGCTAATATTCTTCTGCTACCTGGGTATCCTTCTAAAGGTGTTGGAAGTAGAATTCTGACGGTTGTTCTCACACAATGCTCAGTACACCCTAACAAAATTCATGAAGTTGATATGAACATACAATATGATTTTTTAAAAAATCTTACCGAAATAGTTAGAAGTTATATCCCAAAATTGTGCTTCAAATGGTAATTAAAATCTCCCTTCTGGATATTTTCAAACTGAGGCTACATGAAGATCTGTCAGAGATAGTGGATTCTGGTACTGAGGTTGTGCTGGAGTAGGTGCTTTATAAAGTCCTTTCCAACTCCTATATAAGTACTTCTCACTTAGCTATTGTTTGAGTTACAGCAGTGATGAGACCGTAACTTTGTAATCTATTCTCAGATTTGCCACCATGACAGCTCTGTAAAACAAAGGAAGGTGAAGTAATATCATAAGCACAGTCACAGTTTTACTTAGCAAGCACATCACCGAGTTGCCAGTTCCAATTATGGTCACTAAATGAGGACTACTTAATACTGTATTCTAGGATGAAATGTTAATATTTTAATAATTGTATTTGTAATTATAAATATTTATAATTATTTTTTAAATACTAAACAATAATTATAATGCTTATAATTGTAACAAATAAATAAAATATTCAGGGGTCCCTGGTGGTCCTTGAGCTTGCTTGTTTCTTGCAGATGTTTCATTACCCAAACTAGGTAACATCATCAGTGCATGTATTTAAAATATTAAAATATTTCTCAGGTCAATCATATACTGTAGATCATATACTTGCATTGAATGGATAACAGAGTTTGTAATAGCCAGTAATGTGAACAATTTTGCTAGCAGGAAAAAAAAGGCTTCCTTTCTGGAACAGATATCTTGAAAATAGGCAAAAAAATGTGGGCAAGATCAGTTCTGAGTTCTCTTAAATCATGATGCTCTATATTTATTATTTATTTATTATTTATTAATTAGATTTCTATACCGCTCTATTCCCGAAGGACTCAGGGCAGTTTACAGGGCAAAGTTAAAAACAGTTAAAACAGTACAAAGGTTAAGATAAAGTTAAAATTAAAATAGGATTAAATAACAATAGCCCCTCAGTCCAGGCCAGATAAATCAAACAACCAGGTTTTTAGGTCCCGGCAAAACAAACGAAGGTCGGGGGCAGTCCGGAGTTCCACAGGCAGGTCGCTCCACAGGGCAGGTGTGCCCACAGAGAACGCCCTCCCCCTGGGGATCACCCGCCGGCACTCACTGACCGGCGGCATCCTAAGGAGGCCCTCCCTGTTGGAGCACCCAGGACGATGGGAGATTGATGCTGGCAGCAGGTGCTCCCTAAGATAACCTGCACCCATGCCATTTAGGGCTTTATAGGTCATCACCAGCACCTTGAATCTCACCAGGAGGTTAACCGGAAGCCAATGCAGCTCGCGGAGGAGAGGTGTTACATGGGAGTATCGGGAAACTCCCATCACAAATCACGCGGCCGCATTCTGCACCAGCTGAAGCCTCCGAGTGGTCCTCAAGGGCAGCCCCATGTAGAGAGCATTGCAGTAGTCTAACCAGGAGGTCACGAGCGCATGAGTGACTGTGCGTAGGGCATCTCGGTCCAGATAGGGCCGCAATTGGCACACCAGGCATTATATAAATGTCTTTCAGTATTAGACAGTACAAGACTGACAGTGAAATCTTATTTTGTAAGTACAATCCACAGTGAAGATCCCACTACCCATCTTTCATAACAATTGTTTTTAAACTGTAGTTTCCTAGTTTCCCCTGCTGGATCTAAACTGGGAGAAAATGTGGCATAAAAATACTAAAAGCAAAATAAAAAAAACCCTTGATTTTGAAAAGCAGCAAAGTACACATGCAGCATGTTTCTAGTGTCATGCTGGAATAAAAACTACTCTCTTCGAGTTTTAAGATTATTACTTAAAACCCACACTGAGCTGGTTACAGTCAGAAATCTGTTATATTCTGATGAATTATTGACCCCAACAGCAATTCTTAAAAAAATATTGGAATTGAGATTCTAAAGAAAGGAATTACAAAAACATTTTGAGAATGCACTTATAGACTAATATTGGTCTTGCTTCAAATATTCTTCCTGGAAGATTAAGGATATTTAAGTGTTACAAATAGCTGAGGAAAGGAGGAAAGCGAAAGGCAAGGGAGAAAAACATAGATATGCCCAATTGAATGCAGAATTCCAGAGAATAGCTAGAAGAGATAAGAATGCCTTCTTAAATGAACAGTGCAAAGAAATAGAAGAAAAGAATAGAATAGGGAGGACCAGAGATCTTTTCAAGAAAATTGGAGAGATGAAGGGAACATTCCATGTAAAAATGGGCATGATAAAGGACCAAAATGGCAGGGACCTAACAGAGGCAGAAGAGATTAAGAAGAGGTGGCAAAATTACACAGAAGAACTATACAAGAATGAGCTTAACGTCCCAGATAATCACAATGAGGTGGTCACTGACCTCGAGCCAGACATCCTAGAATGTGAAGTGAAGTGGGCCTTAGAAAAGCTGAGCAACAACAAAGCTAGTGGAGGTGACAGTATTCCAGCTGAGCTATTCAAAATCTTAAAAGACAGTGCAGTAAAAGTGCTACACTCAATTTGCCAGCAAATTTGGAAAACTCAAGAGTGGCCACAGGATTGGAAAAGATCAGTTTACATTCCAATTCCAAAGAAAGGCAGTGCCAAAGAATGTTCAAACTATCGCACCATTGCACTCATTTCTCATGCTAGTAAAGTCATGCTTAAAATCCTACAAGCTAGACTTCAGCAGTATGTGGATCGAGAACTACCAGAAGTACAGGCAGGATTTCGAAGAGGCAGAGGAACTAGAGATCAAATTGCCAACATACGCGGGATCATGGAGAAAGCTAGGGAGTTCCAGAAAAACATCTACTTCTGCTTCATTGACTATGTTAAAGCCTTTGATTGTGTGGATCATAACAAACTGTGGCAAGTTCTTAAAGAGATGGGAGTACCAGACCATCTTATTTGTCTCTTGAGAAACCTATATGCGGGTCAAGAAGCAACAGTGAGAACTGGACACGGAACCACTGATTGGTTCAAAATTGGGAAAGGAGTCCGGCAAGGCTGTATACTGTCGCCCTGCCTATTTAACTTATATGCAGAGCACATCATGAGAAAGGCAGGGCTAGATGAATCAAAAGTTGGAATTAAGATTGCTGGAAGAAATATCAACAACCTAAGATACGCAGATGATACCACTCTAATGGCAGAAAGTGAAGAGGAACTAAAAAGCCTCTTGTTGCAGGTGAAGAAGGAGAGTGCAAAACTTGGGTTGAAACTTAACATTAAGAAAACCAAGATCATGGCATCTGGCCCTCTCAATTCCTGGCAAATAGATGGGGAAGAAATGGAGGTAGTGACAGATTTTGTTTTCCTGGGCTCCCAGATCACTGCAGATTGGGACTGTAGCCAAGAAATTAAAAGACGCTTGCTCCTGGGAAGGAAAGCCATGGCAAATCTAGACAGCACACTAAAAAGCAGAGACATAACCCTGTCAACAAAAGTGCGTATAGTCAAGGCTATGGTCTTCCCAGTTGCAATGTATGGCAGTGAAAGCTGGACCATAAGAAAGGCTGAGCGCCAAAGAATTGAGGCCTTTGAACTCTGGTGCTGGAGAAGACTCCTGCGAGTCCCTTGGACTGCAAGGCGATCAAACCGGTCAGTCCTAGAGGAGATCAATCCTGACTGCTCTTTAGAAGGCCAGATCCTGAAGCTAAAACTCAAATACTTTGGCCACCTAATGAGAAGGAAGGACTCACTGGAGAAGAGCCTAATGCTGGGAAAGATCAAGGGCAATAGAAGAAGGGGACGACAGAGAATGAGGTGGCTGGATGGAGTCACTGAAGCAGTAGGCGTGAGCTTAAATGGACTCCAGAAGATGGTGGAAGACAGGAAGGCCTGGAGGAACGTTGTCCATAGGGTCGCGATGAGTTGGAAACGACTTCGCAGCTAACAACAACAACAACAACAAGTGTTACTTGGTAGGTGTATTCCTGCCTTCCTGAATGCAGTGACTGAATTGAGCTTGTCACAAAGACTGTACTTTTTAAGATATATTGAAACTGGTAAAAACATTTGTTAGCTAGACCTAAGTAAGTTCAGACTTAATAGAAGCATATGATCCATAGATATAAGAATGTGTTATTTAAGAAGGCTGTGGTATGAAAAATTATGACTGATAACTTGAACTTGAAGAAAATATCATAAGAAAAAATGAAGGTTTAAAAGAAGGAGGTAAGCTTGTATAAAAAATGGTTCAGTTTTTTTATTATCAACACAATCCCGAACTTCCAAAGCACTAAGGCAAGGTTTTTACTCTAAAATTATGAGAAATCAAAACATACTCTTAAATATGTTTTTTTTCAGAATGCAAGCACACATGGTTCATTTCATACATTTCACAAGTGGACATCTGTGTGTACATAGTCTTTGGGATGGCTTTTCTTTTCTAGGCTGAAGACATGGGTAGGTTGAAGCATACTAACCTGACCACCTATGACCATCTGCACATCCTTGAAAAAAGCCAGGTTGTGTCTAAACTAGCCAGTTGATTGCTGTTATGCCAGTCAGATAGCTAGCTGAGACTGTTGTGATTCAGCGTCAGCCTGTGATATCGGCAGCTGAGTCTGATGATTCTGAAGAGGAGGAGGAGGAGGAGTGGTTTGGAGAGCCTTTGGTGTCAGAGGCAGGCTCTGATGCACTGCAGGACTCTCAGCCTGGTCCCTCCCATCATGTTCCTCATCAGACTCAGCTGTGTGAGCATGAGGTATTGGACATAGATGATTCACAGCTGGATCTATTCAGGAATGCTAGGAGCAGGAGGCAATCCAGCAGAGTAGAACAGAGAAAGGCCATGAGGCAACTCGGTGAGAGGAGGAGAAGACAATGAGAAGCCACGCCTTGGGATTGCTGATAAAAGGGGAAGGTGTGAGAGGTGCTGGTTGCTGAAGGCAACCATTTGAAGATCTTCTGCTAGAGTCCTGGTCTGTTATTCCTGTTTAACTGTTGTTTGAACTTTTGATTTAACTCTTGTTTGAACTTTTGATTTCTTTGTAAATAAATTTGGTTGGGTTTTTCCAGCCTGTTGATTATAAAAAGGGGTTGTCCCTGACATTCGAACAGGGCCGGTCGTAGGCTGGAACAGAACAGAGACACCTGTATGGATGCCTATGGGCAAATTCTCTATTGAGATTTTGATAGCAGAGAAATCAACATTCCATAGGTTTCTTGACAGAATGAGAATTGCAGAAATTTTGCTTGCCTTCACCAGGGAAGTGGGAGTAAGTACTAAGCCATTTTCAGTGCTGGCTTTTCCTAGTGAAGATGCTACTTTCAACTACACTCCTTTTTCCATACCCACACCAACAAACCATTTCTTCTTCTTCAGAAATATCATAATAGCAGATTTTCTTTATCAATGTTATCTTTCAATTCTATGCCATCCAGGTTTTTTTCCTCCCTTTTCCTGTTTCTGAATTTTGATTAAGCTCTACCATCTGCAAAAATGAATGTTTTTTTTAAAAAATGCAATACAATAATCAAGAAATTTAACTAAGCCACCTTTATTTTGTAAAAAAGAAAAAAAAACCTTTCATTGCTTCTTTCCATCCCATATATATTATATATTTACCCAAAATTTTCAAACAAGTTTTGGAATTTAATATAGCCATTCCCTGGAGTATATCTGCTTTGGAAGGATATGCAACCATATTTGCTATTCTGTTTTCCAGATAGCAGCTTGGCTAGGATTTGGAAAAAAGGATGTTAGCATTTTTAAAGCCTTTCTACCCTCCTCCCCTCTTTTATTATATGAATCAGTGTTGTTGGAGAAGTCAAAGTTCAACACTCCTGCTGCATTACAATGCCTTTCAGCCTGATATTAGAGAGCAAGTCCCATTTTACTTTGCAATATGGAGCTTCACTTCGGCATTAATTCCATTCGAAAAGCAGCTGCACTTATAATAGATTCCTTTTAAGCAAAATGGAAAAGTATACATTTATCAAATAACTTTCTTTCAGTAGTGCTGCTATGGCCTTTGTTGCATCAGAGTTGTCAGCAATCATTCCATCTTTTTTGAATAAAGATGTGCCAAAATCTAGCATCAGACAATATATTGAATAAGCAATGAGAAAATGTACCGGACAGAATCTGTCTTTTTCTCTACAAGCTATTTTAATATATATTTATTTATGCTCATATTACCTTGCTATACCAAATAAAAACTGCTGTGTATTTGCTGCTGCAGCTAAAACCATACATTCACAAGCATTTGCCTTTATTGTTGTTGTTTTTTTGTTTGTTTGGGGGGCTGAGAGAGAATGACTGGCATAGTTATTTGCAAAATAATACCTAGATTAGTGTCTTGCAACCAAAGAGCAGAGGAAATTTATTCCAGCTTCCATTTTGGTAGGCAGATCACATAAATAGGTACTGTGATATTTAAAGTATGCCTTAGAAGATAAAAACACTATTAATGTTTGGTTTGATTTGTGGGGTTTAAAAGCCAGATAATGGGGAAGGAAGTATCGGTCTCCTAGCTTGCTTTACAATAGTTGAATGGATTAAAAATGACTACTTTATGATAGACCCAACCATTGTGTTTGATATACCATGTGAATAAAACCATAGGTTGTGGACACTAATAGTCCATGTTTTCCAGAAAGTGTTCTACAATAGCTTCATGATATAGATTGATTGTCTTGGTATTTTCAGCAGTCATCTCTGAGTTAATAAAAATCCATTCAAATAAAAAATAGCTACAGTATATATTAGACTAGCCCAGTCAACCATGCCTAAATGACAGAGACATGGAATTAACAAATAGTTAACTCTCTTTTCTTTGTAGAGTAATAATATTCTGGAGTTGGAGGGGTGGGAGACAAAGTGGAAACACTCTAGGGCCCTTGTTTCTATCTCTGCTTTCATAATGGTGACTTACAGAGTTTTAGGATGTAACTCAGGCATGGTTGAGCAATATAAACCTCTCTCTATTACTGTTATATTGCTACACTGATGGTTGGAGGACAGAAAATATAAGTCAGTGTTTCTTACCCTTGGCAGCTTTAAGGTATGTGGACTTCAACTCCCAGAATTCTGACTCACTGGGGAATTCTGCAATTTGAAGTCCACATATCATAAAGTTTCCAAGTTTGAGAAACACAGCTGTGAGTCATAGTAAAGATCCTGGCTCTACTCATTAGCTACCATTGTAAGGGATTTTAGGCGGGCAAGGCTGCTTTGTGGATAAGTGATAATCCTTCCATGCACTTTGGAACATAAATATGTTATATTTCAGTATTCAAAGAACATTACAGGAATCCGGTAAGCAAGTACAAACACTATTTTAAGGGGGAAAAAACAGTATTTAAATGTAGGAGATTATGTTCTTTGAAGGAGCTTGTTGTTCAGCATGTTTCACAAGACACATCTCAACCAAGTAGTGGCATTTTGACAATATAATTGTTTCCTGCCATAACATTTACCACAAATTGTGCTTATTCTCCAAATTTAACCTAGCATAAACCCACTGAGATCAGGAAAGTTTGCTTTTATTTGTTACAAGTAATTTTCTACCATCCTACCTGACAGCTAAATAGAAGCTTGATTGGAAAGCAATTATCATATTGGGGAAAATTGTGGATAAACAACGTATTTTCAATCAATGGCAGGTGAATATAAATGGCATTTGAGAGCATTTGATAAATGGCAAGTGATTCTGTCAGTTGCATTGTGTTGCTTAACATTTTTGCAAGTGTAGTCAAGCCCAATCATCTTGTAGACAGCTGTAAACCAATGTAGCTAAACCATTGAAAAGTATTAACAAGTCTATATGTAAAAAATACCTATGTATGTATTCTCAAATGTTCCTGTATTTATTTATTTATTTATTTATTTATTTATTTATTTATTTATTTATTTATTTATTTATTTATTTATTTATTTATTTATTTGTTTGTTTGTTTGTTTTTATAGACCGCCCTTCTCCCGAGGGACTCGGGGCGGTGTACAGAGGAAGGAAGATATACAGATTGAACAATAAAAAACAATAAAAAACAATAGTAAAAACAAACTGGGACCCCAATTAAAGCTATCATGCCAGGCCGGACTGCTGGAACAGGAAGGTTTTTAGGTCGCGTCGGAAGGTACGGAGGTCGGGAGCCATCCGGATTTCGGTTGTATGTTTATCTTTCCCCTGTATCTATTCTTATACTGTATATCTATCCAGCAGCATAGCTTTGTGCAGATCTAATTTGTTCAGCAAATGATATAAAAGTATAAAAATGATATGATACAACTATGATGTTATATTATCTGATGGAAGTTCCAGGTCCTTACTAGTTTCACTAGCAAGGCTAGTTTCACTAGTAAGGCACTGTAAGATGTGAATCCAGCATTTATATTCTGTTAAAATGAACCAGGGCTGTATGGTATTTCACAGAAAATGCTAGATATTTTGAAATATTTCAGAGTCAGGAGGTATAACTTTCCCTCTTCCTTCCAGTATTTTAAATTAATCACATTAAAACAAGAGATAACTGAGGGCAGTGTCTGGGTGATCTCACTCATATCATCCTCCTGAGGAAAGCTCCATTTCATTCAATAAAAGCAGAGCACCTGTTTGGTCTACTGGTGCCTGGTGATTCTCTTCCATCAGCAGATTAAGGCAAAGTGTTTAAACAGAGAGGAGTGCCAAAATACTGCCACACGTTAAGCAATGCTGGTGATTTTTAGGCTTTTGTATGATTTGCTGAATTGTAAATGATTGGTCGGGAACAAATTAGATCTGCACAAACCCTTGCTGCTAGAAGAATAAAAAGACAAAAGCCTTTGAAGGAAAAAAGAGGTAAAGTGTTTTAACAAAATGTGATTAATTTTGGTTTTAACATGCAATAACAACAATCTGCAAGATGTTTTCATCTTCACAATTGTGGAGGACAAAAGAAAGACTATAATAGTAAATCATAAAAGCAATGTTGTATTTTTATATTGGACAAATTCCAAAGAGCTGGTACAGATCTAAGACTGAATTGGCTGAGCTATAACATAATTTGGAAAGACAAATGATGTAGCAAGACACATTGGAAGCATGTTTATATTTTGTTTTAGACTCCAAAAATCATAATTCCAAAACAGCCCTTTTTAGATTTACCTGCTTTGCCTCTACATCAGCCTAATTGGGATGGACAGTGGAGGCCCATGGAAATCATGTAGCCCACAGACTAATCTCTGTAGTCACAAAAACCTTCAGGATTGTGCTTGAAGACTTGAAAGAGCAGACTCCATATGAACATTTATATTTTTGTGGCTGAATTTTGTTGGAGTGCTCCAGGGATATTCTGGGAGCTACAAAATAAGGTTTGGGAATCATTAAATAGCATGGGGACAGTGGCCATACATCCTTGATTAAGAAAAGATCAGTGGCTCTTTTTAATATAAAAAATCTATTTTGAGAAGGAGCAATACACTCAGAGAAATGAACAATGATATGGATAAAATATTTTCTCCCTTAGTCCTTCTGTGCTGTACCTAAAATAATAATAATCAGCAATTTGAGATATTTTTATTGTCCTATTGCTGGGGCTGCATTTTTACATGTGGGGACACATTTATCTCACACAATTTGTTGTGTGATTGCTGGAGGAAGAAAACTTTCTTCTTATTTCTAGTGATGCTGTTGCAATCTCTATTACTCTAATGGAAATTTAGGGACATTGTGGAATGGGAGTGGAAGGACAATGAAAAAGAAGTTATGTTATTTGAAGTTCAGCCTTTTCCAGTGAAGGGTATTTTCTATTGAATGTCACAAATGGTCCAGAAAACCCCCCCCCCAAAAAAAAACAAAAACTTTGAGATATGCTGATATTTTATCCATGAACAACACATTTCAGAAGCATCTTGGCTTTTTTAAAGACAGTTTAAAGCAGCTTGCAAGAGTCATATCCTTGGCTTTTTCTGAAAACTGTTTCTCCCTTGCTCACTTCTTTATGCTGTCAGAGATTGAAAAGGCATGAAGATAAGGGGAATAAAGGAGGGAGAATTTTGTTCAACCTAGTAAAACAGCCTAGGTTCAAGTAAATATTCTATTCCACCACTCCAATAAAGAATAATAAAACAGAAAGGAGATGATTCTATATCATCATTAATGGGAGATCTGAGGGAATTATTTTATTTTTCAATTATTCCTGTTTGCCTATGTTTGCCTATTTCTACCTCTTTATGTATGTGTTATACTACCACATACTTCTTTTTTATTTGTTATATCTGTTGCAAATAATAAATCAATAATGAATATCATAAATAGGGATGCTTTGATGAACAAGTGGCCTGAGATTTCTATCCTATTATCCAGTATCTGCAACACAAAATGTGTATCTGGTTTTAGTGTGGAGAGTATATATCAAAATTTATGTTTACTGCAAATGATTTGTCTTTAATTGATATATAATATGATCAGTTTTTTTTCTGAGCTATTTGGATGTTCTTCACTTTGTTTTGCCTGAAATTTCATTGCAGGCTCAGTGAATAGCAATAGCACTTAGACTTATACACTGCTTCACAGTGTTTTACAGCTCTCTCTGAGCAGTTTACAGAGTCAACCTATTGCCCCCAACAATCCTCATTTTACTGACCTCAGAAGGAAGGAAGGCTGAGTCTGGTGAGAATCGAACTGCCAAACTGCTGGCAGCCAGGAGTCAGCAGAAGAAGCCTGCAGTACTGTATTCTAACCACTGCCCCACCAGGGCTCATGGTGGAATATAGCATTTTATTTCTTTCTATAAGTTAGAAGGTTTACCTTTTTTTTGCCAACCTTTTATTTTGGAGTTCAAAGTAATATGCAATGCCATTTTCATGAAATGCAAGTGACTACAAGCACTATCTGGGTGGATTTTATATTTAGGAAACTGACTGCATTGCTGGGCTGTAATGGTAGTTTTGGGGGAAAAACAAACAAACCTTGACAAAAATACAAACCTTGTATTTTTAGTTATTTTGTTATGAACAACTATTTGTTGGTAGTTAATAATACTTTATTGATCTGTAAGATCACATCAAAATACAAATTTGATTTATTTATTGGCTGATTATTGATTGATTCATTATGCATCATCAAGTTGGTGTCAACCTTTAGCAGCCACATAAGAAGATTTTCTCTGTAATGATCTGTCCCTAAGTTTCCAATGGTCTTTTGGACATTTATATTAATTGATTATCTGCCATTAGGTGGTGTAGATTCTTAGCAACTACATAGATTTTCTCCGTGATGGTTTGTCTTTAGTCTGGTCCTTCGGGTCTTCCAACAGCAGACCCACTGCCACTCCTCTTTCATTCCACCTTTCCCACCACCTTTCCCAGCTCTCTCTATAGAGAGCTAAAGCTTCTCATAATTAGTCTGAAGTAAAATAATTTAAGCTGCATCATTTGTTCTCCTAGTGAGAACTCTGGATTGATTTGTTGGATAATTGCTTTTTGGCTTTCTTGGTTGTCCACAGTATTTTCAAAAGGCATCTCCAGCACCAATGTACAAAGGCATCAATCTATATCTACCTCCAGCACTTTCCTCTCCAACTTCTGCACAATATAGGGGCCTGTTTGCTTTATCTGGGATGACTTTCATGCCTTGAATGTTCTTGCTTGGAATATGGCATCCCTACTAGGAACACCAACACACACACACACACACCAACTAAGGGCCAGCACAGGAGGACTTGAGAAGGAGACTACAAAATACACAACAATAATTAGGCCATACATAACAAAATAGGGTAAAGGGCAAAACTAAATGTTTTCTAGTTGTTTTGAACATTTTGTGGTGTTTAGCTGAAAAGTATTTCTTTTGAGAAACACACTGAAGTTTTTTTAGAGATGAGATTTCTGTATTGTTTGTTCCAACTTCACATTACAATATTTTTTTAAAAAAAAATGGCTATGCAAACAAATAGCATGCTTGAAAACCTTTAAAAAAATCCTAATGATTTTTTCAAATTGTTGCATTTTTACAATGTATAATGATAGATCCAGTATGTTATGTACTGGTATTAACCGTTAACGTGTTTTGGTTTAAATGTGTCTCCAACTATTCTGGAGGGAAACTGAAGTTTGTATTTGAGTGGGAAAGCCAGCTTTAAATCTGATTGGTCACTGCCTAGTGGTGGCACATATAAATATCTGTCAGTCTGTTGGTTGAGTTCAGTTCTGTTATTCTTGCAATAAACCTGTTGCATTAGATCGGTCTCTGAGAACCCACTATGCAACACAGTAGCTAATTAATGCTATCATATTCACAGAAGGCAGTAAGAATACTTTTGTATTTTGAAAGTGAGCTTTCCAGTCCCCTTCCATGTCTGAAGCAATGAGATTCATTGAACAAGATAAAAAATAATCATACATTTTTTTTATTTCAGCTGATATGATTTTAAGGTGTCTTTGAACTCATTTGTTAACAGCACTAAGTATAGAAAGACCTCATCAAACCCAACCTAGCTTTGTAGAACATTACCATCTTTGAATAGTATCTTTAAATGCATAATTAAAAGAATATACAAATATTTACTATCATATATCACTACCCAAAATACAATTTGCTCTATGGGTTAAATTGTTTTAGTTGTGATTATTATTGTATTGACTGATGTCATATAATTTTTCTTCACTATACCAAAGTTTACCATTTCCAGTAGTTAATTCCAAATATTTATTAGAAGTAGCAAATTGCTGAAAAACAGTGCTAGGAATATCTAATTCCTTTCTTTTCTTTTCATATTTCCTTTCCTTGGAATGGCTGAGGAAATAATTACTTGCTTATGTCCTCAGAAAATTAATAAATTGTTTGCTTCAATGCATATTCTTTACTTTTACAAGTAGAAGGAATAATAAAGTATGTTGCTACTAGTATGTACAAAGGTGTCCTGTCACTTTCTTTCCCTCCCCACACACTTCTTAACTGTCTGTTCGTTCCAGGTGACATCAAAATTTTAAAGAAAGAAGGGCAATATATCTAGAACTATTACTTGTAAAGACACAGACATAAAATTGTAATTAGAATACTAAGAGAAGAAAGAAAGGGGAAAAAGGCATACAGTATGCTAAAATAAACTTCAAAAATGTTCCAGATTTGAAAGATCTTCAAAGAAGTGAATCAAATTCTGTACATGCAAAACCTGTTGTGTTTACCCATTTATTTAATGTTGTGCCTTTAAAATAAGTAAATATTTACTAAAATGTTAAAATATTCTGTCATCAAGAAGAAGAAAACCACTTTCTCTTTGCACTGAACTAGGTGGTGGATCACACTGCTAAGAATTTTGTTCAAAATGGAGGCTATGAATTTTTAACAAGACCCCTGCATAAAGCTGCCTTTTGAAATGCTCTTTCTACAACCTAGCATTTTTATTGGAAGTAATGTTTGAATTTAATATAATACTTTTATATTTAATATACTTTAATATACTTACCTTCCTCTGTCAAGCAGTACCTAAAATGATCCTTGGAAGGAACTGCCCTGTGTTGTTAACAAAAATATTGCCAATTTAGGGTAGCAATTTTTTTTTCCAATAGTTCCTTGGCATCTGTTACTTTCAGTGGGAAGTGATATAACTGGATGAACTGTGTTGGAGGTTCAATAAGAACAAACCATTACCTTTAGCATTTTCAACTTTTGACATTTTAGGAAAAGGAAATATATAAAAATATCACAATGTCAGCAAATCTGGCTGCTAAAAATGAGAAATACTAATTTCCAATATTGGGAAACATGAGTGCCCAAAAGATGATGGATCAGACTAAACATGAACACATGACTTACATTCCAAAAGGAACTGTTCGGTAATCTACCTTGGATTTTTGCAACTGTTTGGACTTTAATATCTGTGGCAACCCACTGACCAAGTATTACTATGGCAAAAGTAGACTTTTTAGTGATATACCTTACATTCCTTCAGTTGAGACATGTAGTTTATGTGATTTGCAGCACAAAGGTAGAGATCACTGGTGAAAAAAATAAAAGGAGAGGAATTTGCCCAATTTCCTGTGGTGTCATGTGGGAATAAGCTAGCAGCCACTTCTACCTAAATGAACCTTGGAAATGAATACAATGGTTTCAGTATATATCCATTATAATTTGTTGTATAGGCAAAAATCAAATCTTCAGTCCTTTGGAATTCAAGATGGCCTATTGTCAAAAAAGACTGAAGCCTAAATCTATCCTAAGTTGCAATTTATTTATTTCTTCTCAATCAGACTTACTAAGGAATGAATTATCACATTTTCTATAAGGGGAAAAATATGTATTGGACACTGTATACCTAAAAGTGACAAAAGAGACATAATGTACTTTTGTCTAATGGAATGAGACTGTCTGTGGTATTTAGAAGGATGCAGTCCATGGCTGTACCACATAGAAACTGCTTGGTCCAAAATCTGATTCAACTAAAGCTGGGATCCCCAACCCCAGGCCATGGCCTACTACCAGACCGCGGCTTGTTCGGAACTAGGCTGTGCAAGCAGTGGGCAAGCATGTACACAAAACAAAGCTCCCCCTCACACAAGCCGTGCCTGTTGCCCTCACACATGAAGCTCTCCTTGTGCAAGTGGCAGCCGCCAGACAAATGGAGCTATGTCTACTCACATGCCTACCACTCACAGGAAACTATCCCCTCTCCTCACCCCTCCGCCAGACCATCAAACTAGTACTGTTGGGGACTGCTGACCTAAAGTAATCAAATGCTTTGAACATAAAACATAAATTATAAGTCCTGCATTTATTAACATTTCTTTAATGAAATATTTTATTATAGTAATTTTTACAGATTTGCAAGGTGGTGATGGTAAAGTTTTTTACCCCCAAAGAAGTGAGAACAATAGTTATTTGAGAAGAAAATAAGTTTTTCCTTTAGTATTGAATCCATTACTACCAATGAAAATTGCAATGGTTTGTTAGTATATTGACTCAACTCACTGTGACAGATACTGCCATTAGAAAGCAACCTTTTCATTCAGTATAATGCAGCAGAGTATGATTTAGTCATGTGTAATTAGGATGAAAGATAGAGATGCCAAATTATCTTGGCCTTGAAGAATAAATTTGATCGATTCAAGATTGAAGCTGTTAAAGTAGTAACATAGCACAGCCTGCCTCTCTACATCAAATATTTTAATAAATAACTATTGAACTGAATTTATAAAGAGAAATGTTAGATTATCAGGAGTTTCAGATATTGCAGTCAGTCGTATAATAGGTTATCTGAATTTCCTGAGCTCCCGTGAACATTTCATCTAAGGTAGGAATAGTTTCTTAGGCAATATTTTCTTTGTAAAGAAGAGATTCCATCTCTCTATCTTTCTGTCTCAGGAAATGTGTCAGCCTGCTATTGTTACATTAAATTTCTTTTGTAATGATAGCCACATCCAGCCTCCCCTAACCCAGCTCCACTGCTCAGGTTACCAAAGCAATTGACATTGCTCTTTTGAGGTTTACTGAGCAACCACAGTAATTGTTTGGAAGTAGTCTGTCAGACAATGTTGCCAAAGCTTCCAGAGATCAAAGTACTACAATTCCAGTTCTTCTTAGAATGTACATCTTCTACCAGTGAACTAAGGGTGTTTGGATCATGGTAACTCTGATCCATTCTATCATGATATGTGTTCAATATTTTAAAATGTTTCTGTTGCTATTTTCTAATATTTACACACATGAACCTCACTAGCCTTAATATATATTCATTTCTAGGCAAATATTTTCCAAATATGATCAGTTTTGCACACAACTTTCCCAAATAATTTCTCCAATGTATGATAATTTTTAAAGTGTGAAATATTTCAAGTCTGACACTAACAGATTCTGTTTTGAAGGATTATGGCATTTGACTTGAAAATGACAAATTACTTTTACATCTCTGTCTGAGGCACAGCTTGTTCCCAATTGTTCATCAGTTGTCTGAACTTGTACTCAAGTTTAAAACTGAAGAACAGCAGTCTTGGCTAATGGACTAAATAAATAAAAACTTAAATAAAAAAACCCTTTGCATATTGCTTAAATAATACCTTTCTTCTGGTCTGTATATTCAGATTCTCCCAACAACAACCATTGGAGGAAAATTGGATGAAGTGAGTAGCTGAAAGTCATACAGCAATCTCCAAGATCAAGGAAAGACCTGAAGCCAGATCTTCCTAATTTGCATAAAACAGCTTAACCACTCAACCATACATAAAGTTAAACCATACCCATACAAAATGTTGCCATTTCTACGGCTATATGCTGGTCTCTTTATTGGTGATCTTCAGACTGAAATCCTGAATTGAAAGGACAACCTTACTGTACCCCAAAAGCATGGCTTCAAAATAGAATAGAACAGAATAGAATAGAATAGAGCTGGAAAGGACCTTGGAGGTCTTCTAGTCCATCCCCATGCTCAAGCAGGAGAACTATACCATCTCAGACAAGTGACTGTCTAGCGTCTTCTTAAAAATCTCCGTTGATAATTTGTCAAGAGATCAGGGTACTATGATTCCAGTTCTTCTTAGAACATACATATTTCACAAGCAATAATACACTTTAAATACAACATACGGGACTTCCAGTTTTGTGCCATAGTGCATGGCTGAGGGATTGCAGAGCTCTGCACACCACAGCTAGTTTCGCTCTACCAGGAGACCCTAAATGGGTCTAAAGTCTCTCTGGAGAGGCAATGAAGAAAGAGGGGCGCTTCGATGATCACAGAATGATGGTGGTCATCCTGCTTGATCCAGGGGAAGCCCTCTAACCCAACAGGAGAAAGGCTGGCCACACTTCGTGACCAGCCCAAGGTACTTGCAGCTAAAGTCCAAAGGACTAATCAGAACAATGGTGAACAGTGTGCTTGAAACTGGGTGAGGAATTCAATCTTCTCCCTCCTATTTTGTATCTGATCTCCTGCAAAAGATTTCCAAGAAACAAAAAATCCTCCCAAAGTGATAAGGGAGGGGACTACTGAAAATAGTGTCTCTTGAACTAACTGTAATTCTAAGTACAAAGAACATTTTTACAATAAAGAGAGGGTAAAAAGTGAAGAAACCTGATCATTTGCTATTTTTTTAAAGAAGCACTATTCCTTATTGTGAGTACATTTATGTAACTTGATATGTCTAACATTTTGGACATGAACATAATTATATTTTATATGTTTGGAAAATTTTTGGACCCTTGCAGAATAGAAAATAAAATAGATTACATTGATACCAACCTACACATCCTTAATTTGAATTTACTGATTCTGATACTATAGCTCGCCACTGCTACTTTCCCTCTATAAGTAGGTGAATGCAGCCTCCATAGACTGAATCTGAGCCAAATTCTGGCATTTGCAATTCCACAATCAATTCTGTATGAAACCAGAGGGAATTCAGAATAGAATAAAGGTCTGGTTTTTTTAATTGACTCTATATACACTTTCAAAATTCTCGGTAAATTTTCTGGAAACTCGCAACTGACAGTTTTTATTAGTTTTATTGGGTGAAGCTGCATGCATCTTTTCCTTGTGCATGTTTTTTAACAATGCAGAAGGACAAATAATGTTGTTGCTGATTTTCTAGGAATCATTATGTATTTACCAGGAAATTGCCATTGAGGTTCTGTGGATTCATTGTGGGCAGTAGAGAACATATAGCATGTTCTAAAATGTTGCTTTAAAAATATAATCAATATAATATTCTAACACATTTTTGTATGCTGATGACTTATATTAAGCATTTATAGCAGCTACAAATTCACAATATGGTTTTGATGCAGTAATAAAAACAGAAAGAAATTGGGTCCGACTGTGATTTTACAACTAGAACAAAGGGTTGAAAGTTTAAGACTTATCTTCCAATTCTGTTTGTTTCATATTTTTAGCTAAGCTGCATATCAGCTGAATGAAGCCTTTTACATGACAAAGGACATTTGCAAATTAGGGCCTTCAGTTATGTCAAAAAGACAAGTAATTTGAATAGAACATAATCACTGAGGGTCAGCATTTCTTCATAGTTACTATCCTGATATTAAAGAGTTCATAAATGCCAATCCATTTATAATTCACTCTTTTATATTTATTAACAGAGAAGCCCTGGCATTATTTCAGCATTATAGCTATAGTGCGAATGAGCAACCTATTGCATTTAAGAATACCGTCAAGACTGCAACAGACATTATAAATGAAACCCAGACTTCTAGAATGATAGGAACACCTCTTTCACTAAAGACTATCTAAAATAAAAATATTGCCTTAAGGATCTTCATGAAGGTATGTACAAATGTTATGCACAGGCGTAAAGGTCTGGTATTTATATAGTTTAGTATGATGTGCAATTCTGGCCAAATGCCCTTCGCCCAGTGCGCTCCCACAGGGAGGGTCTGCTCAGGGTCCCACCGGCAAGAGATTGCCGGCGGGTGACACCCAGGGATAGGGCCTTCTCAGCGGGGGCGCCTGCCCTCTGGAACCAGCTGCCAGTGGAGCTGAGGACTGCCCCCGACCTCCGGTCATTCCACCAGGGCCTGAAGACCTGGCTCTTCGAGCTCTCAGGCCCAGGCTGAGGAGTAATTTATTTTAATCGGAGTTTTAATTGCACAGGGTTAGTTTAATCTTTTTTAAATGGGTTTTAACTTTTGTATTGCTGGTTTTTAACTCCCTGTAAACTGCCCTGAGTCCTCAGGGAAAGGGCGGTATATAAATGTAATAAAATAAATAAATAAATCTAAAAGAGCTATGATTTATATTTCAAAACTCTTTAGCAGTTTCCTATCTGTGTGGTCAGCAAAGCAGTTTATATCCAAACTTAAGTAGGACAATAACTAGTATCCTGAGCCACCTATGCATAAACATAGCAGAAATAAGAAACTGGTGGATCTCTTGATGTTCCTGAGCTATACTATTGATAACTTTTCTTAATTAACTGGAACTCTTACATATTATGATTTCTGGATTGTCAAAGACACTCAGAAACATCATTATTGAGGTGACTTCTTTAGCATAACTTTACAGGAAGTAAATTTGTCCTTTATAGTCAAGCGATTTTAAAACCACTTAATGATGTGTAAGGGACGCAATGGCTCAGTGGGTTAGGATGCTGAGCTTGTCGATCAGAAGGTCGGCAGTTTGGTGGGTCAAATCCCGAGTGCCGTGTAGCAGAGTGAGTGCCGGTTACTCGTCCCAGCTTCTGCCAACCTAGCAGTTCAAACGCACGTAAAAATGCAAGTAGAAAAATAGGGACCACTACGGTGGGAAGGTAACAGCATTCCGTGAGCCTTTGGTGTCTAGTCATGCTGGCCACATGAACACGGAGACATCCTCGGACAAGCGCTGGCTCTTCGGTTTTGAAATGAAGATGAGCACCGGCCCCTAGAGTCGGAAACGCATATGCGGGGGAACCTTTACCTTTAATGATGTGTAGGCTAGGAAGAATAAAGCTAAATAACAGTAGGCCAGAGGAAACAAGATGAATTTATTTTATCTAACAATCACTAATTGCCAAAGTGTTTGGTAATGCACAAAAGTCAAACGTATTAAAACAGCAAACCACAGTTAAATTACTAATTGCTATTTCAAAATTTCAGAATTTGCTGTATCCTTTTCTTCTTTTTCTTTTTTCCCCCTCTTCTTTTTCTTTTCTTTTCCTTTTGGTTGCTGTATAAACTATACCCCAAACTGAAAGCTGTTTCTGCTGGGATGTGCAAACAATATAATATCACTTCCTTGTGGGGACAAATTGCATTCATCCCAGCACTCCTAAAGTTGCTGAAAATGCTATAGATCTGTTTCATCACTATAGAAACATGTATTCTACTCAAATTCCATACTGACATTTATAGCTGAGAATACAAACAAACAGTTGAAATCATTTTTTTCAAAAGCAGGAGTATTTACCATCAGACAGATCATCTGAGTTAAATTTTCTTAATTCTCAAATTGTTTGGGGACAAAGTAAAATATTAAGTGTATATCATATGTCCATGTTCTCCTCTACACACACATACAAACAGACATACATTGCACACAAGCAAACACACACAGCAAGAGAATTTCATGCTTCATACATTTTCATAGATTTTTTTTTTGAATTCCAGAAAATGATTTTATGAATTATAGTTTTGATGATTACAAAGAAGGAATGTAACGTAATGTTAGAGAGGTTTGATTAGAATTGTATATACAGTATGATTGCCAAGAGAATCCACCTCTTTGCTGATACTCTTTATATATAAATTCATGTTTTCTACTCTTTTTTCTTTTTACTGTATCCTTTTTGTCTCTTCCTTTCTTTTCTTTTTTCTTTTTAACAATTACTTTATTACATTTTAATATAATTATTATTATGTATAAAATCTTTCACATATCAAAAAAATCCCACTTTTTTAAAAAAAATCCTATATTGCTGTAAAAATAATTCTACACAATAGACTGCAATGCAGCTTAAAATATTTCTGTGGCCAAATCATTGACTGTTATTTGTATATCGAGAGACACATTTTCCCCCATGCCTGCTTGTATTGCACTATTGAGGCATGAGAACTAGAATTCAAAAGTATTACCTCTGTTATCTGAACCAGCTTCCTGAAACATCAACAGGCACAGGGTGTGTTTTAAGTACTTCTCATTGTGTTCTGCTCTGCTGCACTGGTTCAAAATGGCTTTCTGTCTTGCTCCACTGATTTCATGGAGGTAAGGATTGATCTGTGAATCTCTTGCATGATATGTTTGAAATATTTATCTGAGGTTGAGCTGTCAGGAGGTGTCCAACTCACTCATTACTAAGCAGCAGAGGAAAGCAGCACTGTCAGAAAGTTACCATTTTCTCAAGATATAGCTCTGTTTTGATTTTCATGGACACAGGCACTGTACTTTGTTAGACTTTGTTCTGGAAAAGCTGGGACTTAATTAAAACAGTCAAAATGTTAGTGTAATGGTGAGTTATAGAGTAATGTAAATTACTTGATTATCTCAACTATTTTTTCCCCCACTCATCCGTTCTACCTGTTTTCTCTGGGGTTATTATTCCTGCTTCTGGTCCACCATTTCCAGATTTGTCATTTTCAGTTGTCAAATGCCAATTGTTACAAAAGCCAGTTTATCTATTATTGCTTCAATCACAGCATTCCACTAATATATTCAGTATTAGGATAGAGGTATGTGAAAACAATCTCTACAATATAGTTTAAGAGAAATGTTTCAGTAATATCCTAGGCACAGATAGCACTTTCTTTGCCTTTCTTTACAATCTTTTGTTTAATGATGGTTCAAAATTATGACAGCCTTGGGAAAAGTTACTTATGACCTGTACTCGCACTTATGACCGGTCACATGTGCACAATCTAGGCACTTGGCAACCAGCCCACATTCTTTTTTTTTCCTTTTTAAAATTAATTTATAGTATAAAATACAAAAATACAATAGAAAATAGTATTTTTCTAATAGAGAATAAGGAGCAAAAGGGGAAGGGAAAATGTAGAAAAAAGGGGGAAAGGAAAGGAAAGGCATTGACTTCCAACTCTAGCAGAATAAGATAATAATATCAAACCTCAGCTTTTTACTTTTACACAGTAGTATAAACTAGCTATTTCTATAAAAACCTATCTAAACACAAAAGTCCATAAGCTGTTTGAACTAGAAACAAAAGTAATAGTGTTTTTTTTCCTTTAATCAAAGCAGTCAGTTTAGCCATTTCTGCTAACTCCATCAACTTTTGCAGCCATTCATCCACTGTGGGAATCAAAGTATCCTTCCAGCAAGTACTCTTGCTGCCATCAACTTATATAACATCAAAGTATTTTTTTCCCCCAAGTCTTTTGGAAAAAGTACATTCATGAACATTTGCAGCATCCTGCAATCACATGATTATAATTTGCAAACTTTGGGGCCAATTTCTGGCAAATGGCAAAAACTCCCCACCTATTGGGGAAGATGGATTTGTTTAATGACTGCATGATTTGTTTAATGATCAACATAAAAACTGTTGTAAAATCATATAATCATGCAAGTCTTAAAGTACAATTCTACCATCACCTTTACAGCCCAATAGCGTAGGGTTGGTTCCTCCTGAGCTTCTTGCTCCACCCACTATGCAACTGTGGGCTATGCTTCTTCTTATCGCTGTTCCCTAGGCAGGATATTTTCATCCAGTCTCCAAGGTTATTCCAACATACTATTATAGTATGTGAACCAAATGTTCTTCAAAGACCCAACTATGATTTGAGGAAAATGGCTATCCCTCATCTCCTAACACTCTAAAATCATTTGAGACCACTGCCTTATGATCTCATAAAGAGGAGCAACTGTTTGGAGCAACTGTTGGCAATCTCAAGTCCTCTTCTTGTCCAAAGAGGAATTATGAACAATGAGTGTACTTGCTGGTTCCTCATTCTACCATAGTCATTTGATCTGCTTTTAAAGAAGCCATCTTCCATTTGCCTGGAAGTCTCCTAAATTTGTCATTCTTAATTAAATGTAGCTTAGTGTTTGAAATTGTGTGCACACATTCCAAACAGCAACCATGAAGAAAGAACAACAAATTGACTATTGTGTAATATAGAATAAAGGTAAAGGTTCGCCTGCACATGCGTGCTAGTCATTTCCGACTCTAGGGGCCGGTGCTCATCTCCGTTTCAAAGCCGAAGAGCCAGCGCTTGTCCGAGGACATCTCCGTGGTGATGTGGCCGGCATGACTAGACGCCAAAGGTGCACGGAACTCTGTTACCTTCCCATGTAGTGGTCCCTATTTTTCTACTTGCATTTTTACGTGCTTCCGAACTGCTAGGTTGGCAGAAGCTGGGACAAGTAACAGGCGCTCACTCTGTTACGCGGCACTCGGGATTCGACCCGCCAAGCCGCCGACTTTCTGATCAACAAGCTCAGCATCCTAACCCACTGAGCCACCGCGTCCCTCTTAATATAGAATATTATCATTCAAATTACTGAGTGTTGATACATGATCCAGCTCTCAGCTTATTGCAAGTAATTTTTTCTGGGCTGTGCAAATAAATTAAAGTAAAAGGATAAATAACCCTGTCTACCCTTTGAATTTTCTGCTCTTTTTATTTTTTTTAATTAAAATATTGTTGATTGCTAATTATTATGAGATAACATAAAATTGAAACAGGCATATTTAAAAATGACCTGATTCAGATGATAACACAAAGCTTGTACATACGTTTTCCACTTTGCAAGAAAGAGTAGCATTTAAAATATTTTTTTCTCTGACGTTTGACAAAAATGTTTAGACAAATAAGAATGATATGAATTAAAAGCATGGTCTCATTAAAACAATTCATTTACTGATCTGCCTAGCTATTGGTTGCTATCCATTCTGTCTCCCACATCTAGTGTGGTCCATTCTATTTTCCATATTACCAAGGTGAAAGATGGTAAAGTCATGCAAGGAGATGATAATGTTGATATGGCCACTGACATATCAGGAAAAAACTAAAAGAAAGAACTAAAAGGAAGAAAGCATACAGGCATCTAGATATTGTTCCCTTTGCATGGCCATAACTTTCCTAATTTGATTGACCACGTTGCTTGGCTTCTGAATTTACAATTAACAATAATAATATACTATATATAAACACATAAACAATAAAGAACTCTAAGTGATATAGCCAAGGGATTTCAGGAATCTTTAAATCAGATTTAAGTTCTTATTATCAAACTGGAGGGAAGATAAAGTCATTGTGTCAGATACAAGCCTGAACATAGTGAACACTCTCTAACATACATTACTATCTTGCCCAATTTAGGCTAAAGCCGAAATCCATCTAGAGTTATTTAGAAAGGAAACAAAACAATTGCTTTAGAGTAGACACAGGAAATCTTCCAATAGTCTTTTATGTTCTCAACAATCCCTGGACACTATATCTAAGCAACAGGAATCCAGATGACTATTAGATGGCATCAAAGAATCAGCACTTTCATTATAAATTGCTGATAACGAACCCAACTAGGGTTTCTTTGGCAGCACAGATGTGTAAGCCTTAAACAATAAGGCCTCCATTCCATCAAATCTGATCTTGGGATACAAATCATTGTCTTTTTTATTGTCAGCCATTCAGTTATGTCCAAACCTCAGCCACTCTATGGATCATGCCCCTCTGTCTTGCACTTCTCCTTCAGATCCACTATGGTCATCCCAGTCTCATCCTTTATAGTATATAGGCAGTGGATACTAGAGCAGTCAGTTCTTCTTTTTCCACTGATCAGTCTCTGCTGTCATGACATGTTCAAAGTATGACAGCTTCTGTCTGGCAATCTTGGCTTCAAATGCCATTTTTGGTGAGGTTATGTCTAGGACTTTTCTGTTTATTATTTTTGCAGTTCATGGGATATGTAATAGTTGCCTCCAGCACTAGAGTTCAAAGGTGTCCACCCTTCTTTTATCTGTCTTTTTCAGAGTCACTAGTAGCAATTGGAAAATTATTTTGTTAAATAATCTGCATTTGGTCTGATGTCTTTACTCTTCCAGATATTATTCCTGCCAGACATTGCAGATCTTCCAAGAGCTCTGTGCCTTCTGATCTCAGGACTACAGTCACTGCTTTGGCCATATTTAAAGCCCAGGAAGAATGAATTCTTTTACTGTTTCAGTGTTCTCATTGTTGATCTGCACTTTGACCTGTGTGTTCCCTGCAGTTGTCATTATCTTTGTTTTTTTGATGTTAAGGTGCAATCCAAATTTTTCACTTTCATGTTTGACTCTCAGGATTAGTAACTCCAGACACTCCTTGCTTTCCAGTGAACAATGTTGTATCATCTGATTATTGGAGGTTGTTGATATTCCTATCACTGATTTTAACCACAATTGTAGATTCCTTCAAATGTGCATTGCTCATAACTATTTCTGTGTATATGTTGAATAGTATAAGTGACAGGATGCATCCTTACTGAGTTCACTTTTCAATTCTGAACCGTTTTGAGTCTCTGTATTCTGTTCTTGCAGTGGTTACCTGATCAGAGTACAATTACTGAATGATATTCCCCATTTATTTGAGGCAGTTCCAGAGCTTGTCATGGTCAACACAGTCAAAGGCTTTTGTATAGTTAATGAAGCACATGTAGATTGGTAGTATGATCACGCATTCCTCTTCTTTTCCAAAATCCTGCTTGTACATCAGGCAGTTCTCTGTTGGCGGTTGGATTCAATCGTTGCTGGCTTATCTTCAAAAGAATTTAACTTGCATGTGGTATCAAGGCTATAGTTTTATTGTCCTTTATATCACCTTTTTTAAGTTGGAATAAATATTGACATTTTCCATTGTTTTGGCTTCTGACCAGACTTCCATACACTTTGGCAAAGTGGTAAATACAAATAGCTTAGACATTTTCTAGCTCACTATCCTCAAGGTACCAAGCCCACTTCCCCTAATATGAATGCAGTTCTCTCCTCAGAAAACAGAAAGAAAATTCAAAGTTGTTGAAAGGGGAGAATAGCTAAGTTCCCTAGGTATGCCTCACTATATTGTAAGGTATTTTTGCAGTCACTGTAGGGGGCATTTTTGCTTTCATAACTGCTAACATAAGGGAAACAATTGTGTTTAAATGAGAGCTCTCCAAAGCTAATCATTGTTGAAATTGGAATGTGGATCGACACAGATTTTAATACAATGGATTATTCATAGACAGGGAGCATTAAAAGACTCTCTTGGATTGCTCTTAAGGCCATTTTTTTCTTTCTTCTGCTGATTTTAAAACTCTGGTGTAATTAGTCCTTCTTTAGTGATCAGTCCAGAAGAAGACTTATAGGTACCTATCTGTGAATGTAATTTATAAAACTCAGTAGTTACCAGCAGCATAAGGTTAAGGCAGCAAGATGTTATATATGTAATTATATAGTTTAGGTTAGGTTATTTGTTACTACCAGGAAAGACAACTTGTAGATTTGTGAAGTCTTGCTTAATAGTGCAATCTTCTTGAAGTCTTGAATGAGACTCACTGCAAATCCCTTTTTCTCCACCAAGGGCTGATCATTCAATTAATTGCTTATGTCAGGAGAATGCAGGAGCTTTAATTCTGTAAGAGAGCCAGTTTTTTAAATCATACTCCAAATGGTTATTGAGTGTAACATATGGCCGTTCTATAATGCTGTCAGTGATAGTTAGCATGCACACAATGTTCTGTAATCCAAGCATATGAATAATCTTTCAGAAAACCATGAAAATGTGAATAGTTCTACACCCATGTTAGTTAATATATATAGAGAAAAAATGGACCATGATAGATTAAACTGTTATTTATTTTATTTAGACACTCTTAGGCTACCCAATCCCAATAATTTTTCATGGCATACAAAAATAAAATAAGAATAAAATCAAGCATTTGTTTTAAATTATAACATTTAGAAACATAAAACCGCCAAATATTTCCTTCTGACCACAATAATTAGAGGTGCCAGTCTTGACCACAAATATTAAGCTATTTTATAATGCAGCTTCTGCTCATATATTTGTCAAAATGTCTGTGTATGTATGTGTCTGTGTATGTATATGTTAAACTGATACACAGATGCATACATTTAAATTGGCTAAACTTACATTTTTTGTAAGCCAAGCATATGAAGATGACCTCAGTTTCCTACTCCCCAACTACAATCTTTCAAATGTATACCTAGAATCCCTAGATAGCACAATCAGACCTGTTAATATTATGCAAAAATAGAATTAAATAAAAAAAGACAAGACTATTCCAGTGCCATTAGGAAGTATAGGTAGATTTGCAGTAGTGTTCAAAGCTTTGACAGAATAATTTTTTTGTTGAGGATTTTTTTTTAATCCCATTTATATCCTGCCCTTCTCCAAAGACTCAGGGCGGCTTACAATTTAAAGCACAAATCAATTTTAACTTTAGGATATAAAAAAACAACGATTTGGTTTTGTTAAATTCATACATTTTGCACACTATAACCAGGATGCCTTCTTGGTACTACCGTGTTTCCTGAAAAGTAAGACCTACCCCAAAAATAAGCCGTAGTTTGATTTTTGGGGGTGGGCCTAGTATGAATCCTACTCCCAAAATAAACCCTAGTTTGGGGACAAGGCATGCACCTAAAAATCAAGCTAGACAGCAGTAGGGTTGTAGATCTGCCCTACACACCTCTCACCCACTTACCTTGCAGCCAGGCCATTCTTCATCAGCCCACTTCTTCTGTGGCGTCTTCTGTAGCCAGACCAGCATTTCTCAGTCACAGGCCTTTCCGGAAGGCCACTGCAGCCAAGAACTGAGCTATGGATTGAATCCATAGCTCAGTACTTGGCTGCATAGGCCTTCCAAAAAGGCCTGACTGCGAAATGCAGGCCGGAATGCAGCTGCACAATGAAGCTGCTTTTTCAGCCTCAGAAGAAGTGGACCTGCTGGGCAGGGCTGTTGGTGCTGGAGGTGAGTAAGACATCCCCTGAAAATAAGACCTGGGGCTTCTTTTGGAGGCAAAAAAAGACCCAGGTTTATTTTCAGGGAAACACATAACAATTGATACAATTATATTCCCATGGAATCCCTTATTGCTCTGATAAATCTAGCTTATACAATATTCAGTGTAACCATTTGAGCCACATCCTTGATTATGTTTAAAAGTACTACATTTAAATTTTATTAAGACATCAAACACATATTCCACATGGGAAATATATAGTTTATAACTCTAGAAATCAATTTCAAGACTTCTACTGTCTTTTTAAACAAAAAATAAACTGTTGCCAACCAACTGTCCTTAATAATCATATAAGTTCCTAATACATTTAAATGCATGAAAAAACAGAATCAATTAATCAAATTCTCCTGTATCTTCAGGAATAATGAATAGCTTAAATGTTCTCAGTGGGAAACACTGAATTACTGTGTATGAAATTCAGTATCAATAAGGCATATCTGAAAAAATAAGATGAAAGTGTTCTATAAAGACCTATTAAGAAACATTGTTTAGGGTAATTCCCTTAGATAAAAGTAAATTTTGACAAAGTGTGTCTGTCGGAAGTGACATTAACAGCGGGTGTACATTTTATGGCTACAAATCAAAGAAATCGTCATTTTCTCAGCTGTAGAAAGTAAGTGCATTTTAAAAAGGCTATAGAAAGTTGTTGTTTTAAATGTCAGCAATTTTGAACTTCACTCATAATGCAGAAGACTTAAATCACAATTTTTAGATTTTTCAGTGAAAGTCAAACTTAGGTTCATATTATTGGGCAAAAGTAGAAGTCTGGAAATGGTTTTGCATTAGGATATTTCCACACCACCCATAATTTTCACACACCCCCATTTCATCAACATAATCGGATGATGATTTGAGGTTATGTTCACTTCCCCTCAAAAGTCAAAACACTGAAAATTGGGAGAGATCATAATAATTCAATCACTACATATGATGAGAATGGGAATAAGGGGAATAAGGTAAAGAATGTCATTCAGTCTGCGCATCTCTAAACTGTCCTACTCAGCTAAAAAAATATCATTCACATTCTACTCAAAAATGAAGCACCTTATGTCCTCTGTAATTTTTTTTTGTTTCAGATTCTTTGCATTTTTGCAATCATTTTTTAAAAATCAAATCAAATTGTGATTGCTACAAGTAAAGCTTTCCAGGTACAAACCCATATTTTTTCCTTGCATTTTAAAGTCTTATTGTACCTATGGTAATGAAATAATACCATGTTAGATTTCTGTAATTGTGGGATTTTTTTCTCCCTAGTGATATTTAGTAACAGGGATCTGTCACACTCCTTTATTGAAGCAGAAATTGTTTATTCATAGTACAGAAGACAGCTGAAACAAAAGCCTGAAAAGGGAGAGAGGAGTGACCCCCTATATTTAATTTACAGTATACATGTGAATAATACAGCTGAATAATTGATTGAATGTGAGTATTTAGTAAACCTGGAAGATGATAGTAAGGGATGATCAGGTAGTTTATTGAGTTATACAAAGCTAAATATATGTTACTTGGTAAGTATTTACTTTTCTCTAAGTAGCTTTGCTTCCCAACACTGTTTCTCCTAACTTTCTTTTATGTCTAAAATAATGGGGAAAAATAGATTTGAGGAAGCAGACAATTGTTTTGCCCTTGCTAATATCATATCTTTTACTACCCAATCAGAAGCTATAACCATTGCTACAATGGTCAAAGTTGGGAAGAGAGGAAATATATTTTAATCAATGCTTATAAAGAAAATCAAAGCACTTGAAGGCAGAACAAGAAACAATGGATGGAAACGAATCAAGGAGAGAAGCAACTTGGAACTAAGGAGAAACTTCCTAACAGTGAGGACAATTAACCAGTGAAACAGCTTGCCATCAGAAGTTGTAGATGCTTCATCACTGGAGGTTTTTAAGACGAAACTGGACAGTCGCTTGTCTGAAATGGTATAGGGTCTCTTTCTTGAGCAGGGGGTTGGACTAGAAGACCTCCAAGGTTCCTTCCAGCTCTATTCTGATTGATTGATTGATTGATTGATTGATTGACCCACTCAACTCAACAAGATGTGGAAGCTTATAGGACGGGGTATCATGCCAAAACTGCACCCACACCACTGCCAGCAATGGAAAAAAAGTTGTGATACATTGCGAGATATCACATGACGTTGAGAGTTTGACACCTCTGTTATAGGAGGAAAGAAAGGAAATTATGGTTTCCACTACTTAAAAGGCAAGAATTCCTATAATAGAAAAATAGGTACTCAACAGTAAGGGGAAGAAAATTCCAACTTTGCTTAAGTTTCAGATAAGCCACAATGGAACTACTAAATTGCTCTTCTTAATCCAGTCATTTCCATTCAGTCACATTACTATGGAGTTGGCTACAATCCAGCACAACTCATATGGAAAGTTGTTTGTTATTTTGAGGCAGAGGATGCCTTTAGTTCAGTTTTGACGCCTGGAAACTATCTGGGAAAATTCATGCAGTTTTCTTGGCAAGATTTCAGATGTGGTTTACCATTGCCTCTTTTCTAGGACTGAGTGTGATAGGCCCAACTCACCCAGCTGGCCTGAAAACTAAGTTGGGGCTAGAAATCACATTCTCCTGCTTTCTACATTGGTGCTTTAACCATTACATCAACTGGCTGTCTCATATGTAATGGAGAGAACCTTATCTTTTCTGACTCACTTTGCTTCTGGACTTATAATAAATCTATCCATTTTCTAACATGCTACACAAGAACTTCATTTTGCATTTTCTATCTTTTAATGATTTTTTTTTGCTCTATTTTCCAGATTTATTTTAAAATTTTCTTTATCCTGCTTATTTGGACTCAGACTAAATAAAAATTACTCTTTCTCACTACTATAATGAATACATATACAAATCCAATAGGTATGCCAAGTAAAATGATGATGAAGGGATTAGCTATCACTAAGCAAGTCAGCCCAGAAAGAAAGGGGTACAAAAAGTGGAATCAGCCAGAGTTGTAACTTACGGTCACCAGAAATAACACTAAAGCTATAGAAGCCAAAAGGTCTTCCCCAATCCTGAAATTAAGGAATACAATGAGTGGCTTTGGAAGCAAATGGTCTTATAAATGCTTAAAGAACACTTTTGTTCCATTAGAACTCTTATGTTCCCACCCCCAACCCCACACATACACACAATGCCCCTGCACCTGCCTCTTTTGAAATATATGATTCTTTATGTGTCAAGTGAAGCCTGAGGTGTCCACTGAATTCATAGAATTTGCCCTGCAATAAAGAAACAATACTTTATTATACATAGTGTGTTAATATTCAGCCAAAATGAGTACTACATACACAACTTCTAGTAAAACAAAATATACAAGCACATCAGGTAACATAACTTAGTACAAATATGGTTAATCACACCTGGTTAGTGTACCAGGTTGCAGGCTTTTGTACCCATTTCTTTTTGGACTAACGTGCTCAGTGATGACTTGTCCTTTAATCACCATGTCACATGCTAGGCACATTTATTGGATTTTTCTCTAATATTTATTACTTGTACTCTAGGATAACTGCCATAATAAGTCTTTTTCTCAATGAGATCTTATAGATAGAGCTATCTTTTGGACAGACCTGTCACATTTCCATTGCCTTTCTCTTTCTCCTTTTACCACTAAGCCAACAACAGCTTTGTTGCAAATTATTTCCTTAGTGCTTGTTAATTGATTTCCCAATATACTGTGGACTTAAATACTTTTCTCATTGCACTAAAAATACAGTGTTAAAGTCAAATACACAACATTATTTCAATTACACAGAAGAAGAAATGATACTTATTATCACACTAAAATATAGACTTCAGACATTGTTAAAACTCAGATACCGAAATTGTCAAGTATGTCATCCCCTCAGCATCCAAAATATTTTATACCTCTTTTTTACATACAAACATGCAAGGGGTAGATGAGGGGAGGAAGGGAGGGAGGGAGAGTGAGAGAGACAGAGAATACCTCTTGATAGAGAAGTTCTGCCAGCATTAATTGTAATATATTATAGGTTATGGTCAGTGAATGTATGTATTTATGAATGTAAAGAAGTAGCAAAGTAGTGAATGTATATATTTATTTAGTGATTTAGTTGCTTTATTATGCATATGCGTTTATATTTTTTTCCAAAAGAAAAGAAAATTCTTTTGAGAATGAAATGCATTTGATTAACTTTAATTCCATAACTCCTAGAGATGTTACCTGGGTGTGAAAACAAGACAAGAAGAAATAGAATAAAGGAAACACAACTGAGAAGCAAAAACAAGTACTACAAAGCAAAATGGAGGAGGAAAAAACTGCTAAACAGATTAGAAGGAAAATTAAATAAAAAAGAGCTCATATTTTAAGGTCAATTCAACTCTTTGAAATGCATGTTAGGAAAGAACAGATACTGAGGCAAAGCAGATACTTCTTATTTTATTTATAGGATTATACTACCGTAAATGCTATTTATCTTTCTACTTTGTGAATTATATTGTGAAACAGCAGAGGACATTTTTTGATAAATATCAATAATTATGGTGTTTATGTATTACGGTACATTTCTGAAATTGAACATCGGTGCTATGCTTATTTAGAGGGCTGTTGGAGATTTTGCATCCATATTTACATCTAACCTTTTTCTTCTGCCAATGAGTATGTGGATTCTTAATATTATTTCCAGTGCACCTGCCCTTGAATTTTTTTAGAGACCTTAATATTGTATAAAAGCCCAGGTATTTTTTAATGTTTATTGTTGATTCTGTAGAAGAATCTGTATATAGATAACTGGATTCTAAGATCAGAAAAAGCAAGTACATAGGTGCAAAACATAATTATAATTATCTGTGGAGAAAAATAAGAAAGCAATGACAAAGTAAATCTTCTGTCTGGAGCATGGCATCCACAGAAATCAGAGGTCTCATCAAAATGCCAAAATGTATGTCATGATGAAATTCTAGTGAAAAACATTTTCTTGTGTGGAAGGGGGAGGAACGTGAAAGTTAAAATAACTTTCCTGCAACTTTATGTTAATTTAAAAGGTTGTGTGCTATGAGGTTATGTTAATAAGCTTTTTATTTTGACTATATGCAGCTCAGTTCAACGTGTTCTTTGCTGAAATGTACAATGCTATGTGATGTTAATGATTGTTCAGACTATGCAGTGTTACCAGGCTTGTTTGGACAGTTTTATTACAAGGCAAAGTTTACATATGTAAGCCACCTCCCATCAACAATGTATTTTTATTGTTCCAAATAGATCTCTAAATCTACCCAGTTTTCTTCTTTACAGTATCTCTATTGGAAAGCCTATATTTGCACAAGATGACAGAAAACTAATACAGCATTATTGAAAAGACTGATTTATTTAAGGTTTATACAAGAGCCATCTTGAATTCCTACAAAACAGTATTCAGAATAAGGTTTACTTTTCTTTAAGAAAAATATTGGGTAAAAAGTAGAGGACTAAAAAGATTCATTAGCAAATTCCCACTTAAACATGTTACACTCATCTGTTCTGGCATCATTATTGATAATGTTAATAAGAAATATTGAGAAAGAGTGAAATTTATGGGTTACATCTGACATAATAGCTGTGGTTGCATAACCCAGCTGATTCAGTGAGATCTTGTCAAACAGGTAGCAACCTGGTTACTCCGAAGGTGCCTAGAAACTTACTACTTCCTGACTCTTCCCCCCTCACACACACACACACACAAAACATAAAAGGAATAATTGATGGTGACTTTGCTGGGATTAGGGCCTATTTGAAAAGAACTGAGTGGTTTCATAAAAATCTTTATAGCCTGTGGTGTGAGAAGAGAAGGGAGGATGAGTACAAATAAGCAATATAAATAAACTATGCAACAAACTATGCTAGGTTTTTTTTATCATTGCTTACAGTATACTTTTGTAAATTTTTATAGAATGCTGATAGATAATTGGCTTGACATGTAAAGCTTCGTTCCACTGTTCAAGGAACAAAGAAAGTTTTAGTCCACAAGGCCACATTTTATGAAATATACTCATCTTTTTTTTTCTCAGTGAGCTGAAACACTCTTCTATTTTCTCTCCTGTAAAAAAGAAGAATTTGTCCTTTATTATTCTTTAGCTCTGAGAGATATTCAGATTCATCTCAATTAATGTAGTGTACGTCATTCTATGGTGTTTCATACTATGAAGAGAGTATATGCTAATTTAACAGAGATAATGATAGTTCTCAGGAAAAAAAAGTTTGACTTTGAACTTTTTTTAAAAAAGTATTAAATCCATGCAAAATTTCAGTACAATTTGAAGATTTCTTGTATGTGGAAATAAGTTAAAACATGACTTCACATTGATAGCACTGATAATGCAGTTAACAGATGTTAACAAAACAGTTTAGTAAACACAGTAGAATATATGTCTAGTTTAATGAAGAGAAGGGTGAGGGGTGACATGATAGCAGTGTTCCAATATCTCAGGGGCTGCCATAAAGAAGAGGAAGTCAAGCTATTCTGCAAAGTGCCTCAAGGCAGAACAAGAAGCAACAGATGGAAACTAATCAAGGAGAGAAGCAACCTAGAACTAAGGAGAAACTTCCTGACAGTTAGAACAATTAACCAGTGGAACAACCTGCCTCCAGAAGTGGTGAATGCTCCAAGACTGGAAGTTTTTAAGAAGAGACTGAACAGCCATTTGTCTGAAATGGTATAGGGTTTCCTGCCTGAGCAGGGGGTTGGACTAGATGACCTCCAAGGTACCTTCCAACTTTACTATTATGATTATGATTATATCTCTGCAAAAAGCTGCAGGAAATCTTCTGATTTCTTCAGGCTTGGTAGCCTGGATAAGACAGTGATTAAGAATAAAATGGCTCTGACCTGATATACTTGAGATTTCCATGGACCACTATAATTACATGCACTTCTCTCCACCCTCCTTCTATATTCAAAAGATGCTTAATGGAAACTAAGAAAAGTAAGGACTATATACACGTGATTCTCTGATGTTCTTTCTCTCTTTAATTGCTAGAGATTCTGTATAAATAAGAAAGTTTTGTGTCATGTTTCTTGCATCATTTTCTCAGAATCTTTCTTAGAAAATGCATGAAGATATCTAAACAGAACATGCAAGTAATTTAATACTGGCATAATATTGTACTGAAGATTCTTTTTTGAAATTTTCTTCCCAAATCTTGTAACTGTTCCACGTAGGTAATGGTAGCTAAATTTGGTTGATATGGGAACTAACAATTCCAACGAAATCCATGATTTTCTTTCAGGCTGTCCTACTTTCTCTGGATTATACTGTTCCAGTCAACTTCCATGAATCCAGATCAGAAATGGTTTGATTGTTGAATGGCCCAGCCATGAAACACATATGTTTTATCAAGATCACTGTCTAATTGCTTCCAAATGGAGGATTTACTTGCAGAAATTGCCTAACATCCCAGGAACACTTTAGAGTTCCTGAAAGAGTCTGTCCTTAAATCGGTGAAGTTGCACATCCCCCTATAAGAGAAGCAGCAGTGGACTGTCACTCTTCATTGTCCCAGCAAACTGTCTATCATATCATGTCTAATTAGTAATTGAACAGTCATATGTTTAAATTCCTCTGGACATTTCGTATTCTTATTTAATTTGTATATATGATTCATTTGTCTTATTACATTTGATGACTTTACATTTCTTTTGCGGTTAATACAGATGGCTAAAAGACTAACATGTCATGAGTACAGATAATTGTTCATGTAGTTCTTCAAAGCACCTCAGCTGAAATTTTTGTAATGAATAAATACAACCAACAGAGCCTTCATAGCTTATATATTGTGTGTGTTTGACACACACACACACACACACACACACAGAGAGAGAGACAGAGAGGAAAGAAAGAAAGAAAGAAAGAAAGAAAGAAAGAAAGAAAGAAAGAAAGAAAGAAAGAAAGAAAGAAAGAAAGAAAGAAAGAAAGAAAGAAAGACCCTACAGCTACTGTTAAATATCTGGATGGTTTTTTTTTAATTGAAAAGTTTTAACATACATTTTATCTTTAACAGTCCCCCCTCCCCCTCCCCTCTCCCTCCCTCCCTCCCCCTCTCCCCCTCCCCCCCCGACTTCCCAGAGCTAAGTACAAGGTATAGAAAAAAAAACAATCATAAACAACCATATACTAACAACCATAAACTCTAAAATCTATCACTCTCTGGCTTATATAGGATAATACAAACCTTAATAATATTAAATATATATAGAGAAAAAAAAAGAAAAAAGAAAGAAAAAGAGAAGGAAGACTTATTCAAATGCTACATGAAACTTCTTAGTCCTATATTTGTTCTGGATATACTCAATCCATTTTCTCCATTCCATAATATAACGTTCTTGCGAGTGATCTTTCAAATAAGCCGAAATCTTTGCCATCTCTGCCAGGTCAGAAACCTTTAAAGTCCATTCTTCTATGGTCGGCAGTTCCTCTTTCTTCCAATACTGACCTATTAAGAGTCTTGCTGCCGTAATTAAATTCAACATCAACTTAGTGTCCACAACCGTAGCATCTGTAATTATTCCCAACAAGAAAAGTTGCGGACAAAACTTTATCCTTTGCTTGAAAATCTTCTGCATATTCCACCAAATTTTTATCCAGAAGGCCTTAACCTTTTTACAGGTCCACCATACATGAAAATATGTTGCATCTTCATCACCACACCTCCAACATTTTGGCTGATAATTCGGATACATACTTGCAAGCTTTTTAGGATCTAGATGCCATCTATAAAACATTTTATAAAAGTTCTCTCTTAAATTTTGAGCTTGTGTAAATTTTACGTTCCTCACCCAAATCTTTTCCCACGTATCCATTGTAATAACTTCTTGAATGTTTTGGGCCCATTTTATCATACAGTCCTTAACAAGTTCTGTTTCTGAGTCAATCTCTATCAATGCAAGATATATCCGTTTAATATGTGCTGGTCCCTGATTTCTAATTTGCTTTATCAGATTTTCATCAGTCATTGTAAAACCAATTTTCTGATCTTCTTTCCACCTGGCCCGTAGCTGAATATATTGAAACCAAGTTTGAACAATCTCCTCATCTCGCAAGAGGCTATATGGTTTCAGACTCCAGACATTTCTTTCCAAGCTTAAAATCTCTTTATACGTAGTCACATCATGTTTAAAACCAACATTTATATTTTCTATTGCGTGTTTTGGAATTGCCCACAAAGGTATCTTACAGTCTAACTTATGTCTATACTTCTTCCAAACTCTCAGCAATGCCTGTCTTAAAATATGCACTCTAAACACATTATCTACCTTCTTATCATACAACAAATATGCATGCCAGCCAAACAACAAGTCGTGGCCCTCAAGATTTAATAATCTCTCTTGTGTCAAATTAATCCAATCACTTATACCTGCTAACGCAGCAGCTTCATAATATAATTTAAGATTAGGCATTTTAAGACCACCTCTTTCACGAGTATCCTGCATAATCTTAAGTTTAACTCGTGGCCTTTTCCCTGCCCAAACAAATTTATTGATACCTCTCTGCCATTCCTCCAAATTAGAATCTTTCTTAAGAACCGGTATCATTTGAAATAAAAATAAAAATTTAGGCAGGACATTCATTTTTACTGCTGCGATTCGCCCCAACAAAGACAATTGCAGTTTTTCCCAACTCTCCATTTCTTTTTGGATTTTTCCCCATAATTTTTCATAGTTATTTTTATATAGTTTTGTATTAGAGGGCGACAAAAGCACCCCCAAATATTTGACCCTTTTGACAATCTCAAATCCAGTTAACCCTTCTAAAAGGGCCTTTTGCGATGCTGTCATGTTTTTAGCCAAAATTTTAGTTTTTTGTACATTAACTTTAAATCCAGAAACCTTCCCATATTGCATTATTATCTCCATCAGGTCCACAACAGAGCTCTCCGGCTGGGTCACTGTAACAACCAGATCGTCTGCGAACGCTCTCAATCTATAATCCTGATCTCTAATCTGTATACCCTTAATTCTTTCCGAATTTCGTATTTTTACCAATAATATCTCCAATGTTAACACAAATAACAAAGGCGATAACGGGCACCCTTGCCTTGTACCCTTCTCAATATTACATGCTTCTGACAAACTATTATTAACTATTATTCGAGCTGTTTGTTTTTGATATAATGCCCTAATTGGTTGCAGAAATTTATCCCCAAAATTCATTTTATCTAAAACTTTCATCAAAAGCTTTTTCAGCATCTAAAAAAATTAGCGCCGCAGGGATCTGGTTGTTCCTTTCAAAAAATTCCAACACATCAACTATATGCCTCACGTTATTTTTCATTTGCCTACCACTAATAAACCCAGTTTGATCCCCATGAATCACCTGTTGCAGAACCCTCATCAATCTATTAGCCAACACCTTAGCAAATATCTTGTAATCTGTATTTAATAGTGATATCGGTCTGTAGTTTTTTACTTGAGTAACATCTTGGTCTTCCTTCGGAATCAAAGAAATAAAGACAGTTCTCCAAGACGGAGGCACCTTTCCCCCTCTCTGGATTGTCTGGAACAATTCCTTTAACAGTTTAACCATCTCTAATTGTAAATTTTTGTAGTAGGCTGCAGTCAGAACATCTGTACCTGGCGCTTTATCCACCTTCAACTCCTTAATTTCTGTAAGTATTTCTTCTTCTGTAATCAATTGATTAATCTCTTCTTTTTGTACTTGCGTAAGAAATATCTGTATGTTTGGCTTACATTGGATTAGGTAAGCTTTCCGAAACATAAGGATGGCACTGTTTCTCCTAAGATTCCAGAAATTTTTGAAAACCTGGTTTTGTCCCAGTCCTGAAGTTGATGTTTATTCTTTGTTTATTCTTTCCATCTCTTTGTTTCTTCCATCTTTCTAGCATTATAGACTCCTCAAAAGAGTCAAGTCTGTCCAAATAAATAATTTGTGCTTCAAGTGAGTGGTGGATTTGATTATTTTCCCCCTATCCATGGTTTTCTCATGGTTTTCTTCCAATATCAGAGTTCAAAAGTGTCAATACTCCTTCTCTTCTGTTTCTTCAAATTCCATTTTTCATTTCCATAGAATGTCACAGGGAAAACATTGCTGCCATGCTTCTTATCTATGTAGATATAGGCACATTCCAATATATAAATATTATTACTAGCAATAAAGGCCTTTATTGTTACACTACAAAGTTCTAATCTGCAAAATATTTCTTGGTTGCTTTACTGTTCATAGACAATCCTGAAAGGCAAAACCCATCAACTGCTTCAATATCTCCACACTTAGTTCTAAGACTGGCTGCTGTACATGATGTCAAAATCTTATATTTAATCTTAGTCCCATTTTTAAATGTGATCCTTGATTTTCATTACTGAATTTCATTTTCACTTTCAGCTATCAGAATAATGTGACCAAAATTGCATATGAATTCAATTGATGCTTCTTCCTCAGTTTTAAGCCACAGTCATTTTCTTTCAGTTCAGCTAGTCTCAATATATATATTCAGCATATAAATTGAATAGGTTCATCATAATCAGTTTTAAATTATAAATCAAATTACAAAGATTTGAAAGGAATTATTATATGTTTGGAAATGGTTCACATTAAGAGACTCATATGTGAAAGAAAATAAAAGAAATTATGCAGAATTTCTCGTGGCAAAATGGGCATTCTGCGCTCATTTTCACATTTTCTCATTTTTTTCTGAAAACATATTTGTTATATTAATTACTTAGAGGGAACAAAAGCCATAGAAATAGATAAATATAGATACATTATTATAATATAGATTTTTTTTCTGTTTTATTATTTTTTGCTAGAGTGTTTTTCCTAAGCAAGCACAAATGAAGAGATGCAATATCCTTAGCTTATAGTTCCGTTTGTTAGAAAAATTGTAACATTTTAAAGTCATTTCGGTCACTCCATTTATCACAATTTTCTGAGTAAAGATATTTTTATAAGCAAGCCAATGTATACAAAATATGTTTTAAAACAACAAAATAACTACAAAGAGTGTGAAAAAAATAATTATTACATATATATTTCAAGTGTTTCTTCATTCCTCATTTTCTTGCTACTTCACAATTTATGGAAAATTGCATTTTATTAAGCATTATGTTGAGAGCTACAAAAGAGTTGTACCAAAAGAGACCAAGACAAAACCATATTTGATTTTATGTTTACAGCTAATTGAAATTTAAATTACAATTTGATCAAAAGTAAGAAGATCATATGCAGTGCTTTTGAGATCTAGACACTTGAAATCTCAGATTGCACTTGGTTGTTGTATGCTGGAAAAAAAGAAGAAAACCTGAAATAACAAAGCTAGCCGCATCACATCTATGCCAGGTCTTATAAATAAATTTAGGTTTTTTTTCATAGCATCTTTTTTGTGTGCATATGCGTCTGTGTCTCTGTGTGTGCATGCATGCACAAACATGAACCTTCAAGTTTGAATACTGTGTTGGACTAGTTTCTGCAGTTTACTTAAAATTTTTGAAAGTGGTTTGCCATTGCCAGCTTCCTAGGGGAATGACAGAGAGAGAAACCCATTTGATTTATGCCTAAGGCAGGACTCTAATTTATGGTCTCCTGTTTTCTAACCTAGGGCCTTAATCACAATATCAATCTGGTCTCAAAGTGTCAGGCACACATATGAAGTACTGTATAAGAGTTTTAGGTTTCATTATCCAAACTTTAACGTGGGACATCTTATCACATAAAATTTACTCTTTAAAGAGATGACAAATAACATCAGTTTAGTTTCTCTGAGTTGGTAAGTATGTACCATAATAGTGTTCCATAATGTAGGTAGAAGCTTACCTGAAATATTCTTTCATAAGAACTATATGCCATGTTTTCATCAATAACTAACTTGATGAATATCTTGGCTTCTATATGGAGGTCCTTTTTATGAACATTGTCATTCAAACCTCAATCTGCAGCCTGAATGTTACAAATCTGCCAGCTCTGTAGCAATTTGTGAGCAGCCCCTTGTAGCATTTATGGACAAAAATCAATAGTAGCCTATTAAAAAGCATTTCTGTCCATTTAGAACCATTGTGCTCATGTCTCCTTTTTTTCAAGTCATTAAACTTCCACCATAATCCATAAGTTTCATCACAGCATGATCAGTTTGGTATGCAAGTTATTATAATTCTATAACCCGAACTAGACAAATTTATGAAGAGCTATTTTATTTGTTTGTTAGGGAAATTTATTTAGTATTAGCACAGCACATTTTCTTTTAAAAAAAGGATGATCAGAAAAAGTAAATTGACTTTTAACAATGAAAAATTTTGCATACACAAAATAAGATAGGTGCAGAAAGGCCATACAAAGCAATTCTTGGTGTAAAAATGAATGATGATTCATTTTATTATCAACTTTTCTAAAAACAAAAGAAAATGATCTCCCTAACATTAAAAATGCACAAAACCAATTTATTTATTTTTTAAAAGGTTAAGATTGATCAGAAAAGAGTGAGAGAAGCAGTCTGACATTTAGTTAAGCCTATTGTTTCTCCTCATAGAGAACCTACAAAGAACTTTTTTCTCAAGACTCCATGCACTAGAAATTGTTCTTAGACTTATATACTTCTCCACAGTGCTTTAACAACACTCTCTAAGCAGTTTTCAGAATCAGCATATTGTCCCCAACAACCTGTGTCCTCATTTTACCAACCTTCAAAGGATTGAAAGCTGAGTCAACCTGAGTTGGTCAGGACTGAACTCCTGCCAGTGGTAAAGTCAGCCTGCAATACTGTACTCTAACAACTATGCCACCATTAGTTATAAACCAAGTTACGAAATCCTGGAAAAGACTATTGGAAATATCTCCAGCCAGCAAATTATTTCCTTCATGGTGTAATATTAGATTAGCTATCCTACTTTTTATCCCTATTGTGCTGCCCATTATCTACATGAAAGGCTTAAAGCTGAGACTGATATTAACAGCCCACAATGATGTTTTCAGAAATTCTGAAATACTCCACCTCTTTTAATAATCAATCAATCAATCAATCAATCAATCAATCAATCAATCAATCAGAATAGAGCTGGAAAGGACCTTGGAGATCTTCTAGTCTATCCAGCAAAATAATAATAATAATAATAATAATAATAATAATAATAATAATAATAATAATAATAATAATAATAATAAACACTAGCAGCAGCAGCAACAACAACAACAACAACAACAATAATAATAATAATAATAATAATAATAATAATAATAATAATAATAATAATAATAAAGTTGGAAGGGACCTTGGAGGTCATCTAGTCTAACCCCCTGCTTAGGCAGGAAGCCCTATACCATTTCAGACAAATGGCTGTCCAATCTCTTCTTAAAGACTTCCAGTGTTGGAGCATTCACCACTTCCGGAGGCAGGTTGTTCCACTGGTTAATTGTTCTAACAGTCAGGAAGTTTCTTCTTAGTTCCAAGTTGCTTCTCTCCTTGGTTAGTTTCCATCCGTTGCTTCTTGTCCTGCTTTCAGGTGCTTTGGAGAATAGCTTGGCTCCCTCTTCTTTGTGGCAACTCCTGAGATATTGGAAGACTGCTATCATGTCACCCCTCATCCTTCTCTTCATTAAACTACATTAAATTATTATAAAATTATAAAATTATTAATTATTAAATTATAAATAAGAATACAGATCATGTAGAAAGTAATTTTTTTAGCCCTTTATATTGCTTTTGGCTTTGTTTTTTTCCCCTGTTTGGCCACTGTGGGATATTTTTTATTATTTTATTTTTTATGCATATCTATGTGTGTGCCTTTGAGTCAGTGTTGATTCCTGAGCAGGTTCCTGCAGTTTTATTGCCAAGGTTTTGGAAGTGCTTTGCATTACCTTGCTTCCTAGGGCTGAAAGAGAGTGGCTGGCCCAAGGTCATCCAGCCAGCTCGGTGCCTAAGGAGGGACTGGTACTCATGATCTGCCAGCTCCTAGCCTGGTGCTTTAATCATTACAACAAAGTGGTCACCCCACTATATTTTTGCTAGCTGTACTGAATGGCATGTATGCTTGCTACGATCTGGATACAGAAATGGAGAGTAGATTAAATACAAACTGTACTAGAAAATGCCTGTACTCATTTTTCAACAGAAAGAAGCTGCTTAAACCATCAAAAATTGATTTTAGAAACAGTAGCTAAGTCATAGTTAGCTCTCTAGATTTCCCTAAAATCCATCATTGATGACAACATTTTCAAGACCACCACTGATGCCTCATTTCTCTCAGATATTTTTTTAATATTGAAAGCAAATGCAATTTGCATTAAGCACCAGGGATATGGAGATAGAAGTGGAGATAGGTCCAGAAAGAAAGAAAAAGACAGCCCAATCTCCAAGGTTTCTTGAGCCATTATTCTATTTTTAGTTCAAATTTTGGTATCAAATGAGAAAGTGAGACAACTACAATCTGGAAAATATTTTTTTTTAAAAAAATCTGTTGAATAGTTGAATTATATATATAGTTAAATCATAGTACTGGTTCTTGTGAAAAGTCACATATTATTAAATGTCGTATTTTTCCCCCCCAATTTGGATTATAGACAAATCCTAAAACAATATCTTTACCCAAAACGTAGCTAGTTGTCAGCTATCAGTAACAGAAATGAATGTATTTGAAAATAAATTATTCTGACACTACTATTTTAATTTTATTATAAGAGCAGTTCTCATTGAAATCTTGCTAATGAATAATATTATTCATAAGAGAGGAAACAAAGCTGGATTCATGAGTTAGAGCAGCAATGAATCAGCACTTTTTATTTCATGTTTGACATATATATTTCAGCAGTGAATTATATTACTGAACAATAACAGTTTTGATCATATTCTCCATTGATAGCAGGAAAAGAGAAAGTTTGAAATCCATTTTCAGTTCAGTTTATGGGTGATTTTTATTTTGCCAATTTGTTTCCATCCAATTGCAATACAAGAAAATATTGTTCTGTTTCCCAATGCTGTTTGGCAATGCAAATGTAACGAGATTTATTTCTTCTAGTGAAAGAATGGTAGGCATAATATACTTCCAATGCTTTCAATTCCTAATTGTGTTCCATCAAATGTGCCCTATAGAGGCCATGTGGCCTTCAATGCTAACTTGTTAATCCTGTCTGAGATCAAAATAGAGGGTTTTCAGTGTGATGTTTTCCTTTTCCACAAAATATTAAGCAAAATATCTATTTTATCTAAACATACAAACTTTTAAAAAGAAAATGGCGTAACAAAAGATTGGCTTAATTTCCTCAGATATCATTATTACATTATTAGCTATATCTGCATTCTTTGGAGGAAGTCAAATATGAAGTCTGTCCATCCATAATATGTCTGTCTGTCTGTCTGTCTATCTATCTATCCATTACATGAATGAGATCCAAGACAGCATGACTTCTTAGTATGTGTAATTTTCAAACCTGAGGTAGGCAGGTGATTTTTATTTTAATTCCATTTATATCCCACCCTTCTCTGAAGACTCAGGGTGGCTTACAAGCTTAGCAGTAGCCTTCATTCTATGTATATGCCTGCTTATTAGGGCTTTCACACACACACCAAGCGGCATTATTACAAAGTCAGCTTATTGCCCCCAACAATCTGGGTCCTCATTTTACCTACCTCGGAAGGATGGAAGGCTGAGTCAATCTTGAGCCTGGTGGGATGCGAACCTGCACTAATTGCAGGCAGCTGGTGTTACTTAAGGAGGCATTAGCCCACTGCTCCTCCAATACTGGGAGGGAAGTCTTTACCCAAGTACCACCTACTAATATGTCATTTTCACCATTTCAGCTTTAGGTGTTGCTGCACATCCAGCCAGGTCTTCTTGAGCTGGGATATAGTTTGTAATTGTTCTATCTCATTTTGTGAGAACAACTTCCTGTTCCCTATATTGCAGCATTTTGGATGCAGGTCTTCTGTCCATCCATAGTTTCCTCGTATACTTGATATATCCATTCTCATTAGGCCTACAGTTGTTATGGCATTCCATCAGTTCTATGTTCTTCTGTCTCATGTGTGTATGGTTTGTTGCAATAGCCTGTTTATTGTCATGTTGTCCTGGTTCCGCAAAATCTGACATGGATCTTGTTAATCCAGATGACATCTGAGCCAGCATGACTCTCTCAGTTATTGTCACTCATATTCAAAGTAGGCAAGTGACCTGCTAGGGGGTCTTTGCTCAAGCTTTGTACCAGCTGGAATCCAAACCCAGTCTCTCACATCAAAGAGCAGTGCTCTAACCACTATGCTATTCAGCCATGTGTGTGTGTGTGTGTGTGTGCTCAATCAATCTAAAGCAACAGTGGAAGTTGGCATTGAGCCCACTACTCCTGACCCTGGTCCTTGTGATATAGACCTTGAACTAGAGCCTTATGTCAGCCTTATGAGGTAGCCCAGGCAAGAAGCACACCCAAAAGTATTGACTCAATTTGTTACATTAGGCAAATATTTTAAAGTCTGAAAGTATATCTCTCATCCCTCATCTTTACCATCCAAAATACTAAGGAGGATCCTTTCAAAGTTATATGCTATACCCCTATTCCTTCTGTAAGTAGAGCTGCCTGACTGTTGTCTAGTCTGGGGCTCTTCTTCCTTTCTCCCAAGGTCATTACCACAAACAATTTTACACTATCCATCCAGTCCACAGAAACTCTGCTACTACTAAGGGAAGATCAGAGATAATGAAACTTACAGAGCTACAGGGAGAAGGACAAGGGATGGAAAGCACTAAGTAGGAAAAACAGTGTTGAGAATCAAGATTGTCCAATGCCAGTTACAATGTGTTCAGGTAGTGTTCAGGAATTTTAAGAAATTTCAGAATCCTGAGTTACTTCAGTGCTGGAATATTTACAAAACAAAAACCAATACAACAACCCTGACAATAATTATTGTGTGTTTTGAATCCATCTACCAAGCTTTTTCAAAAAACCCAGTCTGATTGATCTGGATGACTAATATTGCCTTCAAATGTGGATATTTGTAGGATTTCTATCCTTAGAATTTTGGACTGTATTGGTTATTCTTTCATCCCAAAATATTCCACATAATTTTAACCAGCATCACAATTCAAAATCACTGATTGTTCCATGCTTGGCTTCTCTGACAGTGCATATTTCACAGCCATGCATTATGACCATGCAAAATAACCATGATTTTAACAATACATACCTTTTTTACAGTGTGATGCTGCTACACTTTATTTGGTCTAGATTTGTTATATGCTTTCTCATGAAAGATAGTTATGGTAACAAGCACTATCCATATTGGTTTAAATGTAAAAACAATCCATGTGGCTTTACTGAACCTAATTCCACCTAATTTTGTGCTTCAGCAGTCACCTCATAGTTTGTTAAATCAGTTTCTTTGGTATGAAAATCACAAAACTTGGTTAAGTGGTCCACATGAATATCCACCTAAAGCAAGGGTCACAAGAGATGAAGTGCAGAATAACATCACAACATACTGTAAATCCCATCCCCTTTTTTACCATAACTTTGCATATAAGTACACAAGGGGCTAATATATTGATGTATAATATAATTGTGGCTAGTTGTTTTCAGCAGGTGATCACAGATTTATATCTGTAGATTTATATTCTCCTTCAATAAATGTCAGGGGAAGAAGAAATAAAGCATGGAAATAGAGAAGAAGCTTTATATTTTCTATATGAAAAGAAAAATAAATAAATAATGCAAATAGATAAGAATGAACAAGGTGATAGAAAGACGGGTTTTAAAGTAAATATAAACCACCACAGGAAGTCAGGATGGGGGTAAATATAGAAGAATAATTGTTTGTTTATGTGTGAATACACACATACACAAAAGCATACGTATAATATAATACTATGTATATATAATATGCCTACGATGAATTACAACAAAAATATAACAATGTCTGAAACACAAGAATTAAATGTTTCTAATTATAGAATTCAAGTTGGCTATTGTGAAAAATGACATAATGGAGTCAATGAACACTTGAACTGGTTTGAGAATGTGCATGAGTGTCTCAGTTTTGTTTTATTCAAATCAATCCATTTAAAATGATTTTTAAAACAAATAATTTTCTACCAACTAGCATATTGGATAAACATTTGTAAATATAATAATATTGATACGTAGCACAAACAAAATAAAGGAAAAATCTATCTATTTGAAGACAAGTTTTAGGTGCAATTTTACATTTTGTATTAACATAAGGACTCTGAAATTAAATAGTTTGCATAAGTGATCCATAGTCATTTTCCAATACTTTTCTTCCATTCAAAATTTGCACCATCACTAGGGCTGACATCCAAGGCCAAGTAACACCAGCTGCCTGCAATTAGTGCAGGTTCGAGTCCCACCAGGCTCAAGGTTGACTCAGCCTTCCATCCTTCCAAGGTAGGTAAAATGAGGACCCAGATTGTTGGGGGCAATAAGCTGACTTTGTAATAATGCCACTTGGGGGGGGCAAAAGCCCTAATAAGCAGGCATATACATAGAATGAAGGCTATTGCTAAGTACATTGATTTGTGCTTTAGATTGTAAACCGCCCTGAGTCTTCGGAGAAGGGCGGGATATAAATGGGATTAAAAAAAACACCAAAGTTTCTTATTTTTCTTATATTCTTCTTTCATTCATTTCTCACTCCATGGTCCTCAGATTTTATTTACCACAAAATTTAAGAAATATATTAGAAACATATAATTTGCAGAACAGAAATGTATGGAGATGAAATTTTGGGCATTCTGTCATCAAGCAAATTAGGTTTATACTGAGCTTATTCTGTGATGTTCAGACTGGCAAATCAATAAATAAAAAGAATGGCTAGGTGATAATGGGATGATGAATTCTTGATGTGTTCTGTCACATTAGAACTTCAAGGGAGATTATAATCACAAAGTTATGTCCCCAGGAGATTTTCACAGACTATATACTGCTTGATTTTTACCCTTAGATTTACTTGTTGTTTTTTCTTCATTCCCATAGAAAGCAAGACAAAGCATTCATGCTAATTGGGAGAATCATCAACTAGGTAAGAAAAATCTAAAGGAGAGAATTGGTCCTAAAGGTTTGCCTTTAAATAAAAAAGTCTTTCAGAAATCCAGTAAGCCATTGAAGAGATACTAGTTATTCTCCTCAATTATAGGATTTAAACTTCAATTATAGGTTTTAAACCACAATAACTTAAGAATCTTGTGCCCTTTTTGCCTCCCTTTTACAGAATAGAATAGTGGCTGGGTTGGAGTGCCTAATTGCATAATTCATATATATATATATATATATATATATATATATATATATATATATATATATATATATATATATATATATATATATATATATATATATATATATATATATATATCTCAAAAAAATAAAGGGAACAGAAAATAAGACATCCTACAGTTAAATACAGTACGTTGTGTTGTTTAAGTGTTCCTATATATATATATATATATATATATATATATATATATATATATATATATATGTTTTCTGAGGTTTTCGCGGGTGTTTGTATGTAGATCTTTGATTATTTGGGTTTTTTTCCACGTAGAATTGGAGGTATCAGGGCAACCTTTTGACGAAATCTCATCCGTCATCCTCAGGCTGAGGATGACGGATGAGATTTCGTCAAATATATATACAGGGCTTTTTTTCTCATAGAATGCTCAGAACAAAGTTCCGGCACCTTTTTGGGATGGAACCTTGTAGGGTAGGCAAGGTGGTTTGTATGACATGTGTCAGTTCCGGCACCTTTTTCTTTTACAAAAAAAGCACTGTATATATCTGTGTATGTATGTGTGTGTGTGTGTGTGTGTGTGTGTGTGTGTGTGTGTGTGTATGTATACGTATATGTATACATATATGTATATGTATATATATAATTTCTTAACAATGCTTGAGAAGGTTAAAATCCAAGGCTCAGTCACCTTGTAACATGAAAACATTTTATTTTGCTTATATTAGAGATGAAGAAAAAACCCCAAGAAATTTCAAGTTTTAGAACTGAAATTTTTATCCATTCTCTATATACTGATACTGCTTTGGATTGGTGTTTTCATAGCAGTTTTGTTATTGGATAAGAAAGCATTAAGGATATTTCAAAAGAATTTAATCCTGTTTATTTCAATATACGCAACATGTAACTTGCTTTGTGAATCAGTTTTAATGTATTGCTTTCATAGAGAGTTGAATATGAAATTACATTTTGATATTTCCATCACTTCATGTATTCTAATTGTGTTTCTTGAGAGAAGACTGTGTAGTGTTCATATGCAGATGATAATAAATTAAATAACTGTGGGATAAACTGCAGCTGATTTAACTTAAATTGGCATAAACTGACATTTTCATTGCACCATTATTTTTCCTACATCCCATTTTTTTCCTAATGTAAGCATTGAATTTAGAACTAATTTTCAAATCTTTCACCTTTCATAATACTATTTGTCTGATTAATGCATGATACATCGTGGAGACTAATTTGTTTATTCCTGGTGGACTCATTAGGAAGTGCTGTATGCATAAGAGATTAAATTTTAAGAGAGCTACCTTTTCTTGATTGAATCATACATTTGCTTCTCAATGCCTGAAAGTCACACATGCTACATGGGGTGTTCTACCTTCTTTTTTAGTAGCTCAGGTCAAACTTGTAACTGGTCTCCTCCACTCATATAAAATTATTCAGTGCCATGCATGTATTTCAGAAACCTTAAATGCACCTAAATATAGGTTTTCTGAAGTTGCATTTTCAACTTTAAATAGACTGAAGAAAATGGTGTCTTGATTAGCATATCTGAGATTCCTTTTGCCAACGTTCATATGTTACTGATTTATATTAGTTGTTGTATCATGTTATATTGCATGTAAAAAATCTGATTGTTGAACTATTTGCTGTTCAGTTACTAATTCATGTCTGACTCTTCATGATCCCATAGACCATAGCACTCCAGGGCCCATTCTCCACTGTCTCCTGAAATTTGCACATATTCATGTTTATTGCATTGATGACACTAACATCTTATACTCTGCTGCTGTTTCTCCTTTGCCTTCATTTTTTGCCAGTGTCGGGGTCTTTTCCAGTGAGTACTCTCTTCTCATTTGGTGGAGAAATTATTTGAGCTTCAGCTTCAGAATTTGCCCTTCCAAAGACGGTGAGGGTTAATTTCCTTTAGGATGTTGAACTATGCTCACATATAAATTTAAAACCATAAATCCTGCTAGTGCAGCTCAGTCCTACTTTCCCTGGAATCAGCAGTTCATACAGGTTCTTGTCTTTCCTGATGATTACCTCCCTTAGTATATAACCAATTTATCACAGGAGGTTAGTTTGCAAGGTTTAAATGTGTTCTTGAGAAAACAGTGTACATAAACATTTTTTTTCATCTTTTTCTGAAAGGGGTAAGGGATCAGAATAGATAGGAGCTGGCTCCAAATTTCTCCTCGTGGATGTGATGGAATGTGTAGTAGCAGTCTCAACTCCACAATGAACCTGGCTGAAGCCATCTTGCTTGTTCTATGTTGCCACAGGAATGGGAGGGGGGGAATGGAGGTTTTACGATAGTCTAAACAATTCTCTATCCTGTGGGAACCAAGGTCATTTCAAACGGTTGGATGAGGGGGCTGGGTGTACTATTAGGAAGCCCACCAACCTATTCTATCAGGAAACATAATTGATTGCATAATCTGGTAGTGGGAAATTTAACTTTGTAATAGTGTAATTCTTTGGAGGGAATTTCAGACTTGGTTTCACTTTTGATTTTGCTGATACCTTGTAACCAATAAAAATATTCTTTGAGGAAGCTTCTAACTTCAGAGTTCTGATTTATCTGATCTCATCTGTCAGAACCATGACAAGCAGAGTGGGAAGTTTTAGCAAACTCAGGGCTTTCCCAGTAAGAGACCCCAATCAAGAGACTGCACAGTCCTGAGTTGGAAGTGGGAGAGGGGAAAAGGTTCAGGGAATCTCTCAGAATGTAACTAGTAGCTTAGAAAAATATAGCTTTAGTTTGGCAAAATTCTGTCCATTAGGGAAGGCAAATAAAGGATTGGATGCTATTGGATGTCATTGTCTCATGTCTGGATTTTGACCTAATATGAATGTACTGCATCCATCCATCCATCCATCCATCCATCCATCCATCCATCCATCCATCCATTCCATATTGTTTTTCAGCATGAAAGTAAAGCAGATATTAATCTTATGTCTGGATGTTGATGTCAAAGCAAAAACATCCGATGTTAACAGCGTTGACATCTGTTAGCAGAGTTTCATCTGTCGGAACCATGACAGCTGACTCCTGATCAGGAATATATTTTTTTTTCATCCATAACTCTGTGATGTTGCCTTCATCTGATCCTTGACTGGGGCAGGAGAAAGTTGTCCTTTAGCACTTGTTCCCATGCTAAAGTAGCATTTTACCCCTCACTACCATCCAAAGGCAGTTTAACGTGTTGAATTTCTTAGGAAACTAGATAAATGCTGCAACCAAAGCAAAAGCCAGAGAAGATAGCAATTGTCAGTGGAGACCACAAAGTTTGGTATAGCCAGTATAGTTTTCTGCTGACTCAAGGGTGCCTGAATAGCATTTCCATTCAGCAATGGACCGAAGGCTTTTGGATTAAAAGCAAGTACGTAGATCTTTCTGTGTTCAGTGGGTTCAGAACAGCATAAATAAAGCTGTAATGGTCTGTTCAGAGCCAGATAACAATTCCAGAGACAGTTGGAAAAGACACCTGCACATTCCTCAGTTGTCTGGGAAACAGGCAGCCAGCCACTGATTTAGAGCAGGGGAGGTGGGGAAAAAAATTAAAGTGATCTTTGCATTAATAAACTGAAAGATAAATTGGATTTTAAACTGAAAGTAATCCAACTGTTAAAAATTCTGTGACATTATTCATTTCAATTACAATAAGTCTTCCTAAAGAGAGATTCAATAGAAATCTTGTTCTTGGCTACAAAAATTTCTGCTATTTAAATTTGCAAAATTTGAAAAGGAAGGAAAAAGCCAGCATGCATGTGTGAGTCTTCACTCATTTGGAAGACTACATGAATAGATGAAGAGACTCAGATTCATTCCTCTCTTATTTTCCTCATGGCCATTACATTTCAGTTCCTGCTTAATCTTCAAGCATAAATAAAATGTATCCCTTTTTCCTCATATAATTTATTTCCCGACATAATGTATTTATTTTTTTCATTCACTTAAATGTTTCTTTTTTAAACTTTGCATTTTTGCCAAAATATTTGCTCTTGTGCCAACTGAAATTTTGAAGCAGAGCTAACAGTTAGGTGAGGCAATCTGAAACCATGGAAGATAATACATATTACTGACAAACCTAGCAGACAACTTTCTCTCTCAAAAAGTAGAGAAAGGAACTAGAAGGTCAGACATACTGGATTTAATTCCCACTAAGAGATATGATCTCATAGAAGGCATTGAAGTTAAAGGAACATTGTGTGGAAGTGACCATGCAATATTGGAATTCAACTTTATGCAAGCACAAGCAATAGAACAAAGTCAAACTAGAGACTTAGACTTTAAGAGAACTTATTTCAATAAACAGACAGAGCTTGAAAAAGATTCCATGGATGAGAATCCACAAGGGGAAAACAACCCAAGAAGCTTGGGAAACTTTGAAAAGTGAGATTATAAAAGCCAATTTTAGCACATTTCCAATGAAAAATAAAAATAAGAGTTCTCAAAAGAAGCCATCATGGCTGTACAAAGAACTCTCTGATAAACTGAAAGACAAAAAGGACATGTATCTTTAAAAAATGGAAAGATAACTAAGGCAGAATATCAGCAAATAGCCCAAATCTGCACAGATGAAGTCAGGAAAGCTAAGATACAAAATGAACCAAGGCTTACAACAAAAGTAAAAAAAAAAAAAAAAGAGAGAGAGAGAGAGAGAGAGAGAGAGAGAGAGAGAGAGAGAGAGAGTCATTTAACATATAAAAATCAATAAAAAAGCCAAAGAAATGATTGGTCCATTAATGGTAGAAAATGGCAAAAAGGTGATGAGCAGCAGGGAGAAAGCAGAACTGTTTAACTCATTTTTTTTACGTCTGTCTTTACATAAAAGGAAAAAAAAGCCCAACTTACAAAAAATACTGTAAAACCCAGATTAGGAATTTAAGTCAAAATGGTAAGAGAATACTTATCCATTCTAGATGAGTTCAAATAATTAGGACCAGATAGATTGCATCTCATGGTTCAGAAGAAATTAGCAGAAGTGCTCTCTCACGACTACTGAATCTATCTTTTTAAAGATCCCAGAGCACCAGGAAACTATCAGATGACTAGAAAAGGGTTGGTATAGTTCCCATCTTCAAAAAAGGGGAAATAAATGGATCCAGGAAACAACAGACCTATCGGCCTGATATAAATACCTGAGAAGATTCTGGAACACATAATCAAACAACAAACTGGAAAACACCTAGAGGCAAAGAAAGTCATAAGAGCCTTGGTGGAGCAGTGGGCTTAATGCCTCCTTAAGTAACACCAGCTGCCGGCAATTAGTGCAGGTTCGAGTCCCACCAGGCTCAAGGTTGACTCAGCCTTCCATGCTTCCGAGGTAGGTAAAATGAGGACCCAGATTGTTGGGGGCAATTAAGCTGACTTTGCAAAAATGCCGCTTGGGGGGGCCCCCAAAAGCCCTAATAAGCAGACATATACATAGAATGAAGGCTATTGGTAAGCACATTGTGCTTTAGATTGTAAGCCGCCCTGAGTCTTCAGAGAAGGGCGGGATATAAATGGGATTAAAAAAAAATAACCATAGAACATAGGATCAGATCATGCCAGATAAATCTTATTTCATTCTTTGACAATGTGACAAAAAACAGTGAACCAGAAAAATGCTGTGGATATAATTTACTTGAACTTCACTAAGATATTTGATAAAGTAGACAACAACTTACTACTTGATAAGATAGAAAAATGTGGGTTAGACAGAATCACCACCAGATGGATTCATAACTGGTAGACAAACTGCACTTAACATGTAGTCCTTAATGGGACTGTATCTACCTGGAAGGAAATATGCAGTGGAGTACCCCAAGGTTCTCTCTTAGGCTCAGTACTCTTCAACATCTTCATCAATGATTTGGGTGAGGGGATAGAAGGGGAACTCATCAAATTTGCTGATAACCCCAAGCTGGCAGGAATAGCTAACATTCCAGAAGATAGGCTCAAGATCCAGAAGGATTTCAACAGATCTGAACATTGGGCCCTATCTAACAAAATGAAATTCAATGGTGAGAAAAGCAAAATTCTACATTTAGGCAAGAAAAACCAAATGCACAAGTATAGATTAGGTGGTACCTGGCTCAATAGTAGTAACTTGAGAGAGATCTTGGTGTCCTAGTGGACAATCAAATATGAGCTAGCAGTGTGCTGCAGCTGCCAAAACAGCCAATCCAATCCTTGGCTGCATTAATAGAATCAAGATCACATGAAATGTTAATACCATTTTATTATGCATTTGGAATATTGAATCCCGTTTGATCACTAAGATATAAAAAAGATGTTGAGATTCTACAAAGAGTGTAGAGAAGAGCAACAAATATGATTAAGGGCCTGGAGACTAAAACATATGAAGAATGGTTATAGAAATTAGGTATGTCTAGTTTAATGAAAAAGTTGGATGAACTGAAAAAGCTTATTGAATGAAAAGTGAAATGTCTTCAAGCAAAAAATGAAAGAAAGAAAGAAAGTCCAGCTGTCTTTTGAAAAGCACTTTTGGGACAACCATGACCTGGATGACTGAGAATCACCTTAAACAAGGACTAGGGTTGATATGACAGCAGTATTCAATATCTAAAGGGCTGCCACAAAGAACAGGGGATCAACTTATTATCCAAAGCACCTGAAGACAGAACAAGAAACATGGAAATTAATCAAGGAGAGAAGCAATCTAGAATTAAAGGTAAATTTCCTGAAGGTTAGAACAATTAATCAGTGGAAAAACTTCCCTCCAGCAGTTGTGGGTGTTCCAACACTGGAGGTTTTTAAGAAGAGATTGGACAGCTGTTTGTCTGGAATAGTGTACGGTCTCCTGCTTGAGCAGGGGTTGGACTAGATGACCTCCAAGATCCCTTCCAACTCTGTTATTTTGTTAAAACAATTACTTTTAAGTAACTCATTTCCATTTCTCACATCTTTTAAAAAAAGGTTTTATGTAGAGAGTAGTTCATTTGGTGCTTATTATGTCGGGGAAAACATTTTGTCCCCCCTTTTCTTCTTCCGTTTTCATTATTAAAATAATATCCCCATATTGTTTGATTGTTTTCAATGCTTTGTGTCTTGGTGGAAACTATTACACTTGAATTCTCTGACATGAAATAGTTGTTTGAGTTTTGGTAAGCTCACGTTTGTGTCATCGCTAACTCTGATTTAGTCACCTTGTATTTCTATTGGCCTCTTTTTCAATTGCCTTAACTTTGCCAAGCATCACGATCTTCTCTAATGACTCTTGCTTTCACATTATGTGTCTGAATTATCTAAGCTTTAGCTTCATTAGTAGTACTTCCAGTGAGCAATCAGGAATTGAGCGGTTTCTTTCTTTTGCAATACAGGCTATTTCCAAGCAGTCTCTCCAGTACCACAGTTGAAGGGGCTGGATTTTTCTTCATTCAGCCTTTCTTATGATTCACCTTTGACAACATGTTGCAAATGGAAAACCACAACCTTGACAATACAAGTCTTTGTTGCTAGTATAATCTTTCTGCTCTTTAATATTTTTATGTAGAGTACTCATTGTAATGGTGTCTCTTTATTTCATGGCTATGGCGACCATTCCTTTAAATTTTTGAATATTTTGGGCAGTGGTGGGATTCAAATATGTAAACAACCAGTTCTCTGTGGGGATGCCACTTCCGGAAGTCCATTCTGGGCCTGGGCAACCAAAAAATTAGCTACCGGTTCTGCTGAAGTGGTGCAAACCGGCTGAATCCCACCACTGATTTGGGGGCATAAGTCTGCTACCACTTTAACAATTATTTTTTGTGACTCCACCTATTTGTATTGGATTAGTATTAACTATTGTCATATTTTTAATCTCGTTTCTTTTTAAAATATATTCTGTAGCAGGAAGAAGAGGTTTTTCAGCTCTCTTATATTTTAACATGAGATTCCTTAAGCAATCCAAGCATTATCAGCATTTCTGATATTATTTTTCATACCAATTTTAATGCCAACTTATATTTTACTTAGTCTAGTATTTCTCAAAACATATTCCTTGATTAAATAAAATAGTAAGATAGTAAGATGCCAGTTTACAATTCTGGAATATTTCTTTCATAATTTTGAAAGCTATTTGCTCTATATGCTATTCCAGCTATTACTTCCTGATCATTATACATTTTTTTCAATATTAAATGACTTAGTATAGCCATATTTGTAAGAGCACTCCAGAAATGGTTATGGTCTAAACACTAAAAAAAGCTTTGTATAGCCAATAAAATAAATAGAGGACTTTTGGAAACTCATTAGCTTTTTCTATTATCCACTGGGTATCAGCAATGTAATCTGGAGAGTCCATTCTAGTTTCAAATCTAGCTTGTATATCTGGTAGTTCTCATTCCATGCATATTTGAAATCTGAAATTTAAAATCTTGAGCATTGTCTTACTAACATGTGAGGTAAGTACAATTGTTCAGGAGTCTCAATATTCTTTAAAAACTGTCCCTATTTGGATTTTGGAAGAGAGAGACTAATCTTTTCCAGTTCATAAGCTAGTTTTCCATACCTGCTTATAAATTGCAAATAGTACCACCATAACATTTTAAACAGTTCAAATCTTATTTCATCACCCTTACAGCTTGGTCATGAGCTATTCTTTTTAGAACCTGTTTAATTTTAATTTCCAGAATATCTAATTGTAGTTTAGTAATGAAATGTTTACACACAACATGAGTTTCTGGGATCTTTTTGTCCATTCCTTCTCTTTATATTTTCTTTCTCTGGTTGATATTTTTTTCTTTTATTATACCTATCTTTGAATTATTAGACTGTTTCCTGTTTCGTTTCCTGCATCAAGCTCCAATTTTCCTGTAATTGCAACTGCTATTTTATTTCTAACTTTAAAATTCAACCCTGCTATAATTAGTTGCATCTTTCAAGGGGAATCTCAAAGTGAATGCTGAAGTGAATGCTGGCATATTAAAAAAAAACTATAATACTGTATCCCTGTGTTTAGTTTTCATAGCAGATTTCATGACTATGAAAATTATAGGAGTAACATGAGTTGCTTGCTGACCAAAGACAACTTGTCATACTGAAAGCTCTGATCAATTAAAAAAAACCTACAAGATGAAATATTTCTGTTCCTCAGCCCCCTTTTGTTTTGTTTTTTAAATGCCAATAGATTAACAATAAATAATGATGGCATCATTTTATGCTTTGGGATAGATTAGAAACCAGAAACAGTCTGAATCAAAAGCCTTTCTGGCAGTCTTTTCCTCACTTTCTTTCCAATGACAGAACACAGATACAGATATTTATATGGGAATTTAAAAAGGACTTAAGAGTACATAACCCTTACTGAATTTTGACTTCTTGCTTTTCCTCAGTGGGGAGATTCAATTTACACTATGACTGTTTGACTTCCCAGGGACTATAAGATTACAGCCTCTGGCTCTTAAATATCCAATGCACAGTTATAAGTAGTTAAATCACTTTGAAGCCAGTAGGAGACATGCTTTGCAGAAAACATATGTAGGATTTAACCATATTTAATTATATCATATCTATTTATCCATATTTTTTAATGCCACACCACTTGATATACAATAAATTCTTATTCATGGTAGCTGTATTCTCTAAAATCATTGTAAATATTGAATTACTGAAGACCATTTTAATGTTTGGTATTATTTTAACACCAAGGTTAAAATCAGACATGTTTTTTTATAAAGCTTTGTCAACCTTTTACAGACTTTTTGCTGAAACTAGACTGAAAAGTTGAGGATTTACTGATCTGCATACTGATAAGTGATGGGTTATGGGAAGAAGAGATATTTGTTTACAACCTTATAGAAGGTGAAGAGTTATTCAATTTTCTTTCTATGTGTGATGAAGATCAGAAGTTATTTTTACATTTCTTTGTTGTTGTTGTTGTTAGCTGCAAAGTCACGTCCGACCCATCGCGACCCCATGGACAACGTTCCTCCAGGCCTTCCTGTCCTCTACCAACTTCTGCAATCCATTTAACCTCATGCCTACTGCTTCAGTGACTCCATCCAGCCACCTCATTCTCTGTCGTCCCCTTCTTCTATTGCTCTCAATCTTTCCCAGCATTAGGCTCTTCTTCCTTCTCATTAGGTGGCCAAAGTATTTGAGTTTCACCTTCAGGATCTGGCCTTCTAAAGAGCAGTCAGGGTTGATCTCCTCTAGGACTGACTGGTTTGATCACCTTGCAGTTCAAGGGACTCACAGGAGTCTTCTCCAGCACCATACTTCAAAGGCTTCAATTCTTTGGCGCTCAGCCTTTCTTATGGTCCAGCTTTCACTGCAATACATTGCAACTGGAAAGACCATAGCCTTGACTATACACACTTTTGTTGACAGCGTGATGTCTCTGCTTTTTAGTGTGTTGTCCAGATTTGCCATGGCTTTTCTCCCCAGGAGCAAGCGTCTTTTAATTTCCTGGCTACAGTACCATCTGCAGTGATCTTGGAGCCCAGGAAAATAAAATCTGTCACTACCTCCATTTCTTCCCCATCTATTTGACAGGAATTGAGAGGGCCGGATGCCATGATCTTGGTTTTCTTAATGTTAAGTTTCAACCCAACTTTTGCACTCTCCTTCTTCACCTGCAACAAGAGGCTCTTTAGTTCTTCTTCACTTTCTGCCATTAGAGTGGTCTCATCTTAGGTTGTTGATATTTCCCCCAGCAATCTTAAATCCAACTTTTGATTCATCTAGCCCTGCCTTTCTCATAATGTGTTCTGCATATAAGTTAAATAGGAGGGCGACAGTATACAGGCTTGCTGCACTCTTTTCCCAATTTTGAACCAATCAGTGGTTCCGTGTCCAGTTCTCACTGTTGCTTCTTGGCCCGCATATAGGTTTCTCAAGAGACAAATAAGATGGTCTGGTACTCCCATCTCTTTAAGAACTTGCCACAGTTTGTTGTGATCCACACAATCAAAGGCTTTAGCATAGTCAATGAAGCAGAAGTAGATGTTTTTCTGGAACTCCCTAGCTTACTCCATGATCCAGCGATGTTGGCAATTTGATCTCTCGTTCCTCTGCCTCTTCGAAATCCTGCCTGTACTTCTGGTAGTTCTCAATCCACATACTACTGGAGTCTAGCTTGTAGGATTTTAAGCACAACTTTACTAGCATGTGAAATGAGTGCAATGGTGTGATAGTTTGAACATTCTTTGGCACTGCCTTTCTTTGGAACTGGAATGTAAACTGATCGTTTCCAATTCTGTGGCTACTGTTGAGTTTTCCAAATTTGCTGGCAAATTGAGTGTAGCACTTTTACTGCATCGTATTTTAAGATTTTGAATAGCTCAGCTGGAATACTGTCACCTCCACTAGCTTTGTTGTTGCTCAGCTTTTCTAAGGCCCACTTCACTTCACATTCCAGGATGTCTGTCTCAAGTTCAGTGACCACCTCATTGTGGTTATCAGGGACATTAAGCTCATTCTTGTATAGTTCTTCTGTGTAATTTTGCCACCTCTTCTTAATCTATTCTGCCTCTGTTAGGTCCCTGCCATTTTGGTCCTTTATCATGCCCATTTTTGCATAAAACATTCTCTTCATCTCTCCAATTTTCTTGAAGAGATCTCTTGTCCTCCCTATTCTATTGTTTTCTTCTATTTCATTGCAGTGTTCATTTAAGAAGGCATTATTATCTCTTCTAGCTATTCTCTGGAATTCTGCATTCAATTGGGTGTATCTTTCTTTTTCTCCCTTGCCTTTCGCTTCCCTCAGCTATTTGCAAAGCTTCCTCAGACAGCCATTTTGCTTTCTTGCATTTCTTTTTCTTTGGGATGGTTTTAGTTGCTACCTCTTGTGCAATTTTGCGAACCTCAGTCCATAGTTCTTCAGGCACTCTGTCTATCAGATCTAATTCCTTAAATCTATTTGTCACCTCTACTGTGTATTCATCAGGGATATGATTTAGTTCATATCTGAGTGGCCTAGTGCTTTTCCCTACTTTCTTCAATTTCAGCCTAAATTTTGCAACAAGAAGCTCATGGTCTGAGCCACAGTCAGCTCCTGGTCTTGTTTTTACTGACTGTATAGAGCTTTTCCATCTTTGGCTACAGAGCACATAGTCAATCTGATTTCTGTGTTGACCGTCTGGTGATGTCCATGTGTAGAGCCATCTCTTGGGTTGTTGGAAAAGAGTGTTTGCTATGACCATCATATTCTGTTGACAAAATTCTATCAGCCTGTGCCCTGCTTCATTTTGTACTCAAAGGCCAAACTTGCCTGTTATTCCAATTATCTTTTGGCTTCCTACTTTAGCATTCCAATCCCCCATGATGATAAGAACATCATTTTTTGGTTTTACTTCTATAAGGTGCTGTAGGGCTTCATAGAACTGGTCAATTTCATCCTCTTCAGCACCGGTGGTTGGGGCATAGACTTAGACTGCTGTGATATTAAATGGTTTACCTTGGATTCGAACTGAGATCATTCTGTCATTTTGGGGATTGTATCCCAGTATTGCTTTTCCTACTCTTTTATTGTCTATGAAGGCTACTCCATTTCTTCTGAGGGATTCTTGCCCGCACTAGTATACCTGATGGTCATCTGAATTAAATTCACCCATTCCTGTCCATTTTAGTTCACTGATTTCTAAGATGTCAATGTTCAGTCTTGTCATCTCTTGTTTGACCACATCCAGCTTGCCTTGATTCATGGATCTTACATTCCAGGTTCCTATGGAGAAAAAAATCTTTAGTGGACTTTCCTTTCACTACAAGATACATCCACAGCTGAGCGTCCTTTCGACTTTGGCCCACTCGCTTCATTCTTTCTGGCACTACTAGTACTAGCCCTCTGCTCTTCCCCAGTAGCATATTGGATGCCTTCCAACCTGAGTGGCTCATCTTCCAGTGTCTTATCATTTTGCCTTTTGGTACTGTCCATAGGGTTTTCATGGCAAATATACTGGAGTGGGTTGCCATTTCCTTCTCCAGTGGATCACGTTTTGTCAGAACTCTCTGCTATGACCTGTCCATCTTGGGTGGCCCTGCATGGCATAGCTCATAGCTTCATTGAATTTTGCAAGCCCCTTCACCACGACAAGGCAGTAATCCATGAAGGGGTACATATCTTTACTTTCCTTAAACATTTTATTTTTCTTTCTCTCTTTTCTCTTGGAATATAGTTTGCATTTGTTTTTATTATTGTAATTAAGACTATCAGTATAATTATTATTTTTTTCAAAAAGAGCTTGAAGATGTTGACCGTTTTATCTTATGTATTTAGTTCTTGCAACTTTTTCATGGCTTTGGTGATTTTCCCTTCCAAACTGGCTTGAAAAATTGCAGCTTTGAGGCTCTGTTCAAGCATTGGGTCACATTTAATGTTGTTGAAAAGAAATTCAGAGCAAAATTCCATTTCTATATTCATCATTACCGAAAAGATGCCTTGTTTTGACATCATGTCCAGATAATCATTGGTGGATTCTATTATCTTCCCCCCCCAAAAAAAATATTCCACTTTTTCTTCTTTCATGATGTTCAAGTTTTTCCCAGTTATTTGCAATACACATTTTCCTGCTTCAGGTTTCAATTACTGCCTCACACACAATAGCTATGATATCTCCCAGTTTACCCAAGGTGAAGAGACAATATCATGCAAACCGAAACAGAGTCTCAGATGCTTGCCTGAATGATTTTCCCTCATTCAAATAGGAGCATGCAGAGGAAGAGTTGAGAATGAGCCAGAATTCCCAAGGACTGGGTCAGGTTGTCAGCCAGGCCAAGGGACAGAGATTCAAGGTCTTGTACATGCACATCAACATCACACAACAGCCAGAGATCAGACATTGGTTCAACAAAGAGAACATGGGTCAGAACTGCTTCTTAAGTCAGACTTAATCCAACTGTTATTAATCAAGAAATTACTTCTTTCCTTGGCAAGAAGCCTAGTAGAACAGTATTACTCTGTTCTTTGCTCTACTTTTGGAGTGTGGGGGTTGGGAAGCTTGACATCAACAAAATCAACTGACTGCTCCTGCTGCTCCTGTGTTTGATCAGCCTCAGGTGAATCTTGGTTTGTATCTCCTGAGGTCTACACTGTACAAGTTCTGCTGGAGCCTATTCCTCAATGTCTGAAGTCTGGGTCACAACCGTCATTATGTTTTTGACACTTTCCTTTATATTTTCTGTAACACTTTCAAAGCCTTCAGAAATGTCCATGCAGTTCATCCAAACACTTTTTTACAACAGTTATTGACAATAGCCTGCTTCTGATCCCAGGCTGTGCCAGCATAATCAATGAGGGGAATATAGTAACTGACCTTTAGTAGTCCATCCTTCTGACACATAGGGCCTTGCAAGCCTTGTTTTAAAGTTTTCTTGTGTACTGTGCCTTGAAAGATTTTAGTATGCCTTGATCAAGGGATTGGATATATTTATAAAAGCCTATGCACAGGAATCTTTTCAACTCATAGTCACTACCTGTTTAGAGTTAAATAAGAGTTAATGCCAATCAAAGGAAGTTGGACTCTTAGGCTTACAAAATGACTCTAAACTGATCCCTCTTTTTACTCCTTCCCTTGGCTTTCCCAGTCCTTTTCCTACATCATCCCTGATGATATCAGTTATCTCAACCATGATCATGAGCTAATCAGCAAACTAAGATTTTATTATGCCCTGATCAAGGGATTGGATATAATACCTACTGTTTGAGGGCATGAAAACAGCTTCTGTGTTGGGGTGGGCATTTTCTACTTCTTCATAGCATTCTGTGGTAAAACTGTTGTGGAACCAATCCCAGAGTATTTTGGGTTTCAACTCCACTTTTTGATCCCCTCCAATGGGATGGCATATAATTCAGTTGTTTTCCCTTTGTTTGTGTATTTGGGGCATTCATACAGAATAGTAAGTTTGAAAGATTTAAAGTCAGGGTCTTTGTAGGTTATTTACATTGTGCAGGTCCATTTGCCAACAACCTTGAAAAGCAAGCCAATATCATCAGTATTGAAAACCTGCTCTTTCATTTAACCATTTTTTTTGTAAAACACTCATTGGATATTCTCTAAATTCTTTTGAAGCCTTCAAATCTGCAGAGTTTGCATGTTATGTTGGTTCATAAGAATGATCAATGGAGACAGGAGGAAGAACTGTAAAATAGATAACTGTCATGGAAAAGTTATCTCAGCCCAGAGACAGAAAAGGCATGTGGGAAGTACATCAAAATGGACCTTTTAGTTTTCTAGAGACTAAAAGTAAAGATGATTTTAGAGTTGCAAGATTCTGTTACCATAACCTCACCATAAAGATAATGTTAATATTCATGGTTTGTGCTTCTTATCTGGATTACCTCAAGACTTGGTACAAATTTAACATTTTTATCCCATATTTTCTTTTGAAATAAGCAAGCCAACTAGCACTAGCCAAGAAAGGGTTACAATTGTCCTGAGAATAGAAAACATGAATTGAACTGTTGGCTTTCAACCTCACAGCAACACTGTCCCCAATGCTTTTATTATCAGTCATTGTTTCGTGAATCCACAAATATAGCCACTTTTCCATTTTTTTTAATCCATTACACACTATGGATATTATTTTAGCAGTTTCTGGAATGGCCTTATGTACAGATCAATGAATTTCCTCTTCCTTTTTATGCATACTGCATACCATGTTGTTGTTGATTCATTAATATTGAACTCACAGCCAACAACGCTGTAATTCATGCATGAACAAAGCTTATCTAGCATACATATTTTGTCTGTGAAGCACAAAGCAACCTTCTTTTGCTTAGGCAAACTAGACTTGAGGGCCATTTTAATTGTAGGAACATCAGAGAAGACATGTGCAGAGCAGCAACCCAAAATTTTTAACTATTCTGCACATATCCCAAATTACTCCAAATGTATCATGTGTACTGATTTTGGCTTACAAATAAATTTTAACAAGTAGGCAAATTTGCAAATACAGAACCTCCAAATAATGAAGATTGCCTGTACCCAAAGGAGGACTAATAGTACTATTTAGTAGCACTTGGTAGTGCAAATTATTTTTCATTTGCTATTTATAGAACCCCAGTATTACATGGGCTGTTGAGAAAGTTCTCATGGCAACTTAAAGAGCGTTCTTCTCTTGACAGTAGGAGTAATAGTAATAAAAGCTAATAGAAATTATCTAAAACAAAATAGACATCACAATTAGGCATACTACACTTAGGCATACTACACTTTATACAAAATGAATCTATCCTGAGCCTATTGCTTGACATTTTTTAAGCTTAGTTGCAAAGCTTATAACAGGTATCTTTCTAACTAGAGCTGTTTCTTCATGTTATATAACAGATATTACAAAAGTCATAATCATTCTTAGGGTTGAAGGATTATTTTTTAATCAATTGTCACATAGTTGTTAATTCATTCTAACTCTAACCTTTTTTTAAAAAAAGGCTTTTAGTTGCATGGGGCTCATGAAAAAAAAATGTTTCCATTTTTGAACGATCAATTTTTTTCACCTTGTGTAAAATAAATTAACTACCAGAGATAATTAAAAGCAATAATAATAAGATAAGATATTGTTCAGTGTAACTAGAGCATTACTGTCATGTAATGGAAAGCAAATATTGTTTATGAGAGTTAGCTGGGGTTTTTTTTTCCCCTCCAAGATATATTAACTGTACGAGATCTATCCTGACTTCCCATTACAGTATAAGTAAAGAGCAAAATTAAGATAACGCTATATATTTTCTAATTTCATTTTACAGTATCAAATAATATTGATGATGAAAATATGCAACATCCAATATATAAATGAAAGCAGAAATGATATTGAGTACACAGACACAGGCAGAAAGAGAGAAAGATCTTAGTCTTAAGAAATGAAAAACATATGCCCATAGATATACTGTATATGAGCCAAGAGATTATGGTGCAACATATGCTTTTGAGGAGAGGGTATTCCACGGAAACTCATTTACTAGGGGGAAGCCAAGTCAGTGAATTCCAGAAATCAATGGGGGAAAGGGAGCAGAGAAAGAGAGACAGACAGACTGACTGAGACTGAGACTGAGAATTTCAGAAGTATCACCCAAGTGGCTACTGTATTGTGCATGTGTAAATTGATGGCTTGGCTAGCAATCTGTCACAGAAAACCTGTCAGATGAAAAAACTGGTCAACATATGAACATTCAAATTGATTTTATTTCTAAAAGCCTATGCACAGGAATCTTTTCAACCAGTGGTGGGATTCAGCCAGTTCGCACCACTTTGGCAGAACCAATAGCTAACTTTTTGTTGCCCAGGCCCAGAATGGACTTCTGGAAGCGGCATCCACACAGAGAACCAGTTGTTCACATATTTGAATCCCACCACTGTTTTCAACTCATAGTCAGTACCTGTTTAGAGTTAAATAAGAGTTAATGCCATCAAAGGAAGCTGGACTCTTAGTTCTCTTAGGGTTACATAATGACTCTAAACTCATCCCTCTTTTTACTCCTTCCCTCAGCTTTGCCAGTCGTTTTCCTACATCATCCCTGATGATATCAGTTATCTCAACCATGATCATGAACTAATCAGCAGACTTTTTTGCTGACCAAGATACTCCCTACTTTAGCCTCCTCTGCCATTGTCCCCGCTCTGTGGAACATTCTTCATCCAGAGGTGAAGTGGCCCCTCACTCTCCTGGCCTTTCAGAACGATATGAAAATATGGCTTTGACCTTACTTCATGCTGAAAGGGGAGAATAGAGACATGGGGCTTTTAGCATCCTGAAAACCCTCCCCCACCCTTTAATTAACTTTAACACTGATTTTTAGCTCATCCTTGTCTTTTTATATTTTAATACGTTTTAATATTTGTATACTATCCAGGGTGCCTTTGTGAGGAAGATGATGGTTTTAAACTTTGATCAATAAAATAAATAAATACTTGTCTGCTGTTTCCAAACAACTGGCAAGAATGACCTTTCTTTTTTCCCTGTAACTGCCCATAAATCCCCAAGAAAATGAATGCTGTTGCATGCCACATTGCTTGCCACTGTTTGTGCTGTAGGTTCCATATGCTTGTAGTTGATCCACTACTTTAAGCATATAGGGAACCCAGGGATTTAGGCACAGACATACACACACAAATGACTCCACAATAACAGTCCTGACTGGAACATTTTTCTAAAACCCACCACATTCCATTATTATGTCATTACTAGTTATATTTACTACTATTTATTATTTAAAAAGTGTCTCCAGTGTAAATGTACAGAGAAACATTTATGTTTTGTTACATTCTGAGAAATTCTGTAACACAAAATAATACAGAGTATGCCAAATCATAGCTGCCTTCATAATCCATCTCTAAAGTTACAACTTCCTTCCAAAACACATCTTATTAACACTTCCAAGAAATGAGAGGAATGCATTGTCTTGATATCAAGAAGAACTGCACCTAATGACTTCCTGCCGGTGGTAAACATTAAACAACAGCCTGAATGGGGGGGAAAATGTGTCATCTGTATCCCACATGACTTGCACTGCAGTCTCTTCTTATCTCAGAGTTCTCCAAGTTTAGTTTGTTTTCTTATTACTTGAAATGCTTTATTTCCAAAAACCAGGGTCCAACTGTCTTGACTAATAAATTTCAAAGAAGGTTAGTGTTTTCTAAAAGTGTCTGAATATATGAAAAACTGAAGAAATGCAGTTGCTAGCCTTAATCTGCATTGATTAAAACACAGATGGTCTTGAACCATTAAAATAATTCAGGCTTTGCAATTGATAGAGGTCAGAACCTCCATAGAAGAAACACTTCCTCTATATGGTGAAATACTCTACTGGTATGTTCAAGCAAATAAAAATCAGTCTAGTTTGCTTCCATGTCGCCAAATGCTTTTTAAACTTAACAAATAATTTATCACATTGTATTTTGGAAGAAAAATTATTTGCATATTGATATGTCTTTCCTACATTAGGGAGTCAATAATAAAAATGTTTGACTTACAGTTCCATAGTTTTATTTTACTACTTGTGCTAAGAAACGGATAACCATACAGGTATACTGACAGTATCACACAAATGTAAGGATAACTTTACACAACATTTCTCTTGAATGCAATGGGAATAAGTCCTTTAATGAGCTCTAAAAATCTTACTAATAGTTTCTCTTCTCTTCTCTTCTCTTCTCTTCTCTTCTCTTCTCTTCTCTTCTCTTCTCTTCTCTTCTCTTCTCTTCTCTTCTCTTCTCTTCTCTCCTCTCCTCTCCTCTCCTCTCCTCTCCTCTCCTCTCCTCTCCTCTCCTCTCCTCTCCTCTCCTCTCCTCTCCTCTCCTTTCTATTGGCTGGATTAGTTCCTTGGGGCTAAAGGAAACACATTTCAAAAAGACAACATATATTATAACAACCATAGTTTGCAAAAATGCCCACAGATTTAACACAGAGTTCATTGCAATTGTTTTCTTTCTCTAATATCTTGATTCCACATTCATAGATTAAATGTTTTCCATCCTGGCCTGTCCTTTCTTTTGAGACTTTATCCCCAGTTCTCATAAATCACTGAAATAAATAGCTAAATCAGTATTTTGGCTTTTGATCCAAATATCTGAAAAATGATTTAAAAAAACATAACCAGCCATTAAGATCAAGAAACTAATTTGTATCTTTTTTTAAGAGGATACTTAACAATGGCCTCTTCTGTATGCAACCATTAGATGAGGTGGGTTTAGAATATCAGCTGGATTGATGGGATATGGAAGGCATTTTTTCTGAATCATGTCCCCTGTTTACATGTCTTTCTGGCCCAGATGAGATGGATGGCAGCATGGGACTTCATTAGGAGCAAATAGACAGATTAAGATGGTCCATCTTCTTAAGTGCTTGTGAATCTGGATGGTTTTCAGTTCCCAGTTGCAAGCATCCTCTGTAACATATGATTGAAGAGTTCTTATCCATGATCCAATGTAAAGTCTTTCAGTTGTAAGACTAAAATTAATCTTCAATTTTTATCTTCTGAATATCATGAGAATTCATATCTATAGATATTCATATTCATACTTTGCTTCAGAAAAGGTTAAATATGTACTGTAGTTTATACCTTGGTGATATCCTGCCTGGATACCAATTTACCAGAATTCCTATACTGATTACAACCATGGGATTGTTATTGGTTTAAATGGTTGTTGATATTAATAGCAAAAAAATGGATAGTAGGGAAGGTGAGGGATTCTTACTTAATAATTCCCTTCCTTTATTTCCATTCTTTCTTCTGTAAAAGCACCCCATGTGCTGGGATCCAATGTTGGATCTCTGGATACTAGCCATTATCTTTGATGTGAAATTCAGCTTCAATAAAAGGAAGTAGAAATGTTACCATCAGCAATAACTGTCCTTTAAAGTATCACTAGTACAGATTGAATACTGTATAAATAATTAAAGTTGACAATCTGCCAGTTGCACTTTCAATTCTTTAATATTCATAGTGCTAAATGCCAGCTCTCTGAAAAAAAAAAAAGTTTTGGAAAACTACCATCTGTATCCTTCACATCTTAACACATTCACATTTTGATAACAACAATCATAACAAATTCTAAATCTTCCTCACTATATAAAATATATTTGATGACACATATTGAGTTTATGATAAATGCAACATAATGTAATGCAACAACTACGGTATTTATTCAGCTGAATAGCCTCTGTCCAAAATAAATGATATTATACAAATTATTTTCAGAATAATTTTGTATATGTGCTACAATCTTAAATCAAAGTTGTAGTCCAAATTTGAAATGTTTAACTGTGTATATTATCCAATTACAATAGCTCCCCATTGCTAAAATTAACATGTCACAGTCCAAAGTACTTAATTTATAAACAATAGTGGTTAAATAATACTAAAGAGATCCATAATTTTAAAATCATCAGCATTTCCACAAGTCCAATATCTTGTTCATCAAAGGAATTGTTTTCATGGCTGAATGGCATTTGCCTGAATCATTTTGTGTAAGCCTCTCCCTTGTTGGAAAATGATGGTTGATTTGATCAATTTCTTATATGAAACCTTCTTTAGCTAAAAAAGGTCCCAGAACATGTTACAAATACTGGGAATAAGAAGGCAGGACACAGAGAAAGGAAGCAGAAGAGGGAGAGGGAATACACGAAGCTTAGATCCCAGTTCTTCAAGTCACCATTCATTTTGAAACTCTGCTGAAGTCCTAACACCTACACAAAGCAACCTGCATTCCTGAACAGCTGTGCATATATGTATCATTTATTAAAAAATAATAATGAAGCTTCTTTAAAAGCAAATGTATTTCTTGCTACTGTTATAACCACATTGCTGCAGTTGCTTATGACAGGTAATATATTATTTGTGTTAAAAGATAACAGTTGTGTCATAGCTGTCTATATCTATTGCTTCTCAGTAATCTGGAAGTAGCTAGCTGGCAAACATCTCCCACAATGTTTTACTCTGAATTTACAGTCTAGTTTATAGGTCTGGAAATTCATGGTGCTCGTTCATGCGAAAAATAATCAGGTCTGATCTACTTTTTTTTTTTATTGAGAACAGTGAAAGTCACTAGATACTTACAAATACAAACAACAAAATGTTTATGACTTTTCCAAGTCTGCCTACTGTTCCATCAGTTTAGAATTGTTAATATATAAAACTAGATATCTAAATGTACTATTATGCCATACACCTCAAAATAAAACTGCACCAAATATGGATTCATGAAGCCTCTAAATTGTAATTACAGTTGGATGAACTATATGAATGGGCATAGAAATCAGATGATGGACATCACCACATAGGTTTCAACTAAAGTTGGAATTTCTAGGGGAAAAGGGGGAAGCCCAAGAAAATGGAAGCACAAAAATATCCATCTATTTAGAATTTATCTCCCTCAGGAGAAACATATATACTTGCTATCTATAAATTTCATTAGATTTTTTCCTCCTTTCTTTTCATTGTATAGTGCTAGATTAAGTAAAACTGTTGTTGTTTATTCCCTTTTTATGGGGTAAAGAATTCTGTCCCATTTCAGTTTTTATTCTTCAAACTGAGCACATGGATATATATATATATATATATATATATATATATATATATATATATATATATATATATATTAATTTATAAACATGTTGTAATGTGTTGAAGTCTCTGCAACATCTCTCTTGAAATTCTGCCAGATAAAACCACTTTTTATAGCAGACCAACATTTTCTTGTTCTCTGCTTGGACCATTACAAAGTCATTCATTCATTCATTCATTCATTCATTCATTCATTCATTCATTCAATCATCAAATTTGTAAAGCCATCCCTCTCTGGGCGAGTCTGGGCATATATACATCTTCCAAAATTGTTCCCTTGAATTATTTTCTTTTAGATTTAAAATAGCTAGCTATAGTTTATTTTCTTTTTGCAATAAAATTTGGTTTTGTTTATGTTCTGTAAGATTTATTTCATATAGAATTGGTGAAAAAATTATGGAAACCTCTAGTCATATATCTGTATGCTACTGGGCTAGAAGTTTATATTATTGAACATATTTTCATTTTATTATTATTATTTATATTTTTATTGCCAGATATGCAACACATTCTATCATGCATAAGGTTTAGAGCAAAACACTATATGAGATTTAATTTGCTAGATAGGCGGTAGCAGTAGGAATTATCAAGCTATTATCTAATAGCAAGTAGTTATTCTCAAGCAGAGAATGCTTGAAATTTTCTGGGAGTAGAAGCTTATGTCTTTCAGCTTTCCAGATTACAGACTCAGACGTTTTGCTACAACACAATAGTTTTATAAGATGATCCATATGTAGTCAGTACACTTTTAACTTCTCAGGAGGGACATGTAGAATATTTGAACCAACCAGAGCAGGAATATTTTGTAACACCAATTCAGTATTACTAAATCAGCTCTCTAACAAATATAGCAATTTCAAACAAAAGAAATTATGATTTGCAGAACAAATGTTATGTTTTATTTTTACTCTTCACAGTAGTAAATAACCTTGGATTTGCTTCTGGTATTGAAAATAAAAACAAATGTATTCCTGCTTTCAGTAAGCCTTTAATATTTAAAGGAAGGGGATAATGAATTGGGGATGTCTTCATGTTCCAATATTGTGAATGTGCTTCTTGACATGGTATTATTTTTGTCACTGTTACACTCCTTAGTGGGGAAAAAAATGACAAAATGCTCAGTAGGTTCTTAGAGAAACAATGCTAGAGCAAGAATAACTTCTTAATATGACCTTTTGAGAAAATAATTTGTTCTGAATATTGTTGAACAGAATTTACATTCTAAAACATTCTTGTTTTAACCATCTACATATGCTTTTTGTTAACTTGAAGATACAAATATAGATTTTATTATTTATAAGTGTAAATGAGAAAAAGTATAAGAACAGCTAGAATCTGTTCTGCTATGAATAATGGAAGGTTTAATATCAAGCTATAACATGAAGTAGCAAGCTGTTTGGTAAGGAAATGTCAAGGAGAGGAATAAGTAAATCAGCATTCAAAATTCAAAGTCTTTTTAAAAAACTTATTTTTAAGTTGTATAAAGCAAGATTAATACACATTGCTGAATGTTTATTAAAATGCTCATTTCACCATGAAGGATTCTGCTCAGATGTTAACTCACTCAGGATATGAAATAATCTTCAACCTTCTTCAAGTCCCTAATCTGTTTGTGTTGTATGGATCGCATACTCCTACACAACACTCAAATTAACTAAATTTAAAAGTTGGAAATTAATAGCTGGTCTTTGAGCCATTGCTCTTTCTTTAGACAAATTCTTAAAATGAATGATGAAAGGAGATCACAGTTTCTCAAATCATATTCCATCAATAGCTGACTTCCTGGTTTTGAAGTTAGAAATTGATTTTAGCAATAATCAAGAAAAACAAATAGCAAAAAAACAAAAACAAAACCAACCCTTGCCAAAATACTGTTTCTGTGTTAGCTGGAAAGCAGACACAAAGAGATACCCAAACATTCTATTTTAGGGAAGTTATAGCAGTTTTAGATAGTATATTATTCCAGTGAGAAATTCTTTATTTCTTATGGTTACTTTTCATTTTCATGACAATATTAAATTTTACATGGCAAAATTATCAACAGCAACAACAAAACCCTAGAAGTCATTCATTCTTTTAAAATTTAAACTGCCCATAAAGTGCTATAAAGCACAATGGGGCAGTCTATAAATCTAAGTGCTATTGCTATTGCCATTCATTTAAAATTCCTAAAATGATGGATTTGCTGGTATGTTAAAGATGGTAATAGGATTAGTTTCATATGTAGTTTGGATTTGAACTGGATTCATGGCAAGGATACATGGAAGGTTTTAATCAAATTGACCTTATTCTGCTACATTCAGCAACACTTGAAATAAAAGAAGACCTCAAAGAAACAATCCCAGTATTAGTCACCATCCAAACAGGGTCTGATATTTATTTGGCATCATGCTCATCAAATGGAAAGCTTTTTTCTGTTCAATCTTAAAAGACAGAGTTCTTCAAGATTACTCAACCTTCCTACAGGAGCGATGATTTAAGAAGAGCAGCAGCTGTAAATTGCATCACTCATAAACTGCTACCATCATAACAAAAAGAATGCCAAACAGATGTGAACATAAAAGCAATTCCATTCAGTACATTCAGACAGTTCTGATCTTATACATCTGAGTGGTGGGGAGAAGGACCAGGCACACAAGGTGAAGGGCAGAGAGAACTATAGATCTTGCTAATGCTTCAGAACAGATGGTATTCTGAAACAGACAACTGATAATCATTGTCTAATAAACATTAACGTTCCAAATTCTGTTTTGGAGGTCTTTCCAGTAAACTGCTGATTTAGTGATTTTCTCCAAGGAATAATGAACCCCATTATTACTGGTCTGGATGTTTTTATTTTAATCTATAGTTTATTAATGGCTACAAGAAGCTGTTTATTTTTAGTAGGGAAGCCTAACCTACCTTTGCACTTTATATTTATATCTTATAAAGGTTTGTTGAAGTGGAAAGCCATCTGGCCCTGAGAAGTAATTTAATAATTACTTCAATAATTAAAAAAATGGAAATACTTGGTCTTCCTTTTCCATGTATTTAATTTGTATTATAAAATATATGGAAGTGATAATGTGTGTACTTTTCAGTGAATAGATATTTTAATTCAATCATAGGTGGAAAAAGAATCTTTGTGGCAATTTTAAACAAAAAAAAATGTTACAAGTGATAGGGAGGTATTTCAGTGCTATGCCTATTTCCACCTTAATTGAAAATATTTTTAAAAAATGTATCCAGGGGTTACATATGTGGGTGGATGAGTATGAGCGTATGTAGAAAGTTATCCCTTGTGATCCTGGTAAACAATTATTGGGAGTGGGTGTCTAAGCAAGGTGGCAGCTGGAGTTGAAAACCTAATGTGCAGCAGGAAGGCAGATAGATGTAAGTTAATTCTGTTCTTGTCATGATTTGGCACCAAAGTGTTGTTTCCATTGGCAATAATGGATCTAATTGGTAATGTGACAGGCAATGTCAAGCACACAAGAGAACAAATAAAAGCAGACATTTTGCACCTGCATAGGGCAATAAGCTCATTTTCTTTTAGGGTGAAATAGGGTGACAATTTTAATCACCTTCCCAGATTGCAAGTTTAGGCCATGTTTCTCAAGTCTGATGCATTTTCCCAAAGCCTCTGTGGAATAGCAGGTTGGTCTAATCTACCAGGCACTTTGCTACTGTATTTGATAGAGTCGCATGAAAGCATCAAGCATGAAAGTGGTAGATTCACCTACGGGGCTGCAGATTGATGAGCTATGACATACCTAAACCATATTTGTTTAAATTTTGTCTATATTTTCACCATGAATCACGGCTGTCTAAATCCAGAACAGACACTGATCTTGGTTTTTGTATTTTTTTTAGCAGACATTCACTAGTCATTAGGCTGAAATTAAACACATGCTTTCATTTGCACATCTGTCATGATTGACTCAATCTTCAGGAACTAAACAGGACATTTAGGTAAGAATATCTGCTCCCTTTATAACATCAGCACCATAAAATAATTAAAGCATATATCAGCGCTAGCTATGCTGCAGCTCAGGAATAACAGCACATGCTTTGCATGTAGAAGGGCCCAGTTCTATTTCCCAAGTTGGTTAGAAAGAAAGAAAAAAACCAAAACACTTTTATCTGATGTTCTGGAGAGCCACTAAAACATGGCTATCTGATTTGGGCTGCAGAAATAGTAAAAATTGTTTATCACTGTTAATCAGTGGAAGGATTCAAGCATGTCATCCCTTGATGCAATTGAAGCAGAAAATATACAAAGTTCTCACAGAAAAAAAATGGTATACTAAATGATATTAAGGTCAAACTTAATAAGTTATGACATATAAAAGAAATAAAGTAAAAGAAATCACACTCTTGTGAGAAGAGTGGCTAGAAGAGCCGTGGTGGCATGGTGGTTAGAATGCAGTATTGAATGCTAACTCTGCCAACTGCCAGGAGTTCAACTCTGACCGGCTCAAGGTTGATTCAGCCTTCCATCTTTCCAAGGGTGTTAAAATGAGGACCCAGATTGTTAGGGGCAATATGCTGACTCTGTAAACTGCTTAGAGAGGGCTGAAAAGTATCATGAAGTGGTATGTAAGTCTAAGTGCTATTGCTATATAAATATTTATTTATTTATTTATTTTATTACATTTATATACCGCCCTTTCCCGAAGGACTCAGGGTGGTTTACAGGGTGATTAAAAAACAAAGATACAAAAGTTAAAAACAGATTAAAAAATTATATTTATCCCTGCATAAATAAAACCCCAGTTAAAATTAAGATTAGAGCTAAAATTAGAATTCTCAGCCTGGGCCAGAAAGCTCGAAGAGCCAGGTCTTCAGGTCCCGGCGGAATGAACGGAGGTCGGGGGCAGTCCTCAGCTCCACTGGCAGCTGATAATATGATAAATAAATATGATAAATAAATAAAATGTAATGACATTACAGATAGACAGACAGAGGACAATGGTGTTGGAGGGGATCAAGTCACAGTTTCATCGGTTGCTGCAGGAGGCCAGAAGAGGACGCGTGCCGCCCTAAGAAGAGCGAGACAAGAGCAAGAGCAAGATCAGCAGAAAGTTATGGAATCTCCAAAGCGTGCTTACAGTGAAGATGTGAGAGAGGAGCGGTCTAAAGAAGTTTTGGGGGTCATGACAGAGGTGCTCCAAAGGTTTTGGGGCGTTAAGATTGCTGATTAATTTTTAGATTAGAATGTCAATGGAGTAAAATTATTATAGAGGAGAAAGAAGGTTTTTTTTTTCTTTTTTTTTTCTTTTTGTTAATATTTTACACAATTTAAGATTGCTTGCTAGAAAAGTATATTAGGGTAATGGATTTAAAGTATGTGTTGAACTAAGAATGGGTATGTAAGCTCCTAATTAATAACAAGTTGTCTTAGAGATTGCCTAAATCTTTTTTTATATATTCTTTGTATTTGAACTTTTATTTGAATTTAAGGATGATTTGGAACTGTGAGACATTTGGTGTGATACATGCAAGAACTATTTTTGATCGTAGTTTAGTTTGGTTGGAGATTATTAAGACTAACAGAGATAGGCGCTTTTGGCGTGTAACTGAGAAATTGTTTGGAAATTAGAGAAAGGTGGGAGAATGTAAATAGCAGGTGAAAGTTTTTTGTTTTTTTTTCTTTTCTTTTTTCTTTTTCTTTTTTTTTTGAAATTAATATGAATAAGGACTGGGATTAGGAAAATTTATTTTGAGCAAAGCTTTTTTTCTGTTTTCCTCTTTTTTTTCTCTACTTTATTTGTAAGGTTAATATTGTTTGTATTCATTTTATATGAGCTAGAGAGAGATAGAATTTATAGTTTATTGTTGATAACATAAGGGTGTCTATGTTTGTTTTTTGATTTTATGCCCTGTATTTAGCTCTGGGAAGTCGGGGGGGGGGGAAGGGAGTGGGGGGGAGGGATAGGGAGGGTTGGATAGGGGTGGGGGAGGGGGATTAAAGTTAAAATGTATTGAAAAACTTTTTAAATAAAAAAATGTAATGCTATTGCTATGTAACACAATTTGCAATATGCATTCCAAACCAAAGAAATCCCTTTCTTTTGGAACAAGCAGTGCATTCTGGAGCAAAAAGTCAGGAGCAAAAATTCTGCTCAGCATTTAGTACTGAGGAAACTAAAAATCTACTCAAGTGCAAAGTGAGATCACCTTATTTTATATCTTTCTTTTTTCTGTTCAAGAAAGGTAAGACAATAATCAGAAGTGGTGTTAATGTCACCCCCTTTTTATATGAGGATAATGTCATGGTTCTAATAGATGAAACCCTTCAAAAGAACTTTGAAGCATTGTTTTCCTTAAATAATCTTTTACTTGGGAAACAAAGTATCACCACTACATAGTTGAACCCAAAAACTAAATTCCCTTCCCCTGATACAAAGTAACAAAGTGCAATTTTCACCCTCAATAAACTGTCATAAATCACATCCCCCAATTAGCTAAAAGCATGGGTTTTATCCTTAACTCCACAGCTCACCAAACTGTTATCAGCTTGTCCTTGGGTTCCCAAAACAGTGAAATGTTATGGCTAGCTACACTTAGATTCCAACCCTCCCTTCCATCATCTGATTTCTAAAGCAAGAAAAGCATTGTAAAGGAATAGAGAAAATGGCTGCATTTTCATCAGTTGTCAAAGCAGGGACATCCAGTGTTAGCATCATTGACAGATAAATTATTTATAAAATCTATGTCACTTAGATGAAGTTGTATACAAAAATACATATAAACAAGGCTGAAACCTCAGCAATCAAACCTCATCAAACTTAAAAATATGAACACCTAAGAGAAACTGAAATGGGTGAAATGGCCTACCCCACCACTTGTGTACCTCATTTGACAGCAGCTATTTACCTGTCTGCCAGCCTGCTTGCAACCTATCTGGGATTTGCAACTTCCTACTAGCTTCTCCAGGGACGCGGTGGCTCAGTGGGTTAGGACACTGAGCTTGTCGATCAGAAGGTCGGCAGTTTGGTGGGTCGAATCCTGAGTGCCGCATAACAGAGTGAGCAACTGTTACTCGTCCCAGCTTCTGCCAATCTAGCAATTCGAAAGCACGTAAAAATGCAAGTAGAAAAATAGGGACCACTACGGTGGGAAGGTAACAGCATTCTGTATGCCTTTGGTGTCTAGTCATGCCGGCCACATGACCATGGAGATGTCCTCGGACAAATGCTGGCTCTTCGGCTTTGAAACGAAGATGAGCACCGGCCCCTAGAGTCAGAAACAACTAGCACACATGTGCAGGGGAACCTTTACCTTTACCTTACTAGCTTCTCCACTGATTTGTTTATTGGGAAACAACAAGAAGTTGTGAGGAGGTGCTCACTTAATGATCCATGATACTTGCTTAACAAGAGAAATGTGAACTTCAGGAACTGATGTTGCAATGTTGTAATCACATGTCATCAGACTTTATGATCACATGGTTTATGGATGAAAATTCTGGTCCCATTTGCCATTTTAACTTGAGGACAGCGCATATTTGGTTTCTTGTTCTAAAAGCAACTTTATTTAACAAATGACTTTACATTTTTTTGCAATCAGTTATTGTAAAAATGCAAGTAATCAATATTTATGCCAGTTCTTTACTTGCATTGCATTTATTGCAATTTTATTCATCCTACTGGCACAATTTACTTGGGAAATTCCAACATTAAATGGAAAAAGTAAAATTTGATGTACCACTTATAGACAATGATCATATATATATATATATATATATATATATATATATATATATATATATATATATATATATATATATACATACATATACCTGACATCTTCTCTGTAGTACTTTACTATGATAGACACACAGACATATTCTTCCATTGAACAATAAATAAAAAGTTTCAAAATATTTGGACAAATTTACTTACAGATTCATTGGTTTCTGTGTGATACCTAAATTGGCTCTTCCTGATGTCTAAGTTACATATCTGCTTTATTATTGTGCAAGAAATGTAATTGGATTGCATACATTGACAGAACATTCTAGGTTTTATTGTGCATGTATGAGGGGAAGGAAGAAATAGAAGAAGAAAGGGAAAAATATATTAAGATGTTCTACTGGTAAACTTCAGTGGTAGGGAGCAATTGAAGCAATGTGAAATGAAATCCAAAATGAAATATTATGAAAAAAAATTCAGGTTGAAAGGCAACATTAGAAACATTTAATCTGTTCATTAACCCAGTATTGTTCTGAAGAAATGGTATAGCATTAAAATATGCATATGATTTAAAACTTATTAGTAGTTAGTTTGTGACATAACTGCAGTACACTTTGATCTAACTATGAAATATAAATATAAATGGACTTTATTGAAATATTCAAGAATGAAAAGAAGTATTTCCCAGAATATCCATTTCAGGATACTCTTGCCAATAGCCAATAGTAAATCTAATGGTGTATATCTGCAGCTATTGGCACATTTGGAAGCTAAAACCAAAAGTTATCTATCTATCTATCTATCTATCTATCTATCTATCTATCTATCTATCTATCTATCTATCTATCTATCCATATTAATTATCATCATCATCTCCCATTTGTTCATTCACATTTAAGGCAATTTTCTGTTTGATTTATCATTAATGAATTTCTTATGTATGTTAAAAAGTAGTTCCTTCATTTCTTGAGGCATACATACAAAAATCCTAAGGGACAACATTTTATCACTTTTCATTAATTTCATCCTTGTTTAGAAGCAAACTATGTTACTACCGGTATTCTCTCTCAAAACATCTTAAATATTTCTATTTATGTCAGTCTGAATTTAAATCTCCCACCAATCTGTTCCCTATCCTCTGCAACTGAGAATATGAAGTTTTGCAAAGCTCTCAATTCTTCAGTTGCAAATGACAGGAAGGAAGGAAGGAAGGAAGGAAGGAAGGAAGGAAGGAAGGAAGGAAGGAAGGAAGGAAGGAAGGAAAGAAAGAAAGAAAGAAAGAAAGAAAGAAAGAAAGAAAGAAAGAAAGAAAGAAAGAAAGAAAGAAAGAAACAAGGTATGGAGGGACAAAGGGATCATCCAGAATTAGTTTTGAATCAGTATTGATGTGAGTATCTCGGTATAACAATAAAGGCTGGAATGAGGAAACATATATTCAATTGAAAATGCTGATATTATTTCCAGTATAGTTCACAAAACAGAACAAATAGAGTCCTGCCAGAAGTAAGTTTGATCTTCAGTCCAGAATTTGGCAGATACATAGCCTAAGTCTGTTTTGTATGCCACAGAGGTTCACTGACAAATTCTAGAGATGATGGCCAAATTCAACAGAATGCTAGATGTACTGCAGATGAGGTTTGGCAGCTCATCATCCTCACCTCAAGGAAGAGATTAACAGGCAATGCTCTGGAAGTCTTAACTGAATGGCTCTCATGGGTTTTTCAGGGGCACAGTTTCATTTAATCACTTTATGCAATCCAATAGAGTGATATTTCTAAACAGGACCTGAAAGGGATACACAAACACATCTGATGAATATCTCAGTGTTATCTCACATGGCACTAGAAAAGCAATTGAAATTGCTGCTCCAAGGTAGTATGGGCCAAAACATATTAATGCTTAGGTCAAGTGAGAAATCCAAGCCTGTGTCAGGCTTCTGATATTAAGACTTGGACTGGGAAGACCCAGGGTTAATCTCCACTTGACTGTGGAATTTACTGGTTAACTCTGGGCCTGTCACACATTCTGAGTCCAACCTATTTTACAAAACTGCACATACTGTATGAGGATAAAAGCCACCTTGCATTTCCACACAAAAAAATGGAATATGAATTCAATATAATATTGTTAACCAATAATAAAAAGTTCATTAATAATTATTCAACAAAAACATGTTGTCTGAGTATCTTATTCACTAATACAAATTAAATTCCTAATCCCTAAATCTTTTCTCTAACCTTTGATAAAACAGGTCCCAAGTTTGAAAATATTCTTTTTCTTTCAACTTTAAAGTAAGTCTGTCCATTTCCGCACAGTGTCTTTATTATTATTATTTCTTCTTCTGGTGGTATTTCTTCATTCTTTCAATATTGTGCAAATATAATTCTTGTCACTGTTATCACACGTAGAATCAAATATGTACTTTGCTTATCAAGTTTTTCTGGCATTATACCTAGTTAAAAAAAATCAGGTTTGTAGTCATGTGTTTCTCTAACATTTTTCCTAACCAAGTGTGGATTATTGTCCAATATCTCCTTGCTTTTACACATGTCCACCACATATGCTAAGTACCAGGTTTGTGTTTACATTTCCAACATTTCTCTGACATGTTTTAAACATTTTTGCTAATCTTGTTGGTGGCAAATGCAGTGGCGTAGCGTGGGGGTGCAGGGGGGCCCGGCCGCACTGGGTGCAACATCTGGGGGGGCGCTCACACTTGCAGCTCTCTGCCTCTGCCTGGCTCACTCACTCTCTCTCACTGCAGTGCTAGCTGTGCGAATCCGATCCGAGCCGCTGGGTCGCCGCCCACTGTGGAGGGGGGGTGCAAATTACTTGCCTTGCCCCGGGTGCTGACAACCCACGCTACGCCACTGGGCAAATGCCATCTATAAACATTTTATATAAGTTTTTTTTATATGAAGCTGACATTGTCAATTTATACTTTCTTTCACACAAACTTTGCCACTTTTCTAAGTCTATATTATATTCAACATTCTTTGCCCATACTATCATTGTCTCTTTTACTTGTTCATCTTCCATTTTGAAATTTAATAAAAAATTGTACATTTTTAAAATTAAGTTTTCATCAGAAGTTAATAATGTCTAATCAAACATAGTCTGTTCTTTGTAAAATCCATACTGTTTAATATCTTTATCATATCTGACTTGCATTTGTAAATGTGACCACCATGTTAAATTGATGCCCTGATTTTTCATCTCTTGCCTGGATTTTAAGTTCCCTTCAGAATTTAGAATATCTTTGTATGTCCATATTTTATTGAGACTGACTGGATTTGGATGTATGAATGCTTCCATTGTTGAAAGCCATCCTGGAATTTTCAAATAAATTTTACATTTTATTTTTTCCCAAGTTAATAATGCATTTCTAATGTAGTGGTTTTGGAAGTTTTTATGTATTTTATTTTTTCCATACCATAGAAAAGCATGGCAATCAAGTTGCAAGTCATGTCCCTCCAGATACAGCAATCTTTTATTTTTAAGACTTATCCATTCTTTTATCCATGTTAACACTGATGCTTGATAATATAAAACCCAATTTGGCAAGCCAAAGCCTCCATTTCCCTTGGCTTCTTGTAACATTTTCAATTTAATTCTAGCTTTCTTTCCTTGCCAAATAAATTTTTGAATTAGAGAGTTTAAATTTTCAAAGAATTTTTTCTTTAGTTTTATAGGTATCGTTTGAAATAAAAATAATATTTTAGTAATATATTCATTTTCACCATAGCAATTCTTCCTAACATCGCCAGCTGAAGATTCTTCCATTTTTCCAAATCAAGCTTTATTTGGTTTAACAATTTATGTAATTATCTTCTTTTATTGTTGAACATCTTGCTGTCAAATTTGACCTGTTTGACTATTAGCAATTATATTTTTTCTGATAATTGCTTTTTTGTTTATCTGTAAAAAAATTAACTATCACTTTAGTTTTTTCTCTATTTATCTTTAATCTTGCTATGTCTCCAAATTGTTCTATCTTTTCCAACAGTTTAGGAATTGTCTCTAAAGTTTCCTTTAGAATGAATACCAAATCATCTGCAAATGCTTGCAGTTTGTAGGTTTCACCTTTTATTTTCAATCCTTTAATTTCTGGATCTTGCCTAATGTTTCTATTTAAAACTTCCAAAGTTAAGATAAATAGCAATGGGGATAATGGACATCCTTGTCTTGTGTCTTTTTGTATATAAAAATTCTCTGTGTAATCCCCATTTACAATTACTTTTGCTGATTGTTTCTGATATGTTGTCTGAATCGTATTTATAAAGTTTTGACCAAAGTCCATTGTTTTTCGTTGTTGAATCATAAATTGCCAAGAAACATTATCAAATGCCTTTTGGGCATCCAAAAATACTAGTGCCAGTTGTTTCCCTGGATGAAGTTCATAATATTCCAATGTATCTAGTATTAAAAAGGTAAAGGTAAAGGTTCCCCCGCACATGCGTGCTAGTCGTTTCTGACTCTAGGGGCCGGTGCTCATCTCCGTTTCAAAGCCGAAGAGCCAGCGCTTGTCTGAGAATGTCTCTGTGGTCATGTGGCCAGCATGACTAGATGCCAAAGGCACACGGAACGCTGTTTCCTTCCCACCGTAGTGGTCCCTATTTTTCTACTTGCATTTTTACGTGCTTTCAAACTGCTAGGTTGGCAGAAGCTGGGATGAGTAACAGGCGCTCACTCTGTTATGCGGCACTCGGGATTATTATTATTATTATTATTATTATTATTATTATTATTATTATTATTATTATTATTTATTTGTCTCTTTGGCAAAAATCCATTTTGATCTGGGTGTAATAAATTCAGTCAAAAATATTTTCAGCGTCTCAGCTATTATTGAAGTGAAGATTTTATAGTCAACATTCAGTAGTGATATCGGTATATAGTTTTTGATCTGGGTCAGATCTGAGTCCTCTTTTGGTATCAAAGTAACATAAGCTTCTGTCCATGTATTTTGGAGTTTTGCCTTCAATAAAAGTTCATTACATAATTTTTTCAATGGTGAACTTAATATATCTTGTAAACATTTACATATAAAACTCTGCCAGGAGTCCATCTGGTCCCGGTGTTTTGTCTTTTTCTTTTTTGTCTTTTTATTGCCTCTGTCAATTCCATCATTGTTATTTTTTTCATTTAACATAGTCAAAGTTTTCTGGAATTTTTGGTAAATTATTATATATATTGAGTCATTTTCTCCCATGGAGTTTCTTCCTTGTCATACAGTTTCTCATAGTATTCTTTAATTATCTTTTTTATTGCTTCATTTTTAAATTGTAAACAGTCTTTTTCATCTACTAAATTGTTTATCAATTTTTTCTCCTTCTGTTTTTTAAGTTTATAAGCCAACTATCTTCCTGGTTTGTTTGCATTTTCAAAAAAAGTTTTGCTTTGCCCTTTTAATTTGTTGTGCCAATTTTTCTGATTCTATTAAATTTAATTTGTTTTACTATTTCCATTTGTCTTTTCAATGTTTTCTTTTGTGGGTTTATTTGTAGTTCAAGTTCTAATTTCTTTTAATTCTTCTCTTAACAACTGACATTATTGTCTCTTTTCTTTATTTTTTTTCGCCATGTATGTCATCGCTATGCCTCAAAAATATGCTTTGGCTGTATCCCATACATTTTGTAATGTTGTATCTTCTTTTTTTATTTTCTTTGAAGAAAAAATCCATTTCTGTTGTTGCTAAGTCTATACATTCTATCTCTTTTAATATAGATTTATTCAAAGTCCATCTTATTTTTTTTCTGCATTCCTTTCCACACCATTTGTAAGGGGTTATGATCTGCCCAAGTACCTAATTCTATTTCAATTTCCTGCATATTAACCCTTAATTCAGGTGTCAGCCAAATCATATCAATTCTGGACCAAGATTTATGACTATTAGAATAAAATATGTATTGTGATTTCCCTGCGTTAGTTTTTCTCTAGATATCTTGTATACCAATTTCCTCTATCATATTGAAAAAAATCTTAGGTAATCTTTTTCTTCCTTGTTTCCCTGATTTACTGCTTTTATAGTCTAATGTTAACCAAACTATTTTGATGCCTTGGGAATAAAACCCCTTTAGGGTTTTTTCTATAATGTGCAATTATAATAATTAGATAGCTGTTTGCCTTTGCATAACAGTAGCCTGATAAGGAAATTTGAAATTGTCCAGTTTTTCATATGTACCAAAATGTCAAAGGAACTTATATGGTGTGCTCTCTCTCTCTCTCTCTCTCTCTCTCTCTCTCTCTCTCTCTCTCTCTCTCTCTCTCTCTCTCTCACACACACACACACACACACACACACACACACACACACACAAAATCATCATCATCAATCATCCTCTGTCTACTAACCCACCTTACTTGGTAAAAGTCTGATCGCATGGGGATTTAAACATAAAAGGTGAGTCCTGTGAGAGTTCCACAATGAGGGGACATGAAATGACCTCAACCCACTTCAACACCAACTGAAATTGACCACCAAGAAAAAAAGAGAACCACTGCATTAGAGTGCCCTCACTCTCAATCTCCTTAGTCATTCCAGAAGCATATCTTGATCAATGGTAATAAAGTCTTCTGTACTAAAGATACTTTTAAAAAGAAATAGGGTGAGTATTCCACCCTTATCCTGGCTTGCCAGGGATCATTGGCAAGTGCCATAAATGCTGGCACTATGCTATATCCTGGTCTAAACCTTGAGTGGTTCAGATAGTCAAATGGAATGAAATTGTTGAGACGTATTGGGTCTCATGATAGCTTCTTGACCAGGAATTAACAAAAATAGAGAAATAGATGCATTTCTCCATTATTACCACAAAGTAATCTGAAACGTTGGCTCTTAATAGTGCTGATTTGGATTCAGTCTTCATCTTTATTCAATAGGTGTATCTTCTGGCATTTCATCTTCTGGAGCTCCATAGATAACCAAGAGTCACTGCCTAATTAACACACAGTGAAAGATTACATAGGAACAATTTGGTGCACGTTCCTGTTACAATTCCAGAGTGCAAATCTCTACCAAGCTCCCCACCAAATTTTCAGGGGAAACATCAGGTTCCTTCTGGTATCCCACAGGGCCCATTATTCACTGGGAACAGACCAGTATTACAGGTTCTATCTCCCTAGAGTGAGTGAGGGCAGGGATTGTAGAACCATAAAGCTGAAAAATAAGAGTTGTAATAGTGGTGTCATTTACAACCAGGTCATGTTACAACTTCCCGTCAGTCAAAAATCAGGTAATATAAGATCTCCTAGTATAGGGTGGTATAGCAGCAGCAAACCTGTTTCCTACACCCAATTTCAACTGGAGGGTCACATCCAATTATCTATATGACAGAGAGCAATCTGCACCCAATCAACAGCCGTAGTCATTCCCTTTGCCCCAGGTTCACAGCTCAGGTCAAATCTGAAACCCAGGTAGACACATTGTGAGTGAGGACAGATTTTTTTTTTACAAACTGTCTTGGCTTTCTAAAGCAAGAACTAGAACCCTGGGCTACTGAGGATCTAGTGACCTGACTGAGAAGGAATAGTATGGAATGGTGTAATAGTTCCCAAGCAGTGGAACCAATATTGTTGAGTGTAACTGCCAGATTCCTACCATGCGTTTCTCTGCTTGTCATAATGTTGAGGTACTGCCTTTTTTCTCTTCTGTCTTCACAATGAAGAGCTTTATTTTGCTGTTTGAAATTGTCAATATTTAAATGCTTCTCCCTCCCTCCCTCCCTCCCTTCCTTCCTTCCTTCCTTCCTTCCTTCCTTCCTTCCTTCCTTCCTTCCTTCCTTCCTTCCTCATTACCCTTACATGCAGAAGTGTCTATCTTGAACAAAATGAACTTCTTAAGGTAAGAAATTGCTACTCTCAGATCAGTTCATTTCAGGATCTTCAAGGCTATTAGAACTTTCATTTCTTAAAATAAGCCAGCTGAGACCCACCTGTTAATAAATATGACATGGGAGGGTTTACTGGTTCTTGTTAAAGCACACAAATGCTGATAATTTCATTTTTAATTCTAAGCTTAATCATGAATACTATATACATTTGTACCATTATCCAGATTGTGCAATATGTTGTGGGTACTCCTTGTCAGATCATCTCTCTTTACCTCTACTTCTGTAAAGCGTATGAATAAAGCATTTAAAAATATATTTTTGAAGCAATTAGCCTTAAATGTTTTCTTTTACCTTATGATCACTTCCATCTGTACACAAAAATGAGACACCTGCTAAAATGGAAATGTATGCTTATATCTCCACAGTATTTTTTATACAGCAATATCTTCAGGAAATAATGGAATTGTGTGAAGCAGGCAGAATTCTTTTGATATCAAAATGTATTCTCAGAATATTTTGATATTATCTTTAATTTTCTCTTGAGAAAAATATTTTATGCTGATCTTTAACCCAAACTTCTTAAAGTTTATTCCTTCTTTGTATATAATAATACATTATGGTAATATAATTCTAAAAGCTAATGTGACTTTATTCAGCTACTCCAATTACATGGATTAGATAAGATTTGTTTCTTTTAGTAAAAAAAAATGTAAATCCAAATTTGAATAATAATATATCACAGAATTCAGCATTCCAAGAATGGATGATATTTTAGTAATTAACTTTTAATATTGTGAACTAATGCTATGAAATAAAGTGCTAGCAATAAAATGTATGTTCTTTGAATTTGTTGTTGTTGTTGTGGTTAGTTGCGAAGTCATGTCCGACCCATCACTACCCCTTGGACAAAATTGCTCCAGGCATTCCTGTCCTCTGGAGTCCACGTAAGCTCACACCTACTACTTCAGTAACTCCATCCAGCCACCTCATTCTCTGTTGTCCCTTTCTTCTCTGGCCCTCAATCTTTCCCAGCATCTCCAGTGAGTCCTTCCTTCTCATTAGGTGGCCAAAGTATTTGAGTTTCAACTTCAGGATCTGGCCTTCTAAAGAGCAGTCAGGGTTGATCTCCTCTAGGACTGACCAGTTTGATTGCCTTGCAGTCCAAGGGACTCGCAGGAGTCTTCTCCAGCACCACAGTTCAAAGGCCTCAATTCTTTGGCACTCAGCCTTTCCTATGGTCCAATTTTCACAGCCATATATTGCAACTGGGAAGACCATAGCCTTGAATATATGCACTTTTGTTGACAGGGTAATGTCTCTACTTTTTAGTGTGTTGTCTAGATTTGCCATGGTGCTTTCCTTCCCAGGAGAAAGCGTATTTTAATTTCTTGGCTGCAATCCCTTTCTGCGGTGATTTTGGAGTCCAGGAAAATAAAATACGTCACTATCTTCATTTCTTCCCCATCTATTTGCCAGGAATTGAGAGGGCCAGATGCCAAGATGTTGGTTTTCTTAAAGTTAAGTTTCAACCCACGTTTTGCAATCTCCTTCTTCACCCACAACAAGAGGCTTTTTAGTTCCTCTTCACTTTCTGCCATTAGAGTGGTCTCATCTGCATATCTTAGATTGTTGATATTTCTCCCAGCAATCTTAATTCCAACTTTTCACTCATGAAGCCCTGCCTTTCTCATGATGTGCTCTGTATATAAGTTAAATAGGCAGGGAAACAGTATACAGCCTTGCTGCACTCCTTTCCCAATTTTGAACAAAAAAGTGGTTCTGTGTCCAGTTCTCACTGTTGCTTCTTGACCCGCATATAGGTTTCTCAAGAGACAAATAAGATGGTCTGGTACTCCCAACACTTTAATAACTTGCCACAGTTTGCTGTGATCCACACAATCAAATGCTTTAGCATAGTCAATGAAGCAGAAGTAGATGTTTTTTCTGGAACTCCCTAGCTTTCTCCATGATCCAGTGTATGTTGGCAATTTGATCTCTAGTTCCTCTACCTCTTTGAAATCCTGCCTCTACTTCTGGTAGTTCTCGATCCACATACTGCTGGAGTCTAGCTTGTAGGATTTTAAACATAACTTTACTAGCATGTGAAATGAGTGCAATGGTGCGATAGTTTGAACATTCTTTGGCACTGCCTTTCTTTGGAATTGGAATGTACACTGATCATTTCCAATCCTGTGGTCACTGTTGACTTTTCCAAATTTGCTGGGAAATTGAGTGTAGCACTTTTACTGCATCATCTTTTAAGATTTTGAATAGCTCAGCTGGAATACTGTCTGTTATGTATGGGGTGTGAGCAGCAGCTCTGCAGGTACCACCAGGGGGCGCTGTGCTGTGGGCGGATTGGCTGAAAGTGTTTCGGTGGGAGATACGGATGGATGGATTGGCAAGAGCATCACCTAGCTAAGTATATAAGGGGTCCAAGTAACCCCATTTGTCCAGTACGCACCTACCACCAATAAAGAGCTGACATGCGGTATTCATCTACTTCCTCATTGCCATGCGGTCCACAACCCACTACACAATACTGTCACCTCCACTAGCTTTGTTGTTGCTCAGCTTTCCTAAGGCCCACTTCACTTCACATTATAGGATGTCTCGCTCAAGGTCGGTGACCACCTCATTGTGGTTATCAGGGACGTTAAGCTCATTCTTGTATAGTTCTTCTGTGTAATTTTGCCACCTCTTCTTAATCTCTTCTGCCTCTGTTAGATCCCTGCTGTTTTGGTCCTTTATCATGCCCATTTTTGCATGAAACGTTCCCTTCATCTCTCCAATTTTCTTGAAGAGATCTCTGGTCCTCCCTATTCCATTGTTTTCTTCTATTTCTTTGCACTGTTCATTTAAGAAGGCATTCTTATCTCTTCTAGCTATTCTCTGGAATTCTGCATTCAATTGGATGTATCTTTTCTTTTCTTGCTTGCATTTTGCTTCCCTCCTTTCCTCAGCTATTTGCAAAGCTTCCTCAGACAGCCATTTTGCTTTCTTTCATTTCTTTTTCTTTGGGATGGTTTTGGTTGCTACCTCTTGTACAATGTTGTCAACCTCCATCCATAGTTCTTCAGGCACTCTGTCTATCAGATATAATTCCTTAAATCTATTTGTCACCTCTACTGTATATGCAACAGGGATATGATTTAGTTCATACCTGAGTGGCCTAGTGCTTTTCCCTACTTTCTTCAGTTTAAGCCTAAATTTTACAACAAAAAGCTCATGGTCTGAACCACAATCAGCTCCTGGTCTTGTTTTTACTAACTGTATAGAGCTTCTCCATTTTTGGCTGCAGAGCATATAGTCAATCTGATTTCTGTGTTGTCCGTCTAGTGATGTCCATGAGTACAGCCATCTCTTGGGTTGTTGAAAAAGAATGTTTGCTATGACCATCATATTCTCTTGACAAAATTCTGTACTCCGAAATTCTGTACTCCAAGGCCAAACTTGCCTGTTATTCCGGTTAACTTTTGGCTTCCTACTTTAGCATTCCAATTCCCTATGATAATAAGGACATCATTTTTTGGTGTTAGTTTTATAAGGTGCTGTAGGGCTTCAGAGAACTGGTCAATTTCATCCTCTTCAGCACTGGTGGTTGGGGCATAGACTTGGACTCCTGTGATATTGAATGGTTTGCCTTGGATTCAAACTGAGATCATTCTGTCATTTTGGGGATTGTATCCCAGTATTGCTTTTCCTACTCTTTTATTGACTATGAAGGCTACTCCATTTCTTCTGAGGGATTCTTGCCCACACTAGTATACCTGATGGTCATCTGAATTAAATTCTCCCATTCCTGTCCATTTTAGTTTGCTGATTCCTAAGATTTCGATGTTCAGTCTTGTCATCTCTTGTTTGACCACGTCCAGCTTGCCTTGATTTATGGATCTTACATTCCAGGTTCCTATGGAGAAAAAATCTTTACAAAATCGGACTTTCCTTTCACCACCAGATACATCCACAGCTGAGCGTCCTTTTGCCTGTGGCCCAGTTGCTTCATTCAGTTGCTGCCAAAAAAGCCAACACAGTGCTAGGCTGCATTAACAGAGGAATAGAATCAAGATCATGTGAAGTACTAATACCACTTTACAATGCCTTGGTAAGGCCACACCTGGAATACTGCATCCAGTTTTGGTCACCACGATGTAAAAAAGATGTCGAGACTCTAGTAAGAGTACAGAGATGAGCAACAAAGATGATTGGGGGACTGGAGGCTAAAACATATAGGGAACGGTTGCTGGAATTGGGTATGTGTAGTTTAATGAAGAGAAGGGTGAGGCAGTGTTCCAATATCTCAGGGGCCGCCAAAAAGTAGAGGGAGCCAAGCTATTCTCCAAAGCACCTGAAAGCAGGACAAGAAGTAATGGATGGAAACTAGTAAAGGAGAGAAGCAACCTAGAACTAAGGAGAAACTTCCTGACAGTTAGAATAATTAACCAGTGGAACAACCTGCCTCCAGAAGTGGTGAATGCTCCAACACTGGAAGTTTTTAAGAAGAGACTGGACAGCCATTTGTCTGAAATGGTATAGGGTTTCCTGCCTTAACAGGGGTTGGACTAGATGACCTCCAAAGTCCCTTCCAACTTATTATTATTATTATTATTATTATTATTATTATTATTATTATTATTATTATTATTATTATTATTATTGCGCTACTAGTACTATCCCTCTCCTCTTCCCCAGTAGCATATTGGATGCCTTCCAACCTGAGTGGCTCATCTTCCAGCGTCATATCTTTTTCTCTTTTGGTACTGTCCATGGGGTTTTCATGGCAAAGATATTGTAGTGGGTTGCCATTTCCTTCTCCAGTGGATCACATTTTGTCAGAACTCTCTGCTATGACCTGTCCATCTTGGGTGGCCCTGCATGGCATAGCTCATAGCTTCATTGAATGATGCAAGCCCCTTCACCACGACAAGGCAGCAATCCATGAAGGGGTTCTTTGAATAGCATCTTACATTTTTTATTTTCTCCATTATTCTATCTAATTCAAGTACATTGATCTCAATAAATATGGCATTTCTCATAGTACTTTGATTCCTAGAATACAGACTGATGACCTTCTACAATGGATAAAAGCAACATTGTAAAACATTTCAAAAAGCTGATTAACAAGACATCAGTTGTTAATTTTTATCATGTCATATATTTTGCTCTCATGGGCTATTTTCCTTTACGTAGATGCCATTTATGAACAAAACTTGCTTTCAATTCCCCTGTCGTTACAATAAAGTATTCCTCTTTGTGTTTGATTTCAGTTATGTATGGTAACATGGTAAGCAATGTACAAAATGTTTATTATTTGTGAACAAAAGAAGAACTAAAAGAAAGGTTATCACATTCTCTGTAACATTCTCTTTCTCTATATGGTTGATTTAAATAGCTATCATTCCAAAAGCAAAAATCTAATAATTAATTCAAAGGTCACTGTAGGTTGGTTGTTTTAAGCAAATTTGATTTTTAAAAAAAAATCATAATATTAAATAAGAAATTTATATAATCTTCACAAATCTGGTGTGGATGTGAGCAATGAAAAATATTACCGTATTTTCCGGCGTATAAGACGACTGGGCGTATAAGACGACCCCCCAACTTTTGAGATGATTTTCAAGATTTTTCGTCTTATACGCCGGAAAATCAGTGAGCCCGGGAAGGCACGCCCTCCCCTCTCACTGTGGAGGAAGCAGGGCATGCTGGCGTCTGGCGGGAGCTGGCAGGGCAGTCCTGTGCACGCGTGCGCTCCCTGGCTCCTAAGGAGTCCTGAGGGAGCCATGGCAGGCGCCTCACGCTCTTCCCTCTTGAAGCAGCATCGGCGGAGCCGTCCGGTGTCAGGTGGGAGCCGGCAGGGCAGTCCTGCACACGCGCGCACAGAATAATACCTATCATCAACATGATGGATGTCTTCCCGAGTGGTTTTATGTAACTATTGAGCAATGTTGGGCTGAGCCTCTTCTTCCCTACCTGTTCTGTACCAGCCTGCTACCGGCCCTGTAGAAAAGGCAACCCCTTTATAAACGGCAAGAGGCTGGAATGACGTCTGCCAAATTTATTACTACAAAAAACAAACAAGACACGTACCAAGATACAGGAGCTTTGAAACACTATCTGAGCGGTTGCTTTCAGCAAACCAGCCCTCCCCAAACATTCCCTTTATAAAGAGTTCAGGGCGTGGCCTCTCTCTGCCTCCTTCCGAGAAGCCCCACAGCCTTCCTCTGTTTACTCCTACTTGACTGCCTCCTGCGTCGGGCGTCCTTGAACAGGGCCAGCTGTGGGTCATCTTCATCCACACTGTCAGGCTCACACAGCTGGGTCTCCATGGTGACCAAGTGGGAGGGGCCTGCCTGAGGGCTATCATCAGCAAGATCTTCAACCCCCTCAGCAACGTCTTCAACACCCCCCTCCTCCTCTGATTCATCCGACCCAACTGCCAAACCCACAGGCTGACCCTGAATCACAACACTACCCTCTCTACCACATATCTAACATTTAATGTCCTCATGCCCTCGCCGTGATGTCCCGTTGCCTGGAGGCGGTCCAGGTCTGGATGGGGAGAAACAGGCTTCATCTCAATTCCGCCAAGACTGAGTGGCTGTGCATATCGGCATCTCGGGCTAACCAGACTATTCCACCTCTAACGATGGGGGGTGAGGTGTTACCCCCCATTGATAGGGCTCGCAACTTGGGTGTCCTCCTGGATTCATGACTCAATTTTGAAGACCATATAGGAGCCATGACCAGGGGGGCTTTTGCCCAGGTTTGCCTGGTGTGCCAGTTGTGACCCTATCTGGACTGAGATGCCCTACGCACAGTCACTCATGCGCTCGTGACCTCCCATTTAGACTACTGCAACACTCTCTACATGGGGCTGCCCTTGAGGACCACTCGGAGGCTTCAGCTGGTGCAAAATGCGGCCGCGCAAGTTGTGATGGGGGTTTCCCGATACTCCCATGTAACACCTCTACTCCGCGAGCTGCATTGGCTCCCAGTTGCCCTCTGGGTGAGATTCAACATAACCCTAAAATAATGACAATCTCGTTATCACTTTTTTATCCCACTGTCATAGGAGAAAGCAATGTGTTCTTTCTAAATCTGTCATCCCTGGAGCATGGGCATCTATCTAAACAGGAGGACACATAGTCCTGGAAAAGGACATTACACTTGGAAAGCCCAGTATCTTAATTTTAAATCATTTTCTGATTTAAACCTTCCTTAGGTTTCTTATAAAATACCTTTAAGCCAGCTGATTCAAGGACTGGAATAGCTATGCTGTGAACATGTAGGTAGACATACATAAGCTGGAAATATTGGAAATCTAGTGTGCCTGCAACTGTTGGTAAACTGATATCCTTCTCATAGTTAGTTGACACAATGACTGACATTATAAATATAACATACAATTTAAATCAGGGGTGCATGGAACTATTTCCAAAAATTGATTTTAATAATGTGGGTGTTAACAGCATGGCTGGGAGCTGATGATGTTTCTGTAGTAGCAGTAGTAGTAGTGTACTCATTTATTCCCTTTTAAAATCCATTTCTGAAAAGTGCAACAGCAACAAGCTGTTTTCCCTTGTTGGCTTCCAATTAAAGTTGGGATAAATGGACTTTATGGTCTGCAATATTCCTTCTCTCCTGGCATGATACGAATACTAATGTGAACCAGTCTTTTGTTCTAGAGATACTCTTTTAATAACAAGAAGAGATGGACTTAAGACTACAATAAAGTTGATCAATATCCCTAATTGCTATTATCTTAAAATAATAAAAAGGGGGACTAATTTTACTATTTTACTATTGTAGTCCAAAGTTTGTAGCCTTCTTTCCAACCCTTGTGAGACTGTCTGAAGTTTCATTGGTTGAAATGTTTGTTGACATCTAGCATCATGGAAATATTAAAGATACAAATATTAAAATGACCCCATATAATATTATTATGGAATATCAGTGATGAAAGATACCACTCTGCCAAAAGCAAGGTCAACACATACAGACAAATGCATTTCACTGTGACCCTTTCATTTTAAGTTTCCTTCTGATTGATAAACTAAAGATAACACCAAATGTGAGAGTAGAAACAGTGTGTTCAGCTTTGTCACTGAAAAGAGCATGACAATTCTAATAAAAGCTGGAAAAAAAATGTGACTTAAGGTGCTCCTACTTACAAAAGTATAAAAAGCAAGCAGACATTTTCATGCCCTAAGAGGTCCTGCATGACTGAACTGCAATTACGTAGTTCTATGTACATTGGTCTACAGCTGTGAATGAGCTTGAGGATTAAAAGACCTGATCTGACTTCACCTTCCTTCAACAATCATTTTAAAAAATTCAATTACTTTTGCACAATATATTCCAAGCTAAGGAGGAATATCTGCCTGTTTTACAACATATGAAACCACCCCCACCATCACCTCTGGAGAAAAAAGGAAACACACCTTACGTTTCATTCAATTAGTTACACTATAGCTACAGATTTTTCATTATGCAGAGGATAGGAGTTTTATAAGCTTATCTTTTAACAGAAAAAAGTCAAAAGACATACGTACATGATGAAATTTAAAAGTACTTTTGTAGACCCTATATTATCAAATAATTCAAAATAAAGGACTGTAGCAAATGAACAGGTGCTGCAGTTAATATTATGTTCATTATACTTCAGTTGATGTTGCTATGAAATTGTCATAAGGGATTCATATACACATTCAGGTGTGCTGTAATCATCTTGTAGCATCATTATCTTCACCCCCGTCAATATATGTGATATGATCATCTTTGTTCAGGCTATATCCTTCACTAAAATATCAGAAAAACAGGGGGGGAGCTACATTTTAAAAGATATTGGATAAGAAAAACACCAGCACCCTAGCTCTCTGGATCTACAAGTAAAGTGTAAATAATATACCCTATGCAAGTAACAGCATGTAGCTGAGTGTTTTATTTTGTTTTAAATGGACCAGTACCAGGCCGCGGCATGCCAGCAACCGGGCTGCACAAATAAGCAATGAGATGCAGGCACCACACAAAACCATGCCCCCTCTGGTCCATGGAAAACCTCCTCTCTCTCTCTCTCTCTCTCTCTCTCTCTCTCTCTCTCTCTCTTAGCAACCTTATAGATAGAGCTACTCTACCTGCTCCCTCCCCAGCAGTTAATCTTAATGCAGGATTTTGCAGCATTATGTAATTTAAGAAGGCTTATGTATATGATGTGTGTGTGTGTGTTTTACTTAATAATACAAGCATAAACATGCAGCTGTCTTTTGTGAAGGGTATTTAAGGAGTACTTAAATTGCTTGCTATCATTGACTTTTCTCTCCCTATTTTTTCCCCTCTTACTCATCTTTGCTGAATATAATTGGAGCAACCCAAATTACTCTTGACTTTGCAGAAGAAAGACCACGAGGTCTGCTGGAATACTTTGCAAATTTCAGCTCTATGAATTGTCATTTGAGCATTCTGGCCTAAGGATCAGGCCCTGATGATTATTCTGGCATGACAAATGAAATGTTACCCCTCTTGCTGGTTTCATAAGAATGAGTGAGTCATTGTGAAATATTGATCAACTGCAGTGCTTACTTAGCTTCCCAATTTAGCATTTTGACAAATGCCTTCTATTCATTTTGCAATATTTTACTTTCAACTGAACTTTACTTACATAGCCTTCATAAGTTTTATGTGATGGTTAGGCAGGGAAGTCAATATTTGGCATAATCATGTGAACTGCTTATATACTTTTGGAGACCATTTTAGTGACCTATTTTAAGAGACGGGGAGTGCCAAGCTCTGCTAACTTATTAGAGCTGTACAAGTAAGGTGTTTTAATAGGAATACCCTGAGAATTTAATGCTTTAAGCCAAAACTAGAATAAACACCATACTGTATACCTTAGGCTTACCTGCTATTACAATAAGCAGATAACCTGGTAAGTTTAGTAGAAATGTTCTTCACCTTTTCATGGGATCCAGGGATGAGATTTAAAACTGATTCACTATCAAGTAAAAGTGCCATGTTTGAGGAAACATATGAAGACAATTTGATATCCCTGAGACAACTTTCTATTATTCTTACAAATAAAGAGCACTTGTACAAATAAACAACAAATTCAAACACAACCCCAGCATTTTTATTCATTTATTTATGATTTTTATGAATCACCCATTTCCTTCACAGAGTGAGAGACATAAGCTCCATTAAAGCCAAAGGAAGCTTTACCATAGTAAAATTGTGCATTGTTGAGTCCAGTAAAGATTACTTGTCTTGTATTAACTGACCAGTATTTGGAAGAGAGCCACCAATGTAATAGTCACAATACTAACTCTTTTTCTAACTTTCCATGAATTCCAAAGAGTTTTCTACATATCTTTCTAATCAGAACACAATATTTTCTTAAGAATTAAAGGCCTACTGCCAAAACAACCCTTTCTGATCAAAGCTTCAGTTTTTGATATTGTTATTTATGTATGAGTATATTACAATAATGTCCTCAAACAAAGAAACAATTCTTATTTTATTTATTTCAACTATCTATCTATCTGATTGTCCATTCATTTATTTAGTCATCTGGCCAGTTTACTTTTCAGGCCAAGAATTCTACATAGAAATATAGCAATCTAATATTTTTCATTCAATTCACAACTGAAATGTAAATTATCCTTAAATAATTCTATGGAATGGATGGGCCTTCTAAGGCCTGGATGGCTTGTTGCCAACTGATAATATATGACAGATAGATAGATAGATAGATAGATAGATAGATAGATAGATAGATAGATAGATACGGTAGATAGATAGATGATAGATAGATAGATAGATAGATAGATAGATAGATAGATAGATAGATAGATAGATAGATAGATGTTTTCTGAGGTTTTCGTGGGTGTTTGTATGTGGATCTTTGGTTATTCGGGTTTTTCCCCACGTAGAACTAAAGGTGTAGGCGCAACGTTTCGACGGAATCCCATCCGTCATCATCAGGCTGGTGGCTTTAGCTTCCTTCTTCTGGGAGAAGCAAAAAAGAGGAACAAACAAAAGAGGAAAAAAAAAGAGGAACAAACAGCCACATGCTTCTCCCAGAAGAAGGAAGCTAAAGCCACTAGCCTGATGATGACGGATGGGATTCCGTCAAAACGTTGGGCCTACACCGTTAGTTCTACATGGGAAAAACCCGAATAACCAAAGATCCACATAGATAGATAGATAGATAGATAGATAGATAGATAGATAGATAGATAGATAGATAGGCAGGCAGGCAGGCGATAAATATAAGCTCTGGAATAGATACATAGATACATGGTTATTTTGATCATGTAAGGTTTTTCTCACATCATATTTAAACTTTATAAGCATTTGACTTAATCTATATTTTTCTGCCCCTTCATGGATTACTGCCTTGTCGTGGCGAAGGGGCTTGCGTAATTCAATGAAGCTATGAGCTATGCCGTGCAGGGCCACGCAAGACAGACAGGTCATAGCAGAGAGTTCTGACAAAACGTGATCCACTGGAGAAGGAAATGGCAACCCACTCCAGTATCTTTGCCATGAAAACCCTATGGACAGTACCAAAAGGCAAAAGGATATGACGCTGGAAGATGAGCCCCTCAGGTCGGAAGGCGTCCAATATGCTACTGGGGAAGAGCAGAGGGCTAGTACTAGTAGTGCCAGAAAGAATGAAGCGACTGGGCCAAAGCCGAAAGGACGCTCAGCTGTGGATATGTCTGGTGGTGAATGGAAAGTCCGATGCTGTAAAGATTTTTTCTCCATAGGAACCTGGAATGTAAGATCCATGAATCAAGGCAAGCTGGACGTGGTCAAACAAGAGATGACAAGACTGAACATCGACATCTTAGGTATCAGCGAACTAAAATGGACAGGAATGGGTGAATTTAATTCAGATGACCATCAGGTATACTACTGCGGGCAAGAATCCCTCAGAAGAAATGGAGTAGCCTTCATAGTCAATAAAAGAGTAGGAAAAGTAATACTGGGATACAATCCTCAAAATGACAGAATGATCTCAGTTCGAATCCAAGGCAAACCATTCAATATCACAGTAGTCCAAGTCTATGCCCCAACCACCGGTGCTGAAGAGGATGAAATTGACCAGTTCTATGAAGCCCTACAGCACCTTATAGAACTAACACCAAAAAATGATGTCCTTATCATCATGGGGGATTGGAATGCTAAAGTAGGAAGCCAAAAGATAACCGGAATAACAGACAAGTTTGGCCTTGGAGTACAAAATGAAGCAGGGCACAGGCTGATAGAATTTTGTCAAGATAATACGATGGTCATAGCAAACACTCTTTTCCAACAACCCAAGAGACGGCTCTACACATGGACATCACCAGACGGTCAACACAGAAATCAGATTGACTATATGCTCTGCAGCCAAAGATGGAGAAGCTCTATACAGTCAGTAAAAACAAGACCAGGAGCTGACTGTGGCTCAGACCATGAGCTTCTTGTTGCAAAGTTTAGGCTTAAACTGAAGAAAGTAGGGAAAAGCACCAGGCCAGTCAGATATGAATTAAATCATATCCCAATTGAATATACAGTAGAGGTGACAAATAGATTTAAGGAATTAGATCTGATAGACAGGGTGCCTGAAGAACTATGGACAGAGGTTCACAACATTGTACAAGAGGTAGCAACCAAAACCATCCCAAAGAAAAAGAAATGCAAGAAAGCAAAATGGCTGTCTGAGGAAGCTTTGCAAATAGCTGAGGAAAGGAGGGAAGCAAAAGGCAAGGGAGAAAAAGAAAGATACGCCCTTTTGAATGCAGAATGCCAGAGAATAGCTAGAAGAGATAAGAATGCCTTCTTAAATGAACAGTGCAAAGAAATAGAAGAAAACAATAGAATAGGGAGGACCAGAGATCTTTTCAAGAAAATTGGAGAGATGAAGGGAACGTTCAATGCAAAAATGGGCATGATAAAAGACCAAAATGGCAGGGACCTAACAGAGGCAGAAGAGATTAAGAAGAGATGGCAAAATTACACAGAAGAACTATACAAGAATGAGCTTAACATCCCTGATAATCACAATGAGGGGGTCACTGACCTCGAGCCAGACATCCTAGAATGTGAAGTGAAGTGGGCCTTAGAAAAGCTGAGCAACAACAAAGCTAGTGGAGGTGACAGTATTCCAGCTGAGCTATTCAAAATCTTAAAAGACGATGCAGTAAAAGTGCTACACTCAATTTGCCAGCAAATTTGGAAAACTCAACAGTGGCTACAGGATTGGAAAAGATCAGTTTACATTCCAATTCCAAAGAAAGGTAGTGCCAAAGAATGTTTGAACTATCGCACCATTGCACTCATTTCTCATGCTAGTAAAGTTATGCTTAAAATCCTACAAGCTAGACTCCAGCAGTATGTGGATCGAGAACTACCAGAAGTACAGGCAGGATTTCGAAGAGGCAGAGGAACTAGAGATCAAATAGCCAACATACGCTGGATCATGGAGAAAGCTAGAGAGTTCCAGAAAAACATCTACTTCTGCTTCATTGACTATGCTAAAGCCTTTGATTGTGTGGATCATAACAAACTGTGGCAAGTTCTTAAAGAGATGGGAGTACCAGAACATCTTATTTGTCTCTTGAGAAACCTATATGCAGGCCAAGAAGCAACAGTGAGAACTGGACACGGAACCACTGATTGGTTCCAAATTGGGAAAGGAGTCCGGCAAGGCTGTATACTGTCGCCTTGCCTATTTAACTTATATGCAGAGCACATCATGAGAAAGGCAGGGCTAGATGAATCAAAAGTTGGAATTAAGATTGCCGGAAGAAATATCAACAACCTGAGATACGCAGATGATACCACTCTAATGGCAGAAAGTGAAGAAGAACTAAAGAGCCTCTTGTTGCGAGTGAAGAAGGAGAGTGCAAAAGTTGGGTTGAAACTAAACATTAAGAAAACCAAGATCATGGCATCCGGCTCTCTCAATTCCTGGCAAATAGATGGGGAAGAAATGGAGGTAGTGACAGATTTTATTTTCCTGGGCTCCAAGATCACCGCAGATGGGGACTGTAGTCAAGAAATTAAAAGACGCTTGCTCCTGGGGAGGAAAGCCATGGCAAATCTAGACAGCACACTAAAAAGTAGAGACATCACCCTGTCAACAAAAGTGCGTATAGTCAAGGCTATGGTCTTCCCAGTTGCAATGTATGGCAGTGAAAGTTGGACCATAAGAAAGGCTGAGCGGAAAAGAATTGAAGCCTTTGAACTCTGGTGCTGGAGAAGACTCCTGCGAGTCCCTTGGACTGCAAGGCGATCAAACCGGTCAGTCCTAGAGGAGATCAACCCTGACTGCTCTTTAGAAGGCCAGATCCTGAAGGTGAAACTCAAATACTTTGGCCACCTAATGAGAAGGAAGAAGAGCCTAATGCTGGGAAAGATTGAGAGCAATAGAAGAAGGGGACGACAGAGAATGAGGTGGCTGGATGGAGTCACTGAAGCAGTAGGTGTGAGCTTAAATGGACTCCAGAAGATGGTAGAGGACAGGATATCCTGGAGGAACATTGTCCATAGGGTCGCGATGGGTCAGACACGACTTCGCAACTAACAACAACATATTTTTCTGAAAAATGTAATTTTCATTAATATACCAATGTATGCTGATTTCTCATATGAATGCATCTCTGAACACATTTTTATATTATGACTTCCAACTTTCATAGCAGGATGACTACTTGTGTATTGATCTTTGCATTTCTTGATTCAGATTCAGTTGGTAAATATACCCTTGACCAAAGATCGGTACACTCCTTCTATCTGGGATGGTCGTCCTCTTCCACCGAGCGTGCAGCTTTGGGAGGGATGCACATGGAGTGCTGAGGGAGGAAGGGGACACCCGCCTAGCCAGTCAGATCAGCCGAATCAACCCTGACGATCAATGGGGAGACAGATGTCGCAGCCAGATCGCCCTCACATCCGGTTGGTAAATATGAAAATTAAAATTAAACACAACTTCTTTCTTTCCCTTACCTTATAATTTTGAATATAAGGTGAGTACCCAGTAAACATATGCTTTATATGGATATTTTAATCAAAGAGATATAGCTGGGTGTAATCTCTATATTTGCAAATTCATACATCTTCAAAATATCTACATGAATAACAATGTTTTTTGTCCATTACACTCTTCACCTTTTGAACCAAGTCACAAAGGACTACTTTAGGGACACAGCTATGATTTGAATCCTTTTAGGAGCTAAAAATAGAAGGGTGAGATAATACACAAGATCCTAGTAGCATTTTCACATCAAATTCACTCTTTATTTTTGTGAAATGAATATCCAGTTGTAGTTTTGTACGGCAGAGAAAGGTTCCAAACCTCACCTGTCATGGCATACAAACAACAAGAAAGTAGACCACAACCTACTTTTTGGTATGCTAGACAAATGTGTGATAGACAGCATCAACCCTACGTGGATTTGTAACTGGCTGACAAACTGTTACTCAATGAGTAATGCTTAATGGTAGTATATTTACATGGAAAGAAGGAAGCAGTGGGATACCACAAGGTTCTGTCTTAGGTCCAGTCCTCTTCAATGTCTTCATAAATAATTTAGATGAGGCAATAGGAGAACATCAAAGTTCCAGATAACATTAAGCTTGCAGGAATAGCCAATATTCCAGAAGACAAGCTCAGGGTCCAAAAGGATCTTGATAGATTTGAATAATGGGCCCTATCTGTCAAAATGAAATTTAATGTGGAGAAAAACCAAAGATACAAGTACAGATTGGGCATAAAAACAGTAACTTGGAGTCCTAGTGGACAATCACTTAAATATGAGCCAGCAGTATACAGCAGCAGCCAAAATTTCTAATATAACCCTTGGTTGTATAAACAGTGGCATAGAATCAAAATCACATGAAATATTAGTACCACTTTATAAATCCTCAGAAAGGCCACACCTGGAATACTGCATCCAGTTTTGGTCACCATATTACAAAAAAAATGTTGAGACATTGGGGAAAAATGCAGAGAAGGGCAATTAAGATTATTAAGGACCTGCAGACTAAAACATATGAAGAACAGTTGTAGGATTTGGATCTGGCTACTCTAGAGAAAAGAAGAACTAGGAGGGACATGACAGCAATGTTCCAGTATTTGAGGGACTGCTACAAAGAGGAGAGGGTCAATTTATTTTCCAAACCACCAGAAGGCAAAAAGAGAAACAATGAATAGAAACTGATCAAGGAGAGAAGCAACCTGGAATTAAGAAGAAAGTTCCTAAGAGTGAGAACAATTAACCATTGGAATAGCTTGCCTTCAGAAGATGCAGGTATTTCACTACTGGAGGTCTTTAAGAAGAGACTGGACAACCACTTTTATAAGTTGGTAAATATGTTATAAAGCTAATTTAAAAATTCACAAGCTTAGAAGCATATTTTTAAGAAACATATCCCAGTTTCTGGGAATTTGATATTGTACTCAGACAATGCTGAAAAATAGGAGCACCTTCTCTTTGTGTGAAAATAAATATTTGCTAGAAATATTTTACATCATTTGGAGGAGAAAATGCGGTATGGAGCAAAGGATAATGACCTCATCAGCATTGGAATAATATCCTGAGGAAAAGCTGAATCCCTAGTTTGAATACACTTAGCACCCTTACAAGGGCCATGGTAATTTCAATAAGCTTTGTTGGATTCCAAAATATTACACATACAAGAACAGGGTATGGTATATAGTGACTAATTATGCTAAACCTGAAAACATTCCATCATAGCTGTTTTTGCCTAGTGATATGACTTATCTATATTATGTAAAGTAAATAACTTTAAAAATTTGGCTTGCAAAAAGCATCTCTGTTTTGCCTTGAGATATCACCACTACAAAGTGTGGAGTAATAACACAGTTAGTAAATAAAGATTAAAAAACACCCAATATCATCAGCTATGGGAACTTAAAGGGAGCCTTTGGACCAGCCATTCTCTTTCAACTCAGACAGGGCTTGTGTTTGTGTTTTTGTGCGTGTGCATGTGTGCGCGGGGTGGGGGGGAGGAATATACCACCTACAGTTCCTAAACAAAAGATAAGACATTGATCTAACATTTTTTTAAAAAAATCAGCTGTTGAAGTACCCAGCTTAGAAAATTGTTCCATCTGGATACTTTGAATCATAGAAGATGATTCAGAAAGCTACTTTAATCATAATAGTAAAGTTGGAAGGGACCTTGGAGGTCATCTAGTCCAACCCCTGCTCAGGCAGGAAACCCTATACCATTTCAGACAAATGGCTGTCCAGTCTCTTCTTAAAAACTTCCAGTGTTGGAGCATTCACAGCTTCTGGAGGCAGGTTGTTAATTGTTAATTAACTTGTTAATTGTTTCTGTCAGGAAGTTTATCCAGATATGCTTTGGAAGTTGGGTCCTAAACTGGGTAACTTGAAGTTCTATGGCTATTCTGGTCTGGGAGTTGTACAGGAAGCATCATGTGGATTCATTGTTTCATCTTGAAGAGTTACCATCAGAATGCTTTCAAATTAAAGTATGTCTTCAATACTGCAGTCCTGATTTCTACTTCATTATTGGATAGTACTCTGCCAGAGAAGATAAGTTCTGTGGCATTTTTATGGAAAACTAACATAGCAGTAAGAAAGTGCTTGGTATCAAAGTAATAGATGCATATTCCTCTAAAAGGCAATTTCATTAAATACCATTGATATTAATCTTTCTTGGTCTTAATTATATTCTTTTGACATATTGTTCCCGTTTTGACCTTTTCTGGGTGTGTACATATAACTGTCTGCAGCCATGGAAGCTCAGACATAGGCTTATCTAGAAATGTCTCTTTTTCAATGAGGTCAAGAATTACATATTCTGGTTTTTAGGCAAAAAGTCATTGTAACTTTTTTAAACACCTAGTTAAAAATTCAGAAAAAAAATCATCTCATTCTTTTTTTTACTTCAAAGACTCTTTAACAGCCTTCTGTATTCTAGATTTAATTTTTGACACATTGATTGAATTGCGCAGAACATAGTCTCTACAATGCTGCTGAGAACTTAAACTTTTTGTATTAGAAATGTCCCAGCAGCATTTAAAAACAATTAGTAATGGTAATCTTAATGGAGGAAAGCTGAATATAGGTTGAAAGAAAGGAGGCTTGGCAGTTTCAAGATTAAAAAAGTAATGATTCTGCCACTAACCACTTTTAGATCAATCAATACTTCAGAGAATCCAAATGTTATTAGATTCCCTGAATAAGCAAAGGAAGCTATCATGGATGCTCAAAAGATAGCAATGTGAGACTTTTCAAAAAACAAAACAAAAGAAAAGAAAAGAAAACCCTACTCTTTTTAATTGATTTACTGATCCCCCCCTGGAAGAGAGTAAGAGAAAAAATGAGTTCTACAAACAAGATACCATTTTGGCATCCAACCATCCTCAATGAGATATATTAAATCATCAGATTATTATTCCAGGCTTTACATCTCTACTCCAGATTAATCAGAAGATGCAGTGGAATCTTGAGCCAGTCCAGAAAAGTTAAAAGAAATAAATGATGCTGAAGTGGCAGCATCCAAAGCAAACAATTGCCTGGATAGAAATAAAATGAAATATGAATGAAAATATGAAGTGTTTTTTTTAAAAGAAAAAAGAAAAAAAGAAAAATGAAATGTCAAAGTATCCAGCATAGATTACAACTGATTTGTGGTGGCATTTCCAGAAGTGGATTCACTAATAGTAATCCACATTGATCAGTACCCATAGGTGAGTAGAAAGGAAAGGAAAGATGAGTTATGTATCACAATGTCACAAAACAAAATTATATTGTGGCACTAGTTTGATGAAATCTCTGTTTGCTGTGGGTATTCAAGTTTATGTTCCATTGATTCTTCTTGTATACATTTTTGCTTTCTAAATACGATTTGTTTCTTTTTTTCCTCACTAAACTACCTGTTTGTAACCTACAAACAGTAATTAAATCCTGCATCAGTTTGGAAATAAATCAATAATGGCAAAGAGGAAAAGTTAACAAAAATAAATAATGAAGAACTATGTAATCTATAGAAATTTGAAAATTTTCCAGATGTTTGAACAGAAATTCCTCTTTGAATATAAATTTATCTGGGAATAATATTCATTTTGACAGCATTTAGCTTTACCCAATTAAGCTGCTATCTATCCATATTTGGGGGAAAAAACCCTTACCCATTGCTTATATGGATAGGTAAACAATTTTTAAATCTACTGATATCTACTCCAATTTCAGACCAGTTAATAGGATATCCTGCTATTTTACTAAAGACATCTATCATTTTCATCAACAGTAAAATAATTTAATTTAATTTAATTTAATAATTTGATTTCTATACCGCCCTTCTCCCGAAGGACTCAGGGCGGTGAACAGGGCAATACACAATAAAAATCAAATACAAAAATTAAAAAACCATTAAAAATCATGCCCATAAAATCAATACATATTAAGTTAAAAACTAATTTTAAAAACCCAACCCCATCCCGTCAGACCAGGCCAGCTTGTTCAAAAAACAATGTTTTAAGATCGCGCCGGAAGGAGCGAAGGTCGGGGGCCGTCCGGAGCTCAACCGGTAAGCGGTTCCAGAGGTCTGGCGCGCCCACCGAGAATGCTCTCCCCCTGGGGGTCACCAATCGGCATTCTTTGATCGGCGGCACCCTGAGGAGGCCCTCTCTGTGGGAGCGCACTGGACGGAGGGAAGTTGATGCCGGTCGCAGGTGTTGCCGTAGGTAATCCGGACCCATGCCATGAAGGGCTTTGTACGTCATAACTAACACCTTGAACCTCACCCGGAGAGCAACCGGTAGCCAATGCAGCTCGCAGAGCAAAGGTGTAACATGGGAGTATCGGGAAACTCTCAAGACGACTCACGCGGCTGCATTCTGCACCAGCTGGAGTCTCCGGGTGGACCTCAAGGGCAGCCCCATGTAGAGAGCATTACAGTAGTCTAGACAAGAGGTCATGAGCACATGACTGACTGTGCGCAAGGCATCCCGGTCTAGATAGGGCCGCAACTGGCGCACCAGGCGAACCTGGGCAAAGGCCCCCCTAGTCACAACTCCAATATGCTCTTCCAAAGAGAGCTGTGAGTCTAGAAGGACCCCCAAGTTGCGGACCCTATCTACGGGGGGTAATAGCTCACCCCCCATGGCCAATGATGGAATTATCGGAATTTCCCAGGATGCCGGCATGAACAGCCACTCAGTCTTGTCAGGGTTGAGTCGAAGCCTGTTCCTCCCCATCCAGACCCGGACCGCCTCCAGGCAATGGGACATCACGTCGAGGGCATCACTGGGGTGGTTTGGGGTCGAAATAAAAAGCTGGGTATCATCAGCATATTGGTGATACCCAACTCCAAAACCACGAATGATCTCACCCAGCGGCTTCATATAGATGTTGAACAGGAGAGGCGAGAGAAGAGTTTTAGTTTTAATAATGTGAGTTTTAGAAATAAACAGAAAAATACCATCTGCAAATAAAACCAGTTTATGTTCAACTAAATTACATACTACTATGTAAATTTTCTTATGTTATCTAATAGCACAAGCCAAGGGTTTCACACAAATAGCAAAAAGCAAGGGTGAAAGTTGGCACCCTTGTCTGATTCTTCTAAATAATGGGAAAGAAACAGAAAATATATCATTAACCTGATTTTAGATGTGAATTTATATAATATCTTGATCCGTTTTATGTACTTCAAAGGAAATCCAAACCTGTTAATAGATCAAACATGTACAGCCTATATATTCTGTCAAAAGTTTTTTTCAATGTCTAACAATAAAAATATAAATTGGTCTTCATTTTTATTCAAGTCTTTTAAATCTACAATCAACCTGCTTGCTAGTTTTTATAAACCCTGCTTGATCATTCTTAATAATGAATGGTAACATGCTGTAATTGCTGTAATCTATTTGCTAGTACTGCAGTTAAGAACTTTGAATCAACATTAATCAGTGAGATTGGATGATAATTAGTACATTGGTATGATCTTTACCTGATTTTATTATAACTATAATATAAGCCTGATTAAATACCTCTGATAATATTCCCTTATCAAGGAAATAGAGTTGCAAAGTTTTGGTACCAAAAATATCTATACTTTTTTCTACCAGTCCATAGAGAATCCATCCAATCCTGGTATTTTACCACTTCCCATTTTAAAAATTATTTGTTTAATTTCAATGTCATATAGTGGGACAATTAAAAGTTGTTTTTGTTTTAAAAAAAACTCTGGATCAAATATCACACTAAAATCTCCTATTACCACTTTATCATAGAAGCACTCATTCAAGTGTTAAAAACATTGATAAAATATAATGGGAGAAGTTGAATTAGGTCCATAAACCTTAATTATACCTATTACAGTCCCTGCTATTTAGCAAATAAAATTATAATAACACCAATTTGTATCAGTAATTTGTATATCAATTGGGAATCCTTTTTGAACCAAAATAGCACCATCTTTAACTGTCATCAGTTAAGCTATCATCATGAGATTTATCCTGCCCCATTAAATGTCTCCTGTTGATAAAAATAAGTTTCCTTAAGTAATATATTAAAATTAAATTGTATAAGATTCTCATAATTAATACTAACAACTTCATGAATTTTATTTTGACCCATTTATCATTTATCAGCTCATTTTTATAATCTGTACCATTTTACAAATATCTATTAATTAATTTTACTATATTTAAATATTAGCTAAACTATTATTTCTGACTGATGATTTACAGATAGAGTTAAGAAAAAGCAAACTTTCTGTATGTCACATTAAATACACTTCTTGTTTGAATGCATATTACCTTAAAAGCTATATTGCCTTAACAGACTGGAAATAATACAAGACAAGACTTTACGATATGATATTAAAATATATGATATGATACGCTAATGGTGTAATGATATGATGCAATAATGGTAATGTGGTTATTACAGAGATTTTTGAATTTCCAAACCATGTACCATTGTGGAACATTTGAAATTCTATAGCTGTTTGAAGAAGGAATATAGACTTTACCTCAAAGAAAAGATGGAAATATTTCCTTTTCAGCTCTGTTAGTGAACTAAGTGATGTGAAAATCTAGTAATAACTTCTAATAGATAATGGAAGCAATAGTAAAATGTTTACAAGTACTGCATGTACATCCTAAGAAAATTTGAAATAAGTCTATACATCTGTGTAAAATTACAATAGATGTTTAAGGGTCTGGGGCAGGGGGGGGATGTGAATTTGCCTTCACAACCTGGCCCATGCTCAGAATTCCCCACAAAATCAGAGAGTTTGCAAAGAATTACAGAAGAGGCCAACAGGTTAGGCAATCCTGTTCAGGCCCAGGGGAAATTCAAGAAGTGACAGGCTAATCAGAAAAGAGAAGAATCAACTAAAGAGATTCACACTGTATTACTTTCTGGTGGAAGAGAAAGTTGAACCTTATAAAGTGATTGTTAAATTTAACAACCTACCTGTAGCCTTCTGAATAGATATTGGCACTTGTATTATGATGATAAATTAGGGTTCATATTAAATTTTAAACAAGCTTGAGTGTAGTGTCTAAGAGAGGAATGTAATTAAGTACTCATAATGATGAAATGATTCTGTATTAAGATCAGTAAATATTGTAGTTACATGTAAAGAATAATCGAAAATCTTTAGAAGGCTAGAAGTACAACAGGAAGGATCAAACTACTTTGTTATAACACAGTTGATTGGATGAAATATGCAGAGTAGAGACATAAAAAGCCCCAATATTACAGGAAAGCATCATCTTATCCAACAGTGTTTCAGGAAACATTAGGTAAACTAGAAAGATGAAAAGTCCAAATTTATACTCAAGAGAACAGTGAGCTAAAATCTTTGAAAGTGATTCCATATACTCTTTGAGACAAGTAAAATATCAACCATTCCATGTTTGAACAGGAACATGAGCTGAAGCTAAAACTCAAATACTTTGGCCACCTAATGAGAAGGAAGGACTCACTGGAGAAGAGCCTAATTCTTTGAAAGATTGAAGGCAATAGAAGAAGGGGACGACAGAGAATGAAGTGGCTGGATGGAGTCACTGAAGCAGTAGGCGTGAGCTTAAATGGACTCCAGAAGATGGTAGAGGACAGGAAGGCCTGCAGGAACGTTGTCCATAGGGTCACAGGGGGGTCGGACACAACTTCGCAGCTAACAACAACAACAACATCATCATCAAAGAACAAACAGAGCATAAATATTTAGAATTAGAATTAGGGCTATTTATTTGAAGATATACAATGCATTTCCCAATAATGTTTCCAGAATCTGCAACATATTTGTAAAAAAATAAATAAATGCAATTAAAATTCAAGAATCCACATCCCAGGTAGCACCACTTGATCCTTGACTGCTAGCTTGATACAATAATGTCCCACTTCTCTCTTGCTAGTAGTGAACTCCTCTTCACTGTCCCAGAACCTTCCAGTGGCCTGGAAACACTCCCATTGTTTATCATGCTGTTGTTAGTTGCAAAGTCGTGTCCGACCCATCACGACACTATGGACAACGTTCCTGCAGGCCTTCCTGTCCTCTACCATCTTCTAGAGTCCATTTAAGCTCATGCCTACTGCTTCAGTGACTCCATCCAGCCACTTCATTCTCTGTCGTCCCCTTCTTCTCTTGCCCCCAACCTTTCCCAGCATTAGGCTCTTCTCCAGTGAGTCCTTCCTTCTCATTAGGTGGCCAAAGTATTTGAGTTTCAACTTCAGGATCTGGCCTTCTAAAGAGCAGTCAGGGTTGATCTCCTCTAGGACTGACCGATTTGCAATCCAAGGGACTCCCAGGAGTCTTCTCCAGCACCATAGTTCAAAGGCCACAATTCTTTGGAGCTTAGCCTTTCTTATGGTCCAAATTTCACAGCCATACATTGCAATTGGGAAAACCATGGCCTTGACTATACACATTTTTGTTGGCAGGGTGACGTCTCTGCTTTTTAGTATGCTGTCTAGATTTACCATAGCTTTCCTCCCCCAGGAGCAAGTGTCTTTTAATTTCTTGGCTGCAGTTCCCGTCTGCAGTGATCTTGGAGCCCAGGAAAATAAAATCTGTCACAACCTCCATTTCTTCCCCATCTATTTGCCAGGAATTCAGAGGGCTGGATGCCATGATTTTGTTTAGCATAGTCCTCCCTTGTATTAATAATATTTCCAACTTGGCATTAATATATTCATAGCCATGCTACTCATTGGAGAGTTGCTGAAAGTAGATATCCTGTTGCTTCCACCTCTATTTACAACATGGCTGAGTGTCTTCCATTTCCTAGTTTCACAACTTTCTTGAGATCTTCTTATACGAGGATCTAACTTTTGGAAATTCTTATGGAAATAAACTCAAACTAAACCTTTGTTAATGACATGAGAAATATATTTCACTTTCTGCTGTTGTCTTTTTTTCTATTCTGACAAAGGCTAAAACATTTTTCAGATTATTTCCAGTAGTTGTCTTTTGCACTATAACAGACATAAAGATTTCCAAATAATTAGTAATTTTGTACCACGCCCTATCTGTAAAGCGCTATTCACAATCATTAAACCAGTGAGCAAAAGGAATCAACAGGCAATTTCAATGTAATTGCAGATAAAAAGTTCAACTAGTTGTAGATCTAGAACTAGCTTGGGATGGAAGCGCATTGAATCATGTCCACTTTCTAATAGTGAAAAATGTATGAGCTAGCACTGATTTTATTTATTTATTTAACCAGAGGGTTTTTTTGACAACCAAGGGGTTCTCCAGAATCCATGGGCATAGAAAGGTTTTGTCAGCCCTATCAAATCAAAGACCAATATTGCCCTTTCATTCCAAGTGGCAATCAAGATCTCAGCTGAACAGTGTACTAAATTCGCAGTAACAACTCCTAAGTTCCCTCTGGAAGCCAATAGGGTTCATCAGAGACTTCAGGAAAACTATTCAAGTTAGTCCTGCTTCTCTGATTCAGTACCTTGACCCCCATGGTGTAGTTTTCATAGTATCCTATGTTTTAATAGAAGACAAGTTGACAAAATCCCAAGTGAGCATTTCTCTCAATTCAGATAAAGGTTCACCTGTGAACCTTTCATGTTATCAGATAGATAGATAGATAGATAGATAGATAGATAGATAGATAGATAGATAGATAGATAGATAGATAGATAGATAGACAGACAGACAGACAGACAGACAGACAGACAGACAGACAGACAGACAGACAGACAATAGACAGACAGATATCAGGTATGGAGAAAACATATTTATCTGAACAAATAAAGCGATCAACATAATATGCAATTTCTGGAAATGCTTTGAAATTTACTTTTTGTTTTTATAAATATAATAAATTTATGTTCAGACTTTCAAGATTGTAAAAAGGAAACAGCCATTTAAAAATATAAAAATCAGGAATAGAGTTAGTGAACATTAGGAGTAAAAATAAATGAGTTGACCTTTTTTAATGTAAATGAAAATAGATCCAATAACTGCTTGGTTCATGAATCTATTTGTTGAACATGGACTACGCAATTAGGTTGGACAGAAAGTTTTCCTTTATCATGCATAAATTTCATTTTCTGAATGTGTAATTATTTGGTGGTTCATTACTTTTGTAACTCATGTTTATGTAAAGGGCAGATTTCTCTTTTAATTTTTCAGCACACCTGTTAATGGCAAAGCAATTTATGTTTTACGAAAGTGCAGTTTCAAATAGAAATAAAATGGAAGTTATTGATAGTTTGTGTTACAGTTCTCCTCATACAAATAATGCTGCTTTCATTGCAAAATCACCATTGCCTGATTAGAAGGTCAGATTTACTGTAAATAATAATAATTCATCAGCCATTTTTCCATGGCATAAACCAGGGGTGTCAAACTCAATTTCATTGAGGGCCGCATCAGCATTGCGGTTGCCCTCAGGGGGCCAGGTGGGCATGGCCTGGGTGCGTGTGGCTAGAGTGGGTGTGGCCTACTGGATGGGCGTGGCCAGCTCTACATGGTTCGCATCAAGGGTGCCTATGGGGGCCTGGGCAGGAGTGGGACAGCTCTGAGGGTCTCTGGCAGAAGGAAGGTCTCTGGGCCAGGGCCAAGGCAGTGGGGGCCATTCCCTCACTGTTTCCAGGATGGCTTCGCGGGCCACATGAAACCACTTCGTGGGCCGAATCCAGCCCCCGGGCCTTGTGTTTGACATGTCTGGCATAAACTGCTCTTATATGCTCACATTCCCGGTAAAGATGGCTAGATACTTTGTTTGTTTGTTAGCTTGCTTGCTTGCTTGCTTACTTATTTAAAGTTTGTTTGCCACCCATCTTGCCACAAGGCAACAAGACACAAGCCTGCTTTACAGATTGCTGGGTAACTTGCTGATTTCAAACAGGACAAACACAGATAACAAACTCAGGAGGAAGTTCTTGAGGCATTAATCTGGCCCAAGTTTAAAAGGTGAGAAACATTGTATTTTGTGACAAATGCTCCAAATGTATTTTTTACACTAATCTCTGCTAAAGACATAACAAGGAATGTTATTGTAGTAATCCCCCTTAAGCACATATACATGGATCCACCTATGAACTACATCAAGGGGAAGAGATGATCATAAAAGGAATGCAACTTTTTTTTTCAAATTCTCATCCCACTCAACTTGGATCTAAGATATATACTGGTGTGTGATTAAGGTGTATTATATTGAAATGTAAGACTGAGAATTAATCAATTCATACACCAAAGAAGGTAGAAACTGAAGCCAATTAGGTTTCAAAAAACTTTCACCCTAAAGTATACTGTCTGCTATAGCAAAGGTCCCCAACCTTTCTCGGTTGGCGGACCAGAGGGAAAGGGAAGGGAAAGCATTTTACAAGCATGCACACACAAACAGGGCCACAAGCATGTTATCTTGTGCATGATGCAAATAAGGCGGCGCTAGTGCTCACATGACACCCACTACCCCTGCCCCATTTTTGCCACACAGGCACTAGCACTGGACCATTTTTGCCACACAGTGCCCCATTTTCACTGCACGAAGCCCTGCTTAGGCTCCATGGTGCCCCGTTTTTGCCACATGGTGCCCCGTTTAGGCTGTGCAATGCTCTGGTTAGGCCATACAGAGCCCTGTTTAGGCTGTGCTGAGCACCATTTAGGCCACACAGTGATTCCTTTAGGCTGTGTGGCCACAGGGCTAGCGTGAGTAGGGATGAGTGCACGCACACACATGTGTGGCCTGGCCAGCCTGTCCCACAGCCTGATAGCTGGGAGGCCACGGCCCAGTAGTGAGCCGCGGCCCATAGATTAGGGACACTGTGCTATGGGACTTATTTGCAGACTACCCTAGTGGTGGTCAAGGTGTAGATTAGTCCTTAACTTGACAATCCTGTCCTGTCTATTCAATTTGTGACTCAAATAGAAATGACCGGTGTATTTTGTATGTTTGGCTGATGAAGCTCTGTATTGTTTCTCCCCTTCTCCTCCCTTCCCTTCCCTTCCCTCCATTTTATAAAATGGCACTTTGAACAGAAAAAGAGCTGAGTTGCCTTAAGCTAAGCATCTTGGTTCTGAAACTCTGGCTTACTGTTGGTTAAAAAAACCTAGAATATTCAAAATCAAAACATCTTATCTTAATTTGTTAACTATCATTAAACAAGCTTTTTTTAAAAAAAATCTTCCTGCTTAAACATAGTGAACATCTTCACAAAAAGCTTCAGATTCTTTCTAATAATAGAAAATATTTGTAGCTCGGGTTTTAGATTTAGGCTGTGATTTGTTCTCCAAGCTTGTTTTAATATAATTTCTGAACATTTCAAACTTTAATGTTACCTAATTTGGTAACGAAACATTCAGAAATTATATTAAAACAAGCTTGGAGAACAAATCACAGCCTAAATTTGTGTGTCAAGAAAAAAGGCAAAGGAAGACAAACAGTTTCATAAACTGTGGGGTATGAGGATATGGATAAACATCTGAGAGAGGGCATAGAGCAAACAGAGAACAAATTGCCTAATTCTCCGAGAGATCTAACACATTTATTCCAACAAAATATTAGCAGAGGAAAGCAAGCTTTGGTCACTGTTGTGACACATTTACTGCTGATTGCAGTAGAAAGTCCTGTGTTTCAATCTCCCTAGTTACTTCCACTTATCATTATGTCCTGGAGCTTCAATCTATCCACAACTTTGGATATTTCTCTTCTGTGCTGGGACAATTGGTTCTAAGCATATATATCAACCATACATTCAGCAAACAAGCACTGCTGGAGTTAAACAGTCCCTTTGAGGCTCTTAAATCTGATGCAGAAATCTGTAGTTCTACTTCTACCATACTTCCAGTTGTTGATATATAGGAAATCACAGAAGCAACTAAATTTATTTTATGTGTGCATCACTTTCTCAAAGTCCAAGTTCAAGATGAGGTTGATGGGAACATTTTTTGTTTGCTGTGCAGAGTTTCACAGCCATTTTCTTTATGGGTACTAAAATTCACAATCTTGAATAGAGGTTTTCTTAAAAAATACAGTGAGCATATTGGTCACAGTAGGGCAGATTAAAAGTGATTTCTTCTATGCTGGTATCTGTGGTAATGAATCAATTTACAGGTCTAAGCTATTTGAAACAAACAAAAAATGTTTTTTTTTTATAAATGCAGAGATAAAAATGTCATAGTATTGTCCCAACAACAAAGAAGAATCAGACCAAGATACTTAAGGGAAACTATCCAGTTTAGAAACAGAGGGCATCAAATGAACACTATAGGATATCAGTTCCTAAAAAGTTAATGAAATGTCTTTTCAATCATTTACTTCTATGTGATTAATAAACTTTATAGTTAGTAGTTTTACCTAATTTTTCCATTCTAGCAATTGAGAATTACCAAGATAGATTTAATTTAATTTAATTTAATTTAATTTAATTTAATTTAATTTTTTAATTATTTAATTCAATTTAATGACAGTTCAAGACAATTATCATGAACTAAATCATTTTAGAGCCCTTCTACCAGATTTTTCTCTGGTGGGGCAGCATAGTGTTTATTATTGTTATTATTATTATAAGGGCATACCCTTATTGCTTTACTATACAATCAATGTGGTCCTCGAGAAATTGGTGAACTCCAACACCTAGTAGTCTTACCTATAATGATCAGTGCTAAGATATAGTGGAAAAAAGTAGTAGGACAATATTTAATAGCAAATTATTCATCATTATCATCATCATCTGTAGATCAAAAGCCTTCTTTCCATTTTCATTCATACCTCCTACATTTTAGTCATTTCAGTGCTAATATTTCTGAGTATCTATATTTAATGTTTATTATTTACTGTTTATGTAATAAATTGCATTTTACTAGAAGAGCCATGGTGGCACAGTGGTTAGAATGCAGTACTGCAGGCTACTTCTGCTGACTGCCAGCTGCCAGGTGTTTGGCAGTTCAAGTCTCACCAGCTGAAGGTTGACTCAGCCTTCCATCCTTCTGAGGTTGGTAAACTGAGGAGCCAGATTGTTGGGGGCAACTTGCTGACTCTGTAAAGCACTTAGAGAGGACTGTAAATCACTGTGAAGTGATATATAAGTCTAAGTGCTAAGTGCTAATACACAGAGACACATACACACACACACACACACACACACACACACACACACATACACACACCATGTACCAAAAGTTGAACAATTCATTACCGAAATACATGGACTATTTGGATTGGTTGCCATTTTCTATAGGTGATGACCTATAGAGCCCTAAATGGCATGGGTCCGGACTATCTTCGGGAGCACCTGCTGCCAGCATCAACTTCCCATCATCCTGTGCGCTCCCACAGGGAGGGCCTCCTCAGGGTGCAACCGGTCAGGGAGTGCCGGCTGGCAGCCCCCAGGGGCAGAGCGTTCTCGGTGGGCGTGCCTGCCCTTTGGAATCAGCTTCCTGTGGAACTCTGGATGGCCCCCGACCTTCACTCGTTTCGCCAGGACCTAAAAACTAGGCTATTCGAGCTTGCCAGCCTGGACTGAGGGTTTTGGGTTAAGGTTTTAATTTTAATTAATTATTTTGGGGCTATTTAATTTAATTTAATTTTAACCTGTATATATTGTACTGTTTTAATTTGCCCTGTAAACTGCCCTGAGTCCCTCGGAAAAAGGGCGGTATATAAATCTAAATAGGGCCTTCTCAGTGGGAGCGCCTGCCCTCTGGAACCAGCTGCTGGTGGAGCTGAGAACTGCCCCCGACCTCCGATCATTCCGCCGGGGCCTGAAGACCTGGCTCTTTGAGCTCTCGGGCCCAGGCTGAGGAGAAATTTTTAATTGGGGTTTTAAGTGTACAGGGTTAATTTAATATTTTTTAATTTGGTTTTTTAACTTTTGTATGGTGGATTTTTTAATTCCCTGTAAACCACCCTGAGTCCTCAGGGAAAGGGTGGTATATAAATGTAAATAAATAAATAAATAAATAGATAGATAGATAGATAGATAGATAGATAGATAGATAGATAGATAGATAGATAGATAAATACTTGCTTACTCATTTGACACATGACATTTTATCTGAAAACAATTAAAATATATCATGAATTGTATATGTAGCTTGGCTCTTGCTTTTATATTTATCTGTCCATCTATCAATATAGGCAGAAGATGTCTCTGGCTTTGAAAGCAGTGGGCATAAATGAGATAAAAACTGAAAAAGGTATTAAGACATATATGGATGCATGAAGAAATCTTGCCTGATCATGTAACTCTAAATCCTTATGCCAGATAGATAATCTGATTATCAAAGAATAATTTTTACTGCAAGGATAATACAAACAGGAAATACTCATAGACCAGGCAATAAACCTTGGCAACATGCAATATAGAAATGTATGTATATAACAAAACATCACATCATTTCAGCACCTGCGACCCTATCATCCTCAACAAACATAGCTATGAGTTCCTAGTCCTTTCCTGGGTACATTTATACTGCGGTAAAAGTCTCTGGGGTGATTAGACAACATACAGTATAATGTTCCCTCTTAGCTAACCATATCCATTATTTCAAAACATATCTTCTCTGATGCTGGTATACATGCTGAAGACATATATGGATACATGAAGAAATCTTGCCTGATCATGTAACTCTAAATCCTTACATCAGATAGATAATCTGATTATCAAGGGTTGCAAGTCATGCTATGGTGATCTTTTGTGAAAAAGCAAAAGTATGAGAAATAAGATTTATATGAGTGTGTTGTTCCTGCTACTGACAGCCAAAGAATCATATGGCCCATAAAAGGTGGATTCACCAGATTGTTGTAAAGCCAAAATGCAACAGAAAACAATTTCTAGCATATATTCATTATCTCCTAACAAAGATAATTATTGAAATAAAATGAGTTCTAGAAGTAAAGGCTTTTTCTTTCTCTATAGGGCAATCCTGTCAAAGTTAATCAATTTACACAGTTACTCAAACATGCTGCTTCTCCTCTTCAAGCAAGGTATGACTGTATTTATGATTGTAGTCCATTCTACATCTGAAGATATGTGTTGTCCAAGTCAACAGTGACATCCCCAATGCAAAATGACTTTGAGACTTTTACATCCTTCCATGACAGGTACATTTTTATTTCCATTCTACATATTTCAAAAGTGAGAGAGGTTTTCTCCATTTCATTTGCTCCTAGAAGCTGCTAATTTTACATTCATTTCCTCTTGCTATCTCCTATATTTGTCACAATATGGGCTCCTAGGTTTCTTAAAGATCAGTCCATTTGCCTTCTTCAATTAGTTACCTCTATCCGATTTGCAATCAGATGCCACAGTCACTTCATACTGTCTATTAGCTGAATTGCTCCATTTTTCTCTCAGCTTTGATTTATATTATGGCTCCAAAGGCAAGTGTGACACAAACCAAAGAATTCCAAGTATATTTCATCACTCACTTATGAAATTATGTTGTGGTTATAAGTCATAAATATGACATCAGCTCTTCTATTCTGTGTGGACACCACATACAATAAAAGGGGAACATTTGGGGGCTTTGGACTGCATGTGGTAATTTGTGGACACATTTTAATTGCTTTTTAGAGGGCACATAGGATCTCTAAATCCTCTAATGAGCTTCTGCAAACACCTGTGAAATGCTTGTAAAGGGCTATGTAAAATGAAAAATGAAATACACAACAAAGCCAGATTGCATTCTACCCACCAAGAGAATGTGAGAACAAACAGTTCAATTTTATTTGTACACATCATTTCTGCATTTTGTTATACAATCATTACACAGGCAAATTAAAAAGAGAGAGAGTGAAAAAGAGAATAAAAACATCCTCAGCTGTAGTAGCACAAACAGAGGAGGGAAATCTTGGGTTGAACTTTCCAATTATTGATCTTGAGAAAAATATGTAGCTCAGATTTGTCAATTATATCTATTAAATTTAACTAAATGATTTAGTCTAATGAATGAATAGCTTGCCAGTAGGTTTCTGAGTGACAAGGAAATGTAAAAGAATGATTTATTTGGCAGTGTTCCAAAAAAAATTAAATGGACATACGCCCAGTTGTTTCCAGTGGAATTCTACAAGCAGATAGAATTTGAATAATAGTTTGGAGTGTTTATATTTCTTAATGTAATTCATGGGCATTGTCAATTCTACTTTACATTTTTTTTAAAAAATGTTATGTCATTATTTAATTAAATATGGCCTCAGAGCAATTAACAAAATAAAAGCCAGTAATGAGCTTTTATTCATGCTTAAAATTCAACACTAATTAAGTACAAAAATAAATGCAGAAAAATAAACATATCTCAAAAACTACACATACAAAATGCAATTTTCTAAAGCAAGTTATCTGTGAACATATGAATAGAAATGTATATATTAGAATTGTCCATGATACATATAGAAAATAATCCACTGTATTGTACTGAATAAGCATACAGTAAGATGAAAAAAAGGTTTACATTTTTTTTCTGTGCATTAGTCATCTCTAAATAGGAAATATTATTTTTATATACAGTATATATAAAATATAAGCTGCTTGGGCAGTTATAAACAAACATACCTGCACATTTATTCTCAAAATGCAATAGTTGTCAAGTGCAGGGGAAATCAGGAGATTCAGGCAGTTCAAGGGAATATAAAGATTTACTGAAAGCTTAAACTCTCTACAAGTATCTGAACTACTAACAGTCAAGGGAAATTATCAGAAGTTAAGAAAGGAATTCAAGATGGGCTGGACTTAGATCTCTTGAGGGCATTCAGAGACTCATGAATAGTGATACAATTGACCCCTCCCTCAGGCTCAGCTGATCATCTCCTACAATAGTATTTTGACAGACAATAGCATTTCATCATATCAATTTGCACACCTCATTTGCACCATGAAAAAAGATTTTCGAAAGTGTAAGAAATGTAAGAACTCTGATTAAGAGGATTCCAATCATTTTTCTTTGCCAATGAAATGATAGTTCATTTGTAAAATGTGACACTATGCCAGGCATGTCAAACTGTCAGCCTGCGGGCCGGATGCATCATACTGAAACCGTGCCCACCCCATTGTCAGCAATGAGAAAAAAGTCACGATACATCACACAACATCACGTGACGTTGCGAGTTTGACATGCCTGCACTATACTGTGAAAAATGTATAAAAGTTACTGTTTCATTCAAAATCTATTGTACAGCTTATATGGATACCGAAGATAAAACTACACTTTAAGGGAAGATGGTGCTTTGATCTATCTAATTTTATGTCAAAATTTATTGTTGTTGTTGTTAGTTGCAAAGTTATGTCCGATCCATCACGACCCTATGGACAATGTTCCTCCAGGCCTTCCTGTCCTCTACCATCTTCTGGAGTCCATCTAGGCTCACGCCTACTGCTTCAGTGACTCCATCTAGCCACCTCATTCTCTGTTGTCCCCTTCTTCTACTGCCCTCAATCTTTCCCAGCATTAGGCTCTTCTCCAGTGAGTCCTTCCTTCTCATTAGGTGGCCAAAGTATTTGAGTTTCAACTTCAATGTCAAAATTTACAGTTTGTATATTCTAGAGTGTAACATCTTAGAATATAATTACTAATAATGAAAGAAGTGAGGGAGGGAGCAAAAAGGGGGAAGGGGAAAGGGAAATAAGTATGGCCATGAATAAGTTAACTATCTACAATACATCAATGTTCTAAACATTGCAGAATTTGAATCAATTCTACATTGATTCACATAAAAATCTTTCTGTGAAATATAACTTCTGTATGTTCTCTGTATACAACAACAACAAATACACCAAATATAAGAGTTTAGGGTCTCTCTCACAAAATCTATTTTTACAGTTCTGAGGAGGTGAGCAGGAGAAACAGCAAAACGGAACGTCATTATAACAGTCAGCATGCCAGGATCTTGTTAGCACAGTGTCAATAGCTGCAAAATAATGTGACACTAGTCAAAAAGCTCAGAATGGCAAGAGCAGTGTATGGTAACATTAGACATGTTTAATTAGCTACTGAATACACAAACAATTAAAGCAGTTGTCTGATAAAGATTCATAGCAACAACATGAGCATTTCCTTAGGAGGACAGGAATACAAATGGTAGACCTATTTACCTGCATGACCCAAATTGTCCAATTTCTTCAAACATGATGTTAATGAGAATAAAATAGTATGGCAAGAAATAATAGACAGCAGATTTACAGTCTAAGATTTAAAAGATGTTACAATATTTAATCCATTTAATAAAAAAATTAAAAAAATGTTTTATAAAGTCAGTACAAAGAGATGTTTAAGATGTTGGACTTGGACTAACTAGTCTGGGAGTTAACTCTGGACTAGGGAAAACCAATGTTGAATAGTTAGGAGATTTCTTCTATTATTGAATTAGAATCTGCCTTTCTATATTTTAAATTTATTATTCTGTGTCTTGGTTTCTAGACTAAAGGAGAACAAGTCATGATCTTCTGTATCTTTTCAAGGATTTTAAGAATATTATCATATATCTTCTTCATCTTTTCTCAGGATTAATCCTTCAATCTTATATAGCTCAATTTCTAGTCTTCTGATTATATTTGTTGCCCTTTCCTGAACCTGTTTCAATTTCTGTGAGATCTTGTAAAAGTGTGGTGCCTAGATGTTGACATAGCACTTAGGTTAGTGTTTGAATACAATTAAATATAATGGAATAACTACTATTTGTAATAAAAAGCAGTGTATTGATGCAACCTAAACTTGCATTTGCTTTTTTTTTGTTCATATACAAATTGCCTTGAATTACTGTTCCGGGATATTTTTGCAAGAACCATTATAAAGACATTGCATTTGTTTTTGATGACCTATGTGAAGAATCTTGAACCTGCTCCCATTTTTATCTTTTAGGATACTAGTTATTATCCAACAAAATGAATTTTAATGTGAAAAAAGCAAAGTTTTACATTTGGGCAGGAAAAATTAAAGTTATAAGTAAAGATTAGGTGAGACCTGGTTTGAAAACAGTAACTGTGAGAGGGACCTTGGAGTTCTAGTCACTTGACTATGAGGCAGCAGTGTGCAGCAGCAGCCAAAAGAGCTAATATAATCCTGGATTGCATAAACAGAGTTATAGAATCAAGATCAAACAAAGAATTAGTACCACTTTATAAAACCCTAGTAAGACCACACCTGGAATACGGCAACCAATTTTGGTCACCATACTACAAAAAAGATGTTGAGACTTTGGAAAAAGTTCAGAAAAGAGCAACTAAAATGATCAAAGGCCTGGAGATTAAAGTATATGAAGAACTGCTGCAGGGGTTGGGTTGGCTAGTCTAAAGAAAAGAAGAAAAAGGGAAATATGATAGGAGAGTTCCAGTATTTGAGGGACTACCATAAAGAAAAGGGTGTCAAATTATTCTCCAAAGCACCAGACGGCAGGACAAGAAACAATGGATGGAAAATGACCAAAGAGAGAAGCAACCTGGAATTAAGGAGAAACTTCCTAACAGGAAGGACAATTAACCAGTGGGTGCTCCATCCCTGAAGGTTTTAAAGAAGAGACTAGACAGTCACTTGTCTGAAATGGTATAGGTCCTCCTGCTTGAGCAGGGGGCTGGACTAGAAGACCTCCAAGGTCCCTTCCAGCTCTATTCTATCTGCAAATTTGATAAGCAACTTCCCCAACTTTTGGTTCAAAATGGTTAATGAAAATATTGAAGAACAGAGGACCCAAGACTTTCCTTGTGGTACCCCATTTGATACTTCTCTCTAATTTGATGAAAAACCATTCATGAAGGCACTTTGAGTACAATTTTTGATCCATCTGTGTAGCTGTTATGCCATCCAGCCACATTTAACTAACTTGTTAGTCAGTATGTCATGGGGAAATTTATCAAACACTTCTGCTGAAGTCAAGTTTATTATGTCTATACTATTTCCACCCTCCATTAAGGAGGTTATCCAGTCAAAAAATGAGATAAGATTAGCCTGACAAGATTTATTCTTGATAAATCCATGCTGATTTCTGGTAATTGCCACTTAGTTTTCAGCATGATTACCAACTGCTCTCTGTATGAACTGCCTAAACTGTTAGATTAACTAGATGTTTTTCTCTACGAGAACTTTTACTGTCCTGCAATCATCTGACATGTCAAAAATACATTTGAGGTTTTCCAGGATAATACACAAAATCTTTTCTATTCTATCAAGTGATACATTCAGTATTCTAGGATGCAATTTACTGGTCCTGGAGATTTAACTTTCTTCAAAATTAAGATTACTCTCCAATCACATTTCTCTCTCAATCTTCACCTTTCAACCCACTCATTCTGATCTGTCTGTCTGTCTATCTTCTCTATCATGATTACCCAACTCCATCATATCTCTCAAAATTCTATTTTTCACTGACATTTTTATTTATCCTTCTTTTATTCTGAACATGCTGTAGGGTTTTTTCCTTCAATACTAAAGAAGCCCCTTTTGTTATTCTTAGTGTCTTTTGCTAACTGAAACCCATTCTGAAATTTTATTTGGTTGTCACCTTCTACAGACTTTAAGAATGCCTGCCTTCATACACATTCAAAGATGGTGGCCACAGAGGAAGCTTGTTTACATTGTGGGAAGAGAAGTTGCTATTGAACTAAGTTATCTTAAACTAAGACAAAATGATAGGAGAAAAGGGAAACAGGGAAAGATAAGTCAGAAAAATAAAAAAGACTAAAGAAGAGAAAAAGATAAAAGGGATCTGCAGAGCAGAGAGGAGAATCAGCTGTGGGGCAGAGAGGAAAACCGACTGAGGGCAATGCAATGACTGGCAGAGAGGAGAAATAGGAGAGCTGGTGAGATAGTGGAGAAGGGAGAAGAGCCAGCCAGGGAGAGAAGAGGAGAGTTTACTGTGAACCATCCAGGCAGCCCTGTTTGCTGAAGGAAGCAGAACACCAGCACAACGGACCAGCAAATGGGAGCCACATGGCCATGGAGCTGTTGGTGGGGGTGGTGGAATGCTACAGCACAGTAGACCAGGGCCTAAAGACAGCAGCAGACTACAGACAGCGGTAGACCAGAGCCAACCGACGGCAGCAGACCAAGTGCTATGGATAGTGGTAGACCTGCAGATGGCAAAAACCAAAAAAATAAATTTTCAAACAACAAACTCATGGAACAGGTGACTGACACTATTGTGGTATGCAATAGATGTTCCATGCTATGTGCTTATGCCCAAAGAACACCCAAACTATACAAGCATTAGATGTAAACTATATAAACTACTGGAGGAAAAAGTAAGAAACTTAGAGGCAACTCTAGCCAAACCCCAATCTACAAAAGAAACCTATACCCAAACCAAACCAATTAATGAACAAATAACTCCCCAGAGGATTTGACCTTACTGATAAATCTTTGGAGGAAGACAAGTGGAGGTATGTCAATACATAGAAGGAAACACAATACTCAAAGAAAGAAGCAGCATACAACTAACAAACCCCTTCTGCCCAATCCAACCCAACCAGAAACAGCCCCATTAAAACTGACCAATCGATTTCTCCCCTTAGATGGAAACACACAGACCCACAACCTCCCCCTCAAAGAAAACATGCAGATGCCTAGCAAAGAAAGAACTTCAAATATCCATTAAAAAGTCACATCAACAAACACAGCAAAGATAAACAGAAAAGCATCCCAGACTGCAGCCCTGCCAAAAGGAATGTGAGTGTTGGTAATAGGAGTTTCTATCCTCAAAGGAATGGAATCATCCATCTGCAGATCAGATATACAATCCAGGGAGGTATGTTGTATCCCTGGAACAAATATCAAAGATGTGGCTGAGAACATAAGTAAATAATTAGACCTCCTGATTACTATCCTTTCCTCCTCCTCCACATTGGGACAAATGACAGAACAAAGAACCTGAGTACAATAGTGAAAGATGACAAACAACTAGGCAATAAAGTTAAGAAGCTAGGAGCACAAGTAGTCTTCTCATCAATACTCCCAATGAAAGGCCAACACCCATTGAGGGGAAAAAAGAATTTTAGAAATAAACCATTGGCTAAAGGGTTGGTGTCACCAAGAAAACTTTGGTTTCCTGGATCATGGACTGCATTTCCTATGTGAAGGACTTCTGGCAAGGGATGGGCTGCACCTCATGAAAACAGGGGAAAATTTACTAAAAAAGACTCATCAGGAGGGCTTTAAACTAAAATTGAGAGGGAAGGGTGATCAATCTTTAGAATCTCTAGCACCCAAAACCAATCATAAATCCCAAGTAAACAAATCAAACAATGAAGTAGACAGAGATAAGAAAAAAGAAAAACTCAAAGAACAATCAGGAGATGCAGGAAACATACCCATGGACAGGTATAACAGTCTTAAATGCTTATATACTAATGCTCAAAGCTTGAGGAACAAACAGGTTGAACTAGAAGCTATAGTACACAAGGGGGGGTTATGACATAGTTGGCATTACAGAAACCGGGTGGGATGAAACCCATGAATAGAATGGACTTATGAATGGATACAAATTGTTCAAAAGAAACAGGTCTACAAAAAGAGGAGGGGGAATTGCACTATATGTAAGAGAACACTACATATCTACAGAAATGCACATGATCCAAGATAAAACTCTCCAGAATGTATATGGGTCAATATAAAAGAGAAAAAAAGTGACATTACCATATGTGTATATTACAGGCTAGCCAACCAATCAGAAGACATAGATGAACTCTTTGTCAATCAGCTAACAAATGTATGTAGGAAGCATACCGGAGTAGTAATGGGAGACTTCAACTATACAGATATCAACTGGGAGACAAACTCTGCAGTGAGTGGAAGATCAAACAGATTCCTAACCACCTAGCCGACAATTTTGTCATCCAAAAGGTGGAGGAGGGAACTAAATGTAAAGCCATACTGGACTTAATTCTCACTAATAGAGAAGAAGTGATAGAAGGAGTTGAAGCTGCTGGAACCTTGGGTGAAAGTGACTATGTCATACTGGAATTTAATATAATGCAAACACTAGCAATAGAAAACAATCCAACCAGTGTCTTGAACTTCAAAAGAGCTGATTTTAACAAACTCAAAGAGAACCTAGGAAAGAACCCATGGATGAAAACCTAAAGGGCATGGGAAACCCTGAAAAATGTGATCATAAAAGCCCAGACCAGCACAATACCACTGACAAAGAAAAACAAGAAATTCAAGAAGAAACCAGCAGGGCTGCACAAAGATCTCTCTGACAAACTAAAAGACAAAAAGTACAAATACAAAAAATGGAAAGAGGGGCACATAACTAAGGCCAAATATCAGCAGACAACCAGAACATGCAAAGATGAAGTCAGGAAAGCTAAGACTCAGAATGAACAAAGACTTGCAACAGACATCATGGATAATAATAATAATAATAATAAATAAATATTCCAACATATTAACAACCAGAAAAAAGTCAAGGAAACTGTAGGTTCACTAAAGAGAGAAGGTGGCAAGGAAATAATAGACAACAGGGAGAAAGCAGAGCAGCTTAAGTCATACTTTCCATCAGTCTTCACACAAAAAGAAACTATAGTCCAACATACAAAAAAAAACACTGCAAAAGACAAATTAGAAACAAAAATTAAAATAAGCAAGAAAATGTTAAGAGAATACCTATCCAACCTTGATGAATATAAATCACCAGGGCCTGACAGATTACATCCCAGAGTTCTGAAGGAGCTGGCAGACGTTATCTCAGAACCGTTGCACCACGTCTTTTGTAAATCCTGGAGTACTGGGGAAGTACCTGAGGATTGGAAAAGGGCTGATGTAGTCCTCATCTTCAAGAAAGGGGGAAAAAATAAAAACCAGACCCAGGAAACTACAGACCAATCAGTTTAACATCAATACCTGGGAAGATCCTAGAAAAAATAATCAAAAAACAGATCTGTGAATTAGAAGCAAACAAAATTATAACTAGTAGCCAGCATGGGTTTGTTAAAAACAGATCATGCCAAACCAATCTTATTTCATTCTTTGACAAAGTGACTAAACTAATAGACCAGCAAAATACTGTGGATGTAGTATACTTAAACTTCAGTAAGGCATTTAATAAAGTAGACCACAACCTACTCCTTGGTAAGCTTGAAAAAGGTGGAATAGACAACATCATGACCAGATGGATCTGTAACTGGCTGGCAAACCATACGCAACAAGTAGTCCTTAATAGCACTACATCCACATGGACAGATGTAAGCAGTGTGGTACCACAAGGTTCCGTCTTAGGCCCAGTACTCTTCAATATCTTCATCAATGACTTAGATGAGGGAATTGAAGGGGAACTCATCAAATTTGAAGATGACACCAAACTGGCAGGAGTAGCCAACACCCCAAAAGACAAACTCATGTTCCAAAAAGATCTTGACAAATTTGAATAATGGGGCCTATCCAACAAAATGAGTTTCAAAGCAAAGTTTTACATTTAGGTAGGAATAATCAAAGGTACAAGTACAGACTGGGCAAGACCTGACTTAAAAACAGTAACTGTGAGAGGGACCTTGGAGTCCTAGTGGACAATCACTTAACCATGAGCCAGCAGTGAGCAGCAGCAACCAAAAAAGCTAATACAATCCTGGGTTGTATAAACAGGGGCATAGAATCAAAATCACATGAAATATTAGTACCGCTTAATAAAACCCTAGTAAGACCACACTTGGAATACTGCAGCCAGTTTTGGTCACCATATCAAGAAAAAAATGTTGAGAGTTTTGAAAAAAAAATCAGAGAAGAGCAACTAGGATGATCAAGGGCCTGGAGACTAAAATATACAAAGAGCGGCCGCAGGACTTGGGTTTGGCTAGTCTAAAGAAAAGAAGAAATAGGGGAGACATAATAGCAGTGTTCCAGTATTTGACAGGCTGCCACAAAGAAGAGGAGGTCACATTATTCACCAAAGCACTAGAGGGCAGGACAAGAAACAATGGTTATAAACTGATCAAAGAGAGAAGCAACCTGGAATTAAGGAGAAACTTCCTGACAGTGAGGACAGAAATCGTGGGTTCTCCATCATTGGAGATTTTTAAAAAGAGGCTAAACAGTCACTTGTCTGAGATGGTATAGGTTCTCCTGCTTGAGCAGGAGGCTGGACTAGAAGGCCCCCAAGGTCCCTTCCAGCTATATTCTATTCAATGTAGTACAAATAAAAATAAAAATAAAATATGTGTTGTAACTTCACCAAGCAAACCCTGAACTATTTGCATTTGCACTCTTGACATGAAAAAAAATAGCTAACCATGTGCTTGAATAGATACATTGCCATATGAGTTTTATGATTTGCACTGACTCCAGCTGCCTTGTTTGAAATTTGGCTCTCTTTTTTTCTGCATACATGGTTCTTTTTTTAAAGGAATGCTTTCTTCTTGGCTAAGTTTTTATGTTTTTAGCTGGCCCCCTTTTTTCCTTTTCATTGGAATTTTTTGCAATCCCATTTTTAATATTCCCACCTATACTGAACTTGTTTTCCTATTAGTTTGTTTTGGCATGAGAATCCATTTATCATTTGCTCTAAGTTTAGTAAACTGCTGTTTCTTGAAATCCAATGTACAAGTTTGCTTATGTTTCATTTTAGTTTCTCTTAAATCAAAAACTTCAACATTACATGCTCACGTTTTCCAGCATTACCCCCATTTCTACTTGCTTGGTTAAATTTTACTTATACTAATACAACTGCATTACATAACTAAATCTTTTTTTAAAAAAAAATGTATAAATATTTGTCTGTACTTCAAAAATCTGCACTCTGTTTACCAATATTATGCATAAGATTCCTTTTTTTATAAATTTTGGAATTAAGAAATAATTTCATTTAATACGAAACAAACTGATTCATCTCTCAGAAAAAATAAGCAAGTTAAACACCTTAACAGATTTATTTAAGGTTTAAGAATTTCTTCACATGGTACAATATATGATATGATATGATATGAAATACTCCAGTTTTGATTACACTGGACTTTTCAGAATAATATAGCATCTTTCTCAGATCTCTTTAATTGTACCATATGTTTCATTGTTCTGCTATTGTCAATGCCGCTATCATCGGATGTTTTTGCATTGACAACAGATGGAAATGTAGTTTTTCCCCTTTCACTTTTAGAGTTAGATGATATTGGGAGGGGGGGATGTGAATGAGAGTCCAGCTAGACATAACAACACTAAAACGTAGCATGAAAATCAAGGTTATTGAACTTAAGAGTTGATAAAGAATTGGTGGGCTGGAGAGCTGGAGAGGAGGCCCGCTTTTCAAGCTAATTGGGGAATGTTATTTATGACTGTTAATTGGAGGAGGGAATTATGCTTTGATACTATGTAACCAGGGGAGGGGAATTCAGTTTTTGGCTTCAATTAGGTAAGTGATGATTTTATGCTACTTGAATAAAAGATCTTTTAAGGTAAACAGTGCCTCAAAGTTCTTTTGAAGAGTTTCATCTGTCAGAACCATGACAGCTATATTATTTTTTGCAGGATCCAATCTGGGTCCGTCACTGGGACCAGATGTTAGTCTTCCAAGCTTTCGGACTTGTACTATCTCACACATTCTGATGAGAGAGAAAGTCTCTGAGAATAGGCTACAGCACAAGTCCAAAATATCCTGGTGGCCAACCCAGATTGGGTCCTGCAACATTATCCTGGGACACATATATTTGCTTGGGTATACTATTCATGTAACAGAATCTCAGTCCCAATCCCTTCCTTGATGTGATTGCATATCTAAAATGTAAGTGGATTTGACCATTGTTACAGATCCTTTTTCTTTGGTCTAAATTTTACTAGAAAATTGTGTTTGTGCACCATGACTTTTAATTACATAAGCCAGGGCTTTTCAACCAGTGGTACAGGTACCTCCTGTAGTACATTGGCACCTGGCAGGTGGTACATGACATCCTAGAAAAGAGGTAGCGGAGGAGGGGAATGAGCTGAATGGGTGGCAGCACCACACAAGCCTGAGCGAGAGATGGCTGGAGCTTCAGGGCTGTCAGGGCTCAGTGGAAGTGCCAGAATCAGCGCCAGGGTCCAGCTGGAACTCAGCGCTGAGCCCAGGACTTTTGCTGAGCCCAGAAGCACCAATCAGCTGGAATGTTGCAGCATCTCCAGGGTCTTGTGATTTATATTCAGGTGCTTGGCAACTGATTCATATTTATGATGGTCTCAGGGTCATGTGAAGTGACCAAAACCTGCTGCAACCACCCAGCAGATGGGGGACAGGGGGAATAAAAACCAAACAGCCCCCACCCCACCCCGCTGCCAATCCTCAACAGAAATGCTCACAACAATGGAAACCTCGGACAGAAGGAAGGGCGCCGCCGGGCAGGCAGGCAGGTGTCTTGCTCAGCTGTGGCTTGGGGGGCACTTTTTTCAGTGCCATTATAACTTCGAACAGTCACTAAGCAAACTGTTATAAATCGAGGACTATCTGTACTTCATCACTTTTTTCCTTTTTTTTTTGGTCATCAAGTTTTTGATATCTTGCTAGGCAACTGGTGGTATTAAGATGTTGCTGTATCCTAAAAGTGGTAAAATGAGTAAAAAGGTTGAAAAGTGCAGATGTAAGCTATCCAATGAATGTTTGGCAATCTCTAAACAGATTTAACAGTATTGGTAACTATTAATTTGTTACTCGAGGAATGAAAATAATTTTCTTTTTAAGTCAGTTCACCCTATCAAGAACTAACTCTAACAGGGCATGCATGATCAAGCTAAGTTTTTTAATCTAATGCATTTAAAAAAAAAGAATAGATGCATTGATGGAGAAGAAAGGAAACATTCTTGACTCCAGGCTCAAACATTGCAGTAGCCTCTTATTTAGACATAAGAGCACATCTGAGCAATCTTGCCCCAATGTCATAAGTACTATATCATCCTCTCTCAGGCATCTACAGGAATATTTATAGAAAAGAATCTCAACATCTGTAGCAAAGAATCCTGTATATAGATAAAACTATGTAGGTTAAGGCTTATTCCCAATAGATGTTCTCTATTTCCCTTCAGAGGATTGATTTCATATGCATGATGTCTACATGCCTAGTCACTTTGAGGGAGCAACATTATATGGGCTTTTTTTTTTGCAAGGGACTCCGCTAGTGGAACTGCTAATGTGCTACAGTAAGATTTTTAAATATTTTAAAAGGGAAAAAAAGAATTTATTTTACTTTGTAATTAAGAAATAACTTTTAGATGTTAGCCTGGAAATTAATTATTTTCCATGATCAAAGAATAATATATTTTGCAATGTGAGTGCTATTGAGACTTACATCATTAAAGCTTTTATCTTATTCTACCAATTGATAGGGTGATGTTAGTCAGAACCTCCTCTGCCCCCTCCCCCCAAATTCCCACCCACACTCACACAAAATGTGTTATACTTTTGCTAATTTTCAGAGTCAAATACTTTGGGCACGAAGGTACTCAAAAAGGAGAAATATTATGAAATTACCTACTTTGTAAGAGGAGTTTTAATCGGGGAAAATGGGCAAAAGGATTTTTCACCATTTCTAAAGCAATTTCAGACTACTTTTTTTTGGGGGGGAAGGTCAATCAATCAATTCCAACGTCACGATCTTTTTTTTTTGGAGAGAAGTTGGAATTGGTTGATTGACCTTTTTTATTCCCCAAAGAACTTCCTTTGTTTCCCTGCATGAAGCAGTGGTGGATCGCGAAGGAGAAACGGCACAGGGCTGGGAGTCAGGTAAGAAAAGAAAGGTAATTCCTGGGGGGGGAGTGAGGATTTCTTTCCTTACCTGCCCCACTTGTTCTGAAGCCACTTTCCACTGAGCCACATTGCTCTTGCCAATTGCCTGACCGCCCACTTCAGTACCTTCCCTCCCCGAGCCTCCGGCACTCCACCTGCTGCTTTGGTTGGCCTCAGTGCCTCCCAGCACAGCCATCCCGGGGCTGCAGGGGCTGGACTTGCAAGGGAAGGGTACACATCCCAACCTCCCACCACCACACAGGGTAAGGTTGCTGCACCCACTCCCATCCAGATGCCCTTGGCTCCCCCAAGCATTTTTTTACTAACTGCATTTCAGCTGCATTCCATTTCTCCACTTGCTTCTCAGACCTTGCCATGTGTTTGTGGGACTACTGGTAAAAAAGAAGAAAGTTCAGTCAGACTTTTTTACTTCTTGAGGTCTCATGAGAAGTTAGAAAGTCTGATTGAACTTTTTTTGTTTCACAAACACTCAGCAAAGGCTGAGAAACGAATGGAGAAATGGAATGCAGCTGAAAGGCAGGTTAGTAAAAAAAAAAGCACTTGGGGGAGGCAAGGTCATCTGGGCGGGGGCAGGGGCATCAACCTTACCCTGCACAGTTTCGGCAGGTGTCTGGCTGGGGGAGGGAAGCAATTGGTCCACCACCACGTTTTCACTGCCATGTTGCTTCTCCACCCCATACACAGGCCCCAACCCACCCCCATGCACTTGTGGCCTACTGGTGACGGTACCGGCAAAAAGTACACCCTCCCCAAAAGTAAAACACTGTGCTTTCTTTAGAGACCAAAAGAAAGTAAGACACTGTCTTACTTTTGGGAAAACATGGTAATTAGCCATTCTTGAAAGTTCATTATTCCTGAAAGTGCCTATGCAATTTTAGGAAGTCTCATGGGTTAAGGCTTCTCAGATCAGTTATATCTGAGAAGAGGAGGCTTGGGGGAAAGTGGGATGTGCCCATTAGTTCACAAAAATCTACCTTCACAAATAATGGGATAAAGAATTTAAGTGTGTGAATTTTAGTATGATCAGAAAGCTCATATATAAATTTATGATATTTTCATAAACAATTTGTTACTTTTAAAGTTGAAAATGGGGAAATATTTTGCACAGTAGAGTTAAAAAGGGTGGAAGGGGCCACCCTTGGATTAAACACTATCAGCGAGCAATTCTCCTACTTAGTTATCTTAATTAGAAGGAAGATTAAGAATTCCAGTGACTGCCTTAACTTCAAACTTAATATTAGCATTTTATGGTGGAAGCATTCTTGTTTGTTTTGTCACCCTCTTCAGATGATGGGGCTGGAAGCTTGTGTACTTCATAAAGGCAGGACAATGTCCACCACTTATAAATTCTAATGTTTTAATCAGTGTGCAAAATACTCACATTACTAGAGGAATCTAAAGTAAGTAATTATCTAGTCTACATTTGCGTATGTCCAATGAAGCCCTCCATCTCTCTGGATAATTGATTTAACTATTGTACTCATCTTATTATTATGCAGATTTCTAACATTCATCCATAATTTATCTTTTTATAACTTGACTACATAAATACAATATTCCATGTCTCCAAACTCCTGCAAGTTCTTCCCATTAATTGTCTCAATGAAATAAAAAGAAATTTCCCTAACTCACAATATGGATCCTTGAAACTATCCAATGAAAGATGGAATATTCAAGGAAATAGTTCTTGACACACAGCATAAATAAATGTGAAAATTGCTGCTATGATACAGTGGTGTTCAATAATATAGATATAGAAACAGACAGGGTTTTCTTGCTTGAAATCTTTGCGAGGGAGGGAGAAATCTTCAATTTAGTGTCAACTTCATTCTCTATTTAAAGGAAAAACCCTTCAATAAAAAAGACCTGTGCAAAACAATGAAGATATTGTAGGTTTCAAGAAAGCAACTGAGCTGTAGAGATGGCCTAATTCACTTTGCCAGTTCAATTTACCTCAGTAGAGTGACACTGGTGTCCTCAAATTCCTTTGGACCAGAGGGAGAAAACTCCTCTTAATATTCTTGCTCCCTAACCCCCATTTGATAAAGGTTTTTCATTCTAGATTGCTCTGGAACAGTTTGCACTATGCTCCAAATGAAGGGATAGAGCTCTATACTAAAAGGCTTTAACATATGCCTGATGCAAGCAATCCTGCAATATTTACCACAGAATAGTGAATATAATAGAGCTTTGCTTTCTGTTATCCTTACATCTGAGGCTTCTCAAGAGTGTCATTCACTTTATATTGCACTGATGGCAGTAGCTTATCCAGACTAGTTAAATTACTTTAAGATAGCAAAATAAATGTTTTGTGGCAGTGTGGAGGCAACATAGATGACCTGCTGATCTAATTGCTAAGACCCTCTACCATGAAAAATCGACAATGTAAAATATATACCATGTGAATGCATTTTAGGTGTTTTTCATCATGGCACCTGCTTCACGAGAAAGAAATGTATAGAACTAAGCAGCATAATTTCCATTCATTTGTGCAGAAACTCAGTGGTTGTGTAATGTTTCAATTAAACAGGTAGAAGCTGAGGATTCTAATACCATTCCCAGCCCTATCAGTCAAAATTCTGTAGAGGCATGGAAGAAGGCAGAGCGAAGTCTTTCCCATTATTATACATCATGTCATACCCAAGCCTGAGCAGCTTTTTTATATATTAGAAGGAGTTGGCCACAAACAGTCCTATATCCATCATTGATTAGCTAATTACACAGACACTCTATCACTAAATCAGCACAACATCTGTGACCCTCTCTGCACTGAAACAGCCCCCTCCTCCTTTCCCACAGGAGTGTCAGTGAGGCGGTTCTGCTGACATAATATATTCATTATCCATTAGATTTGGCACATGCTGTGCAGTGCTCAATTACGATACAATCCAGCGAAGGGCCCAGTGTCAGCTGATGTAATGACTTTCTGATTATCTGTCTTTAAATGATGAATGAAATGAAAATGTACTACTCAAACCCAATATACCATTGTAAAAAAGACACCCAATGGCATGTCTCTGTGTGCCTGTTGTGGTGTAGCAGGGCATGGATGAAGGCTGTGCTGAACATTTATAAATTTTACGTCAAAGCAATCAGAGGGTTATCATGTGAAGCTTCTGGAGGAAATTTGGGGGGGGGGAATACTCAAGCTACGGAGTCTAGCATAAAAGATTTCTCAGACGTGGAATGTTATTTTGAATCCTACATCATTGTCAGTCGCTTGATGTATTCAGTAGTTTTTTTTTGCTTAAATGAGCTTGCTTCCCTTTATTTCACTTTAATTAATTTGAAAATAATTATAATTGTATATGTCGATACATGTTGCAAAGCAATGGTCTGCCCGCATATCTTCTGATATGTGAACATGTATATGTATCTGGTAGTCTCTCTTGCTAGCAACAACTTCCCAATGGCCTTTCTGACACTATTCTCTGGAAATAAATAAAACAAACAAACAAACCAAAATAAAAGGTGTTTTTTAAAAAAAAAAATCCTCAATTAATTTTTATCACTTAAAAATCACAAGTAACAACTTGGGAGCCCCAGTGCTCAGTATCCACGCTGTATACCAGGCATTTATGGAATTTGTTATTTTGATTGTTTTGAAGAACTTCCTGCTTTTCTTTTCACTATTAGGGAACTATGATTGACTTGTTCTAAAAGTTACCTCTCAGAGTTAAACCAGCCCCAATAATAGAATATCTGTAATACAATATATTTCCTCTTCATGGATTACTGCCTTGTCGTGGCGAAGGGGCTTGCGTAATTCAATGAAGCTATGAGCTATGCCGTGCAGGGCCACCCAAGACGGACAGGTCATAGCAGAGAGTTCTGACAAAACGTGATCCACTGGAGAAGGAAATGGCAACCCACTCCAGTATCTTTGCCATGAAAACCCTATGGACAGTACCAAAAGGCAAAACGATATGACGCTGGAAGATGAGCCCCTCAGGTCGGAAGGCGTCCAATATGCTACTGGGGAAGAGCAGAGGGCTAGTACTAGTAGCGCCAGAAAGAATGAAGCGACTGGGCCAAAGCCGAAAGGACGCTCAGCTGTGGATATGTCTGGTGGTGAAAGGAAAGTCCGATGCTGTAAAGATTTTTTCTCCATAGGAACCTGGAATGTAAGATCCATGAATCAAGGAAAGCTGGACGTGGTCAAACAAGAGATGACAAGACTAAACATTGACATCTTAGGTATCAGCGAACTAAAATGGACAGGAATGGGTGAATTTAATTCAGATGACCATCAGGTATACTACTGCGGGCAAGAATCCCTCAGAAGAAATGGAGTAGCCTTCATAGTCAATAAAAAAATAGGAAAAGCAATACTGGGATACAATCCTCAAAATGACAGAATGATCTCAGTTCGAATCCAAGGCAAACCATTCAATATCACAGTAGTCCAAGTCTATGCCCCAACCACCAGTGCTGAAGAGGATGAAATTGACCGGTTCTATGAAGCCCTACAGCACCTTATAGAACTAACACCCAGAAATGATGTCCTTATCATCATGGGGGATTGGAATGCTAAAGTAGGAAGCCAAAAGATAACTGGAATAACAGGCAAGTTTGGCCTTGGAGTACAAAATGAAGCAGGGCACAGGCTGATAGAATTTTGTCAAGAGAATATGATGGTCATAGCAAACACTCTTTTCCAACAACCCAGGAGACGGCTTTACACATGGACATCACCAGACGGTCAACACAGAAATCAGATTGACTATATGCTCTGCAGCCAAAGATGGAGAAGCTCTATACAGTCAGTAAAAACAAGACCAGGAGCTGACTGTGGCTCAGACCATGAGCTTCTTGTTGCAAAGTTTAGGCTTAAATTAAAGAAAGTAGGGAAAAGCGCTAGGCCAGTCAGGTATGAATTAAATCATATCCCTGTTGAATATACAGTAGAGGTGACAAATAGATTTAAGGAATTAGATCTGATAGACAGAGTGCCTGAAGAACTATGGACAGAGGTTCGCAACATTGTACAACAGGTAGCAACCAAAACCATCCCAAAGAAAAAGAAATGCAAGAAAGCAAAATGGCTGTCTGAGGAAGCTTTGCAAATAGCTGAGGAAAGGAGGGAAGCGAAAGGCAAGGGAGAAAAAGAAAGATATGCCCAATTAAATGCAGAATTCCAAAGAATAGCTAGAAGAGATAAGAATGCCTTCTTAAATGAACAATGCAAAGAAATAGAAGAAAACAATAGAATAGGGAGGACCAGAGATCTTTTCAAGAAAATTGGAGAGATGAAAGGAACGTTTCATGCAAAAATGGGCATGATAAAGGACCAAAATGGCAGGGACCTAACAGAGGCTGAAGAGATTAAGAAGAGGTGGCAAAATTACACAGAAGAACTATACAAGAATGAGCTTAACTTCCCTGATAATCACAATGAGGTGGTCACTGACCTCGAGCCAGACATCCTAGAATGTGAAGTGAAGTGGGCCTTAGAAAAGCTGAGCAACAACAAAGCTAGTGGAGGTGACAGTATTCCAGCTGAGCTATTCAAAATCTTAAAAGACGATGCAGTAAAAGTGCTACACTCAATTTGCCAGCAAATTTGGAAAACTCAACAGTGGCCACAGGATTGGAAAAGATCAGTTTACATTCCAATTCCAAAGAAAGGCAGTGCCTGTTGTGACTCAGGGCCAGCCTGTGGGTCCGACAGCCGGCTCCGACGTATCGGAGGACTCAGATGAGGGGGAGGAGGGAGACGAACCGGCTGATGATGGTTTGGAGGCTTTGCAGAGTCCTCAGCCGGGGACCTCTTCTCAGCTGCGTGAGCCCGAGAGTGCGGAGGATGATGACCCACAGCTGGCCCTGTTCAAGGACGCCCGACGCAGGAGGCAGTCGAGCAGGAACAAACAAAGAAAGGCTATGGGACTCCTCGGGAGGAGGCACAGGGAGACCACGCCCTGAGCTCTCTATAAAAGGAGTGTTTGGGGAGGGGCTGGTTGCTGAAAGCAACTTTTCCGCTTGAGAAGACAAGCTCTAGTGTTTTTGTTAACTGCGTAATTAAATCTTGGCAGAAGCCTTTTAGCCTTGGACGCTCTCCAGTCTCTTCTTTCTGATAAGGGGTTTGTTAGAAGAGGGCTGGTTCAGAACAGTGCCAAAGAATGTTCAAACTATCGCACCATTGCACTCATTTCTCATGCTAGTAAAGTTATGCTTAAAATTCTACAAGCTAGACTCCAGCAGTATGTGGATCGAGAACTACCAGAAGTACAAGCAGGATTTCGAAGAGGCAGAGGAACTAGAGATCAAATTGCTAACATACGCTGGATCATGGAGAAAGCTAGAGAGTTCCAGAAAAACATCTACTTCTGCTTCATTGACTATGCTAAAGCCTTTGATTGTGTGGATCATAACAAACTCTGGCAAGTCCTTAAAGAGATGGGCATACCAGACCATCTTATTTGTCTCTTGAGAAATCTATATGCGGGCCAAGAAGCAACAGTGAGAACTGGACACGGAACCACTGATTGGTTCAAAATTGGGAAAGGAGTCCGGCAAGGCTGTATACTGTCGCCTTGCCTATTTAACTTATATGCAGAGCACATCATGAGAAAGGCAGGGCTAGATGAATCAAAAGTTGGAATTAAGATTGCTGGAAGAAACATCAACAACCTAAGATATGCAGATGATACCACTCTAATGGCAGAAAGTGAAGAAGAACTAAAGAGCCTCTTGTTGCGGGTGAAGAAGGAGAGTGCAAAACTTGGGTTGAAACTAAACATTAAGAAAACCAAGATCATGGCATCTGGCCCTCTCAATTCCTGGCAAATAGATGGGGAAGAAATGGAGGTAGTGACAGATTTTATTTTCCTGGGCTCCAAGATCACTGCAGATGGGGACTGTAGTCAAGAAATTAAAAGACGCTTGCTCCTCGGGAGGAAAGCCATGGCAAATCTAGACAGCACACTAAAAAGCAGAGACATCACCCTGTCAACAAAAGTGCGTATAATCAAGGCTATGGTCTTTCCAGTTGCAATGTATGGCAGTGAAAGTTGGACCATAAGAAAGGCTGAGCGCCAAAGAATTGAAGCCTTTGAACTATGGTGCTGGAGAAGACTCCTGCGAGTTCCTTGGACTGCAAGGCGATCAAACCGGTCAGTCCTAGAGGAGATCAACCCTGACTGCTCTTTAGAAGGCCAGATCCTGAAGCTAAAACTCAAATACTTTGGCCACCTAATGAGAAGGAAGGACTCACTGGAGAAGAGCCTAATGCTGGGAAAGATTGAGGGCAATAGAAGAAGGGGACGACAGAGAATGAGGTGGCTGGATGGAGTCATTGAAGCAATAGGCGTGAGTTTAGATGGACTCCAGAAGATGGTAGAGGACAGGAAGGCCTGGAGGAACATTGTCCATAGGGTCGCGATGGGTCGGACACGACTTCGCAACTAACAACAACAATACAATATATTTAATGTAAACATACAGTCTAAGAGCATTAGTTCAGTTGTGGAACCATTTTGTTATGTGGGGATTGATAAGGCAAAATGATAACCAGGGATTTGACAAGTGGACTTTGGAAAGTGGTTCAATAGGAAATTGGCTTGGTTGGTCCTGTTTGGCTACTCCACACTTTTCCTATTCACTTTTGGAATATTAAATGGAGAGTAGTAGACCTCAAATATTTGAAGGTGTCCCAAGGGACTCCAGTGCACACATTCAATTTCTATGTAAGTTAAAACACTGGATGAGAATTCTGTGTGCTACAGTGAAAGAAGTACTTTTCACAAAGTATTTCAAAATTTAAATACTCTTTAAAAAGGGAATTTCAAAATAAGATGCTGTATACAATGCTAGGATCATAAACAGGAGGGAAACTGAAGCACACTTCAAATAATTATGAAGCAGGTGTTTAATACTGCAATCATTTCTGTTCTTGTTTATAACTTTAGTTATTATTCCATTAATTAAAATTGAAAATCCCATAAACCTGCATATTATAGTTTGCACTGCATCTAGCTTTACATCAAATCTTTCTAGGCACACAAACAATATACGCAGAGAAACAGATAATACATTCAGGCTTTTAATTGTTAAATAATTTGAGAGATATATTTCATTCACTCTTTTAAACATATCTACTCTAATAAAATCCCAAGAATATGGCCAAACTATTTTCCTTGCATGTAACAATCTTGTACCTCAGAATAACAGAATAACAGAGTTGAAAGGGACCTTGAAGGTCTTCTAGTCCAACCCCCTGCTCAAGCAGGAGACCCTATAACATTCCAGGCAAGTGGCTGTCCAGACTCCTCTTAAAAGCCTTCAGTGATGGAGCACCCACAACTTCTGGAGGCAAGCTGTTCCAATAGTTAATTGTTTTCACTGTTAGCAAATTTCTCCTTAGTTCTGAGTTGCTTCTCTCTTTAATTAGTTTCCATCCATTGTTTCTTCTCTTGCCTTCTGGTGCTTTGGAAAATAGGTTGACCACCTCTTCTTTTTGGCAGCCCCTCAAATATTGGAACATTGCTATCATGTAAGCCCCTAGTACTTTTTTCATTAAACTAGACATACCCAATTCCTGCAATAGTTCAACATCAAGGGAATATAATTCTATGTCCAACAGTGGTGGTGCACTGTTTGAGTCTATCATCATTTTGGGAAAAGTGAAAAATAAAACTTTTTCTTGTGCATGAAAAATTGCAACTTTATTTATTTATTTTGCCATATATATATATGGCAAATAATGAGCTGTCATAAGTTGACTATATCCTGTGGATAAGCCTTGAGTCAGGCCAGGCCAAAGCAGGAAAGAAAGAGTTAATTAGCAAGGTGCATTCAAAAAGCCTTGACAAATTCTTGACATACATATATATATATATATATATATATATATATATATATATATATATATATATATATATATATATACGCCTGTTACTCATCCCAGCTTCTGCCAACCTAGCAGTTCGAAAACACGTAAAAATGCAAGTAAAAAAATAGGGACCACTACGGTGGGAAGGTAACAGCATTCCGTGCGCCTTTGGCATCTAGTCATGCCGGCCACATGACCACGGAGACGTCCTCAGACAAGCGCTGGCTCTTCGGCTTTGAAACGGAGATGAGCACTGGCCCCTAGAGTCGGAAATGACTAGCACTATCTTTACCTTTATCTCTCTCTCTCTCTCTCTCTCTCTCTCTCTCTCTCTCTCTCTCTATATATATATATATATATATATATATATATATATATATATATATATATATATATATATATATATATATATATATATATATATATATATATATATATATGCTACCTTTTAAATCAACCACAACTTAACATATGTAACCTGATAACAGTTGTTATTTTATTCTGAAGGACTGAACCAAAATGAATTATTTCAGATATCATGAGTATTATGAGTTCTTAAGAATAATAACTCTCAGCATTTTTAATGTTATGTTTGTTTAAAACTTTTATATAGCCATCCATCTTATAACAGTGCTGAGTTTGACATAACTATTGACAGTGAATCTTGTACAATTTTACAGTGCTCTACTATAGGGTTACTCAACCTCAGTGACTTTAAGAGGTGTGGACTTCACCTCACAGCATGGGTGGCTAGCTGGGGAATTCTGAATGTTGAAGTCAATATCTCTTAAAGCTGCTAAACCTGAGAAACACTGTTCCAGTTTGTGCCTAAAACTACTATATTCACTACCAGAGCTCTGATGTGCTCTTCTGTCTGAGGGGTGGACATGTATTGTGGGGGTAACTGACTTGTGGCTTGCTGCAGGGAACATCTATATACAAAACCTTACAGATTGAGGACTCTATTCTCTACATTTATAATATTCCCTGTGAAATGTTAAGGAGAGGCTGCCTTCACCCTCTTTCTCTCATACAAGATATCTGGGCTGAGTTGCTTCTTCTTCCTCTGGAATGCACCCCTTCCCTGCACACACACACTCTGTTCATCCACCTACTCACTATATACCATCATAATATATTTTATTATAAAATTAATTTGATTGCTAACAATTTCTTGTAATTAATTTCTGTTATATTCTGACATATGATTCTCTACAGAGAGACAGGTATATCAGCCTAAATCTTTAACATTAATGAAAGTGAATTATTGGTGTTTTTTTTTCTCAATATGCTTTTTGAATGCCTTAAATTCAGTAAGGGCATCTCATGTGAAATATAAATTATCCACATTGTTAGAAATAATGATGAAGATCCAAAGGGCCTGAGACACATAAAGTCTAAAGCATAAGCATTTGATAAGCAGTGCTTCAATTGTTCTTCCTCTTTTTATAGACACCCCAATAAACAATGATGCAGCATTTTTATGATACAAGCTTTTGAAATCTGTCCCACACTAACATCTTGATTTACCATTATTTATAAAACAGAAAATAATACAGATTAGATTGACAGTTTCAACTAATCAACTAATCATGGGCTCTAACATGTCTGCTCATACCTGTACATTCTTCCACCCCCAGTCCTACTTGTGTTTTTAATACAAATACCCTCATGCTGAATCACAGCTCTGACATTTATACACAACAAATATCACTGGTGTTTGTTGGACTGCAGATTTACAGAGTTATTGTGGGTTTGTGCAAGTGTTTAATTCGCTGTTAAATTTTCCTAGAGTTGCTGGAGGGGTTGCAATAAATGTTATAATGGTCATGCTTCACAATGTTTACATCAATTTGTGTTATTGGTTAAATTTTTGAATGGTAAAATGTTGTCTGAGTGTGCCTCAGAGTCACTTGAAAAGCCCATACATCGGAAACTTAACACTGAGATTCCATTATTTGAGGGGTACTATTTTATTTATTTATTTATTTTATTTATTTTATTGGATTTATATACCGCCCTTTCCCGAAGGACTCATGGCAGTTTACAGGGTAATTAAAACATTAATACAAAAATTAAAAAGAATTAAAAAGAATTAAATTTAATCCCTAAAAAATATAAAATCCCAATTAAATTGCCTATGAATAAATTCTTTTTTTTTAGAAAAGACAGGTCAAATGCTTGTATATTTCAGGTTAAAATATGTAAGTTATACTTCCTTTTAACTTTACAGAAGATATGTGGCACTCTGTGTGTGTGTGTGTGTGTGTGTGTGTGTGTGTGTGTTTGTAGTGAAAACTTGCAAACGATGCTTCTTTTAGCGTTAGAAAAGCATAAGGTTTTTGTTAATGATATGAAAGGAGTTAGGTTTACGTTTGTGCGTGTGCTTGGGCACCTATATTTGCATGTGTATTGCATATTCTAGGGTTATTTGTCACCTGTTTCTTGATGGACTATGCTGAACAAGTTATATCTGGGGTCATATGGGGGGAGCAGGGTTATGCATGCCATATCTGAGGAAGAGGGTTATATACTGTCACATCTCATTAGGATCATGACCCAATGACATCAATATTAAGTCTATAGATAAGCCACTGTCAAAAAAGGTATACACTATTACTCTTCAATAGCAGCAGCAGCTGCGAAGACTTCTGCATCTAAGTTTGCTTGAGTTTTGGTCAAAACTACCGTAAAATTTTTTATGTGTCAAAAGCTATTCTTAAGATTTTCTCTGTATTCATAGTATTTTGAAAGGAACAGAAGAGAAGAATGAAGAGTTTGTAAAAAAAATGAAACTCTTAAAACCTATATCAAATATTCTAGGGCATGGGATTTAGCATGTATAATTATGAGGGTTTTTTCTTTCTTTCTATGAAGTAAACAAAGAAAAGTACTCACTTTTTATTTCTATTCTCCGAAACTATTTGCCTAAATTCTTCATCTATCCCTAGAATGCCCATATTCAGTCCCTGCAGCCAGCTCCTATTTTGTAGAGTGGGATTCAAGGATATAGGGGAGAAAAATAATTTTCCTATTATCATACTCAATTTCTTCTACTGCCCTCCAAATCAGCATAGTAACTTAAACAGCAAGTAGCAGACCCCTTCCTAGTAGATAGACAGACCTATTCTACATGTTATTTTCAGTTGTTTAGATTGTACTAATTTTCTCTTGGTGAAACCTAACTAGTTCTGAGAAAGTGGCAATCATTCTCCATAATCTATTATTCACTCCTAACCCTGATGACCTGAAGGAAAGCTCAAAAGACCCAGCTCTTTAGATAGACCCTGGGGCAGGGTGATTTGTTGACCCTGCTCTGGGGTTCAATTAACATTTTATATTTGAGGTTGGTTTCTCCTGATCTGAGCTGTCCAAGTTGGTATTGTTATTAATGATTTTTCTTCTTCAGTTTCGGATTTTAAAATGTATATATCACATGGCAGTATGTTGCCTAGAATTGCTGCTGCTTATAACTAATCCAGCTACTAGATTTAAAACAAACAAACAAAAATCCCTACACTAGTTGTCCTACTTTGCTTGCAGAACCTGGCTGAGATGTATTATGATGCAGACTTGTAGAATAAGGGCTCATCTGTTGTTAAATAAGCTAATTTGTATGTATATGCATGTATTTTGTCCCAAAGAATTACTGTAGGTAGATTTGAAGAAAAAACAAACTACAGTAGAATCTTTCTTTTTCTGAACATTATTCCAGTGAATATATAAAAAAACAAGAAAAAAGTTAAGGAAGTGATTCGTCCATTAGTGGGAGAAAGTGGCAAGAAGATGACAAGCAATAGGGAGAAAGCAGAACTATTTAACTTGTTTTTTGCATCTGTCTTTACACAAAGGGAAAAAACAGTCCAACCTACCAAAACCAGTGCCATAAAAAACAGAATAGAAACGCAAGTTAAGATAGGCAAAAAAATGGTAAATGAACACCTGTCCAGCCTAGACGAGTTCAAATCACCAGGACCAGATGGATTACATCCCAAAGTTCTCAAGGAACTGGCAGACGTGATCTCAGAACCACTGAACTATATTTTTCATAGATCCTGGAGCACTGGGGAACTACCAGAGGACTGGAAGAGAGCTGATGTAGTTCCCATATTCAAAAAAGGGAAAAAAATAGATCCTGGAAACTACAGACCTATCAGCCTGACCTCAATACCTGGGAAGATCCTGGAAAAGATAATCAAACAACAAATCAGCGAACACCTTGATGCAAACAAAGTCATCACTAAAAGTCAACATGGGTTTGTCGAACACAGATCATGCCAGACAAATCTTATTACATTCTTTGACCAAGTGACAAAATTAGTGGTCCAGAGGAATGCTGTAGATATAATTTACTTGGACTTCAGTAAGGCATTTGATAAAGTAGATCACAACCTACTACTTGATAAGATAGAAAAATGTAGGTTAGACAGCATCACCACCAGATGGATTCGTAGCTGGCTGACAGGCCGTACTCAGCGTGTGGTCCTCAATGGAACTGCATCTACATGGAAGGAAGTGTGTAGTGGGGTGCCCCAGGGGTCTGTTCTGGGCCCAGTGCTCTTCAATATCTTCATTAATGACTTGGATGAGGGGATAGATGGGGAACACATCAAATTTGCAGACGACACCAAGCTGGCAGGAATAGCCAATACTCCAGAAGATAGGCTTAAGATACAGAAGGATCTGGACAGACTCGAACACTGGGCACTATCTAACAAAATGAAATTCAATGGTGAAAAAAGTAATGTTCTACATTTAGGCAGGAAAAATCAAATGCACAGGTATAGTATAGGTGGTACCTTGCTCAATAGTAGTAACTGTGAGAGGGATCTTGGAGTCCTAGTAGACAATCACTTAAATATGAGCCAGGAGTGTGCTGCAGCTGCCAAAAAAGCCAACACAGTGCTAGGCTGCATTAACAGAGGGATAGAATCAAGATCAAGTGAAGTACTAATACCACTTTACAATGCTTTGGTAAGGCCACACCTGGAATACTGCATCCAGTTTTGGTCACCACGATGTAAAAAAGATGTCGAGACTCTAGAAAGGGTACAGAGAAGAGCAACAAAGATGATTGGGGGACTAGAGGCCAAAACATATAGGGAACGGTTGCTGGAATTGGGTATGTGTAGTTTAACGAAGAGAAGAGTGAGGGGTGACATGATAGCAGTGTTCCAATATCTCAGGGGCTACCACAAAGAAGAGGGAGTCAAGCTATTCTCCAAAGCACCTGAAAGCAGGACAAGAAGCAACGGATGGAAACTAGTCAAGGAGAGAAGCAACCTAGAACTAAGGAGAAACTTCCTGACAGTTAGAACAATTAACCAGTGGAACAACCTGGCTCCAGAGGTGGTGAATGCTCCAACACTGGATGTTTTTAAGAAGAGACTGGACAGCCACCTGCCTGAAATGGTATAAGGTTTCCTGCCTGAGCAGGGGGTTGGACTAGATGACCTCCAAGGTCCCTTCCAACTTCTCCTTCTTCTTCTTCTTCTTCTTCTTCTTCTTCTTCTTCTTCTTCTTCTTCTTCTTCTTCTTCTTCTTCTTCTTCTTCTTCTTCTTCTTCTTCTTCTTCTTATTATTATTATTATTATTATTATTATTATTATTATTATTATTATTATTATTATTATTATAAAATGATATATAAAAGGTGAATGGATGGAAATCAGAAAGGAATGTTATTTCCAATATATGTTGTGTTCAAAAAGATAATAAATGTTCTTTCATATGTTGGGCTTGCCTCTAATCTAGTCTGTAGCCTGGATGAAGAGGATTGAGGGAACTCTAAATCTCAGTGACAGGGTCTTCCAGAGGTTGGGGTAGCTGTAACAAGATTCATTTCCAAGATCCCATCAGATGACATTTAGGGAAGGGACATGGAATCCATCCACTGTATCTGACCCAGTTGGATGGGAGAAATAACCTAAGGGAGAAATAACCTGACTCCATGACAATTAGGAGGTAATAACTAGCACCTTTAATTACACCCAGAAAGCATCTGGAAGCCAGCACTGCTCATGCATCAGAAAATAGGCAAAGTATGTTGTACTTGCTGTACTTGCTGCTGCATGTTGGACCAATTATAATTTGTGACAGGTCTCCAATGTCACCTCCATGTAAAGTGAAATGCAGTAATCTAACCAAGAAGTGATCAACTACTGGGCTATTATTATTATGGTTCATGACACAGTTAAACAGATGTTCAGACTGGATTTGGCATTTTTACCTACCTGCTGAGTCCTTCCCAAGCACCTGGGATAGGAAAATGTTATTTTATTTTATTTTATGTATTTATTTATAATGAGACTTGTATGCCGCCCTATCTCCCGAAGGACTCAGGGCGGCTAACAACAATAAAATACAATAAATACAAATATTAAAAAAGAATTAAATTATATTGAAGTCCCACTAAAACCAATAAAACATTTAAAATCATAATTAAATAATTATTGTTGGATGATGTTAAAGGTATTGCCACAGGATGTAAGTTACTCTACATAAAACTGCCTTTTGTAATTGACTGAGGGTGATTTTGTCTATGCCAATCATTTTCAAGTGGTATACTAGATATTTTGGAATTATTACTCATTATTACTTATATGCCAATCAAGTCCCAGCAATTTTGAGTATTTAATGATTAATGTCCCTCTCTAAAATAACATAAAGTGAATGAATAACTGGTTTCAAGTTCTTCCTCTTTTAAAAATAATGCCTGAAGGAAGGACTATGGAATAAAAAGAGCAGGCAGAGCGGTACAAGAGGAAAAGGTGAAGAGGATTATTTTATTTTACTCTCGAGCTTGATGGACTTTTTAAACTTAAAGTGAAAGTGCGTCACAATTGTAAGTAAAAGATGGCGGCTAAACCTCCCCCTAAAACTCTTTGGAGTGCTGGAAACTCTCCGGTGCAACAATCATCATTGCAGGCGTTGCATCCTCCTGATGTATTGACACCGAAGGATTTACAAGATGCTCTTGAAAAACATACCCAGGTAATTCTGGAATCAATGGGTGATAAATTTGCACAGATGGAGGAGAAATTGAAGAAATTGGAGGAGAGAATGGAAGAGAGGATGGAACAGAAGTTCAGTGTGATGAAGGTAGACATTTTGTCTTCAGTGCATAAAGTGGCTGAATGTGTGGAAGATTTGGATGAAAAAGTGGAAGATTTGACTCAAAAGAATGCCATATTAGAAGCAAAAGTATTGGAGAATGAAGATTTAAGAGACAAAATGGACAGAGAATTGAGTCTTGCTCAATATTACCAGATGCAGTTTGCTGTTAGAATCAGAGGTTTAAAAGAGAATATTAAGGAAGATCTAAAGCAGCTGGTTTCTGAGGCTCTCGAAGTGGTATTGAATCAGCCAGCATCTGAAATAAAAGAAGGCATGGACAAAGTGTTTCGTGTGAATTCATGGATTGCTAGACAGAGAAAGCTGCCTAGAGATGTGGTGGTTTATTTTGCAAAAAGGGAAATTAGAGATGAAGTTATACAAGCTGCCTATGATACTAAAGTTGTGATTGCTGATCAAGAAGTTCTGGTTCTAAAAGAAATTCCTCCAAAGATTTTAAGGAGAAGGAAGGATTTTACATTTCTTGTGCAAGAGCTCAAGCAACGAGATATAAGGTTCAGATGGGAGATCCCAGCTGGGTTGATGGTGATGCATGAAGGTAAAAGGTACCGTCTGGTTACTGTGATGCAAGCGCGTGATTTTTACAACAATGTTTTAAAAGCAACCCCATTAACACTTCTGGAAGCTGCAAAGGGATCTGGAGAAGGAGAACATCAAGAGGCTGAAGATGGACAGACAGAGGAGAACGGTGCTGGAGGAGATCAAGTTACAACTTCTTTGGATGATCCTAGAGAACAGAGGGTGACCCGTGCTGCTTTAAAACGTTCAAAAAAGATAAAAGAACAAGATCAGCAGAAGTCTATGGAACTTCCACAACGTACTTACAGCCAAGCAGTGGGAGGAGCACGGCCTAAAAAAGATAGTCCTATCAAAGTAGTGCTCCAAGAGCTTTGGGATGATATGCATGGCAACTAAATTTTTAACTTGGAACGTTAATGGACTAAATTCACCACAGAAGAGGAAGAAAGTTTTTCAATATTTAAAACAATTCAAGATAGATGTTATATGTTTGCAAGAAACGCATATTAGGGTTGTGGATCAGAAGTATTTATTGAACTCAAGGTTGGGTACGCAATTTGTTGCTTCTGCAATGAATAAGAAAAATGGAGTGGTTGTTTATGTTAAAAGTGCTTTAACAGCAGACCTAATTGAAGCAGATAAGCATGGAAGATACGTTATGATAGAGTTGCTGCTAGAAGGTAAAAAGACGCTTTTAGTTGGATTATATGCTCCTAATCAACAACAAGCTGACTTTTTTAGTTTACTTCATACAAAGCTTACCCAGTTGGATTATAAATCTTTTATTTTTATGGGGGATTGGAATGGTGTTTTGGATGTACAGATGGACAAGGCTGGAGCTTTTAAGCGCGTCCCAAGTCATGCTAGACTGCCTAAATCCTTTTTTGAAATGAAGGATGACTTGGAACTGCGAGATATTTGGCGCGAGAGACATTTGCAGGAAAAGGATTATACTTTTTATTCTGACAGACATCAATCTTTTTCCAGGATCGATTTTATTTTGTTGACTAATGATTTTTTTTAAGGACTAAGAAGGTGAAGATTTGTGCAAGAACTATTTCTGATCATAGCCCAGTTTGGCTAGAGATTGATAAGGAGAATAGAGATAGGCGCTCGTGGCGCGTAAATGAGAATTTGTTTAGAAATCAGAGAAATGTGGAAGAATGCAAACAGTGGATGAAGGATTTTTTTGAAATTAATATGAATAAGGGCACCTCTATGGACATGGTTTGGGATGCTAGTAAGGCCTATATGAGAGGGGTGTTGATATATATGAATAATAAACATAGACGTGCTGTGGAAGCTAGGAGGAAAGAACTGGAGAATGAAATAAAGGAAAAAGAAAAGGCTTTGCTTTTGAATTCAGAGGATGTGAAGATTGTTGTTGTTAGCTGCGAAGTCGTGTCCGACCCATCGCGACCCTATGGACAACATTCCTCCAGGCCTTCCTGTCCTCTACCATCTTCTGGAGTCCATTTAAGCTCACGCCTACTGCTTCAGTGACTCCATCCAGCCACCTCATTCTCTGTCGTCCCCTTCTTCTATTGCCCTCGATCTTCCCCAGCATTAGGCTCTTCTCCAGGGAGTCCTTCCTTCTCATTAGGTGGCCAAAGTACTTGAGTTTTAGCTTCAGGATCTGGCCTTCTAAAGAGCAGTCAGGATTGATCTCCTCTAGGACTGACCGGTTTGATCGCCTTGCAGTCCAAGGGACTCGCAGGAGTCTTCTCCAGCACCACAGTTCAAAGGCCTCAATTCTTTGGCGCTCAGCCTTTCTTATGGTCCAACTTTCACTACCATACATTGCAACTGGAAAGACCATAGCCTTGACTATACGCACTTTTGTTGACAGGGTGATGTCTCTGCTTTTTAGTGTGCTGTCTAGATTTGCCATGGCTTTCCTCCCCAGGAGCAAGCGTCTTTTAATTTCTTGGCTACAGTCCCCGTCTGCAGTGATCTTGGAGCCCAGGAAAATAAAATCTGTCACTACCTCCATTTCTTCCCCATCTATTTGCCAGGAATTGAGAGGGCCAGATGCCATGATCTTGGTTTTCTTAATGTTAAGTTTCAACCCAAGTTTTGCACTCTCCTTCTTCACCTGCAACAAGAGGCTCTTTAGTTCTTCTTCACTTTCTGCCATTAGAGTGGTATCATCTGCGTATCTTAGGTTGTTGATATTTCTTCCGGCAATCTTAATTCCAACTTTTGATTCATCTAGCCCTGCCTTTCTCATGATGTGCTCTGCATATAAGTTAAATAGGCAGGGCGACAGTATACAGCCTTGCCGGACTCCTTTCCCAATTTTGAACCAATCAGTGGTTCCGTGTCCAGTTCTCACTGTTGCTTCTTGACCCGCATATAGGTTTCTCAAGAGACCAATAAGATGGTCTGGTACTCCCATCTCTTTAAGAACTTGCCACAGTTTGTTATGATCCACACAATCAAAGGCTTTAGCATAGTCAATGAAGCAGAAGTAGATGTTTTTCTGGAACTCCCTAGCTTTCTCCATGATCCAGCGTATGTTGGCAATTTGATCTCTAGTTCCTCTGCCTCTTCGAAATCCTGCCTGTACTTCTGGTAGTTCTCGATCCACATACTGCTGAAGTCTAGCTTGTAGGATTTTAAGCATGACTTTACTAGCATGAGAAATGAGTGCAATGGTGCGATAGTTTGAACATTCTTTGGCACTGCCTTTCTTAGGAATTGGAATGTAAACTGATCTTTTCCAATCCTGTGGCCACTGTTGAGTTTTCCAAATTTGCTGGCAAATTGAGTGTAGCACTTTTACTGCATTGTCTTTTAAGATTTTGAATAGCTCAGCTGGAATACTGTCACCTCCACTAGCTTTGTTGTTGCTCAGCTTTTCTAAGGCCCACTTCACTTCACATTCTAGGATGTCTGGCTCGAGGTCAGTGACCACCTCATAGTGATTATCAGGGACGTTAAGCTCATTCTTGTATAGTTCTTCTGTGTAATTTTGCCACCTCTTCTTAATCTCTTCTGCCTCTGTTAGGTCCCTGCCATTTTGGTCCTTTATCATGCCCATTTTTGCATTAAACGTTCCCTTCATTTCTCCAATTTTCTTGAAAAGATCTCTGGTCCTCCCTATTCTATTGTTTTCTTCTATTTCTTTGCACTGTTCATTTAAGAAGGCATTCTTATCTCTTCTAGCTATTCTCTGGAATTCTGCATTCAATTGGGTGTATCTTTCTTTTTCTCCCTTGCCTTTCGCTTCCCTCCTTTCCTCAGCTATTTGCAAAGCTTCCTCAGACAGCCATTTTGCTTTCTTGCATTTCTTTTTCTTTGGGATGGTTTTGGTTGCTACCTGTTGTACAATGTCACGAACCTCTGTCCATAGTTCTTCAGGCACTCTGTCTATCAGATCTAATTCCTTAAATCTATTTGTCACCTCTACTGTATATTCAACAGGGATATGATTTAATTCATACCTGACTGGCCTAGTGCTTTTCCCTACTTTCTTCAGTTTAAGCCTAAACTTTGCAAGGAGAAGCTCATGGTCTGAGCCACAGTCAGCTCCTGGTCTTGTTTTTACTGACTGTATAGAGCTTCTCCATCTTTGGCTGCAGAGCATATAGTCAATCTGATTTCTGTGTTGACCATCTGGTGATGTCCATGTGTAGAGCCGTCTCTTGGGTTGTTGGAAAAGAGTGTTTGCTATGACCATCGTATTCTCTTGACAGAATTCTATCAGCCTGTGCCCTGCTTCATTTTGCACTCCAAGGCCAAACTTGCCTGTTATTCCAGTTATCTTTTGGCTTCCTACTTTAGCATTCCAATCCCCCATGATGATAAGAACATCATTTTTTGGTGTTAGTTCTATAAGGTGCTGTAGTGCTTCATAGAACTGGTCAATTTCATCCTCTTCAGCACTGGTGGTTGGGGCATAGACTTGGACTACTGTGATATTGAATGGTTTGCCTTGGATTCGAACTGAGATCATTCTGTCATTTTGAGGATTGTATCCCAGTATTGCTTTTCCTACTCTTTTATTGACTATGAAGGCTACTCCATTTCTTCTGAAGGATTCTTGCCCACAGTAGTATACCTGATGGTCATCTGAATTAAATTCACCCATTCCTGTCCATTTTAGTTCGCTGATACCTAAGATGTCAATGTTCAGTCTTGTCATCTCTTGTTTGACCACGTCCAGTTTTCCTTGATTCATGGATCTTACATTCCAGGTTCCTATGGAGAAAAAATCTTTACAGCATCGGACTTTCCTTTCACCACCAGACACATCCACAGCTGAGCGTCCTTTCGGCTTTGGCCCAGTCGCTTCATTCTTTCTGGCGCTACTAGTACTAGCCCTCTGCTCTTCCCCAGTAGCATATTGGACGCCTTCCGACCTGAGGGGCTCATCTTCCAGCATCATATCGTTTTGCCTTTTGGTACTGTCCATAGGGTTTTCATGGCAAAGATACTGGAGTGGGTTGCCATTTCCTTCCCCAGTGGATCACGTTTTGTCAGAACTCTCTGCTATGACCTGTCCGTCTTGGGTGGCCCTGCACGGCATAGCTCATAGCTTCATTGAATTACGCAAGCCCCTTCGCCACGACAAGGCAGTAATCCATGAAGGGGATGTGAAGATTAAGGAGGCTATTAAACTGTTAAGAGGACAATTTGATAAATTAATGGCTGACCAAGTGGCAACCAATTTGCGGTTTGCCAGGCATAATACTTTTTGCAACGCTAACAAACCAGGTAGATGGTTAGCTTATAGATTGAGGAAAAAACAAAGGGCTTCTAATATAGACAAAATTGAGTATAAAGGAAGGGTTGTGTTTCAACAGGACCTTATCAAGGATGCTTTTGTGGATTTTTATTCTAAATTATATGCTAAGGAGAAGATTAATGAAAAAGACATTGATATATATTTGGAGAATGCTAGCATCCCGGTTCTTACGCAAGTACAAAAAGAGGAGATTAATCAATTAATTACAGAAGAAGAAATTTTTACAGCAATTAAGGAATTGAAGGTGGACAAAGCACCAGGTACGGATGGTTTGACTGCGGCTTACTACAAAAATTTACAATTAGAGATGATAAAACCGTTAAAGGAACTGTTCCAGACAATCCAGAGGGGGGGAAAGGTGCCACTGTCTTGGAGAACAGCTTTTATTTCCTTGATTCCGAAGGAAGACCAAGATGCTACTCAAGTTAAAAATTATAGACCGATATCGCTTTTAAATACAGATTACAAGATATTTGCTAAGGTGTTGGCTAATAGACTGATGAGGGTTCTGCAACAGGTGATTCATGGGGACCAAACGGGGTTTATTAGTGGTAGGCAAATGAAAAATAATGTGAGGCATATAGTTGATGTGTTAGAGTTTTTGGAAAGGAACAACCAGATCCCTGCGGCGCTAATCTTTCTAGATGCTGAAAAAGCTTTTGATCAATTGAATTGGCAATTTTTGATGAAAGTTTTAGATAAAATGGACTTTGGGGAAAAATTTTTACAACCGATTAGGGCATTATATCAAAAACAAACTGCCCGAATTATAGTTAATAATAGCCTGACAGAAGCATGTAATATTGAGAAGGGCACAAGGCAAGGGTGTCCGTTATCGCCCTTGTTATTTGTGTTAACATTAGAGATATTATTGGTTAAAATACGGAATTCGGAAAAAATTAAGGGTATACAAATTAGAGATCAGGATTATAGATTGAGAGCATTCGCAGATGATCTGGTTGTTACAGTGACCCAGCCAGAGAACTCTGTTGTGGACCTGATGGAGATAATAACACAATACGGGAAGGTTTCTGGATTTAAAGTTAATATACAGAAAACCAAAATTCTGACCAAAAATATGACAGTTTCGCAAAAGGCTCTCTTAGAAGGATTAACTGGATTTGAGATTGTTAAAAGGGTTAAATATTTGGGGGTGCTTTTGTCGCCCTCTAATACAAAGTTATATAAAAAAATTATGAAAAATTATGGGGGAAAATTCAAAAAGAATTGGAGAGTTGGGAAAAATTGCAATTGTCTTTGTTGGGACAGATCGCAGCAGTGAAAATGAATGTCCTGCCTAAATTTTTATTCTTATTTCAAATGATACCGATTCTTAAGAAAGATTCTAATTTGGAGGAATGGCAGCGAGGTATCAATAAATTTGTTTGGGCAGGGAAAAGGCCAAGGGTTAAACTTAAGATTATACAGGATACTCGTGAGAGAGGTGGTCTTAAAATGCCTAATCTTAAACTATATTATGAAGCTGCTGCATTGGTAGGAATAAGTGATTGGATTAATTTGACACAAGAGAGATTATTAAATCTTGAGGGCCACGATTTGTTGTTTGGCTGGCATGCATATTTGCTGTATGACAAGAAGGTAGACAATGTGTTTAGAGTGCATATTTTAAGACAGGCATTGTTGAGAGTTTGGAAGAAGTATAGACATAAGCTAGATTGCAAGATACCACTGTGGGCAATTCCAAAACACGCAATAGAAAATATACATGCTGGTTTCAAACATGATGTGACTACGTACAAGGAGATCCTAAGCTTGGAAAGAAATGTTTGGTGTTTGAAATCATATAGCCTCTTGCGAGAAGAGAAGGTTGTTCAAAATTGGTTTCAATATACTCAGTTACGGGCCAGGTGGAAAGAAGACCAGAAAAATGGTTTTACAATGACTGATGAAAATTTGATAAAGCAAATCAGAAATCAGGGACCAGCACATATTAAACGGATATATCTTGCGTTGATAGAGATTGATTCAGAAACAGAACTTGTTAAGGATTGTATGATAAAATGGGCCCAAAACATCCAGGAAGTTATTACAATGGACACGTGGGAAAAGATTTGGGTGAGGAACGTAAAATTTACACAAGCTCAAAATCTAAGAGAGAATTTTTACAAAATGTTTTATAGATGGCATTTAGATCCTAAAAAGCTTGCAAGTATGTATCCGAATTATCAGCCTAAATGTTGGAGGTGCGGTGATGAAGAGGCAACATATTTTCACATATGGTAGACTTGTAAAAAGGTTAAGGCCTTTTGGATAAAAGTCTGGTGGAACATGCAGAAGATTTTTAAACAGAGGATAAAGTTTTGTCCGCAACTTTTTTTGTTGGGAATAATTACAGATGCTACAGTTGTGGACACTAAGTTGATGTTGAATTTAATTACGGCAGCAAGACTTTTGATAGGTCAGTACTGGAAAAAAGAGGAACTGCCGACCATAGAAGAGTGGACTTTAAAGTTTTCCGACCTGGCTGAGATGGCGAAGATTTCGACCTATTTGAAAGATCACTCGCAAGAACGCTATATTATGGAATGGAGAAAATGGATTGAGTTTATCCAGAACAAGTATAGGGTTAAGAAGTTTTATGTAGCATTTGAATAAGTCTTCTTTCTTTTCTTTTTCTATTTTAGTTTTTCTATATATATTTAATATCACTAAGGTTTGTTTTATCCTATATAAGCTAGAGAGTGATGGATTTTAGAGTTTATGGTTGTTAGTATATGGTTGTTTATGATTTTTTTATATATATACCTTGTATTTAGCTCTGGGAAGTCGGGGGGGGAGGGGGGGAGGGGGGAGAGGTAGGGGGGGAGGGAGAAGGGAGGGGGAGGGGGATTTTTAAAGGAAAAATTGTATGTTAAAACTTTTCAATATATATATATATATATATATATATATATATATATATATATATATATATATATATATATATATTGATCTAATTCATGCCAGCATTTGGTCCATTGCTTGTTTCACTTCATCAGGATAAGCACTGATTGAACTATCTAGAACAACATTCATCTTTATTTCAGCTGCAAAATTTCTGTAAAGGTGTTAAACATGGTTTAAATTGTTCTGTTTCCTTTTTTTATGTTGACTTGCTGATAAAAGGAAACGTTCATTTATTACAGCTACTCGTGATGATAATTCAGTATGCCTGGCATAGCATCAAGTCTGGAGTGAGTAATGTGCTGCAAAGGAAGGAACATTAAGGATGGAATACATTATTTATTGGCAATATTATTATAATCTCTTTTCATTTGCCATCTGGGATATTACAGTTGTCCAATCAATAACTTATTGGAAAGTGACTTTTCCCTTCAACTTCCACCTTTGTACTATGTTTCAGTATGTGTCAGGACTATATGATGTTAGGTCTGGTTCATTTAACCAAACAGGTATAATATACATATACTGTACATATACATATACATATAGTGAATTGACCATATGATTGTTTCACATTCACCAGCTTGCACTTCTACCCATAGTTATTTATGTGACCATTACCACACTGCCCAAACTACAATAAATATGAAGTGAGTTTCAAATTAGACATACGGTAAAGCAAAAATACATTTGCACTTTTCTGTAAGCCTGTCTAAATCCAGACCCATCCAGGTTACCTGTTTGCATGCAAATGTGATGATGGAAATTGCTTCATGGAAGGGTTCTCTCAAAATCTCTCTGGGCAGCTAGTACAAACTCTCAGCAATAGAAAATATAATGAAATACCATAAGATTCAGTATTTAATTGTGCTTTTTACTACTATTCAGAAAGTCAGAGGCAGTGGCAATGTAATTTATTATATACTACAAATGGGCTACAGTTTCCAAATTTAGCATGGATCTTGGTTTCTTTTTTATGGAACAATCTCTTAAGGCAATTAAAAGAAAATATGTAAATTCACTTACAGCATTACTATATTTCAGAAATATAAAGATGATTATACTTTGTTCTAAAGTGTATATTATAGACCTATTCTTATCATGCTTCACTCCTTTGGTGACTTGCTCAATTCTTGCTTCTTTGGAAATGAACTGAGGTGGATGGCCTTAAAATTTGCAAAGAAAAACTGCTAACAGCAAAGTATAAGATACTATGAAACATTTATAAGATATTGGGAAAACTGGTGACACAATATAATTATACTTGTCGGGGAGGGGTGGAATTGAACCAAAGGGAGAAGTAGAGAATTCAATAATAATGAAAAATGAAGGAAGAGACAGAAGAGCTAATTCTGGCTGCACAAAACCAAGCCTTAAGAGCAAATGCACGCAAAGCCAGAATTGAGAAAACAGCAAATGCCACTTCTGCAAAGAAGCTGAAGAAACAGTGGATCACCTAGCAAAAGTTAGCAAAGACCAGTAGTAATAGGCATGCTGAGTACAATCCAAAAACCTCTGGAATTGAATACCATCAGTATTAACAAAATTACCATCAGTCAATTGCAAAAGGTAACTTTAATTGGAATGCTTATATCCTGCCACTATACCTTTAAACCAATCAAACAACATTTGCCTAAGGTCCTTGGAAAGAACTCAATTGGATGATAAAAAATACCAAATCCAGTTTAAACATCTGGCTGACTATATAACAAACCATATTAATAAACCCCAACGTTCTAAGATGGCGGTGCCTGGAATGGCTGTGGCTGCATTGGCTCTTAAAGGCAAATAGTTTTGGGAGGGACAGTAAGGGCTATAGACCACATGATCAGGAAGATTTTAATGTGTTTGAGCAACATGGTTGAACTAAGGTAACATACGACATACGACCGACAATCTTTGCTGGCCTGGCAAGTTTCTAGTTGTTTTGGAACTGTTGGTGAGACCGTTAAAAGTCGTTGGCGCTGTTTGAATTTGTTCTACCAGCAGCAAGATCTGACTGCTGGCCCAGTGATGGATTCTACTGCAAATCAGGGCTGTTTCCAGAGGAGGCAGAGGAAGAGAGGACCTGGAGCTTATGGAGCGAAGGAACTGGATGAGGCTGTCGGCAGGCCCAGAGGAAGAGAGAGAGAGGCTTTTGGAGGAGTTGGTGGCGGCAGCAGCAGCATGCTCCAGGGGTGAAAAGAAGCAAGGCCTCTTAAAGGAAAAGGTGGAAGAGTCAGGATCAGAAAAAGGAAAGAAAGCGAGGTTGTCAGAATACAAGCAAATTTGAGGGCTAATCCACATGGAGCCCCATTTCCATCTGTCCTGTTTGCCATCATTCACTCCCTAGAGACTAAAATGGACAATGTGAAATTTGAGCGGACCCGAACAAGGAGTATATATTGGAGGTGGTGACCCTTTGAGAGCTGTATGCAATGAAATTTCATTTTGATGTATGCCGATTGGTGTACATTCAAAGTGACAATAAAGTTATCATCATCATCATCATTGCTGTTGGTTTTCAACCAGCAAACTTTAACTTATAAGACAAGAGTTATAATAACTGGACTATTACATCAATCACATTGATGATGGGTCAAAAAACCCTTATGGGGAAATACAGTGGTAAGAGAGCAATTGGCAATCACTAACTTGGAAGAGAAAGATGAGAAAGCATTGCAGTATGGAAATTGTCTGATGGGACAACATGGTAGCTGGTTGTTCAGACTAACACATTGTATGCTGTTGGCAAAATATCTTAGTTTATTGAAGATCAAGTCCAAATCCAAATCTTTTAATAAGTGTGGCAGAAAAGTACCAGGCAGACTTTTTCTTTTGAGTAATGCAATTAAAAACTGGCTACCATCATTGTCCATATAAGCCAGCCATGAATTGATTGTTGTGTAAATATATGAATATTTGCAATATACAACCATGTAATGATTTTTGTAAATATGTGCAGCTGTTTTTTGTCAAACCAGTTAACCTCCATTTCTATATAACTATCACCATTTCACATAACAAAATCTGTTAGGTGAGAATATAATAATTGTTAGAAATGATACAGTGGTTTCATTTTCATTGTGTCTTTTCTTTACTATTTATTATATTTTTATATATTGCCTCCCTATATAAATTCAGCCAATCTGGACACATGCACATACACAACTGGTACATTTAAAAGAGAAATATAGTGCCCATTAACTATAAGCTGACTCTGTAACCAAAGATCAGGAAGAATAAAAAAAATGTCAACTAAAATGCTTTCATTTTATATCAAACCTCCCGTGGTGTTAATTTTTAAAAAGAGGCTGGATGAAAACTGAAATATACTGTAGGATGCTACTTCTGTCTTAGAGATAAGACAGATACCTTAAACTGGATGCAGTTCATGAACAAGCATCGTCCATCTGAGGTTATTTGTAGACATTTCAGAATGACTTCCATTAACTTTCAGACTTCAGTTACCTGGCTACAACTTGTGTGGAATGATTGATTATTCAGCACTGAAAATCAGAAATCTCTGCCTGTTGCATGACAGAATCTATTTGGAACATTAAGATGCCCATATATCCTTCCCCTAAAGCAGGGTTTGTTTCTCTGTATTGTGGATAAATCAAAATAAGGCTCAGAAAACTAAATGCAAATTTTGCCTTGTAGACATGTCTGGTGTGAAGAAAGCACTATGCTTGGCTACTCTATAGTACTTGCTGCTAAATGAAAACAAGTTTAGGCTATTTGGAAGCATGTGCAGAATTACTGAAAAGGGCAGAAAGCATTACAAATTTGCTATCAGAACAACAAAAATGCCAGAAAGAAGGAGTTAGAGGAATGGGTTTGGGCATTTATATTCTGAGGAGAAAGATGATAAAGCACAAGTGATATATTGGTACATTTGTCTGGTCTCTAAAAGACATAATGCTGAGGACAGCTGTTCAATGTCTTTATCCTATCTATTGTGTTTCCTGGCTCAGTTTGAACACAAATATCATATTCACGGATACGCCTTGCTGAATTTAATTGATGTAATCCTTACTGACTCCATTAAAGCAAAGAGAAGCAGTTCAGAAACAATATGTATATGCAAAGTAATCCATACTAACAGTCCTTCCTTCCTTCCTTCCTTCCTTCCTTCCTTCCTTCCTTCCTTCCTTCCTTCCTTCCTTCCTTCCTTCCTTCCAATGAAGCGTCGGAAATGGGGCCTAGAGAGCTGCTGGAGGTCCAGCCGATCTGAATCCGACCGGTTGCGGTTAAGAACCTACATTAGGTCTTATCTCGCAGCGATGAGGGCGGCGAGGTGCAATTACTTCTCTACCTTCATCGCGTCCGCAGATAACCACCCGGCCGCCTTGTTTAGGGTGACTCGCTCCCTTCTTAATCAGGAGGTGAGGGAGGATCCCTTGCAGGGTCGTGCAGAGGAATTTAGTCAACATCTGTCGGATAAAATCGCTCGGATTCGGACCGGTTTGGACTCCAGCTGGGCAGAGTCTGGCGATCAGGACACGGGCGGTCTTGTCAATGTTATCTGGGAGGAGTTTGATTCTGTGACCCCTGATGAAGTGGACTGGATTATGGGGAGGTTGAGCTCCACCACATGTTTATTGGATCCGTGCCCTTCTTGGCTGGTTTATGCAGCTAGGGAGAGGACACGAGGCTGGCTCCAGGCGGTTATATCTGCTTCTTTGAGTGAGGGTTATTTCCCCACCGTCTTGAAGGAGGCGGTGGTGAGACCTCTCCTCAAGAAGCCTGCCTTGGACCCAGCTGTATTGAACAACTTTCGTCCAGTCTCCAACCTTCGCTTTCTTGCGAAGGCTGTTGAGAGTGTGGTGGCGCATCAGCTCCCTCTGGTCCTGGATGAAGCGGATTATCTGGACCCTTACCAATCGGGTTTCAGGCCCGGGTACAGCATGGAGACGGCATTGGTCGCTCTGGTGAATGATCTCTGGAGGGCTCGGGATAGGGGATATTCCTCTGTCCTAGTCCTATTAGACCTCTTGGCGGCTTTCGATACCATCGACCATGGTATCCTGCTGCAGCGTCTCAGGGGATTGGGAGTGGGAGGCACAGTTCTTCAGTGGTTCTCCTCCTATCTCCTGGGATGCTCGCAGTCGGTGTTGGCAGGGGGGCAGAGGTCGACCCCTAGGACTCTCGCTTGTGCAGTTCCTCAGGGATCGGTCCTCTCGCCTCTCCTGTTCAACATCTACATGAAACCGCTGGGTGAGATCATTCGTGGTTTTGGAGTTGGGTATCATCAATATGCCGATGATACCCAACTTTTCATTTCGACCCCAAACCACCCCAGTGATGCCCTCGCTGTGATGTCCCGTTGCCTGGAGGCGGTTCGGGTCTGGATGGGGAGGAACAGACTTCAACTCAACCCTGACAAGACTGAGTGGCTGTACATTCCGGCATCCCGGGACATTCAAAATGTTCCATCTCTTTCTATGGGGGGTGAGCTCTTACCCCCCCGTGGATAGGGCTCGCAACTTGGGAGTCCTCCTAGATTCACGGCTTACTCTGGAAGATCATATAGTGGCCGTGACTAGGGGGGCTTTCGCCCAGGTTCGCCTGGTGCGCCAGTTGCGGCCCTATCTGGACCGGGATGCCCTGTGTACGGTCACTCATGCGCTCGTGACCTCTCGCCTTGACTACTGTAATGCTCTCTACATGGGGCTTCCCTTGAAGACCACTCGGAGGCTCCAACTGGTACAGAATGCGGCCGCGAGAGTTGTCTTGGGAGTTTCCCGGTACTCCCATGTTACACCTTTGCTCCGCGAGCTGCATTGGTTACCAGTTGTCTTCCGGGTGAGGTTCAAGGTCTTGGTCATGATCTTTAAGTCCTTACATGGCATGGGTCCGGGTTACCTCAGGGACCACCTGCTGCCGGCGTCAACTTCCCTCCGCCCAGTACGTGCCCACAGAGAGGGCCTCCTCAGGGTGCCTCTGGTCAGGGAATGCCGACTGGTGGCCCCCAGGGGGAGGGCCTTCTCTGTGGGCGCTCCGGCATTATGGAACCAACTGCCGGTTGAGCTCCGGATGGCATCAGACCTCCGAACCTTCCGCCGCGGGTTGAAGACCCACTTATTTGAATTAGCTGGTCTGGCCTGATGGGGGATTATGGGTTTTTAAATTGGTGTTTTTTACTATTTTATTATTGTTTTTTAACTGGGCACTGGTTTAATTTTCCTTTTAACTTTTGTATCGTTATATATATATGCCCTGTGAACCGCCCTGAGTCCCTAGGGAGAAGGGCGGTATAGAAATCAAATAAAACTAAACTAAACTAAACTAAACTTCCTTCCTTCCTTCCTTCCTTCCTTCCTTCCTTCCTTCCTTCCTTCCTTCCTTCCTTCCTTCCTTCCTTCAGAATTCCTGGGAGTATTTATCTGTCATTTTTTTTTTATATGGGCAGAAGAGTTTCAATTGCTTTCTGGGTACTCTTGAAAAATGACAAATTGCTTCAAATATTATTCTCCTGGTTGTCTGAGATAGTGTTCCAAACATACTGAAGTCTTTTATTGACTGTAAAGTGTGATACTAATTATCACTTAACACCTGTACAATGCTTTTCATCTTCAAAGCATTTTACAAACGTGACTAATTAATCCTCACTGCATCCCTAGGAGGTGTATATTATTATCCCCATTATACAGATGAGGAAACCATATAAAGTGCATCTCTAAAGACCACCAAGTGTGTCACCAATGCAGGAGAAGTTCCTCAGGAGTTACTCACTGTCAATCTTTTACTCAAGCTTCTGGGGCAAGCCTCTGTGAGTAATTGATCTCTCCATAGCCTCAATTTAACTAGAAACCAACCAGCCATTTTAAGAACACTGTTCTTTATATTCCTAATCCTCAGTCTGATGCACTAATGAGGGTCTCTCCAACTGCCTCAGAAATACATAGCACACTTCCAGCACATGCTGGAAACAGAAAAGGTGGAAATAAATCTAGGATACACATGTGCTAACAAAATCTTGATTAAACAAGATATTTTACACATGTGTAAAAAGATTTAGAACTTTCTTGGCTGTAAAGCTTTTCTAATCATTTTCTCTCCCCATAAATCTATCTCCCATTGTCAGTACAGCAGCTTCCGATTGGAAGATCTTTTTTCAGAATGTAAAAGTCCTGAGAATAACAACAAGAACATTGTTCTTGTGAAGAAAGGAGGATGAATGTCAGATTTAGAGTCTCTAGCTCTCACATCCTGAGTCTGATAAACAATGTTGGAGCCATGTTTGGGTACAAAATTGATACCCTTTGTCAGTGCAAGGAAGGGTCCTATAGTGTGCTTTGCTGGTAGCACTCTCAAATTCAGTTTGTTGCATTTCAGTTTGATGTCTTTCATCAGTGCCCTCTCCAGTAGTATTCCAGGTGAGTGGCTCTTCTCAGCTTAAAGTTCAAGCATCTCAGACAAAGGTGTGGTTGTGATATCCTGACAACAGGCTCTGCTTTATTTCTGAAATATCATCTCTGCATACTTTATTTTAATCCCAGTTGCTGGTCCATGATTCTCAGTCTATTTATCTATTTTATTGTATTCTACAGCATTAAAATTGTAGAATGACAATCAAGTACAGTTACTCCATTAGAGGGAAAGTCTTGTTCCAGTATATGATGTTTTCCTATTAATTGATTTCAGCCTAAGTCAATTTGATAAATCTACGTTCAGTTTGCAAAATGCTCTGTTCTTCTGTTTGAAAACCTAGCTGTGCCTGAGATAGGCTTAGTATTGTACTTAGTATTGTGTTTAAAGCCCTTCATGGCATGGGGCCGGAGTACCTTAGGGAACATCTGCTGCCGGCATCAAGCTCCCTGCGCCCTGTGCGTTCCCACAGAGAGGGCCTCCTCAGGGTGCCACCGATCAGGGAATGTCGATTGGTGGCCCCCAGGGGGAGATCCTTCTCTGTGGGCGCTCCGGAGCTGTGGAACCAGCTACCGGTAGAGCTCCGGATGGCGCCCGATCTTCGCTCCTTTCGCCGCGACCTCAAGACGTTTCTGTTTGTACAAGCCGGCCTAGCCTGATGGGGATTGGTGGGGTTTTTTAATTTTTTGTTTTAATTTTAAATTGTTGTTTTAGAATTTTATTCCAACTGTTTTAATATGGGCAATTATTTAATCTTGTTTTAACGTTTGTATGTAGTATTTTATTCTGCCCTGTGAACCGCCCTGAGTCCTCAGGGAGAAGGGCGGTATATAAATATTATTAAATTAAATTAAATTAAATTAAAATTTATCCTACATTTTTTTCCAAACCATTCTCATTTAATGAGGGAACCTTAGTGCTCTCTGAGCTTGCTTATTTTTTGCAGACATTTCATTATCCTAACTAGGTACCATCATCAGTGCTAGTAAGGAGTGTTATTTGCTGTTGGTTTATATTCTGGTGTCTTGCCTGTCTGGGTGGGGAGGGGGTGGTGTTAGGGATTCTTTGGCTGGGCTATTTACTGATGGCTCTGTGGCAGTTTCTTGATTGGGGTATTGCTTACTTGATTGTTGGTCTGAAGTTGACCTTGGAGTTAATCTATGCTGATCTGAGTGCTGATTATGGGTGGAAAGGTGCTGGAGTCTTTTTCCTCTTTGGGGCTGGTTGATTGTCTCTTTGCATAATTTATAGATGTTGTTAATGTCTATGTGTCAATTGATGGCTGATTTCTAGAAATTCCCTGGCATTTTTGGATTTGGCCTGATCTAGGACTGTCACATTTTCCCAGTTGAAACCATGGTTAAATCTGTCTATATGTTGTGAAATTAAAGAATTTTCATCATGCCTTTTGACTGCCAGTTGGTGTTCATGCATGTGTTCTGTCAGTCTTCTGCCTGTTTGTCCTACATAGTGTTCTCTAATTGGTCCTTTTTTATTATGGCAAAGGTGTCATCTATAATAAAATAGGACTGATTAGAGAACATGCCCAGAACCATCAATAACATTTTTAAAGGAATCCAGTTTACTAGAGAAGAATACAACAACTTGCTACCCTTCCTGGACATCCTGATCAATAGAGACCACAATAGCAAACTAAAAATGCAAGTCTACAGAAAAACCACCCATAATAACCAAGTGCTCCACTACCAAAGCAACAACCCATTTTCCCACAGGAGAAATTGTGTAAGGACTTTATTTAAATAAGCCCAAACTCAGTGCAGCAACCCAGAACAGCAGAAAAAGAAAATAGAGGATCTCTACAACACATGCCAACAAAATGGATCCATGCAACTTCATCAAAAAGTCCCTGACCACTCAACCAATACAGCACAGCCAACACAAACCCTAGAAAGAATTACATTGCCAAACATCTCAGAAACCACAAATACACTACAAACACATGGAATCAGCACAGCACATAAGCCAAATAAGTCTGTCAAAACATCCTAAGTAAACCAAAAGACTGAACAACCCCAGAAGAAAAAAATAGGATTCATCTACAACATACAATGTAAGAACTGCAACAACTACTATGTAGGACAAACAGGCAGAAGACTGACAGAACATATCCATGAACACCAACTGGCAGTCAAAAGGCATGATGAAAATTCTTTAATTTCACAACATATAGACAGATTTAACCATAGTTTCAATTGAGAAAATGTGACAATCCTAGATCAGGCCAAATCTAAAAATGCCAGGGAATTTCTAGAAGTCTGGCACTGACAAATCAGCCATCAACTGACACATTGACATTAACAACATCTATAAATTATGGAAAAACCAAATGAACCAGCCCAGCACTCAGATCAGCATAGATTAACTCCAAGGTCAACTTCAGACCAACAATCAAGTAAGCAATAGCCCAATCAAGAAACTGCCACAGAGGCATCAGTAAATAGCCCAACCAAAGAATTCCCCAACCATCCAGATAGGCAAGAGACCAGAATATAAACCAACAGCAAACAACATTCCTTACTAGCACTGATAATGTTATGGTAATGAAACATCTGCAAGAAAACAAGCAAGCTCAGAGAATACCATGGACCCCTCATTTCAACCCTAAACTACAAATATTCTCCTTCATTGGTATTCTCATTTAATTTTGGTGGACATAGGTTAATTTTAGATATTTTGGGAATGGCAAAATAATTTCAGTGAACCTTTTATGGTGCCTGAAGGCAGGACAAGAAGCAAGGGATGGAAACTAATCAAAGAGAGAAGCAACCTAGAACTAAGAAGAAACTTCCTGACAGTTAGAACAATTAACCAGTGGAACAACCTGCCTCCAGAAGTGGTGAATGCTTTAACACTGGAAGTTTTTAAGAAGACACTGGACAGCCATTTGTCTGAAATGGTATAGGGTTTCCTGCTTGAGCAGGGAGTTGGACTAGGAGACCTCCAAGGTCCCTTCCAACATTATTATTATTATTATTATTATTATTATTATTATTATTATTATTATTATTATTATTATTATTATTATTATTATTATTATTATTCAGAGATAAAGATGGAATGTTACTGGATCTGAGAAACCTGAAAGCCTGTACTGAAACCACCAAACACAGAGACAACTCAAATCACAACTCATTTAGTGTAGGGAAGTCATTATAATTAAATAAGAAGAGACTGGACAGCTACTTGTCTGAAATAGTATAGGGTTTCCTGCCTGAGTTCTAGTCACCACAAGATTAAAAAAAAAGATGTTGAGATTCTGGAAAAAGTGCAGAGAAGAGCAACAATAATTAGGGACCTGCAGGTTAAACATATGAAGAACAGTTGCATAAATTGGGTATGTCTAAACTAATGATAGATGGACTAGAGTTGACATGATAGCAGTGTTCCAATATTTGAAGGGGTCAAACTATTTTCCAAAGCACCAAAAGGCAAGAGAAGAAATAATGGATCGAAATTAACCAAGCAGAAAAAGTAAATCTGAGTGTCATCTCTATCAAATCTAGAGCCTCATTTTTCTTATATTTCTGTTAAATCAGGGGGAATAATACCATGAGGAAATTCCTCCCAGGTGGATTTTTTCAGATAAGGAAATTGGAACAACCAGATAATTGAGAGAGTGACAGAGAAATGTGAACCAACATCATCTTGTTATGTTAAGAATAAATAAGTTCAAAAAACACCTCCAAAAGGACTTCTAAAGCACCTTGAGAATAAAGAGGAAATTAGAGGCTGCTTTTTTCAAGAGAGAAAAAAATATCAAGACTTGAAAGGCAAATATTGGCACAAGTTTAGATGAGACAGACTGCTTAAGCTTCATAGCCATGCAGGAATGAAATAAATCTTATATATCACGATGTCTAATTTTAATAACAAATGCAAGTCTGATAGTTACCAAACTTAAAAAGGGTCACTAAGAAATAAAAAAGAGGGCACAGCAGGCTCAGTGGGGAAAAAAAGATTTAGAAATATATAGAAAAAATATTTTCCCAAACTGCCTAATGGCTACTGATACTATTAAGTAGCTGGAACTGGCTCAGAAGACCTACCTCTTTAAAAGAGAGGAATACTCCTTGTTCCTCCATTTCTCTGTCCTCATTGTGCACTTCCTCAGCACACCACCTAGAGTCCATCTGATTAACCTGTAAACATTAATCATTAATTCATAAACATTATTCCATTATTCTTGGAAAGCATCTTATTTCAGCCTTACTTATACATACTTATACATACAGTATACATACATTCTTCATGTGTAGGAGTTAAGTCATACCCAAGACTGATGCTTTTGCATATTTCTACTCACAAAAGATTACTGTATTTTGCCTAGTAGAAACAGACAATTAGTCACTGGCTGACATAAGTAATGATTTTGGGGGACATTAAAGAAATGTTTGCCCTCACGTGGCTGCTTGTCTCAATAAAATTCTCCATCCTTCTAGAAATTGGATTTTACATTGCTTATTTATGTTTTGTTGCAACTTTTTTTTAATATATCAGGCATTAGATCAGAAAGAAAAATGAAATTAACTCTTTCACTTACCAAAAGAGGATATCATCACCACAATAGACCATAAGTCTAGGATTATATACCAGTTCAAGAGCTACCACAGATATAAACTAGCCCATTTACTTCAGCCACCAAGATATTATATTTCCTTTTCAAATTACCATTTTTATTAGTTAACAATATAAAATACAAAAATACAAAAGCAAAAGGGCAGGAAAGGGACAAGGAAAAGTGTATAAAAGAAGGGAGAAAGGAAAAACAAAGGCATTGACTTCTGGCTACCCCATTTGCTTCAGCCACCAATCAGAAGCAGAAAATCACTAGTGAACAGACTTCCTGTGCCTTTTATTTATCCAAGATATGTTAGTCGTATGCAACATTTAACTGTAATTAATAAAGGTTGTGGACCTTTTCAATCCAACAATTACATGCTTGATTTCATCATCCCAATTCATCATATTTTTAGAGCACTTCATTCACCATAGGAATCTTTTTATTCTTTTTTCTTTTTTTAGGAAACTACGTGAATGTGGTCTGCCAATAAGCTTTTCTTTTAAGTAAAAGAAAGAAAAATTAATATTTAACCAGATGATTACATCCTGTCTGCTTCATTAATTTTTTATTAATCCTGTGAAAACATTGTTGATGGAAATCATATTGACAGTTGCAAAAAAAAGTCTTCTGGTTAATGGAGTCTCATTCTGTGTAACGTGAAGCATTTTTAGTACCTTTTTAAATAAATCTCTATGTAGATTTTAAATGCTATCAGCATTAAAGAATATTTCTACTCGTCATTCTGATGTATAGTTGAATGGGACATTATGGTTCATTTCCTCAATTCTGGATCCACTAGATTCTCCTCAATGGATGAGGAGCTTATTTGTGCAGCCTTGGTGGAGCAGTGGGCTAATGCCTCCTTAAGTAACACCAGCTGCCTGCAATTAGTGCAGGTTCGCATCCCACCAGGCTCAAGGTTGACTTCCATCCTTCTGAGGTAGGTAAAATGAGGACCCAGATTGTTGGGGGCAATTAAGCTGACTTTGTAATAATGCCGATTGGGGGTGTGTGTGAAAGCCCTAATAAGCAGGCATATACATAGAATGAAGGCTACTGCTAAGCTTGTAAGCCGCCCTGAGTCTTCGGAGAAGGGTGGGATATAAATGGAATTAAAATAAATAAAATAAAATAAAATAAAAATTTGAAGGCCTCACACCATTCCATATGTCAGAGTATTTGACTGAATGTCTATGGAGATTCTCAGTCATCCAGTTCATAGTTATCCCAAAGATGCTTCTTTTCATGAGGCAACTGGACTTTCTTGTTTTTCTTTGAAGATGTTTCACTTCTCATCCAAGAAGCTTCTTCAACTCTGACTGGATGGTAGGGAATGGAAAGATTTATACATCTAAATTTTATAATATAAAATATAAGATTTACAAATCTTTTCATTCCCCACCATCCAATCAGAGCTGAAGAAGCTTCTTGGATGAGAAGCAAAATGTCTTCAAAGAAAAATAAGAAAATCCAGTTGCTTCGTGGGGAAAAATAAAAGCATCTTTGGGAGTATTTGACTGGTGGTACAGTTAAGACAATCCTCCTGATGTCAGCCTGAACTTCCTTTTTTTTTAAAAAAAAATAAACTACTGTGGAAACAAAGAATAAGTGCACTTATGCCAGGGGTGTCAAACTGCTGGCCTGTAGGCCGGATGCGTCACACGGAAGCCATGCCCACCCGATTGCCAGCAATGGCAAAACAGTTCTGATACATTGCGCGGTGTCACGTGATGTTATGAGTTTGACATGTCTGACTTACACTCTTCATATATTTGAAGCAAGTGTACTGTATATATATTCCTTTACATCTTTTCAGTAAGTTAAATTTATCCACATCCTTTATCTCTTCTGTGTACAGCTTGGTTCCCAGATCTTTACCATCTTGGCAGCCCTTTGAACTTGCTGTAATTTGTCATTGCCTTTTTAAACTTTTTGAACAGAACTAGATACAGTACACCAAGTGGGAAATAATTGGACAGAATACAATGAAGATCATACTTACCATGATCTAGATTCTATCTACCTGCTAATGAATGTACTCCAAGATAGCATTTACCTTTTTAGCAGCTGATTCACACTGCTGACTCATATGTATCTTGTTGTCAGCAAGGACACCCAGCTCTCATTGTACTGTTTTGTACTATTTCCAAGACTCATCATCACGTACTATATTTGCATTTTACATTTTCATGTGCAGATGCTGAACTTTACAATCCTATTTGCTAAGTGGAATATATCATTGCTTTCAGGAGCAAAGTAGGTCAGAATTAAATACCATCAATGACTGATGTCCTAGGAAAACTTTACACAATTTGCACACAATTTATCTAAATGGACCCTTCCCTTATTTGATAGCTAGGTATGTCATAGATAGATAAGTAGACAAACAGACAGATAGAATAGATAGAAGGCAGGCAGGCAGGTAGACGGACTTTTATAGTCATTTGTCCTTTCATCCAAGACATTGTTATTAGCCACTCTACCTGTCTTTGTATCAGTTGTAAATTTTGTTAAATATTGCCTCAGTTCCCTCATCCAAGTCATTGATTAAAATATTGAGCAGGTATGGGCCTAGAACACAGAATCATGACACTCTATTAAATGCTTTCCTCCACATGGTACTAATATTGATACTCTAGACCAGGGGTGTCAAACTCAATTTCATTGAGGGCCGCATCAGCATTGCGGTTGCCCTCAGGGGGCTGGGTGGGCGTGGCCTTCTGGGTGGGTGTGGCTAGAGTGCGTATGGCCTACTTGGTGGGCGTGGCCAGCTCTACATCATTCGCATCAAGGGTGCCTATGGGGGCCTGGGCAGAAGTGGGACAGCTCTGAGGGTCTCTGGCAGGAGGAGGGTCTCTGGGCCAGGGCCAAGGCAGTGGGGGCTGTTCCCTCACTGTTTCCAGGATGGCTTCGCGGGCCGCATGAAACCACTTCACGGGCCAGATCCGGCCCCCGGGCCTTGTTTTTGACATGTCTGCTCTAGACTATAGTTACTCATTCAGCTGCGGGTCAGTCCAACAATAGTATTGTCTAGTTCATATTTTAACATTTTATTGGGGATAATTCCATGAAGTTCTCTGTCTGAGGCTTTGCTGATATCCAGGTACACCACTCCAGTGGCAGTCCTCTCATCTACTAAGTCATTCTATCAAAGAAACTGATTGAACGTTTATAAAATTGACTTTATTCAAAAATTTATTTAAATAAGGTAAAAGATAATATTGTTTTATTGAAAATAAAATAAATCTACAAAATAAATTAAGCTGTTTTGAGCTCAAAATGAAGTACTCATGTTCTGAGAATTGTCCTGCTTTGGACTGTTGTTATTTGTGGAAAACAGTTTGTTTTAACTGTGGAAAATATTTGGAATTTCGAGAGTTAAAAACATTATGGATAGTATAATCCCATTGGGACACTTCTTTCTTTAATAATGCTACTGTGTACTTTCCTTTTAATTAGTTTTTAGTGAAAGACTATAAAGCTGATTAGGATGAGGGAAAAGAGAGAAACATGTGTTTTCCTTACCAATTCTACTTTTAATTCATCTCTTTCAGATTAGGTAAATTTCTGTGTAGTCCTCAATCCCCAGAAATCTCCTATCACTTCTGGTATCAGAGACTTTGAAAAGACTATTGTTTGAATCCATTAAAACATCCAGATAAATGGTTATCAACTGTCTGCATGAATACATTCAGTGAAATGTATCTCTTTGGGTAATTAGTTCCACTGTCAAATTCCTCTTATTATTGTGTGTGTGTGTTCAAATCAGTGCTGACATTTGGCAAATGCCTGGACAAGTCTCTGTAGTTTTCTTGATGAGATTTCAGAGGTGGTTTGCCATTGCCTACTTCTAAGGACTGAGAGAGAATAACTATACTTCCACTGATATACCCTGAAATGACATTCACTATTTTTGCAGCAGCAACATACTCTTGGCTCATATCAAGTTTGCAATAAATTCCTGTTTCAATATACTTTTTCCAAGTACCATTATCAGCTGGGAATAATCCTTCTTAAATCTCTACATTTTAAAGTAAGAACATTGCACATTTCTGTTACATTTCATTTTACTACACTACACATCCTCCTCACAAACAGTTAAATTTAAGTAATTTAAAATACAAAACTGCAAATTCTCAAATTCATGTTTTATTGTGGCTGGCATTTTTCCCCCTCTGTGAATTTATTGCAAATGTACAATTTATTATGAACACTGAAATACCCATTACATGAAAGAGAATAAATTTTAGGTATGCTTCATAATGATATAATACACATTACCTTGAACCTAGGAGCCAATGGCATCCACAGTAAATCACAATACATGGACCTTATGCCAAACAACTTTTGTCAAATATCTGATACAGTTACATAAAATTTAGCATTTGCATCATTATATTGTGAGTCGTATGCTATCAGTTGACTTTCTTGCTCCCCTTCAGGATACCCATGATAAAAAAGGGATTAATAGATTGGTAATTTAAAAATAATGTAATTGATACAATTCTATTGATACCTAGCCATTTGTATCTCAATTATTCTACTAAAAGAAAGAGAGAGGGGAAGAGGGAGAGAGGGGAAAGGCAGAAGTATTTTATAGAAATAATTGTGAATCACTCATACTGATTCAGATGCTGATGTCGGGACTGTGGTCATTGTTACATGTTTTTTTCCCTGGTGATCATTGAGTCCTGAGTTGTGTGGGCTTAAGTTCCAGGACTGGCTGCGCTTTGGACTAAGTGAAATCAACTTAGGACTGCCTCTGACCTCCGTTCATTTCACCGGGACCTAAAAACTTGGCTCTTTGAGCTGTCTGGCCTAGACTGAGGGGTTTTTAATTGGGTTTTAAAGTTTTAACTTTTGGGCTTAAATTTAATTAATTGTTTTAAATTTATTTATTTTTTGTATTGTATGGTTTTAATTGCCCTGTAAACCGCCCAGAGTCCTATGGGAATAGGGCGGTATATAAGTCAAATAAATAAAATAATAAATCAATCAATCAATTCTATTCCACTGACTCCAAAAGACAATGATGTTTATATGAAGTTTTCAGTAAATGGTTCTTCAGAAGGCCTGTCATTATGCAAAAGACTGAAGAGCATACAGTTATCCACTTCCATTTCCAAAATAATAATACAAATAATTTTAGAAATGGTTTCTGGAATTGTAAATGTAGAATGTTTCCAACTTCATTTCTAATTAGAACACTATAAAGAATAAAGCTTTAAAGTTTAGGGTTAGTTATTAAAACAAGCTGTAATATGCCAACATCTATTTTATGATCAGAGGAAAATATGCTTCTTTCTTTTAGCTTCTCCTGACAATATTAAACCTGACATAACACAAGAACAGGACAAGTCCAATACTGCAAACAATGTTATGTTTTATTATCTGTAATATTTGCATATTGCAGCAAGCAATTACACCAGAATCATGCAGAGTCCAATCTCCACAGTGTAATGACTTCTTGATTAGCTGTCTTTAGGTGATGAATGCAAAGACTTCTTCGCCTTAGAGTAGTGCAGGAGACATTTCTTCTTAATATCTGAATCTCTTCCCCCTTTCTACTTGTAAAAGATAGATTAAAAGTATAAGGTTTCCACCCATCATTTCATTATCTTTTCAACCTTGCCTGCAGAGGTCAAAATATGTGCCTGTACATAAGGAAATCTGTTTCTGTCTTGGTTGTGGGAGATCTCATTTGAAACTAAGTGACAACAATAATATTGGTTAAAAGCAGTGGTGGGATTCAAATAATTTAACAACCAGTTCTCTCTGAAATTACAGAACCCTTTAAGAGGCGCATGAGTAAAAACCAAGCTAGGGTGGAGGGGAGCTGCCCCAAGAACCTCAGACCTGCTTACTTCAGGGTCCCTTTACCCAGGCCACTCCCTGCTCAGTGACCTTCCCCTACCAGTTCAATGACCCAGCTTCCTGGCCGCCTCTTCCCTTTCACTCCCCTCCCGATCCAGACTGCCATGCTTTGCAGGATGGACCTGACCTAGTCCACTTCCACCATTTCAGAGCCAGGGAGGAGTGATGGCAAAAGGCTCTGCCATCACTATGCAACAGCTGCAACTGCCACTGGAGGGGCTTTATTCAGTCCCTGGAGTCCCTGCTTCACTCCGCAAATCACCTGCCTGGTGGCAGCTGCCATCTCCTTCTCCTCTGCCAACTCTTCTGTGCCTTGCACTGTGACCAGGGAGGTGCCACCTTCCATTGCCAGCTCCCTCCACCAGCCCTGGTATCTTCAGCCAGCCCTCTGTCGCCACCACTCCACACCTGCTTGCATGAAGCAGCAGACCACGTGGGCTGACTTCTTCCCAGCCAAGAAAGAGAGAAAGGGAGAAAGGCAGCTTACAGTAGATTCCTTCATCTCCCTGGGTGTCCTTAAGTCTTCCTTCCTTCCTTCTGCTGGTCCACACTTTCTTGCTGCCCTGCATTGGTCAGCATCTCCCTTCTCTGTTCTGGAAATGGCAGCTCCATTTTCTGCCACTTTTCTCCCAGAAGAGACGTGTCATATGGAAGGACACTAAGCTCTGGGAAAACTACTCCAGCTGGGATAGGAAGGCCAGGCTCCCCTTCCCCGATGTTCTGCAAAGCCCTTGAGGAGTGAATCCATTTCCTGCAAGTTTAGCCTTAACACCCACTTTGGACAGCAAGCAGAAGAGCTCTGCTCTTTTTCTCCAGGCCCTTTGAAATTGCCCCCCAACCCCATCCTTTTGCTTTTTTGCCTTAAAATCCAGAGCAGACACTCAGCTTCTTACAAAAATCATACCGGTAGCTACTGTATCCTCAGCTGATCAGGAGGAAAATGTGTCAGCTCTGGACTTTAGGGCAGGAACGTGAAGGGAGGTGGACAATTTCAAAGGGCCTGGAGAAAAAAAGATCTTTTTTCTGTCTGAAGCAGGTGCTGAGGCCAACCCTGCAGGGAGTAGATCCGCTTCTCAAGGGCTTTGCAGAACCATCAGGGAAGGAGAACGTGGTCTTCCTTACCCAGCTCCAGCTGGCATAGTTTTTGTGGAGCTTAACAACCTTCCATATGAAGTGTCCTTCCTTTCCTCCCTTCTGCTAGGAGGAAAGCAGCCAAAAACAGGGCTGCCGTTTCCAGAGCAGAAAAGGGAGACATCGGGCAATGCAGGGCAGTAAGAAAGCGTGGGCAAGAAAATGCGGTGATGGTGATAGAGGGCTGGCATAGGGATACCAGGGCTGGGAGATGGAGGTGGCAGGGGAAGCTTGTGCAGATTTATCATAACCGGTTGGCTGAACTAAAAAAAAAAGTATCAGTTCTGCCAAATTGGTGTGAACCAGCTGAATCCCACCACTGGTTAAAGACATGTTCAGTTCTCTGCTTACATAAATCAAATCATATCTACAGCTGAATTATATAGGTTCTTCCTTCATATAGGTCGTCCCAAGTCATTTGTTAAATATCAGATATGCTGGCCTCCCGTCTCAGCACAAATCACTGTTTGATGGACAAACATCTTTATCATTGTCCTAAATATTTATTTATTTATTTATTTTAATTCCATTTATATCCCGCCCTTCTCCGAAGACTCAGGGCGGCTTACAAGCTTAGCAGTAGCCTTCATTCTATGTATATGCCTGCTTATTAGGGCTTTCATACACCCCCCCAAGCGGCATTATTACAAAGTCAGTTTAATTGCCCCCAACAATCTGGGTCCTCATTTTACCTACCTCGGAAGGATGGAAGGCTGAGTCAACCTTGAATACCAATTATTGTGTTACAAACTGATATGTCTTATGATTCAGCCATGCATTTTGTAAACCATGCTTAGTCTACATTGTATTAAGCACCAGTGACTTCCATCACATTTAAACTTCCGCTATTTTTTTTTATGTTATTGTTAAAAAAAAAAATCTGAGCTAGGAAATTTTAATGTCATGCTTCTTCGGGTAGATATTAACCTACTATATTATTTATACTTTATTTATTTTTTCTTGTTTGTGTGTTTGTTTCAGTAAAGTTGTAAAAGAAACACAATGGGCAGGCTAGGCTTTTCTATCATGATGAGGATGATAGAAGAAGGAGCTCACATCTCAAATGTCTGCCAATTAAACTATCTAAAGAGAGAGAGATTGTCAGAGGATAATGGATAAGGAAACTTAGCTCATGGCTATGGGTCTCTGTGGGGTAAAGAATAGCATCAAAATCTTCAAGACCTAACAGGTCAATCAAAGCTCCACTCCTTTTTTACATGTGTGTGTATATCAGGACTTCAGTCATCACCTCAAGCCAGGATTCTTGTAGTTTTTAACTCCACATGTAGACATCACATTTATGTCCCAGAAAAGAATTCCAATGTAAGAATGCCTGAATTATTTTCAGTATGAGACCTTTTATTAGGAAAAGTGGCAAATCTCTTCTGGAATTATTTAGTTGTTTTTTTTCATAACTTGGAAATTAAAAAAAAACTAGATTAGATACAGAAAATATTCTGCATTTATAAAAATTACAAATAGATAAAATTATAAATGCTTATGTTGTTTGACTAGGCAGATTTTTCCACCAGATTTCTATTCATTAAGAGTTTCACCACTTGCTTGATCTTTAAGAATTCCTGGCTCTTAAAGCTCATGAATCAATGTTTGCAAATTAGTATGCAAATTGCCACCTTTATTCCCCAGTCAACTTTCTCACTTCTATTCCTACCTATGCATCATCAAAACCATGGGAAGTAAAATGTGACTTACACTCATGGTTGGAATAAGTTTCAAGGGGTTACTATACTATGAGAGTTGTAGAGGGTAGAAAATCAATATTGTGATCCATCAAGGGTTTATGCTTTTGCTTGGCTGACACTGTTAATTCCTGTGTTCTCTTTGAAGTAATGCTCTGGAGCTTGATACGATCATTCACTGCTTGCCACCTAGAGTAGGAACAAAACCTCCAAATGTAGTGTTTGACCTTTCCCACCAAGCAACCACCTATCCCCTCATTTTCATAATGATTATTTTTCTGGAATAGTTATATTTTGCCAGGCTCTTCAACAAAACAAGACTAGAATTGAAGTTCATATACCGCTACATCAAGCACGAATAATTTTAGCAAAATCAAAAAATATTGGTGATTTTGCCCCTGTATTTTTCACCTTTTACAACAAGATAAAGAATACTTTATGTATTTTAATGATGTATTAATTCTAGTTTAATGCAACTATGATTATAAAACTTTGTGTGTTGGAGAAGGGGAGGGAGAGGAAGAGGAGGAGAGGGAGAGAGGGAGGGAGAGGGAGAGGGAGAAAAAGATTAACACCCTTGGGTTAATGAAACTGAGAAATAAGTCCCGTGGTGGCATTATGACATTGAAATTAATGAACCAACATTTAAAATGCAAGATACTGATATCACATTAAGAGTTTACAGCTTTATGTGTGTATCCTTTCAAATTACAAATCAGTGCAAAGTAAACACAATATACTGTACATGGGATGCTTATGAACAATTCTGAGAGTGGATTTATTTATTTTTTTCTTATTCTATCTTCTATTCTATTTTGGATTTTACTATTATTCTAAGTAATTCATTTTTTTAAAGAGATTATGTCTTCATTGTGTGAGTTTTCTATTTTGAACAACAGACAGACAAATAATTTATCATGCAAGTATTCAGTCTCAATAGCAGTGTGAGTTATCTTTCCACCTGAATATTTTGGTAAAAACATTGATATACAAGCTAGATCATAACAGCCCAAATCAGGTGATACATCCTAGTAGGATAAGGGAATAAAAGGCATAGGATTGGTCAAGCTAACCTTGTCATTAAAATCCCAACATGGAAGAACTCTATGTTTCAAATATTTGACTTTTCCATATCCAGCTGGAAGATTTGCCGACTGTATATCTATGCTTGTCAGTGTGTAAGTGGGTTATGGTAAATTGTGAGTTATGGTAAAACATTGTTTTCATTCATATGGAAAACTTATTTCTGGTTAAATGGCTATTACAAATTGAGTCCCTTGTTCAGCATGATGATTTTTTTGATAAATCTGGCACACATGATTACATGTGTTTAACATGTATATTGCTAGCATTTCACTGCATCACTGCTGTTGTATATGCTGCTTGGCTAGTGCTATGGATTACAGCTCTGCTGATGATTGCTGTTTCTTATTTATTTCAGGACTGTGCAGTTGGTTTATTTTATTTTTATTTTTAAATTCAGAGTCTGATGTAATATTCATGAAACTTGGCTGCCAGGGTGTGATTTCTATTCTGAGAAATGAAATGACTAGTATTTGCCTCAACTTTAGTTTGTCATTAATACATAAGTGATCTGTTTTCTATTTCGAAATCTTATCCATTTAGGAAGCAAAGCGGTAAAGTCTTACATTTGCTATTTTTCTTCCTTAACCATTTCTACTTGCCACAATAATTATGTGATTGAAATAAAACAAGACTAAGTGTAAAAGTGAAAAGAACTCTAATTAAAATTACCATCAGCTAGTGGAAATACCCTTAAATGGTTTTCATCAAACTCTTTTTCTCTATCACATACATCTCCATGCTAGATAATTACATTTTAACAATCTTTCCTCTTTGACTTGCTCTCTGTCTGAGAAAATATCTGTTTTTACTTGACTTCTACCACCTACACTGCCTCTTCAGTACTGCATCGTGCTGAACTTATTTGGATGGGAATTCTTCACAGCAAGCTCCTAATATTTATAACCTTGAGGTTGTCTTTGATCCTAAATAATCTCTTAATTACCATTTTAGTTACACTAGGAGATATATATATATGTGTGTGTGTGTGTGTGTGTGTGTGTGTATACACACACTAATTATAGATGGCTTATTACAGATTTGTTGTTCATCAGCTGTCCAGAACACTTGCTTACATAGAATACCTCAAATATGCTCCAGCAACCTTGTATATTCATTGCTAATTCTTTTCATACAAGAGAAGAATGGCATTTAATTTTTATTTAGGAATTTCTAACATCAGCAGTTGTTGCAATGAGTCCTTGATCCATTCCTTCGTTTAGCAAAGTAAATGGGCTAGAATTGGTGTCCTATCAAATTTTGTGACAATATAGGAAAATGCTACAGTATATACTACAGTTGGTAATGATATTTATTCTGTAGCCTGAGATACAGCAAAAAAGCTTCTCATATTAGCTGTTTTTGTCAGTTCTCTGACCAATAGCAAAGGAACAAATATCTCTTCCAAGGCGTATAGGATTTTGTTTGTTTGTCTATCTAGAGTTTTCAGGCTACTATAGTACCCCAAAAGTAGCACTTAAGAACTACATATGTGTCCTGCTAATAGCTTGGGACCCCAGAAAGACTATAATGAATGATTATGGGATTACACAGAATGCAAGTTACTAATTAAAACTTTCCCTATTTATTTATCTTTTTTTTTTGTCTCTTGTTTTAGGTCTGCACAAAGGGAAGTAAGTTTCTCCATTGGTTTTAAAGAGTTAAAATGGCTTCACTGAAATGCAGTTGTAGGGACAGTCATTTTTTTTATTGTTAAATCTATAACTAGTTTAAGCAACATCTGCTTAGAAGAGACGAGAGGAAATTACATGGATTTATTACTTATTTTTAAATATTGATGTACTGCTTATTTATGTAATTTAATCCTCAAGAAGTTTACACAGAATCATAAAACATTCTATTTAATATAACGTCAAAATTGCTAAGAATTAATACATGGGCAATAACTTTGTTGAAGTTATTAAAAATACCTTTATATTAAATTAATATGGTATGTTTGTATTGATCTACCAATTGGCATCCAATTAATTTTATTTCAGTTTACCTGTGATTTCTTTCAGTTATAGATTTATTCATAGATCTTGAAAACAATGCACATCTTAGCAAAGATATAAATGAAAATAATCTAATGATGTAATAAAATTTGGAGTAGGGCAGTAATTCTGATGAGGTATCCTGCAGCCCACAGAGATAACTTAAAAACAATAATTAATACAGATTGTATGTCCCTTCTTCACACAGATCTTATTGATGTTTCCATATTTTTCCTGATTTTATTAATGCAGAAAATATTGCATTTATTATATATCCAGTGGATCATTTTAAATATGTATCTGTTCCTGTGGATCTTTACTGTCAAATGAATTTCTTACATTTGGTATCAAGTAACATTTAATTTAGATGTTCAAAAATATAGATTATTGGATCTAGAGAGTTATACCTTGGCCATTAATGAGTGCTGAAGTGACATATGGTTGATTTTATTGTTTGCAGAATATTTTTTCTGCCACTGAAAATAACTATTAAAGGCAATCAAATACTTCCCAGTGGCATAAAAAAAATCATTACTTTCTATGACTATATTGTGTTTTATTCAAAAGGCACTGTTAAGGAGCACTGAAGACTTTTTGAGTTAGTTCACCATAATCTGTTAGGCTACCACTTCATAGATTAACAGAAAGATGTATTTGTGTTGTCAAGGTAATATTGTTCTGGCGGTGCTCTATTGGTATAGGGTTAGGCAGGTGGAATGAAAGCTATGAATTGATTTTCATCAGAAGCAAGAATTTGAACATGCAGGTTTCTTTATTAAGCAAACAGCAGTGTCACTATTTTTTTTTATTTTGTGTTGAGCAAGTTCATTTAATGCAAGAATGCTGACAGAAGACCACAAATGATATTAATAATCTCAATCTTGTCACTTTTTCCCCCCTCAAAAGCACATCTTTTTGCCTACCTGTTTGTTGATTTCACTTTGTGGCTTTTCCAAGGAGTCAGATGGTAACAGGTCTTTTCACCTTTTCCTGTCTGTGCTTTTTAGTAAATTAATTTGAACTGGCACATGCTATTCAATTTAATTTAATGACTGACAAGAGGGGGAAAAATGCAGGATTTTACTTGCACTCCTCGCACCTCATCCTTTTATGATACCTTTTCATAACCACACATCTAATTAGCTAATAAGGTAAAGAGACTTCAGAAAAAAAAATCATGGAAAAATATATTCTTAAAACCCAGTATACATCCTGGAGTTTTCTCAGGTGGAAAAATAGTGTTTAAGATAATCAAACTAAGCAGACAGCATTCTAAATTAGGCTTGGATAATTATAAATTTACTGGATCTACAGTATTATATATTGTTTAGTCTATGAAATGTATTGTAAGTATTTTTTCTATCCTTCTATTCACCAAGCATCAAAAACCATCAGTAGGATGGAATAAAAAAACCTAGTTAATTAGCATTTGGAATACAACTTAATTAGGTCTTAATAAAGGATAGTACATCCAGAAATCAATTTACTTATTCTTCTTAATAAGAATAGCTAATTAGTGGATAAATTGCCACAGCTCTTCATCCACGCTACAGTTCTGAATACCCATACAAAGATAATCTGGCAGAAATTTTCCACACTCTCTCTCTTATTGGATTAGATTTTTTTTTTTACCAAAAAAACCCTTTGAAAAACAAGCTGTACTGCATTAGAAAAAAAGAGAGTATAATTTATAGGGAGCTAAGGCTTCATTTAGGCAGAACTACAGCTGAAGTGATGTTGTCAGGTCACATGCCTGATAAAAGCAAACAGGATCTTTCCTTTTACCTGGCGTCATATTGCTTGTACTGCAATGAAATATCTGTCCTTCAAATCATTTCTCTCTTATCTGTTCTGTGGTATTTCACAGATTGACATATTTGTTCTCTTTTATCCAGGCTTATATTTTAGGAAAGCCTTGTTGATTGGCAATTTTTTTTCTTATACAAATCTCTCTTTTTTAAGTATATGAACTAAACGTATATTAGGAATCAAGTGGAAGTGAATTTTTTGTACTGCAGCTGCACAAACATTAATATGCATGAACTTTCTGATTTCTAAGGCATTGCAGCCAGTGAAGATGTAAGACAAGGAAGGAGAAATGAATACATATACATATGTATAAATAGTATTGAATAGGGCATTTTAAAAAAGTAGAAGATTAATTGCAACACATGCAATTTAATATGGTAATATGCTGGTCAAGCCCACTCTGATTTGTCAAGACATTTGGTGTCTTGTGTTGTGCTTAGCAATAGCCCTTAGCACTTATGTGCTACATATGTGCTTCTTATATATTCCTGGATATTGCAGAGCACTTTATTTTTAGTTACTTGAACTACTTAAATTAAAAATTTTGTATTTTTTTTACATCTTTTCTTTTTCTTTTTTCCTGTTTTTCTTTCTTCTTTCTTTCTTTCTTTCTTTCTTTCTTTCTTTCTTTCTTTCTTTCTTTCTTTCTTTCTTTCTTTCTTTCTTTCTTTCTCTTGATGGGTTCCATCTATCGGAACTATGAAAAGTGGATCGAGTCAGGCTTCTTCATTATGACCACAATCAAGATACTTCTCAATATATGGGAACTTGGTGGAGCAGTGGGCTAATGCCTCCTTAAGTAACACCAGCTGCCTGCAATTAGTGCAGGTTCACATCCCACCAGGCTCAAGGTTGACTCAGCCTTCCATCCTTCTGAGGTAGGTAAAATGAGGACCCAGATTGTTGGGGGCAATAAGCTGACTTTGTAATAATGCCGCTTGGAGTGTGTGTGAAAGCCCTAACAAGCAGGCATATACATAGAATGAAGGCTACTGCTAAGCTTGTAAGCCGCCCTGAGTCTTCGGAGAAGGGCGGGATATAAATGTAATAAAAAAAAAACACTTCATAGATAAACTTTGTGAAGGAACAAATGTCTGTAATTAAATGGGTTTATTAGAAGGTGCAAATCAGTTCCTCCACCTCCCCCATCACAATAAGTAGCTATTAATGGTCCAGCAAGAAATAGAAAAGTAGCAATGATACAAAGAAACAAACCTCAACCCTATTATCCTATTATCAAATGTTACCTTTGGGCAGGTGGACAAGGCATGATAATTGTTCTTCCTTTGGAGGATTGGTTAAAAAAGAATCTTGAGAAGTGAAACTAAATAATGGTCTTGAAAGCACCTAAGAGAAGTAAACAAATAAATTAATGAAGAGGTCATAAAAAGAAATTGGGCCCTGGCACTCATTCATGACATTAAAGCAAAACCTCCACAAGCTTTCCCATGTGATTCTTTCTTGAAGAGCAGGACTTTTAAAATGTTTCTTTCTTGGGGGATGAAACTGTTCTATTTTTCCATCCCATAAAACTATCCATCTGAAATAATTCTGAAAGATCTATTAGGGGGAGGGGTATGATTAAAACTATGGGAGGAACTGTTGGAATCTCCCAAACCCTGTTCCACTACACCTTCCATACAAAAACTGGTGATTATATTTCCTTTGGGTATAGGTCACTGAGTGGGAGAGAAAAGGATGACAAAGAATCCCCCAGCTTCTGCCCTGAAATTCTCCAGCATTAAAGATGATAAAGGACAACACGTCCTGGCTTCATTTCTGTGATGCAGCACAATTTATGTTAAAATAGTTTTTTTCTGGCTCAAGAATGGGTGGGAAGCACATTAAAACAGCTGTCTGGGTGAGTTCTCAGATTGGTATAAAAGATTGTACATAAAAGAAATGACAACATGAAAAAAACTGTCTCAGAATGTTCTAAGAAAGTGTGAGCAACGCAATAACAAAATCAGTATTGTCACGATAAAAAGGCAAATATCTTTCCAAAAAAAAAAGAAAAAAGAAAAAAGAAAAGAAAAAGGTGTTCCTTCATACAATAGTCACACAGATAGCATTTTCACAGCAATAGGTCATTCAGGGAAGTCCAGATACAAAAACAAGCCATAATACCAGGCATAAAGGTATAAATTGGAAAAAAAAATAGCAGAATAATCTAGGAAAGAATAATTCACTAATAATTACCATGGGATAAGCTGATCCTCTCTGTTCCATATCATGATGTGTTGCAGGCACTCATAAAGGTAACAGTGATGAATGAATGAATGAATGAATGAATGAACGAATGAAAATTAATAATTAGGATTAGAAAGTCATATCAGAAACTTTGTTCATATTTTGCCCAAATTTTATACTATATGTCTCACAAACACCAATGTTTAGGTAGTACATGTTAGCAGTAAAAAGAAACCAAATAACACACCATCAACGCTGACACCAGCCATCACACAGAACAACAGTAGAAGATGTGGAGAGACCTGGCCCATCATATCACCAAGAGCTGGACACAAGTGAATGGATATCATCATCATCATCATCATCATCATCATCATCATCATCATCATCATCATCATGATGTAGTGCATGTTTAGTAGAGCTGTGCAAAAATTCAATAAAAAAAATCAAATCTTTGAATAAAACCAGTTTCCAAATTATTCTATTGGAATTCCTCTCTTCAAAAAGGGTGACTCCCCTTTCCTTTGTCTTTCTGGAAGCTGGTTAAAATGGAGCCTTTTCCAGAGAGTGTTTGGGGATTACATTGAAATGAATTTCTATGTTATTACCATGAATATTTTAATTCTGTGCATGGTATGCTGACATTTTTCATTAAGAACCAGGAATTATTTTAGATTATAGCAATATACAAATTCAACGAATAAACAAATGTGTCAACATTACAGGCTGCTAGCAATACACAAATTGACTAGAAGGTGGGGAACTCTTTAATAAATAGAGTAACTTCTACCAATCTGCACTGGGAACTGGGTAAATAAAACTAATGATCTTGGAGTCCCTTATGTTTTTATGATTCTTGTCCAATGTCTGTAATATTGATCTATTACAATTTTTTAAACAATTTTGGGTGTTGTTATTATCACTGATTTGCAAGCAAGTTCTCTCAGTTTAATGTTTCTCTTCTTTTTTTAATAGATAAAATAAAGAACTGTTGTTTTGGTGACTGTAGTGATGGTACTTCTTCATATAAAATAGTAATACAGTTATTGGGGGATAGTCAAGATGAACGCGGTGGCTCAGTGGGTTAGGACGCTGAGCTTGTCGATCAGAAGGTCGGCAGTTTGGCGGGTCGAATCCCGAGTGCCGCGTAACAGAGTGAGCGCCTGTTACTCATCCCAGCTTCTGCCAACCTAGCAGTTCGAAAGCACGTAAAAATGCAAGTAGAAAAATAGGGACCACTACGGTGGGAAGGTAACAGCGTTCCATGCGCCTTTGGCGTCTAGTCATGTCGGCCACATGACCACAGAGACGTCCTCGGACAAGCGCTGGCTCTTCGGCTTTGAAACAGAGATGAGCACCGGCCCCTAGAGTCGGAAACGACTAGCACGCATGTGCGGGGAAACCTTTACCTTTACCTTATAAGATCAATATGTTTATTAAATATTGAATTCAAATTTAACTTGTTTTATAATGTATTAGAGAAAAGCATAACCAAACAAACAAACAAAAAAGGATTGTGGATAAACAATGAAAATATAATTATAGCAAAAAGTGCATATGAGAAGCTCAGTGGCTGAGCTTATGATTTTCATAAAAAGCTGATTTGATTTACTAGTTTTAAAAACTTGAAATAATTATAAACTGTTTCTTTGTCAACAAAGGATCCCAGGAAGAGACATATGAAATATTTTCATCTTTAGAAAGATATGGGGGAAGGGGGGTTGAAATTAACTGAAATTTTGAAAAACAGAAAAACCTGCTAGCAGCATACACAATAGTAGACTGGATAGACCAATCAACATACTTGGAATAAAGCAGAATCTTATTTTCCCATACTCCTTACAAATAAAAAGCCTTCTCTGTGATGGCTCCCTCTCTCTGGTACATCATCCCTCCAGAAATTAGACAGGCCCCCACTCTGACACTGTTTTGGAAGGCCCTGAAGACATGGTTTTGCTCAGAGTGGGATGGAGCCCATTACATGCTGATTTGAGTATGTGTTTTCACGGAGGGCGGTTAGGGGGGTATTTATTATTTTGTTATATTCATTATTTGCTCATTAATTTCTTCTTATTATTATTTTTATTTCTTCTAAATTGTGTTTTCATTTTCTGTAAGCCACCTAGAGTTGCCATGAGCAAGTAGGTGGTTATATAATTTCCCCTAAATAAATAAATAAACGCTAGGAGTATCAACATGGACAGAGTGGCAAAATCCATTTTAAGAAATGAACATTCTATGAAGAATAGAAAAAAGCAAGAATAACAGACAATACATAACAGTATACTTCGTATCTGGGGAAATACAGGCTAATGCTACTGCCAAAAACTATTGGGAAGCCAAACCTGAGAAAGCAAAAAGGTTGAGAAAGACTTCAGACTCCAATCATGTTTCCCAAAAGCAAATTAAATGTGAGTCTGCAAAGTGAAACTGTTGCTAAAACAGGCAGTGATAATCTGAATAGAATGCACAAGAGAACTCATTTTCAAAGAAGAATCTAGTTCTTTTTGTTTAAGAAAGCACTGCAACCACATGGGAAATAAACTCACACCATATTCTGAAGAGGGCACCTTGCTGCCAATGATATAAATATAAATCAGTGAGAACGCAGAAGAAAGCACCAGAGAGAAACAGCAAGCAGAAGGGATTGCGGTGAGTTAACTGTGTGGCTGGGAAAGTCCTGCTAAGCACATTCACTTACATATTAATTTAAAGAATTGTGATGGGAAGCCTTTAATATCTCAGAAGATTCCTAGGATCAATCATATGTCTCTTCAATTCCATAAAAAGATTTTAATTGGATTAAGCCATGACAGAAAAACTAGATGTATGTATGTATGTATGTATGTATGTATGTATGTATGTATGTATGTATAATAATCCTCCAGATTATTTGCACTTCATTTTCCCATTAAGCTAACTATAAATTTGAATTCAACAATTGTCTAGAAGAGCACAATTGCCTTGGGAACATAAGGTGCCTGGAAGGCCACAATGTTAATTCTATCCCCACCTGCTACTAATCTGTTCAGAGACCTTCATATATGGTTATAGGCTACCAGAAATGAAAAACCATATAGGTTTTTTTGCCTAATTCGAACACAAATGTGTAGATTGGATTATCCCATTTTTTCCCCACAAGTCGGTAAGAAGAGTCAGAATCTCCTATAAATCTTCTTATAAATTTTGAATCTTGGTATGTTTTGTATTTTGCTTAGGATTTTATTCTCCTTATATTTTAGTTATTGAACAGAGACTACTGTCAAGGTTCTGACTGATGATCCCAATAAAGTAAGTAAAGCTGAGACTTTCCAATTGCTAATGCAAAACTTTATTTAGTACGCCATTTTGGCACAGATGAATAGAAAATGAGCTCTGGTTAATTGGTGCCTAAATCAGTATGTTAAAAGTATAGAATATCTTCCCCCCAAATAGTGCAGGTCGCATTATCCAATATAGTCCCAGAAAATTGTTATGAGAGAGACAAGCTAAGAAGCAGTAATGGATGCAAGCAACATAAGCATTCTTCACAGCTTGACAACCACATTCTAAAGACTATCAAAATATACTTGTCATTCTAAAGTTTTTTTCACAAGGTTTCATAGAACTCTGAGAAGAAAAGAGATGACAAATAGAAGAGAAAAAACAAAGAAAACTCATGTTCCAACTGAATGAGGTAGAAATGGCTATTTTAATAGGTATATGAAATGGGTGCAGAATTGACTATTATGAATTAGATGGATGAAATAGTAACATGTGTTTTTTCCCCCCAACCAATGATACTTGATGGGTACTAAACAATTTTTGGGGTGGAAGGGACAGAGGGCAAATGATGAAGCGGAAAAGAATTTTTGGCTATGTGACACTGACTGAATCTGCATTTTTTCCCAGGTATCTGTTCACTGAGGAGTGTGTTTTTTTACATATTTAAAAAAAAATAATCAAGACTTTCAGCTCAGCTTTGAGTTGTGTTCCCTCAGCCTGCAAGATATGAATGTATCTTATGGAGTTCAGATTTGTACTTTTAATACTGTAGAACAGGGGTGTCAAACTCAATTTCACTGAGGGCCGCATCAGCATTGTGGTTGCCCTCAGGGGGCCGGGTGGGTGTGGCCTGGGTGGGCATGGCCTACTGGGTGGGTGTGGCTAGAGTGTGTATGGCCTACTGGGTGGGCGTGGCCAGCTCTACATCGTTCGCATCAAGGGTGCCTATGGGGGCCCGGGCAGGAGTGGGACAGATCTGAGGGTCTCTGGCAGAAGGAGGGTCTCTGGGCCAGGGCCAAGGCAGTGGGGGCCGTTCCCTCACTGTTTCCAAGGTGGCTTCGCGGGCCACATGAAACCACTTCGCGGGCTGGATCCGGCCCCGGGCCTTGTGTTTGACATGTCTGCTGTAGAAGCTGTCCAGTTCAAATTTATAAGAGCTATCCTTTCAGTTCTGAGACACATCAAGAATGCTGCCATGTAGTTAGAGACAAGTTCAATAGATACCAGAGTCTGGAACGATCTCATTAATTTCTGGCTCCATTATAACCAATCTGCCACCACTGGTTCTCAGAAATCATTTTAAATCAAGTTGGGTAAAAAAAAAAAGAATTAATAGCAAATTCAAATTTTTGGAGAGCCTCTGCGTATTAAAGGTTAAAAATGCCAGGGATCATCTTATAAAATGTATCTGGAATACTGATTTCCAAGCCAGTCTAAGTCTAATATCCACACCCACAGTTTGTGGACTTTTTTTTTAATGAGCATGTGTCATGCTCCAATCTTTCCTGCATTTTGGTTCTGAAGTTTCACTGGTCCTTTACCTTATCTATTTATTTATTTTTATTAAACACATCTATATAACTGCCTAACTCACAGATAAGTGACCCTGGGTAGCTTACAACATTTTAAAAAATCCACCATATAATAAAACCCCATAAACTCCCACCCATCCACCCCCAGGGTAGCAACAACACAATCAAATCAGCACTTCATCTGCACTGTCTCCATTCCAATTCCCCAGGCCTGCTGATAAAACCACATTTTAGGGCCTTTAAGAAAAGCACAAAGTAAGGGTAGAAGAAGAGCTGGAAGCTCTGTTCACTGGAAATATCCAACCACATTGAAGATGAAAATGGGGAAGTCAAGAAGGAATTGCTTTCCCCAAACAAAAATTATGGACAAGGTCCAAGTACCGTCAAGAGAGAAGATAGAAAGCTTATAATCTAAGGTAATATGCTGGCCAAAATTACATTATCCTATATTCATTTTTATGTTTTGTAATGATTATGACACTGAATTTCATTTCAGACCATATGTCAAGTTTCTGACGTATGGGCTTTTCAAGTGACTCTTAGGCATTGTTTACCTTAAAAGTCCTTTATTAGCCTAACACACCGGCTAATGCTTGCTTGAAGGAATCTGGAATCTGAAATCTCCGTCCCTTGCACAATATATTAAAACACAATTCTCCACCTTTCTAATTTTGTCATTAATCATATTCTCCAATTAATTTAAAGAATCAGTTTCCCTTCTGTTAGAAAATCCACCAAGGTCTTATCTTCTTTAGTTAGAGTGGCCTTGAAAGTACAATCCTACTCCTCCCCCCTCCCAACTTTAAATTCAATCTCTTAAAGCAATACACAAGTTTAACATATGAAATGGCTACTTCTTCATCTCTTCTCAATCAATAACATTCAATGTTAGCAGCGTTGACATCATATTTTCTTGAGTTACTACATATAACAACCAGTTGTTTTTTGAAAATCTTTCTAAGAAAACTTCCAGGACTAGTCCAAAATTCAACACTACTCAATGGCACATAGAAAAATAAGTTGACATTAAAAAATGCATGCAATGAGACCATTATTCCATCCAGTGTTATATCAGTGGACATTTATGTACTTTATTTCTTCTAAACAGTTTAAATAACCCATTTTTTTTATTCCTTGAAGAGTCAAAAGATGTTGCTTAATAACAATTATCATATTGCTTTGTTTGTATGTGCAGTAAGAAAAATGTAGTCTGTATCTGTGAGTCACATTAGGTATAAAGGCTTTCACAAATATTAACAGAGAAAAGGTAAATAAATACCCAAAGTCTGATTAATTTTGTTTCTCCTATATGATGCAAGGCATTTTTAGTAAACTTACAGTATTTATAAGGCAAGAACAAATCCATTGGATGATTTCCAAAGTAAAGTAACTTGAGTTTATTGGAGCAACTTGTTTTGTCATGTCATTACCATTTTTATAATTTTGCACTGTATGTTCTTTATTTTTTTGTTAACAAATCAGATGTATGATTCCCCTCTTTTCTTTTTTAGCATCAGTCCTAAAGGCTCTTAAGTAATATTTTACATAACATACTAGGCATTCCTCCCATGTTAAAAAAATGCAATTACACTTGAATTGAAAAACAGAATGAAGAAAACATTAATATTTTATCCTACGGGTAGATTTTAGATTTTCTACACAGTGCATGGGGAATTAGGTGCACAAATCCCATTTATGTTAATGGATCTTGCGTGTCTAATTCCTTACATACCGCATTGCAGATTTACCCCCCAGTATCTTTGATGATACAGAAGACCAGCTCCGAGGGGAGAGAAATGAATGATTTATTTTATGTTCTTGTCAATCATAATGGTAACCATAGAAAACTGCACAGCAAGTTTTAACCTCTATAGAAACATCTATTTAGACCATATGTTTTTCCTTCTTGCCAGATGTCACCATTCATCAATTTCTCATTAAGCAAACAGTACATATATAAAAAAACAAAGCAAAAAACAAAAACCGCAAAAGTTGTTTTTCCCATCAACATTATAGAAAATCATATCAAAAATATCACTTAGTGTCAAAATGATCCACTGTAAAAAAGGTGACTATGTTGATGTTAATCTGAATCAGAGTAAGAGCATGAAGTACACTTAGAAATCAGTTTTCAGAGCAATAGACTCTACACTTATTGTTTAATTGCAAAAAGATAATATTCCTGATTATCTTATAAGTCCAGGTTTGGAAAAATGTGGTTTCAAAATAATGTAAAAGAAAATAAAACTGTCCGATAATCTGATTAAGATAGCATCAGTTGGACTTTGTTTTTAATTTTGTTTTCTTGGAGATCTTATAAATTGTGATGCTTCTAAATATGATCCATATCAAATTCATTGGAATCCAAACTTGGAATAAAAGAAGGACACTTCAGAATGTTGCAGATGTCTGCATGAAGTTGTGAAGTGAATTCTATAAAAAGTCATTTGAATTTGGAAAAAAGATCCATTAGTAATGTGGTGCTTTGTGACACTGTAGAAAGTAGGGCAATGTGTCTGAAAAAAATGTTATTATTAATAATGCATATCCCAAGTTCTTGAGAAGGGGTTAATAAGTGGACAAAAATTCCAAAGCTGGCTGATTGTGTGACAGACTCAGATTGGATCCTGCAAAAATAATAATAAATAGGCAAGATATGGGGAGATAAAATGGATTAACTGTTTTATTTTCTAATTCCAGCAAATGATTCATCAATATCTTTCCAGTCATGGTGTCTGGAGGAATGCTCTTACCAGCAATGAATGTGATCAGAAGAATTGTATGCCCTTTGCAATGCATTGCCTGATTCTTAATCATTATAAAAATTATTAAAAGATTTTATGGATCACTTTCAAAATAGTTACTGAAGGAGGACATCAAGATACCTATATAACTATACTCTGGTTTCTCTTCAGATCGTATAAATCTTTCTCCTTTTACTCAAGATACCTATATAACTTAAGTGTGTCCAAAATCAATCACTTCCTTCAGTTAGTTTCTAATTTCAAAGTTTTCTTCCTCAAGGGCTTTTCTACTATATATGAAATTGATGCTTAAACAAGTGGCAGGTCATTACTTTTATGACCCCAGTTGCACAATTCCTTGCTTTTGCACCAAAGCCACTTAGCTTGGTTGGTTAAGTAGTTCTGGTCCTCATATGAGGGATAAATACATATGCAAACATCAACTAATTCTGTTACCAAAAAATAAAGCTAAACAAACATTTTAAAAAAATCAGAAAAAAATAAGTTTCTATATTCATGTACTTATTTATTTAAAATTTCTATTCTCCCAAACAATTACATTCCATTATGTTGAAAATGACACTGGTTGCTTTTCTGGGTTAATTGATAAGTGGCATGAATCTAGCTTTGGCTCAGCCCTTAAATCAAGGTGAGTAGCTTTTGAATCAATGTTATAAAGTATTTGTGCACACCCTCTACTTGAAAGCACCACTGGCTTCTTTAATAATTATGCTACTGGTTTACTCAGACGTTTCATGAGGGTGGAATAATATGCTCAGTAATTGCCAGGATATGAAAGTTTATATTTACTGGCAGAAGAACTGAGCCAAGACAACCCACAATTCTTTGCCAGTATAATTCACTGTTAAAAATCATTTCCCATTTTTAATTACTTTATTTGCTCCCTCAGATTGTTTCTGTTAAATTGTCATGACCTCACCTCATTATCAATTGATTATATCTGATTTCAGTAGTGTAATCAAATAGCCAGATCTCACTGACTGTGTAAGCACTGTCATTTCACCCATTTAACATATTACATAGGTTTGCCTACACTGCTTTTGATATTAATTTTAGAAATATTGTTCTAGGCCATGTTTACAAATGCTATAGCATCATCAAATAAGGTTCTGTTTTGAATATATCTTCATGTTAAGAGGGAAAAAAACCTAATAAGATAAGAAATTGTCTTCTCATCAGAGAATGCTTATTTATGGAATGCTTTTTATAGACTATACTAGAGATTTAAATTTTCTTTTTGGTATCAGGCATATAGTCATGACTGATATGTTATGCTAGTTATGTCAGTTTTCTTTCCTAAACAAATATTTTTCCTCCCTCTGTCTCCTTTAAAATAATAATAAAACCACTTTAATGGTAATTAAAATCAAAGCAAAGGAGAAGTCATTTACAAGCTTTATAAAACTGAAAAACAAATAAAAGAAATAAAAGTAACATTAGATTAGTACTATATATTAACATTCTTCTATCAATTCAAAACATTATTAAATACAAGTCAACTCAGAAATTAATACAATAAATCATAATTATGTCTAATTAACAAAATATCTGTTCGGTTCTATTCTGTTCTTCTAAAATTATCTTTATTTACTAAATAAGGTAATATATCAAGGCATTAAATTAAGATATACTCTAAATCCATTTCTAGAAAAAATAATCCAGAACTGGTTTCCAAACTGAATTCTGCATTTTTTCCCATATGAAATCATATTATTGCATCATCCTGCAACTTAATTTGCCATTTTTCTAAAAAGGGAATTATGTGTGATTTTAGTAAAAGAAATAAAGTATTCTGGCATCTGTTATTATATATGAAGTCAATTCAATATTCCTTGTAAGGATATAAGGTTTGGTGTTCCTTAACAGAGAAATAGCTGTCAGAAAAGCTGTACTTCATTGTGCATCTAAATTTGTTCTAAATCATCTTCCACAATTTTTGAGGTTTATGACATTCTCATCAAATAGGAAAGAATGTTCTATTCTGATTATTTTATTTCCAAACTGAGGAAATGAGTTATCTATTTTGGCAACCTGCACTTAAGTAGAAATATTTAACTTTTATCACTTTTCTTGGTATAATATTCAGGGTAAATATGATATTAAATTAATTTTTCTATTGTTGAGTATCAATTGCTCTGTTTAAATTCTCCATCTGTTTAAACATACAGCCATTAACGTCCTTAGCTTTTTAGCCACATTTCAATAACAACTTCTGAATGAGTCCCATGGGACGTTCTGAAATTTTGAAAAATGAATCAAATTATTTTGAGTAAAATGTGTAAAAAATTCACATTATTTTGATTTGTTTTGGGTTTCTGATTTGGTTTTTGTTTTTGTTTGTTTTTAAACTATGATGTTTATTTGGAGATCTTTAAGTCAATAACATAATTCTGGCCATTTCAAACATCTCGTTTTTGTTAAGAATTTGATCTTGGAGTTGGTACAAAATATTATCTCTCTGCTGTTCTTTTGTATTTTAGTTTCCTTTCATGAAAACAAATATTTAACATTGAAGCAAGAGGTTATAAACCTGGTCTTTCTCATTTCTACTGTTATTATTCCTCATAATCAGGAAACATTTAAGTTGTTCTTCTTAAAATATCTGCCATTTCATTTTACCAAGCTCGAATAGTTATTCTTAATTCTTAAGTAAGTGTTTATTGTTTTTCTTGAATAAATTCTAAAGTACCTACTAATTTTAACTGTACTATTAAATTTCATTATTTGCTGCATTTTTCTTCAGATAAATTCCATATAATAATTTCAGCTTTATTCTTACCAATTCACATCCTGATACCGAATGTACCCTAACTGTAAATGTTTTAGAGAATTCTTGAATGAGTAATTAAGTACATCATCTATGCATAGTTTAGTATAGATTTTCCAGTTTAATTGATTAATCCAAAAATTAATCAATGCTTTCTTTATGATGGCTATAATGTGAGTATAAATAAAGGAGAGGGATGGCCATTCTTATCCCTTTCATTATAAACATTTTTATAATGTAACAGTTTTATTTATAATATTTTGACCTTCTTTATCTAAATATTCTCTATTTATTTGAACCAGGTTTTACAACGTGATGGTTATGAAACACTTTTCCAGATAATGAATAAGTTACAAAGTAGTCTCTTCTGTTTCATCTTGTGTTGATCTTAAAATTTCATAAACTCTCTTGTATTAAGTTACTCTTTAGTTTCTGAATTTAATGTCTACTTTCTGACTAATTTAGAATAATATTTACAAATTGGTTCATCATCTCCTTTGTAGCTGAAATATACCTCTTTCTTTTCCAGTAGAGGTAATAATTCTTCTTGCAATTAATAGGCAAACCAATTATCAGGTTTATTACTTTTTCCAAATTATTTCTGTTTAACAAAAATCATCTTCTTTAACTCTTCTTTATTACCCCCACTAGGTCTAACTCATTACAAATAATTTTGATTTTTTGTTCTTAGTCCAAGATTGGATTCTGTTTATGTATTGATCCACTTCCTTGATCAATATGTTCTTTGTTTTATATGTTTTTTTTCTCTTTTTGATCTGAATCAGATGAAGAGTCTTTTCATAAATGCTTTATTAGAATACTATACAGTACTGTAGCTAAAGAAACATCAGGAGTTAATTAGATTTGGAAAAAAGGTTTTCATTCATATTGACATGATTTTTTTAAAAAATTCTCATATGCTTTTTCTTACAACTCCATTATAATGCATTGTAAAAAAACAAATTGCTTATGGCCATTCAGAAGATTATGTATCAGAAAAGTTCTGATAAAGAATTTATATGAGGAAGTTCTGATAAATGTCCCAGAGGTGCTTTTTCAGGACACAACTGGACTTTCTTGTTTTTCTTCGAAGATGTTTTACTTCTCATCCAAGAAATTTCTTCAGCTCTGAATGGAGGGTGGAGAATGGAAAGATTAATATTCCTTGCAGACAACATCCAGTTGCCTCCTGGAAAAGCACCTTTGGGACAACCATGACCTGGATGACTGAAAATCTCTATAGACATTCTGATAAATGTGAGGCCGTATGTTTTCTAAATAAACAGGAAATGTAGTCATGCTAAAATCACAGAGACTTACATCCATGGAATCAAGGTGTGAAAAGTAGATTTCAGAGTTGGTTCACAACTGCCGCTGTGGGTTTGGATTACTGTGCTTCTTAAAAAGCTATCCATGGATGTCAGGCAAATACATTAATGACAGAATAAGTGGTGTTGGTTAGCATTTGTTTAGCTGAAGGCTGTCAAAAGTAGTGCTTCATACTTAGAGGAATGACAGTAGTCAAGTTTAAATGCAGCTAAATTATGTACAGTATCTTCTGTTTTAGATTGGCACTTTAAACCTGTTCTAGAAAACAAGTATTTCCCTTTTAAATATCACAATATATATTTTCTCTTATAAATACCATCAGTAAATTGTAAATGTTTTGTAGGATGTTCTTATTAATATTTTAGACTCCTATATTTTCCCAAGAGATATCTGTGCTTGTTATTATTTGAAATCCTTCCTTTCATGGAGTTTTTAATAGTTTGTGCATATCTCCAAATACTTCAGGTTGTCACAACATGTTAAGCAGGCAAATCCACCCAAAGAATAGTTTCCCAAAAAAAAAAAAAGATCATTTCCTTGCACGGCTTCTGACTTGCTATACCCTGATATAATAAGGTTGGGGCCCTTCCAATGGATTTCCAAGAGAATCTGATTGTTTGTTTGTTTGTTTGTTTGTTTGTTTCTGAATTTCACAGCAGTGAGGGCATAGCTGGCTCAGGAATTCTGGAAGTTGAAGTCCATGGGTCATAAAAGAGCCGAGGTTGCCTACCCCTGGCCTAGACTAACTGCTTCCAGATACCTGAAAATACCAGCCACCAGAGCGCTGATGTGGCTTGCCTCTGTTTGTAATATTAACCCTTCAATTGTCATGGAGGATTTGTAGATCCTTTGATGCAATTCTAAAAGTTTCCGCAGACAGAAAGACAAACTGCATGGAAAGGTTTAGTGATCTGGTTGTGAGAGGGGTATTAGAAGCTTGCTCCAGGAGGTTATCCTGCACCAGGGGATGATTTGGGGAGAGGTTTTTTTTTTTTTATTAAAGAGTTTTACAAAATTTTACAATATATCCCCAAATCCCTCCCACCCCAACCCCCCCACTTCCCCCCCACTTCCCAGAGCTAAATACAGGATTATAGTTACAACAATCATATTCTAAATAAAAATTTACACAATATACAATCAACCAAATTCGTACTGCGCTTTAACTCTCTCTTAGCATAACTACTAACAATAACAATATCCCACTAAATTCTACTCATAAGCTAAATGGAACTTTTTGGTCCCATATTTGTTTTCAATATAATTTATCCATCTCCTCCAAACTGAAATATATCTCTCCTGTGAGTGATCCTTTAAATAAGCAGAAATCTTGGACAAGATTTGGGGAGAGTTTTTGAAAAGTTGACAAAATGGCCTATGTTATGGGCTTCTGCTACAGAAGTGTTTCTTGGAAGCTGGCTGTTAGAGGTAAAAAGCTATCTGGGTTGATACATCCAGGAATCACACTTTTAGATGCTTCTGCAATAGGGAAGTAAGAGTTAATCCTCAACTATCTTTTTGCTTTGTTATACTTATGGGTTCCAATATTGTTGCTGGAACTGGTCCAAATTCTTTTCTTGCCATTGGGTGGCATTTTGGGGGCATCAAGCTAAGACAAAAGTGGTAAGGCCTGTCACTTATTTCAGAAGGTGCTACTACGTCACCATTTTGGTTCCTCCTAATGCATATTTCCTGATATATGAAGTATGAACCAGCTAATTAAGAACCAGACAAATATTTTAGAGGATAAATAACACATGGACAGCAAAATTTGCCAGAAATCTGATTTTTCTGTGAATAACAAAGATTATTTAAGGATTTGAAGAAAAGGTTGTTTTTGAAATTTGACATTATTTACAATAATTACTGCAACAATGTATTAATGATAATAATATTGCAATCATTTATAAAAGTGTGGATAAATAGAGCTTTTATACTCTATCATAATGTTTTTGTTTCATCTGCTCTTTCCTTCAGATCTGCAGTGCCTATGGAAATTCATACACATATGGACACACGTCCCAAGATATACAACTGAGGGTTGCCTACATTTCAGTAAACCATATTGTTTTTAGCATTTGAGTTTTATAGAGGAAACATCCTATATTAGTCCTAGTCTGTAATCCCAGTTCATCTATAATACTCATTGGTTATGTTTGAATGACAAGGATAATTATATCAGGAGTGAACTTAATATAGTTAGGAATGCCTCATTATATTCAGATTAAGAGAGAATTATTTTATACCACAACAACTCAGACCTGGCTTTGGCTAAGCTAGTCTTCCATGGTTTTTGTTATTATGCATACATGAAAGAGTGGGGTTGACAGAGAGTATCATCTTCTAACTGACACTAAAATAGAAGCGCATAAACAGAATTAATTATCTTTGAATTATTTGCTATTCATCACCTTGGCCAGCTGGAAGAGAAACAGGACAGAAAGGGATGACAGACTGATAAATTTTCAGCAACTCTACAGTAGCACTAATTTTTGACAGGACCACTCCTGCACTGCTGCAAAAAAAACAACAACACAGAAAATGACAACTCTTAACTATATGTCTATTGAGATTCTCAGTTATCCATGTCATGGTTGTCCCAAAGGTGTTTGCCCACAGGCAACTAAACTTTGTTTTTTTCTTGAAGACATTTCACTTCTCATGTGAGAAGCTTCTTCAGTTCTGAAGAAGTTCTTGCACCAGGAGCGAAACGTCTTTAAGAAAAAATAAAGGTCAGTTGCCTGTGGTAAAACACCTTTGGGACAAGTCTTAATTATTTTTATGCTGACTGAGCTTTTTTACAAAATGAACAGTGACCAAGGGAGTCAGCTGTCCCTGGTCATCTGTCATTGACCCATGGGAATTTTTTAACCTGAAATAGTAGCAGACTGGACGGTATGAGAATAGATAATACATTTAAATTTTCACCCAACTTGTGGTTAAAAAGGGTTTCTATCTATGTAAGATCCCTCCCATTTCTTAAAAAACCTGCAGAAATAAAGGTGAAGATAAATTATTAAATATAAAATAAGAGATAAAACAAAGGTTATTATCCATTTTTGAGCCTAGAGCTATGAGTTCAGGGCATTTGCTTTCTTCCAAAAGTATTAATAGCCCAAGAAATCCTGGTGATGTGTTCCCATGGGAACTTGTCCAATAATACGTTCTCTGGAAGGCCCAAAGAAAATTTTAAAAAATGAAATACAGTATTAAAATAAAATATCAAAACAGTTTTAAAAAGTATAAACATTGATCTTGTGATAAAGTACCACATTAAAATATTACATCTGAGCAATAGAAACCATAAAAAGGATTATTACTGGTACAGGGAGAAGACAAAAGGAATAAAAAAAAGTTGATACAGCTATACAGTAAAATTAAAATTACTGATTCCGATGACCTGGATAATATTAGAGGGGGGGAGGGAGAGAGGGAGAGGGAGGGAGGGAGAGAGACACAATTTCACAAGGGAAGCAATTGAGAAAATCGGTCTCACAGTAATACCATCGAAGTCCCAAACAAGTCAATTAGAGTAAGGTGGATTGTGTCCCTATGATATACAGTATACGTAGATATTGATCCATTTCTTTAAACAAAATCTTCAGTTATACTGATATATGAATTCATATATATATATAAAAAAAGAGGAACTAACAGCCACATGCTTCTCCCAGAAGAAGGAAGCTAAAGCCTGATGATGACGGATGGGATTCCGTCGAAACGTTGCGCCTACACCTCTAGTTCTACGCGGGGAAAAACCCGAAAAACCAAGGATCCACATACAGGCACCCGCGAAAACCTCAGAAAACATATATATATATATATATATATATATATATATATATATATATATATATATATATATATATATATATATATATATATATATAGGGACGCGGTGGCTCAGTGGGTTAGGACGCTGAGCTTGTCGATCAGAAGGTCGACAGTTTGGCGGGTCGAATCCCGAGTGCCGCGTAACAGAGTGAGCGCCTGTTACTCGTCCCAGCTTCTGCCCACCTAGCAGTTCGAAAGCACGTAAAAATGCAAGTAGAAAAATAGGGACCACTACGGTGGGAAGGTAACAGCGTTCCGTGCGCCTTTGGCGTCTAGTCATGCCGGCCACATGACCACGGAGACGTCCTCGGACAAGTGCTGGCTCTTCGGCTTTGAAACGGAGATGAGCACCGGCCCCTAGAGTCGGAAACGACTAGCACGCATGTGCGGGGGAACCTTTACCTTTATATATATATATATATGAATACAGTACATGAAAAGGTAATAAAGATCAGTTTAAATGAGGAATTAGGAAACAGTAGACACATAGAATAATAAGAATAATTATATGAAAGTCATTTTCGTGATTTTTTTGAATATGCAAATAATCACATTATCTAGGACCAAAGAGATAAATATTTTAATGAAGCTTGAACTGGGAAAAAAATGTTGTATGTCCACACAACTTAGCTTTTTTACTGATTTACTGATGCGTACCTTTCATCTAGCAAGCACAGATCTAGGTCCTGCACAATTCAAGTAAAATCCTTTATACTTGGCAATCTATAATTCATTTTCTTTTCACTTGAGCAGACATTACTATGCTATTTCCACATGATTCCAATGTGGAATCCAGAGATCTTTTCCAAGCCCATATGCCTTTCATTAACAGTTTTCATTACAGGAAAAATAAAATAAAAAGTATATTGCATTTTTGGACCATGAGCACTTTCTGAATTCAATTAATTACTTAATTATGAACAGCACATACACTGAGAAGTAGCTTATTCCAAGTGACTCAGGCATTTGCTAGACATTTAATAAACAAATTATGGAAATAACAAGTTGACTCAATGATGTTCTGCCATAGTCTATTAAAAACATTCTTCTTATGAATTCTGAAGCTTTTGAGAGATGAGCTTCTGGAATTCTGATTTAGTTCGCTGAAGAAGGGGAAAATTCACTGAAGGAAGGAAATCAGGTATATTACTCACATTTTTACTAGCAGAGTTCAATAAGAAAATAAAGGGGTCAAATAAATTATGCTACTGAAAAATATCATTTGAATTTAAGGGATTTATCTAACTGTGTAACAAACATTTGGATTAACAAGCAAACTAAAGCAGATGAATCATGCAAACATACTGAATAACTTCAATTGTTATCAGCCAGAGAAACAGGGAATCTCTAATAGATAAGCCGCATTGTATAAAGATATGTAAAAAAATATGTCTGTAGTTTAACTTAAATGTTGTTATATTGTTTTGGAGTCTCATGCATTTCATCTTGAACTGTCTTTCTCCCTCCTTTATGATTGAAATCAGAATCAATACATAGTAAACAAAAGAGGGTGAGGAGCTTTTTTTTTTTAAAAAAATACAATTTTCAGTAAAGTATTTACTGAAATTATATTCTTGAAAGCTGTAGAGATGTTCATCTTTCTTTTTTTAAAACTATATTGTTCTTTGGAGATAAAATGTTAGTATACTATGGAATAAAATGGCATGGAAGTAAAAGAGAGGTAGTACAAATTAAGTCATAGACTTAATTAAATTGGACTTAAGATTTATATCATAAATGGTTTTCAATAAATATATGAAAGTTTTGCAAGTATAATAATGGTAGAACAGGTTTCTATTCTGAATTATTTTTTTAACTAAAAATATTATTTCTATGTTATAATTTCATTTGAAATGTTGAACTAGGTGATGTTTTGCTAAAGATACACCGCATTTTAACCTTTGTAACTGGATGGATAAATTACCATAAAGTGAAGCTGATTCCTAGCTAATTAATAGATAACTTTTAGAATTAGAATACTACAGTCTTTTCTGAGTATTGCTACATTCCACTTCAGAACTCAAGGGATTCAGCTCTTCAGAGTTTTAGAAAAACTTTTACCCAGCTCCAGATAGTCAAATGGCTCTCTTTTTAGTAATTCATCTCTTACTTATAGGTTGGTAGGTTGATTTTATGCAGGTAGATTGGTTTGATTCTTACACAGACTTTTTACAGGATCCACAAACTGGACTTTCAGGTTTCCAAGCAATGTATCCAATAACAATTTTTGAATCTTTTCATCTTGATCATCCCTTTTCTTCTCTTTCCTTCCACCTTTTCACATAATGTGTCCAAAATACAATAGTCTGAGCTTAGTCACTTGTACTACAAATAGGAACTCTGAATTGAATTGTTCTGTGACCATTTTTTTGTTTTTCTGGCTGTCCATGTTAGGCTCAAGTTACAAAAGGATCTTGAACACTGGGCACTATATAAAAAACTGAAGGAGAAAAGTAAGGTTCAACATTTAGGCAAGAAAAACCAAGTGCATAGGTATAAAATAGGTGGTACGTGGCTCAATAGTACTAACTGCAAGAAGAACCTTGGAGTCCTAGTGGATAGCTACTTAAATGTGAGACAGCAGTGAGCTGCAACTGCCAAAAAAAAGCCAACACAGTCCTAAGCTGCATTAATAGAGGGATAGAATCTAGATCTCATGAAGTGTTAATATCACTTTATAATGCCTTTGTAAAACCACACTTGGAATTTTGGTCACCACAATACAAAAACATTTTGAGACCCTAGAAAGAGTGCAGAAAAGAGCACTCTTATGTGATTAGGGGATTGGAGGCTAAAAGATATGAAGAACGATTGCAGGAACTGAATATATCTAATTTAATGAAAGGAGGAGTAGGGGAGACATAATAGCAGTGTTCCAATATATAAGGAACTACTGCACAGTAGAGGGCAGAGTCAACCTATTCTTCAAAGCACCGAAAGCAGGACAAGAAGCAATGGATGAAAACTAATCAAGGAGAGAACCAACCTAGAACTAAGGAGAAATTTCCTGTAGTTAGAACAATCTGTAGAATGACTTGCCTCCAGATGTTGTGGGTACTCCAAAACTGGAGGTTTTTAAGAAGAGATTGGATAAGCATTTGTCTGAAATGGTATAGGGCAGAGGTCTCCAACTTTTATCAGTTGGCAGACTGGAGGAAAAGGGACAGGGAGCATTTTATGCATGCACGTGTGTACATACATAAATGGGATGGCAAACTAGTGCTCATGTGACACTCACTAACCCTGCTCCATTTTTGGTGCATAGTGCTTCATTTTTACAGTGTGGCATTCCGTTTTTTAGCATGAGTGGCGGTGAGTGCCTGGCCAGCCTGTCCCATGGCCCACTGGCCAGCAGGCCATGGCCTGGTAGTGGGCCGCAGCCCATGGGTTGGGGACTCCTGGTATAGGTCCCTTCCAACTCTGTTATTCGGTTATTCATTATCAGTTCAAAAACTGCTTGATCTATGTATTGTTATTGGCTTTCTTTATATTTAATTACAGTCCCATTTTATCATTGTGTTCCTTGACTTTCATTATTGGAACTTGCAGATCACTTTTATTCCCAGGTCTTAAGTGTAGTACCATCAGCACAAAACAGATTATTTTTTAATTATTTTTATCCCACATTTATTTATTTTTATAAGTAACTAAAGGCAGGTCTTTGGTATATCTACAGCTTTCAGTCTCTTTGTTCCTTTAAAACAAAGGTAAGAAATTTGATTATATGAAGACCAAATGAATCAAATTTCTTTCATGCTTCCAGTGTTCCCTCCTGACTTTTTAAAAAGATTATTTTAATTAGAAGAAATAAAATGGGAAGCTTGCTTGCTGTAAAGCAAAACATCAGCTCCTAGCATCATCTATATTTCCCATAGGCATTCTTAAAGAGTAAAAAAAAAGGCAGTTGACTGAAATCCAGTGCTTTGTTTGTGAATGTGTTCAGCTGCCTAGAAATAGCACCTTGGGATGTGGGCTAAGTGTAGGTATGGGAGGAGATGAAGCCACCTCAGCAGATTTTCCTTTGGTAAATGGATTTTTTATGTTTGGCCATTCCCCCCTTCCCAGCAGAGTCATTTTGCAAGAGTGCCTCTGGTATACTTCCAAAATTCCAGGAGTTGGTTCCTCCTGTTTCAAAGTGTCAACTATTTATGGCTTCATCTCACCCTTCTCTGTTTATTTTGTACAGCATAGTACAGAAATTTACAAATCTGAAATATCATTCCTCACCATCAGTACGCTGTATATATTAAAATGGGTATCAAACGGAAATATGACACCTTCCATATTTCATTATGTTAGACAGCTGTACATTTTGATTTTATTAAAATATGATAATTGATCAGACTATCTGAACTAGACTTACAAACTGAAGTCCCTTTTGGAAGAGAATAAAGCCTGCCAAATTTCAAAATGTTTGTGCTAGGGGCAATGCAAGGGAAGCCTTTCGATCGATTTGTATAGATAGACCTCAAGTTATTACCTCCTCATTCAGCATCTGTTAAAGGTTATGACAACACTGAACAAGGGAAACCTATGATGACTCCATGAATTTGTGGTCATCTCAATGATCCCATAGCCCATATGACCTCAATCCAGGCACACAGAGCCTGAGTCACAATTATGATGCCACTGCAAGCCAGAGTCATGTGATGAAAATTTCCCATATTCCCAAGCAAAATTAATGAGAAGCTAGCAAGAAGTTGGGAATAACTTCCAGTCCTCCTGCTCTTTTGCCCGTCCATGTTCTACAGTGCCTGCCTGCAGCACTCACCTGCCCTCTGTAGCACCCATGCACCTGTTCCAGAAGATCTGCTTGTCTGGGACTCTTTCCTCTTCCCTCTTAATAACTTGCACTGACCTGGGGAATAGCAGCAAATGGCACTGCAGGATTGCTGTCACTAAGTGATGCAGTCGTGTGATGTCCCGGCATATTTTGGCAATGGAAATTTCAATCCCGGTTGACATCAAATCCCAAGGACAACCTGTTTAAACAAAAAAGGATTTTCTTATCCTATTTTTCTGCTGACATTTTTTTTAAGTGAAGAAGATGGATCATATTATTGTGTTTAAATGTTACATGGGGAATAGTTGTACAAATTATGGATTCATGCCAAACGAAGAACAGCTTTTAAAGTAGTGAGCACAACAGTCCTATTTTTAAAAACTATTTGCTTATTGTTATTTGTTTGTGAATGAATAGATAAATTATATAGGAATTTTATCAATAGAGATATTATATAGACATTTTCTGAAATACATCGGGTTTTTCCCCCCTAAAAGGGAGCTATTTATTTATTTATTTGCATCCCAATTTTTTATTAACTTAAGGTAGCAAACATATCCAACAACTTCCTTCTCCTATTTTCCCCTCAATAACAATCCTTCGAGTGATTGGTCCATAGTCACTCAACTGGCTTTCATGCCTAAGGCAGGGTAAAATCCATACTTTATATTTTGCAAAGAGAAGCCTGACTAATTATAATCATTGTGCTGCAAGACAGAAGGTGATTGTTAAACATAAAGGCTATGTTCCTTGTGCAACTGCAACTTGCATGTTTCTAAAACCCATGACTGTAAACCCATGACTGCCCTGTTCTCCCTATACCAACATCCATATTCTTGGATTGAAGATTTTGTGCAATTGGCATTCAGTCATTTTTCATTCATTTTATGACTTGAATCTAATTTATTCATTAATCTGTATAGCCACCCATCTCAAAATTAAAGTCTGGGTGGCTTACAGCACAACATAAGAATAACATGTATGACTAAAAAAAGAGAGAAAAAACAGAAAAATCTGGTGCTGCAGCTACATATCTCTGAGATAATCCCTCAGACTTCACCATATCCCAGTGCCTGGGAGAATAGCCAGGTTTTGAGTGGTCTCTAGAAAGATACAAAGCTGTTACACTTCCAGGGAGAGGGTATTCCATAGGAAAAGAGCTGCAATAGAAAAGACACACTTTTAAGGTCCCAGTAGGCAACAATGCTTAAGGGAATGGACTTGAAGTGTGCTACATTATCAGTTTTGGTAGAATGGGCACATAACTCTAGAGTTTTAAAAGTGATAACCATCACCTTTAATTGCACTCACCCATCCTAAAAACCTGGAATCAGTGAAGCTCATGCAGCAGTGTTTGTATACACAGATGAAACTAGGGACATCCAACATTGAACATGCCACTGCATTCTGGACCATTTAAAACTTCTGAGTGGTCTTCAAGGGCAGATATATGTAAAGTGCTTTGCAGTAGTCCAAATGAAAAGTGAACAAGGCATGAGTGATAGTGAACAAGGCCCCCTAGTCAAGGAAAGTGTGCAATTGGTGCACCGGATAAATCAGTGCAAAGTTGCCCATAGCCACAGATGTCAACTGCTCATTGGACAATAGTTGCTACTCTAGGAGGATGCCCAAATTCTGTACCAGCTGTGTCCATGATATTGTCGGCCCATCCAAATTTAAAGATGGTGTATCACTGACCCCGGGGGAAGAGGGGAAAATCAAAAGAACTCTGTCTTCCCAAGGTTGAATCAAAGTTGGTTTATCCACAGCCTCCAGATGCTCAGTCATGTGCTATGACAATATCACCTGTCCAACTAGGGGTAGCAATGTATAATGATAATATCATCCTTCATACTATTGCACGATTCCACTCAGAAGTTTCCAGATTATGAAGTAGAGGAGACAAATCACATTACTGGATTCTAGAGCCAAGCCTCTTCATCTCCCACCAATACCAACTGAAACTGGCTAATAAGGAAGACAACTCATTAAAATCACTCACCTGCCACTCCTAATTCCCAAAGCCATCTGAGAAGGATACCATGGTTGATTGCATGGAAAATTATTGAGAGAGTTAGGAGGACAAGAACAATTGCACCACCTGCAATTCTGGGAGTCTACATGGCTTAAAGTCACCAAGGTTGAGAAGCACTGGTATACTGGATCCAAGAATGGTGTCTTCATAAACATGTACACCACTTCTACTTCAAAGCAGGTAGTGTCATCAAATCCCATAAAGAGACATTAACTACTATTTGGACCCAACCAAATGCCACCTCTTGAAAGGCCTTTAACAACCAGGAATGACATTGGTCCAGAACACAGGTGGACAAACTCACAACCAGAAATACCCTGTCCAAATCATCAGAACCAACTTTGAATATTTATTTTATTTATTATTTTGACTTCTATACCGCCCTAACTCAGAGCCAAGTTTTAAGGTCCCAGTGGAATGAATGGAGGTTGGGGGCAGTCCTAAGTTCCATAGGAAGTTGGTTCCAAAGGGCAGGCGCACCCACAGAGAAGGCCCTCTCTCTGGGAGTCACCCACCGGCAGTCCTTCACTGGCGGTACCCTAAGAAGGCCCTCCCTGCGGGAGCACACAAGACAATGGGGAGTTGATGCCGGCAGCAGGTGTTCCCTCAAATAATCCAGACCCAAGCCATTTAGGGCTTTATAGGTCATCACTACCACCTTGAATCTCACCCGGAGGGCAACTGGAAGCCAATGCAGTTCACGGAGAAGAGGCGTTACATGGGAGTATCGGGAAACTCCCATCACAACTTGCGTGACTGCATTCTGCACCAGGACTCCTGTACTATCTCCCCAAGCTCCTCCCTACCCAGGAGGGATCTTGTCTGTAATAAAGCCACTGACTATCTTCAGATGTAATAGGGACAGCGAATTATATGTGCTTTGCTTTCCTCATCACCACAAGCTAAGTTGTAATAGAGTGTTTTACCTGTGCTTGGTTAACTATGTGCTTTGTGTTCTTCCAGCAGTGTCTAGGCATCGTTAGCTGTCACTTCAATAAAGAAATAAAAAGAAAAGGCTGCTAAAGTTATATGCTGATTGTAATTTAGAAGTATCTTACACTCCTTTCCTTATTTTCTTCTTTTTAGTATCTCAGCAAGATCTTTGTTACATGTAGAGCCTTACATAGGTGTCTTATTTTGGAGAGAGTACCCTCCAAATCACCTTCAAAGTGATGAATTATATTCATTTTGAAGTCATTTGGAGAAGCTTCACTTGTTTCACATCTATCCTCAATCTGTCCAAATATGCCCAGTTGTCTGAGAAAAAAAAACACTGCAGAATTATTAAACATGTGTGCAAACCTTGAGATTGAAAGTCATAAATGCAAAATTCAACTGAGAATATGTTGCAGGTTCAAGGGCTTTTATTTTATTTATTTTTATTTATTTAGTTTTCTATACCGCCCTATTCCCGAAGGACTCAGAGCGGTTTACAGGGCAATATTTAAACGACAATATAAATTAAGATAAAAATAGAATTAAAAGGAATTAAATTAATAATAGCCCAACAATAAAACAATGTTAAAATTTAAAACTAAAACCCCCCTCAGTCCAGGCCAGATAAATCGAAAAGCCAGGTTTTCAGGTCCCGGCGAAACGAACGCAGGTCGGGGGCAGTCCGGAGTTCCACAGGTAAATCATTCCAAAGGGCAGGTGCACCCACAGAGAATGCCTTCCCTCTGGGGATCACCTGCTGGCATTCCCTGACCGGCGGCACCCTAAGGAGGCCCTCCCTATGGGAGCGCACAGGACAATGGGAAGTTGATGCCAGCAGCAGATGTTCCCTTAGATAGTCTGGACCCAAGCCATTTAGGGCTTTATAGGTCATCACCAGCACCTTGAATCTCACCCGGAGGGCAACTGGAAGCCAATGCAGCTTCCAGTTAATTGATCCCAGGTTAGTAGCACAAGTGAAGCACAGTTGGGAACAACTGTAGTGATATATTTTTTTTAAAAAAGTAAATCTATTATCAGTTTCCTATTTCAAAAAAGACGCTTATGCAAATAGATCATTGTTGAAATTTGCATTGATTTTTAATAGCATACTTGGGATTTTCAGTCTTTATTGTTTCTCAAGATTTTTTAAAAATAAAATGCTTAATTGAATGCACCCAAGACAAAAGAAAAACCTATTTGCATTGTATATTTTCATAGTATAAATAATATTAATCAGAAAAAGCATTTAATAAATTTTAGTATGCCTTAAGGCAGGGCTGTCAAACTGCTGACCTGTGGGCCGGATCCGTCATGGCGAAACTGCACCCACCCCATTGCCAGCAATGGAAAAAAAGTCATGATACGTTGTGACATGTCACAAGACATTGTGAGTTTGACACTCCTGATTTAAGACATAAAAACTTTATGCCCTGACTTAAGGCATAAAAACCAAAGTCCTATGCATGCCGCACATATAGCATATCCTTATACATTCTTTATCTTACACTATCTATGGTTGACCCCCTTCTTACACTCCACAAAACAATTAAAATCATATTATTCCACAGTGTGTTCAGCTCAAATTGATTTATTGTGACTGCTCATATTATAAACATGTAAAATTTGCCTGCAAATATTGTTAAGCAAATAAAAATTCATAGATAGGTACAAGAATTATTGCAATATTACAAAAATGTCTAGGTTCTAAATGTTAAGAGTGCTCTGACCCAGTTACTTGAGAACCAAAACTGGTGTACACCAACTAAGCAGCCATTAAGATTGGTTAGAGGGGCATTGATCAAGCAATATTGGTGTCATAGCTGACATTAATTGATTTTTCCCCAAGGACCAGCAGTTCTCTGTGTCTTCTTTTCCTGTGCATCAGCTATGGAAGGAGAAACTGAGCAAACAGCACTTGAGTATAAACAGAAATTTCTTCATGTGGAACATTGATGCCACTTCCAGATGAGTGCTTTCTTCAATGTTCCTATGCTATTTACTTCTGATAAATTGTGACAGAGGATCAAGTGGAAATCTAGTTCATAGCATGAGATGCTGAGCTCTGTGGATCTTAGGAGTAAATCATTTCCCATTAAAGTACTCTTGCCTTGCCTGCTTCTCAGTTCTTCATTGCTTCTTTCTTCCCACTGAGGCCAAGGCCATGGCATTCTCTTATTTATATGTTTAAATGCTATGGGTTCTTTTGAAATATTTAAACATTAAGGATGGAATTCTCATGGAAAAGGAGAAAGATCATATAATAGAGTTATTTTCGCATGTAAAAAAAATATTTCTTCAATTTCTGAAACCTTTAGGCAGAGCAGGAGAACTTCTTTCAGTTAAGTGAATTAGATTAGCAACTTGTCTGATTTGTAATAAGGTAGTTCCTGTATGTCTCATTTTATCAGGAATCTTATAATTACAGAAATTTCCCGGGTAGATACATGATCGATACATGGTAGATAGAAGATACAGATAGACAGACAAACAGACAGATATAGGTGTTATGTACTGGGCTCTTGTGCAATACCCAGACTACAAGTCTCCTGTGCTGCAATTGGCTATCTCCAGGTGGCAATGGTTGATTCAAACCTATTGGCTACTGCCTAGGGGCTAAACTATATATTGCGGCTAGTTGTGGCCATTTCCCCAGTACAGTTCCAGCACGAAATAAATAATGAGTTACTCTGTACTCTATTCCGCGTCTTCATTCCTGCGCCACAGAACCCGCTATTTAACAGTGACGAGGAGGATGGGATCCTGCTTCACCGAATAAAGAGCTGAAGTCTATGAGGGAAAGGCAGCACACACCAGAGGGAAGAGGCATTCCCCCCCTCTCTTAAGGTCAGCTAGCAAGCTACGCTAGCGACCTTGTGCTCAGTGGACTCATTCCCTGAGCCTAAAGCAGGATCCGGAAGAAGAATGCTGAAGGTTGTCAAACTGCGAGAATTTGACATGAAACACCTGGAGGAATGGCCATCATATTTATCACAAGTAGAAAACTACCTCAGAGCCAATCAGATCGCGGAAGAAGGATTGAAGGCTGCAACACTACTCTGTGTGTGCGGCCCGGCAACCTTTTATTTAGCCGAGAACCTTTTTGCGCCGACACCAATCGAAGCGGTCTCCTACGCAGATGTCAAAAAGAAGCTAACTGGGCACTTCCAGCCCAAGATGTCTGAAATGGCTTGGCAGTTCAAGTTCAACCAAAGAGTGCAGCTTCCCAGGGAGTCAGCCTCACAGTTCATAGTGGGCTTAAGGCAGGCTGCATGCCTATGCAAATTTTCAAATTTAGAAAAGCGACTATGAGACCGGTTCGTCTGTGGTCTACAGGACAGAATGCTTCATCAGACCTATTTGCTAGGTCCAATTTAACATTTTCTGAGGCACAAAATGAGGTGATGCCGACAAAGCTGCCAGGAGCGCCATTCAAGCAGTTCAGCCCACCAAATCGACAAAGTTCGAAGAAATGGTCCAACGTGAGGACGCCAAATGCACCGAAGAACTCTCTGAGGAAGAAGAACCTGAAATCAACCGACTACAAAAGCAACCCAATGCGCAACACCGCAACAGCCAGCCATGAGAGGACAATTACAAGGCAGTTCTCTTACCGAGATGTAAGCGTGCGGTGGCAACCATTTTTGCGCCAACTGCAGATTTCATTCAGCCACGTGTAGAGCTTGCGGAAGGACAGGCCACATCCCGGTGGTTTGCAAAGCACGCCAGAGAGACCGTCCACCCAAACACCAGTCGGAAGAACTGACTAGGAGAGGTACTGGGGCCCAGTGTCCAGTTAATGTGGGATTCTTCAGAATCCATAGAAGCGTATGCCACACCGGGGCTCAACACCGTACTCAAACCCAAACTTAAGCTCATGGTAGAGCTACAAGGAGTTCCATGTAAGATGGAATTGGACTCTGGCTCTGCAGTCTCAATCATTTCTAAAGACACTTTTAACTTCGTGTGTATGCGCAGTAACAATTGGGCCAAACTAACACCCTAAAATATAATCCTAACGGATTTTCAAAGCACGCATGTTAAAGTTAAGGAAGAAGCCACCTTGTTGGTTAAGTTTAAAGGGGTTTTGGGACACCTGGATGTAATAGTAGTAGGGGGCCAGAGAACGAGTCTCATTGGACTCGATTGGTTTGATGCCTTAGGTATTCAGATTACTGGCATAAACCGGACAGAAACTGCAGACCTCGTGTCAGTGTGCGAGTAATACGCGGATGATTTTGATTCAACCCTTGGAACATACACAGGTCCACCTATCTCATTTAAGCTTGATCCCAATGTAGTCCCAATCAGGGTTAAGCCTCATAGGGTCCCCTTTGCCTTAGAACATAAAATTGATTCCAAAATTGATAAGCTGGTAGAACAGGGCATGTTACAGCCTGTTGATGGTGGGGAGTGGGAAACTCCTATAGTCACCCCACTTAAAGCCAACGGGGAAGTTCACATTTGTGCTGACTATAAATGCACTCTAAATAAAGCCCTCAAGCAACACGCTTACCCGGTCCCAGTGGTCAACCACATTTTAGCCTCCTTGCAAGGGGGTACTATTTTTGCTAAATTTGATTTAGCACAGGTCTATCAGCAATTGCCGGTTGATGAGGCCACAGCTGTGGATCAAATGATTGTGACTCACAGGGGGGCTTTCAAAGTTAAACACTTACAGATTGGAGTCAGTGTTGCACTGGGTATTTTTCAGGGAATCATGGAGCGTACACTCAAGGGTATTCAGGGCGTCTGCCCTTATTTTGATGATGTTCTTCTGGCAGGGGAATCCCCAGAAGTGTTGGTCAGTAGGCTCAGGGCTGTTTTGCAGAGGCTTTGTGAAGCAGGCCTCAAATTAAAAAAGAACAAATGTAGTATTGGGGTTTCTTCAACAGAATTTCTGGGTTTCCGAATTGATGCTAATGGCATTCGCCCCGCTGATTCTAAAGTGAAGGACATTAAAATGGCTCCTAGGTCCAAATCAAAAGGAGAGCTACAAGCATTCTTGGGTCTCCTAAACTTCTATCACACATTTCTACCTCATAAGGCTGCAATAGCAGAGCCCCTCCACAGGCTTTCTGATAGGAAAGCTCCATGGAAATGGACTAACTTACATGAAAAATGTTTCCAGGAATTAAAAGCACTATGTCAGAAAAATCCACTGTAACTCACTACAAAGAGTGTAAACCTGTATGTCTTGCATGTGATGCATCTCCCTATGGTGTGGGGGCACTTTTATGTCACGTAGAAAAAAAATGGGAAACAGGTTCCTATAGCATTTTACTCAAGGACATTGTCTTCTGCTGAGCGCAACTATGCTCAGATTGACAAAGAGGCCCTAGCCATCATTGCTGGAATAAAAACATTCCATGACTATATGGCAGGGATTTCACAGTCTACACTGACCACAATCCTCTGTTGGGACTTTTTTTACAACACACAAACAACCCCCCCACATACTATTTCTGATGATGTTGAGATGGTCTATTTTCCTATCTGCATACAATTTTAAATTAATTCACAAACTGGGTAAGAAAATGGGCCATGCTGATGGCCTCAGCAGAATACCACTGCCACTAATGGACCCAGGTCTGGCTCCAGCTGCTAGAATATTGTCCATACAGGACATACCTGAGTTTCCCCTCCATGCAGGGGACATTGCTGCTGAAACTGCCACAGATAAAGTACTTAGTAGAGTGTTGTCATGGATATACACGGGCTGGTTGGAAAACAATCCAGGCTCAGAATTTCAGAGCTATTTTGTCAGGAGGCATGAGTTATCTGCCCATAAAGGGTGCATTTTATGGGGAAACAGTCATAATTCCCACTTCCCTAAGAGACAGGGTTTTACAATAATTACATGAAGGCCATCCAGGTATTGTCAGAATGAAAGCTTTAGCCAGAAGCTACCTCTGGTGGCCTGGCCTTGATAAGGACATTGAGGGTCAAGTCCATGGTTGTTATACATGCCAGCAATCTAGGCCTGAAATGCCACAGGCTCCAGTTCACAGGTGGGAGGAAATGCACACTCCATGGTCTAGGGTTCACATAGACTATGCTGGGCCTTTTCAAGGACAGCTCTTACTTATAGTAGTGGATAGCCACTCCAAATGGCTGGAAGTAATTCCAGTTCCCAACATGACTACTGCTAGGACCATCCAGGTGCTGAGAAAACTCTTTGCCACACATGGGTTGCCAGATGTCTTAGTTTCAAACAATGGGGCCCAACTCACTGCTGCTGAATTTCAGGCCTTCCTTAAAGCTAATCTCATCAGACATGCAACGTCTGCACCTTTTCATCCGTCTTCTAATAGTCAAGCTGAACACATGGTGAGGACAACAAAGGAGGCACTCAAGTGCATTGTCACAGGTGACTGACATCACAGATTGGCAGATTTTTTACTCTGCCTGCATTCTATGCCCTGCACTGCTACAGGGCAAAAGTCCTGCAGAACTACATTGGGGGAGGCGTTTGATCACTAAACTGGACAGGTTGCATCCAGATAGAGTGCCAACTCCTCTCGACCAAAACCCCCAAGGGGGCTGCACATGGACGATTGGGTTTGGGCCAGGAACTATGGTCATGGAAATCTGTGGGTTCCTGGTCAAATTACCAAGGCATCCGGACCCCTATCTTATGAAGTGGGGTTGGAGGGAGGGCGAGTTGTCAGACAACACATTGATCAGCTCAGGAAATGGTTTCCAGAATGGCTACTAAGTGAGGACTGCATCATACATCCCTCCCAAGGTCCTCAAACTCCCAGCCAAACCCACCCTCACATGGACTACCAGGACTTTTCCTTCTTAACTGAGGTGGCACAAGGGGGAGAACTGGGGAGCTCTGGAGTGCAACATGGACCCCCTGAAGGAGCAAGCCAACAGAACTTCAGCAACCGCTGTACCTACTCTGCCAAACAGTCTGACTCTGGGGTGGGACAACTGGAGAAGCCAGCCAGAGTGCATCGAATCCCCTTGACTCAGGAGCACAAAGGGACACACGTCTACCCAGCCCACTGGGTATGCTGGTAGACCACAAAGTGATGGGAACTCCGAGACGTTCCTCTAGGGCACACAAGCCTCCTTCTTATCTTGCAGATTACGTTGTAAAATAAAGAGCTATATATTGTTGTAAATCCTGTTGCCACTAGACCACAGAAACTAGTGCTATGATTTAAGTGCCTAATAGTGCAAATTGTAAAGCCTATTCATTGAGATGTTGTTTAATCTCATTGTAACTGAAGCCTGTTCATTGAGATGTTGTTTAATCTTATTGTAACATACATTGCTTTTTATTATTTTTGTTATTATTATCACTTTTACTTTTGTGTGTTGGATAATGAGTCTTGACAATTGTTGAGGCTACTTGGTGTTATTATGGTCTGATCTAAGAGGGGAGAAGTGTTATGTACTGGGCTCTTGTGAAATACCACATGGGTTGCTGGAGCAGCTCACGGCTCTCCAGCAACCCAGACTACAAGTCTCCTGTGCTGCAATTGGCTCTCTCCAGATGGCAATGGTTGATTCAAACCTAGGCTGCCACCTAGGGGCTAGACTATATATTGCGGCTAGTTGCAGCCATTTCCCCAGTACAGTTCCAACACGAAATAAATAATGAGTTACTCTGTACTCCGTTCCACATCTTCATTCCTGCACCAAAGAACCCGCTATTTAACAATAGCAATAGCACTTAGGCTTATATACTGCTCCATAGTGCTTTACAACACTCTCCTAGCAGTTTACAATGTCAGCATATTGCTCCCAGCAATCTGGGTCCTCATTTTGCCAACCACAGAAGGATGGAAAGCCTAGTCAACCTTGAGCCCATAAGAATCGAAATCCAGGCTGTGGGGAGAATTGGCTTGTAATACTGCATGTTAACCACTGCACTACCAAGGCTCCCATCTACCTATGGTGTTTATCTTTCTGTCTGTCTGTCTCTAATCTATCTATGTATCATCTATCATCTAACAATCTGTCTCATATATAGAAGTATGGGGGGCGGGTAATAGCACTTTGTTAAGTGACTTTTAAATCATGACAGTCTATACAGGGAAATAGTCTTCCTGGACAATCTCTCTTGGTTCCTTCATATCTAGCTAGAGGAAACATATCTGTTGCACTTCCCAACATTAGATCAACAAATAAATGGGATCATACTGTCTCAATACCTGTTACAAGCAAAGGGGTATTATTAATGGATAATTTCCAAGTCAATTAATTGTTTGGCAAGATGCCAGAGTTTATTAAGAAATCAGCTTCATTCAAAGAAAAGCTGTAAGATGTAGAATAAAAGCTTCCCCTGGAGTGATTTTTCTGCTAAGCCATGTCTATAATAATTCTATAACAATTCAAAGGAGCAGAAACCTCCAATATTCACTAAGGTTCTATTCTTGTATTTTTCTATATCTTTCAACAAATTCACAAAATTCATATTCCTTCTTGTTTTGTGCACAGTCAAAATATTGATACTGAAAAGTCCTTTAAATCTATTGTTATATTATACAGAAAAGTAAAGGATTCATAATCTGTCCCACCATATTAACTAATCAAGCCATCTTAAATGATGGCTTTAATCTCACATTCACTTTTACTACATTGTTTGTAATTTACTACATTCTTGTGCATTAGTCAACACTGTTTCTATTTGCTGGTTTTTAAAAGGAGATTGACAGTTGACTAGCATAAGGAAAGGAGTAGGAATATTACTGAACAATAAATTGTGGTTCCCTCTTCTAGGTTCTGTTTCTCATGAGAATCAACTACTTCAATTTTGTCCACAAAAAGCTTATATTATAATGATTTGAACTATAGTCTAATTAGGTTTCTGCTTTCACCTTTTATGTATTTTAGTTTCAATTGTAGTATTTTATATAATCCTTCTTTCACTGCAGCTAAAACAGATAGCTGTTTTGCACAAAAGCAAAATTTATCAAATGGCACAAGGTTCAAAGTTTCATTCAGGCTATCCAGGCAAAAAGGAGGAGGAGGAGGAGGAGGAGGAGGAGGAGGAGGAGGAGGAGGAGGAGGAGGAGGAGGAGGAGGAGGAAGTTAATGATTATAAATAGGTTTAGTAAAAATCAAAAGAAACAGACCAAAAATAAAAGTTATAAATATAATTATATATATATTTCTATATAAATATAAACTTTGTTTATATATAATAAAGTAGAAAGGTAACAAAAATTATATTTTGCAATATTATTACCATGTGCTGCATACTGATGGCTCATATTTAAGTGCTTGTCCACTAGGATTCCAAGGTCCCTCTCACAGTTACTACTTTTGAACCAAATTTTGCCTAATCTGTAAGTTTTTCCTTTGGTTTTTCTTGCCTAAATGTAAAATCTTGCTTTTCTCCACATTGAATTTCATTTTGTGGGATAGGGCCTATTGTTCAAATATGTCAAGATCTTTTTGGATCCTGAACCTCTCTTCTGAGGTATTGACTTATAGTGTTATCTGCAAATTTGATGAGTTCTCCTCCTATTCACTCATCTAAGTCATTTATAAAAATATTGAAGAGTACTAGGTCTAAGACAGAACCTTGTGGTACTCCTATCATTCTTCCTGATTTTTTTTAACCTTCCAGTCAAGCTAACAGCTAAGCTGTAATATTTTATTCTGTTCTGTGATTGCTATTCAATGTATCATTTAGTATTTTCAGTTTTGGTTATGGTTGATTTGAATATCTTTGTGCAATCAAGCTAAATGTCATTTGGCTCTGATAAAATAAAGGCGGTGTAGAATCTGTGGATGGTAGCAGGTGGCACTGACACTAAAGAAGAGCAAGATAAATAGCGTATTCAAATGAGTTTGCTCATTTTGCTTTTATGGTTATTTATTTATGGCTATTAATATATAGTTATTAATTAATATGTCTACAATTTCAGCAGGAACATAATTTAATTGCTCCAAATTATTATTTTATAGGTGATCCATTTTTTTTAAATGCTTTGTATCTATTTCCTTTGGTAGTTATATTTTTAATATGTAAATTAAGAATTGCATTAAACTGATTATGTTTTTTCTTCCAAAAATTAGTTCTTTTAATATATGTGTCATTGATAGCTACTATGTAAAAAAAGAGAGACAAAGAGAGCATATTGTTTTCCATTCTAAATGCTCTTTTAAACTTCCCTATGATACTTCATTCCCCTTCATGGATTACTGCCTTGTCGTGGTGAAGGGGCTTGCGTAATTCAATGAAGCTATGAGCTATGCCGTGCAGGGCCAACCAAGACGGACAGGTCATAGCAGAGAGTTCTGACAAAACGTGATCCACTGGAGAAGGAAATGGCAAACCACTCCAGTATCTTTGCCATGAAAACCCTATGGACAGTACCAAAAAGCAAAACGATATGACGCTGGAAGATAAGCCCCTCAGGTCGGAAGGCGTCCAATATGCTACTGGGGAAGAGCAGAGGGCTAGTACTAGTAGTGCCAGAAAGAATGAAGCAACTGGGCCAAAGCCGAAAGGATGCTCAAGCTGGACGTGATCAAACAAGAGATGACAAGACTGAACATTGACATCTTAGGAATCAGTGAACTAAAATGGACAAAAATGGGTGAATTTAATCAGATGACCATCAGGTATACTACTGTGGGCAAGAATCCCTCAGAAGAAATGGAGTAGCCTTCATAGTCAATAAAAGAGTAGGAAAAGCAATACTGGGATACAATCCCAAAAATGACAGAATGATCTCAGTTCGAATCCAAGGCAAACCATTCAATATCACAGTAGTCCAAGCCTATGCCCCAACCACCAGTGCTGAAGAGGATGAAATTGACTGGTTCTATGAAGCCCTACAGCACCTTATAGAACTAACACCAAAAATGATGCCCTTATCATCATGGGGGATTGGAATGCTAAAGTAGGAAGCCAAAAGATAACTGGAATAAGAGGCAAGTTTGGCCTTGGAGTACAAAATGAAGCAGGGCACAGGCTGATAGAATTTTGTCAAGAGAATATGATGGTCATAGCAAACACTCTTTTCCAACAACCCAAGAGACAGCTTTACACATGGACATCACCAGACGGTCAACACAAAAATCAGATTGACTATATTCTCTGCAGCCAAAGATGGAGAAGCTCTATACAGTCAGTAAAAACAAGACCAGGAGCTGACTGTAGCTCAGACCATGAGCTTCTCGTTGCAAAGTTTAGGCTTAAACTGAAGAAAGTAGGGAAAAGCACTAGGCCACTCAGGTATGAATTAAATCATATTCCTGTTGAATATACAGTAGAGGTGACAAATAGATTTAAGGAATTAGATCTGATAGACAGAGTGCCTGAAGAACTATGGAAAGAGGTTTGCAACATTGTACAAGAGGCAGGAACTAAAACCATCCCAAAGAAAAAGAAATGCAAGAAAGCAAAATGGCTGTCTGAGGAAGCTTTGCAAAAGCTGAGGAAAGGAGGGAAGCAAAATGCAAGGGAGAAAAGGAAAGATGCATCCAATTGAATGCAGAATTCCAGAGAATAGCTAGAAGAGATAAGAATGCCTTCTTAAATGAACAGTGCAAAGAAATAGAAGAAAACAATAGAATAGGGAGGACCAGAGATCTCTTCAAGAAAATTGGACAGATGAAGGGAACGTTTCATGCAAAAATGGGCATGATAAAGGACCAAAATGGCAGGGACCTAACAGAGGCAGAAGAGATTAAGAAGAGATGGCAAAATTACACAGAAGAACTATACAAGAATAAGCTTAATGTCCCTGATAACCACGATGAGGTGGTCAAAGACCTCGAGCCAGACATCCTAGAATGTGAAGTGAAGTGGGCTTTAGAAAAACTGAGCAACAACAAAGCTAGTGGAGGTGACAGTATTCCAGCTGAGCTATTCAAAATCTTAAAAGATGATGCAGTAAAAGTGCTACACTCAATTTGCCAGCAAATTTGGGAAACTCAACAGTGGCCAAAGGATTGAAAAAGATCAGTTTACATTCCAATTCCAAAGAAAGGCAGTGCCAAAGAATGTTCAAACTATTGCACCATTGCACTCATTTTTCATGCTTGTAAAGTTATGCTTAAAATCCTACAAGCTAGACTCCAGCAGTATGTGGATCGAGAACTACCAGAAGTACAGGCAGGATTTTGAAGAGGCAGAGGAACTAGAGATCAAATTGCCAACATACACTGGATCATGGAGAAAGCTAGGGAGTTCCAGAAAAACATCTATTTCTGCTTCATTGACTATGCTAAAGCTTTTGATTGTGTGGATCACAACAAACTATGGCAAGTTCTTAAAGAGATGGGAGTACCAGACCATGTTATTTGTCTCTTGAGAAACCTATATGCGGGTCAAGAAGCAACAGTGAGAACTGGACACATAACCACTGATTGGTTCCAAATTGGGAAAGGAGTCCGGCAAGGCTGTATACTGTGGCCCTGCCTATTTAACTTATATGCAGAGCACATCATGAGGAAGGCAGGGCTAGATGAATCAAAAGTTGGAATTAAGATTGCTGGAAGAAATATCAACAACCTAAAATATGCAGATGATACCACTCTAATGGCAGAAAGTGAAGAAGAACTAAAGAGCCTCTTGTTGCGGGTGAAGAAGGAGAGTGCAAAATTTGGGTTGAAACTAAACATTAAGAAAAGCAAGATCATGGCATCCGGCCCTCTCAATTCCTGGCAAATAGATGAGGAAGAAATGGAGGTAGTGACAGGTTTTAATTTCCTGGGCTCCAAGATCACTGCAGATGGGGACTGTAGCCAACAAGTTAAAAGATGCTTCCTCCTGGGGAGGAAAGCCATGGCAAATCTAGACAGCACACTAAAATGCAGAGACATCACCCTGTCAACAAAAGTGTGTATAGTCAAGGCTATGGTCTTCCCAGTTGCAATGTATGGCAGTGAAAGTTGGACCATAAGAAAGGCTGAGTGCCAAAGAATTGAGGCCTTTGAACTATGGTGCTGGAGAAGACTCCTGCGAGTCCCTTGGACTGTAAGGCGATCAAACCGGTTAGTCCTAGAGGAGATGAACCCTGACTGCTCTTTAGAAGGCCAGATCCTGAAGTTGAATGTCAAATACTTTGGCCACTTAATGAGAAGGAAGGACTCACTGGAGAAGAGCCTAATGCTAGGAAAGATAGAAGATAGAAGATAGAAGAAGGGGACGACAGAGAATGAGGTGGCTGGATGGAGTCACTGAAGCAGTAGGCATGAGCTTAAATGGACTCCAGAAGGTGGTAGAAGACAGGAAGGCTTGGAGGAACATTGTCCATAGGGTCGCAATTGGTCGGACATGACTTCGCAACTAACAACATCCTAAACAATGGGAATGTTTCCAGTCCACCGGAAGGTTCTGGGACAGTGAAGAGGAGTTCAGTACTAGCAAGAGAGAAGTGGGACATTCTCTTATTGTATCAAGCTAGCAGCCTCGGATCAAGTGGTGCTACCTGGGGTGTGGATTCTTGAATTTAAATTGCAGGTAACAACAACAATCATACTTCATTAGCCATCTGTACACTTCTCTATGTACTTGTGTTTAACCCCAAAAGATAAAGAAGTGAGAGTCTTGTTATACTCAAGGACAAGCTTTTATTGCTAAAAGTATGACATTTTCTGCAATCATATATCTAAGTGAGTGCTGAAAGGTAATGTGACGTAGAAGAACTTAGTCCTCTTCTCTGTTACAGACTAGCTTGTGTGTTGCATTAGTTGTTTTAAAAACTAAAACCTTTATGTAATAAAATTCTCACAGTAGTTCACATATTTCAGAAACATCCATGGGAGTAAGCAGTTAAGCCAATTACAAAACAACATTTATGCCATTATGGAAGAAATTCTGCCTACTGTAAACATGCAACATTTAAACTTCCACTACAGTGTCAGAATGCTTACTTTATTATTTTGATGAAAGCAAAAGATACCATACATGGCTTTTCTTACATATTTCTGTCTAAATGCCCCAAATCAGCATAAACGTAAATGTACTTGCTGTAGTTAGAAATATGGAAGCTAAATATTGAAGCTGAAATATTCTTCAATTGACATTAAACTGAGTTTAAAATAAAAAGCAATTTGAATGTTTCTGAAAAAAAAAATCTTGAACAATTCCACCAGTGGGTTGGCCAAATGAAACAGAGCATGCATATTTATTGGCCATTGTAACAGAACTAAGAACTTTCCAAATTGTTTTTGTAATAATCTGAACAACAACAGCAACAGCAACAACAACAAAAACAACAGTAATAGAGTTGTAATAGAGGGACCTTGGAGGTCTTCTAGTCCAACCCCCTGCTCAGGCAGGAAACCCTATACCATTTCAGACAAATGGTTGTCCAGTCTCTTCTTAACACTTCCAGTGTTGGAGCATTCACAAGTTATGGAGGCAGGTTGTTCCACTGATTAATTGTTCTCACTGTCAGGAAATTTCTCCTTAGTTCTAGGTTGCTTCTCTCCTTGATTAATTTCCATCCATTACTTCTTGTCCTGCCTTCAGGTGCTTTGGAGAATAGCTTGACTCCCTCTTCTTTGTGGCAGCCCCTGAGATATTGGAACACTGCTATCAGGTCACCCATCGTCCTTCTCTTCATTAGACTAAACATACCCAATTTCAGCAGCCGTTCCTGATATGTTTTAGCCTACAATCCCCTAATCATCTTTGTTGCTCTTCTCTGTACTCTTTCTAGAGTCTCAACATCTTTTTTACATCATGGTGACCAAAACTGGATGCAGTATTCCAAGTGTGGCCTTACCAAGGTATTGTAAAGTGGTATTAACACATCACATGATCTTGATTCTACCCCTCTGTTAATGCAGCCTGGCACTGTGTTGGCTTTTTTGGCAGGTGCAGCACGCTAAATATATTGCAGCACAATATATTTATTTAATAAATATATTAAATATTAAAACATTATTATTTAAAATATTTATGTAGTGGTTACTAGGTTAAAAATATCTTGAAGCAGTTTACCGTGAAAGCACCTGTAAATATAGAAACGTCTATTAAACTATATAAAACAATAGTTGCATTTAAAAAGAGAGAGAGAGAGATGTAGAGGAATAAATATGAAAGAAAGATGGAAAAAAATCCAGTATGGCAGGTTCTATATAAAGAAATGAGTTTGAGCAACCCAACTTCCAAGGTCCCTTCCAACTTCATTATTATTATATTGATCATCGCACAGTCAGCCAGATGTTCAGACTGGTTTGGCATTTTTGTCTACCTACCGAGTCCTTACCAAGGACCTGGGATAGGCAGATGTGGATCTTTGATGGTATTACAGATATCGTCACAGGATGGAAGCAGTTCCTAGTAAGGCCACCTTTTGCAGTTGACTAATGGCAAATTTGTCAATGCCAATGGTGTTCAAGTGGTGTTCCAGTTGTTTTGGGATTGCACCCAAGGCACCTATTACTATTGATACTACCCTTGCTTGCTTTTGCCACAGTCTTTCTATTTCTATTTGTAGGTCTTTGTATTTTGTTATCTTCTCCAGTTCTTTCTCATCTATTCTGCTCTCCAGGCTCTGCCACGTCCACTATCCAGACTTTTTTGTCTTTCTTATCGATAATTATTAAGTTCAATATATTTAAATTTTTGTTATTTCTTTAGTTTTTTTTAAGGTAAGCTATATTATAATTTTCAAATTTTGCATAATTACTATTTTACATTAAATATGTATGTGTAACATCTCATTTCCCTAGCTAGAATTCCCTAAAATATTTAATATCTGCATAATAAATTCTTGAAAACTACATATACAAGGCTTGAGGGGAAAATAGTTATAATCTACTTTAAACTATTTCTACTGAAACGCAATCCTGGGATGTGCTAATTGGGGGCTCTTTCCTATGTATAAGCTACTCCTTTTGACTAAGACTAGTGAAATTAATCACTTGATGAAGGATTGAGTTTAGTGTTCATTATATTGCGAGGGCTTCAGGGAAACGTTGAACAAGATTTGACTGGTTATGTTTCATCCCTACCTCCCAGAATTATTTCTTTATTGTCTCTGATTTGTAAATAATTTACATTATTTCAGAGGTATATGCAAGGGTTGATAAGCAAGAACAAGACATCAGACAGCATTCAGGTTTTCACATCAGGTAAGTAACCCAGAAGTTTTTTAAAAAAAGCAAAAGAACAAAACAGCAACTATCAGCGTTACACAATAAATGATGTTCTAATAAATAAATAAATAAATAAATAAATAAATAAATAAATAAATAAATAAATAAATAAATAATGTAAAAATAAAAGCTCTGCTTATGTAATCTCTAATTGCACGCCAATGTGCTTTTAAAAAAAAAATACAACCCTCCCACAATTACAAAGAAATAACTTCGTTATCTTGTCTTGTGGAATTAAAGAAATACCAATTAGCACTATAATTTACACACAAGAAAATTGGAAAACTGTCAACAACAAAAAACATCTTTGGGTGTTTGACTTGACTTGACTTGTTTGGCTCAAAATAGTTCAGATCAATTATTTATATTTCAAAAATGAAATTTGAAGCCATAGACTAATATATTAAAAAAATCATCCTTGTGATTTTTTTTCAGAAAATGATCATTCTGTTCTAACAGAATTCCTGCCTTTTGATCATTCATGTTTAAGAAAAATGAGTTAAAAGGACTATTTTATCAATTTACAGAGGTTCTGCATCCTTTCACCTGATCAAAAGGATACCCAGTTACTGGACAATGATGGGACAATACAATGATGTATTGAAACTGCTGGATAACTGGATCAATGTACTTATCTAACAGGTTGTTTCACATACTAATCTTTAAAAACATGCACAGATCACAAATCTGCTTTAGTAGGTTGGCATAGGGCACATACATAAAAGAGATTTAGTGGAATTAATAGGATTTAGCTGAGATTTGATGAATGTAAAGACTATTGACTTTGATGAATTTCTTTTCAATACCAAATTTTGGATTGTTGGCACCTAACAAAAAGAAATCAAACCGTATTTCTCAGTTTCCCTCCTTCATAGATTTTTATTTTGGCAAAAATTTGATGTAATATGAAAAGCTATTAATATAGTATATGAGTATCATCAAACTGTAAAAAAAAAGATGAAATCTCCTTTATGTTATACCCAATTCCTGTTGACTTCATGGACATAACTATGCATGCTTTTTTTTTTTTGCAATAGAAGTAAAGTTGATTGTCTGGAGTTTTCTGTTGTTCTTTCTATGGTTCTAATTGATTATTTTTGATAGAATTTTAATTCCATGTTTCCATTCTGAAAAAAGGTCAAAACACATAATATATATTTCATAAAATCAAAACAGACTGCACTTTAAGAACTATCAATGTTATATGATAGTGAACATAAAATGAATAGGCCTACACACCACTAGCAACCTTCAAACTAGCTGACAAATAAATATGAAACAGCCTCATTTATGTAAAGATTACTCTAACTTTCTAACTGTGTATAATCAGTGTGTTTCTTAATAGTCCATGTCAGGGTAACTCTTTGTAGGTCACCCTTATTTTTATTAAATGTTTTGTGATTTGGTTAACCAAATATATTCAATTTCCTTCTTAATCTGCAGATAAATGATATAATATATTAATATTTTAAAGCTACGCTTTGATATAACAAATTTACAGAAGAGTCAGCTTCCAAGGTCTTATCCAGAGCATTTCCAGATGGATGGAATTAGACTATTTTTTGTAAGATTTTGGGAAATTCACTGTCAATCTGAGTAAACAGCGTTGGCTTAAAGGGCTTCTTCTGTACAACAATTTTAGATGTTGTTAGCAAATCATGTTTCTTACTGCTACTTGGAAATGACAATAAATTGAGAACACAACCAGTTCTTCTTTAAATTTAAGCATCAAGTTGTTTTGGTCAAAAATAAGTTCTGTTCTAACATCTAGTTATAGAAACTACCAGCATGTATAACCTAATATAAAGCATCTGGTAAAACAGTTTAGCATGTAAAACATGATATAACCAATATCAGCACTCTCTTTGGGAACATTATTACACATTTTCTGTGATGGTCTAAAAGTGCCTTAGTTAGCACAATATTCAATGTTTATATTTGTGATTTTTTGCCTTCCGTCGTTCCTTTTTTCCTTAGTAAGCAAACAAGAGAAGGCAGTTATCACCAATGAAACATTTCGCTTGATTTATGAATACCTTGCCACTTAAGCAATATATGCCACTTCATCTCTAACAAGGAATATGATTTTTCCACAGTGAGGCTACCTGAAACTGGTACTTTCCAGGTGTGTGTAACTTCAATCCTTATAACTGCAATGTGTAGCCATGCTGGCAGATATGAGAACTGAAACACAGTTGGAAACCAACTACATTGGGAAAGCTAACATTAATGATTACACACACACACACACACACACACACACATGCACACACACACACACACACACACAAGGTTTCTTGCTTTAGGAATTGTAGTTGTATGAGAGAAACTTTGCCTGTTAGGTCTGTTTTGTTTTCTTTTACTCTACCATAATCTTTCTTCAAAGGAACTTTTCTGAATTTGAAGCATGATAAGATAGTGATTAGTACATTAACATGGACAATCATATAATATTCTACCATACCAACTTTTTTTTAAACAAAAAATATTTCATTTTTTTCAACCTTGTGGCCCATTAAAGACTAAGAGATATATTAAGATTATGCAATATAGACTATTCATCAGATGTGTTATTATACTAGTTTAAAAATAGATATAATTAAATGAATGCATTGCTAGTGTCTGAATACACTGACACATGGGCAATTATAAACAGTGTAATCAAAACGAAATGAAATAAACCACAGCGAGTGATAATCAGCAATCAATAACGGGTGTTCTGTTGATTGTCATTATCTGTACTATGTTTTCCCTGCAATCGTCATCACTTATATTGATATTCTTTCTGAAAAGTATATATCAGATAAACTGAACTGTAAGACCCACCTCCATTATCATTATCACAATTATCTATTAATTAACCTGGTAATCTTTAAAACACTGCACATCTTTTTTTTTATTGAAATAAATTAATGTGGCTAACTCTCTTGTGTTTGAAAACAATAGGGTGCTGATAAGAGGAGGGAAGGGACAACATTAAGCATCTAGTAAATATTGAAAGTTAAAGCTGGTTCTTAAGGATTATATTCTCTCCTGATCATGATTTTTTTCTACTCTCAGTCATATCAATATAGCCTAAGAAACTACATCTGTACAACTGGATAGAAAACAGAGATTGTACTTTTGGAATTAATGGCAATGGGGGAGGTATTGCCATTAACTAGCAGTATTGCCATTAATTGGCAGTATTGTCTGAAGAACAGTACCGAGCAGTATAAAGAAGCATCTCATATGAAGCATATTCATCTTCACCTTATATTATCAGTGCCAGACATGAACACTTACAATAAATCTTAAATGAAAATTAGTAACACAGAAATGAGATGTTTGAGGAAAGTTGCTGGAATGACCAGAAAAAGATAAAATTATAAATGAAATCATAAGAGAAAGAATTGGCACAGGACCGATCTTAAACCACATACAAAAAAAGAAAATAAAATGTTCACCTGGAGAGAATGCCTTGGGATTCCATACATATACAAAAAGAGGAGAAGGTCAAAGAACCTGAGGCACACCCAGAAGAAGATGCATAGACAACATCAAAGGCATACTACAACAGCATCGAATAACAATGGTTGAAGCTGCCAGAACAGCAAGAACCACAACTTGGTATCTCTTTCAACACCCAAGGTGGTAAAAGGGGAAGTAAATAAGAAGAATTATTATTTGAAGAGCATGTGGATGTGTTTATGCAACCTAGGCATGTAACTGCTTCAGACGGGGGTGTGGAGGACCTTTATAAAAGCACCATCATTGTTTTTTTTAAAGATTTTGAGTTTAACAATACAACAGAATGTTGACCTCTCTAAGTTGGGAGTGAACATATATATCTCTGCCAACCCGAACTTGGATTGATTTTTGGCTTCTTCTATATAGTTCTGCATAGTTTTAACAGAAAGTGCTTTGTAAAACTACAGCTTGCTCAAAATTTAACTTCCAGGTTATTAACATGAGCAAAATATTCACAGCACATTTCCCCACCCCCAACACTGACCGCTTGTTGTTTTATTTATGATCCTTTCCCTGATTGAAGAATAAACTCTTTAACACATTTGTGTAAATAAATAAATAAACGGTTTAATGCAAGCCAGTTGTGGACTTTGGGCTATCAGAATTCCAAAATCTAGAATTTTTAAAGTCTTTAGCTTCCAATGTAAAAATGTTAATAATAGTAACTTCCGTTCACTAAAGATCTGGCAGTAGACATTTGGACATTTTGACATTCTGCTTGTTGGCTTAATGGACACTTTCAGTTGGAATATCTCCTGAACTCCCAAATCTCTTGGAGAAATGTTGTATGCTGTACTTTATACTCAAAATTATAATGTATACATACTGTATAGAACCAGCTATATTGGGAACACACATTTATTATGTTTTACCTGGCCTTTAAAATGTAAGGAAAATCCAAACTTTCCTATATATTCATTCAATATAATTTATAAGAATAGTAATTACCTATCATATAATTTCCTTATAGGAAGTGCAATATTTGTACTCAATTACCTGAAGATAAAAAGAAAAAAAGAGATGAGTATAGAAGATATTGCCTGCTATGCATAAAGGCTGTATGAGAAGATCATTACTTGAATCATGGAAGCATGGTACCACATTTTGTTAAGATCCATTGTGAAATTCAGACTACATCCTCTGGTGCTTCCGATGGAAACAGATGATGATGTTGGAGAAGGCACAGCAGCTTAGCTGTTTAGAAAGAAGAGCTAGCTGACTTTGCAAAATATCTTCAAAGGGATATTTCAATCAAAGCTTCACCAAAATGAAACATCTCTTCAAAGAATTGTGCTGATCTATCATTTATGTGTGTTACATCTGCAGTATTTTCTTGCTTCAACAAGTTGAACAAGAAGAATTGGACTTTTGAGAAACCTAAGAGGAAGTTTGGGTGTTTATCAAAATGGCTTTAAGATTTTTAAAGAGAGCCCTACTCATGATAGGATTGCCCTACTAATTGGCAATTTGCCTAGTGGGTAGGCAACTCATGACTTTTTCACTTGTGACCACTTTATTATACACCTCTCTGGTTAATGCTTTATCAGATCCATTACTTGCTGAAGGTGCTGTTATGTGGCATAGAGTTGGCTTGGATTTTACAGCTGGCATTGATTTCCCAGTGAATGTAATGCCACTTCAGTATTTTAAATTCAGACATGGCCATAGTTCCTTTTCTGTTGTTGTGATTCAGGGTCAGCCTGTGGGTTCGGCAGTTGGGTCGGACGATTCAGAAGAGGAGGAGGAGGGTGTTGGAGAGCCTGCAGAGAACAGCCCTGAGGCTTCGCAGAGCCCTCAGCCAGGCCCCTCCCATCTGGTTACGACACAGACCCAGCTGTGTGAGCCTGACAGTGTGGATGAAGATGACCCACAGCTGGCCCTGTTCAAGGACGCCTGACACAGGAGGCAGTCAATCAGGAGTAAACAAAGGAAGGCAATGTGGCACCTCGGAAGGAGGCAGAGAGAAGCCACGCCTCGAACTGTTTAAAAGGGGAATGTGTGGGAGGGCTGGTTTGCTGAAGGCAACCATTTGAATAGCTACTGCTTCATGGTTCGTGTTTTTGTTTTACTCTGTTTGCTCTGTTCTGTGACAATAAATTTGGCAGGCTTAGTTCCAGCCTCTTGCCTTTTTGTAAAGGGGTTGTCCCTGCCTTTTTCTGCAGGGCCGGTAGTAGGCTGGTACAGAACATCTGTGCATTGGAAAACTATGTGAGTTTGTGTAATGTTTACATCAATAATTCACTCACATTCACATTTTTTTTTGGGGGGGACACTATGGATGGCTTGATTATTGGAACCAATTCTTCAAAATAATTTAATTTTAAAAGTTAGTTTTATGCATGGTATGAAACTTATGCATGGCTTTCATAGACATATTTTATATATGACTTACAAATGGGAAGACGTTTGTGTATAGAAGGCAAAGGAAGAAATTACACCCACTGGTCTTTTCAGTGACTGTATGAAGTAGACGATCATGTGCTGCTTATTTTATGCGTGAGAAATTCTCTTTAGATCAAGACTTTTGGAGAGTCTGCAGATAGGTAACTGTTCCTTTATAAATATCCATGATTTGTGCAGAAGGACATATGAAGCACAAGAATGACTTCATCTTCAACTTTCTGTATTGTCCACGTTATAAAGCAAGTTTATATAGAATAGAATAGAATAGAATAGAATAGAATAGAATAGAATAGAATAGAATAGAATAGAATAGAATAGAATAGAAATAGAATAGAATAGAATAGAATAGAATAGAATAGAATAGAATAGAATAGAATAGAATAGAATAGAATAGAATAGAATAGAATAGAATAGAATAGAATAGAACAGAATAGAGATGGAAGGGATCTTGGAGGTATTCTACCCAACACCCTGCTCAAGCAGGAGGACCTACTCCATTTCAGACAAGTGACTGTCCTTAAAAACCTCCAGTGATAGAGTGCCCACAAGCTGTTCCACTGGTTAATTGTCCTCACTTTCAGAAAGTTTCTGCTTAATTCCAGGTTGCTTCACTTTTTGGTCAGTTTCCAAACATTGCTTCTTGTCCTCTGGTGCTTTGGAGAATAAATTGACCCCCTATTCCTTGTGGCAGCCCCTCAAATACTAGAATACTGCTATTTCTTCTTTTATTTAAACTACCCACACCCAGGTCCTGCAGCTGTTCTTCATATATTTTAGTCACCAGGCCCCTGACCATCTTAATTGCTCTTCTCTGAACTTTTTCCAGGTCTCAACAATTTTTTTTGTGTTTGTGATATGGTGACCAAAATTGGTTGCACTATTCCAGATATGGCCTCACTAGTTTTTTTTTTTAAAAGCAATACTAATACTTCGTGTGATCTTGATTCTATGCCTCTGTTTATACAACCCAGGATTGTATTAGCTTTTTTGGCTACTACTGCATACTGCTGGCTCATAGTCAAGTGATCATCCACTAGGACTCCAAGGTCCCTCTCACAGTTACTGTTTTTGAGCCAGGTCTCACCTAATCTGTACTTATATCTTTGATTTTTCCTGCTTAAATGTAAAACTTTGCTTTTCTTTTTGAATCCTGAGCTTGTCTTCTGGGTTGTTGGCTATTCCTGCCAGTTTAGTGTCATCTGCAAATTTGATGAATTTCCCTTCTATTCCCTCATTTAAGTCATTAATGAAGATATTGAAGAGTACTGGGCTTAAGGACGGTGTTCTGTCCCAGCCTACGTACATCTTTGTTACTTCACAAAGACAAGCCCCTCTTTTAACAAATAGGCTGGAAAACCAACCCCTTTTATTTGAGTTACAGACTTGCTAATTGTCCCAAAAGTCAATAGCAACAGAACACATTTTCCAACAAAGAATTGTTCAAAGCAAAATGGAGCATGAGTCAAATAGGAAATAGTTCACTGGCAAAGCAAACAAACATGATCTCTTGATACTGGAGTCCTTTGCAAACAGTTGCCTTCAGCAACCAGCCCTGCCCACACATTCCCTTTTGTTATGCAGCCCCAAGGTGTGGCTTCTCAATGCCTTCTCAATGCCTTCTCCTCCTCCCCTGGAGTCGCCCCATTGCCTCCCTCTGTCCTACATGTCTGCATTTACGAGTGTCTATAATGTCCTCCAGCTGTGCATCCTCAAAGTGTAACTCAGCTTCCCAGCAAAGCTGGGTCTCATCCTGAGCACGAGTGGAGGGGCCAGGTTCTTTATCAGAAGGTAAGTCCTGTAGTTCATCAGAGCCTTCCTCCGACTCTGATGGCTCCCCGGCCCCTCCTCCTCCTCCTCCTCTGATTCCCCAGACTCAGCTGCCAGGATCACAGGCTGGCACAGAATCACAACAGAGGGAGCCTTGTGGTACCCCACTGCTTACTTCTCTCTATGTGGATGTAGTACCATTGAGGACTACTTGTTGAGTATGGTTTGTCAGCCAGTTACAAATCCATCTGGTGGTGATGTTGTCTATTCCACTTTTTTCTAGCTTACCAAGCCATAGATTGTCGTCTACTTTGTCGAATGCCTTACTGAAATCTAAGTATACTATGTCCAGTGTTTCTCTGGTCTACTGATTTGGTCACTTTATCAAAGAATGAAATAAGATTGGTTTGGCATGATCTTTTTTTAACAAACCCATACTGTCTACCAGTTATAACTTTGTTTGCTTCTAGTTGTTCACAGATCTGTTTTTTGATTATCTTTTCCAGGAACATCCTAGGTATTGATGCTAAATAGATTGGTCTGTAGTTTCATGGGTCTGTGTTCTTTCCCCTTTCTTGAACATGGGAACCACATCAGCCCTTTTCCAATCCTCAGGTATTTCCCTGGTGCTCCAGGATATTTGAAACATATGGTGCAATGTTTCTGAGATAACATCTGCCAGCTCCTTCAGAACTATTATGTTTTTGTATCCTTTACTGACTTTTTAAAGACACCACTGCATGTATTTTCTTTATCGCAGATATACTGTATTTGCACTCATTAAATTGCATCTGCATTTGTAGTACTTTTCTTCTAATAAATACAATTTCAACAGATTTCTCCCTTATATAGGCTTTTTGGTATGTATGTTTTGATTAGAGAAAGCACCAGAAAATTCAAAGAAATGTAAAAGTAAAGGATAATTGCATTCCAGTATTCAAATTAATTCAAAAGGTACAAATTAGGTCAAATCATACTTATGATGCAAGTCTAACCATTTTTTCCCCTCATTTCTATTCATAAGGCATGAAATTACATTGCATTCCTTGGCTTTAAAGTAGTTTCCCTTTATTTTCAGAACAGTTTCTGTCTCTGTTTCATATGAGAAACATGTCCATAATCACAAAGAGTAGAGTAAGACATGAACAATAGCTTTGTCTGATACTTTATTAAAGAATTGCTTTGTTAATCTGAAATGTTGTTTATTCTAAATGCTGACCTTTGATGCATTATCTTTGGCCCAGAGCTTTTCACCTATGTCTGTGGCTATAAGGCAGGGCTTTTCAACCTTTTCACCCATTGAACCACTTATACGATATGGCAACATCCGAGTAGGACCAGTTGCCTAGCAAGGTGTCAAAAACTTGATGACCAAAAAAGAAGAAAGAAAGAAAGAAAGAAAGTGATGAAGTACGGGTAGCCCTCCCAAGCCACAGCCGAGCAAGACACCTGCCTGCCTGCCCAGCGGCGCTCTTCCTCCTGTCCGAGGTTTTCATTGTTGTGAGCATTTCAGTTGAGGATTGGCAGCAGGGGTGGGGTGGGGGGTGTTTGGTTTTTATTCCCCACTCCCCTCTGCTGGGTCGTTGCAGCATGTTTTGGTCAATTCACATGACCCTGGGACACTGTGACCATCATAAATATGAATCAGTTGCCAAGCATCTGATTATAAATCACAAGGCCCTGGAGATGATGCAACATTCCAGCTGATCGGCACTTCTTCTGGGCTCAGCAGAAGTGCAGGATCAGTGCCGAGCTCCAACTGAAGCCTGCCGCTGATCCTGGTGCTTCTGCTGAGCCCTGGCAGCCCTACAGCTACAGGCATCTCTCGCTCAGGCTTGTGCAATGCTGCCACCAGTTCATCTTATTCCCCTCCCCTGCTACCACTAGGATGGTCGCGTACCACCTGCTAGGTGTCAATGTACCACAGGTGGTACCCATACCACTGGTTGAAAATCCCTGGTATAAGGGAGAAAGTTCTTTATTTGTAGGAGGACATAAGTTATTAATGTATATATAATGTTTTGCTGTTTTTTAAAAAAATTCCTTTCTCTTTCCTGTTTCTGAAATTGAAAAGCATAGAATAATGTAAGTAGAATATTCAGATATCATTTTCCTTCACTTATTATCAGTAGAAACTATTATTTTTGCGAGGTAGCTTTGAGAGATAAATTCAATAGTTATTTGCTACATTTTGTTTGAAATCAAACCAAAGCAGTAGAGTTTTTATATGTGCAAATTCTTGTATAGCTACATATTCTTAAGTATTAATCATTATTTTGTTAGCAAAACAAAATGCCTTGTTAACGAGATTTGCTCACTTGGTAAAGTATCGTACTATTGAAAAAAGCATAATGCCCACCTAACTAAATGCTTAATAGAGCTAGAATATCCAGACCATGACAAGATATATAGAAAACAAAAACATTTAACAAAGCCAGTATAGCATATATATATATATTAAGGTTTATAAGCAATTCAGTATCATATTTCTAATCAATCATAAAAGTGTGATAATACCCTGTGGACTTTTTTTGCTGTGTTAATAAAGTGATATATTCTCAAGCTGAATCATAAACTGCTTGGCCCCCAAGGAAGGTTTAAAAATTGTTTGTCATGCAGCATGATAGAGTCTAATGCTAAATTTGCTTGAATCTAAATAGTCATTTACATCTGTGGTCACAGTCAACAAAACTCAAGGGAAAAAAAAGAAATAATAAGAAACAAAAAGCAAACAAAATATCTCAGTGGAGCTTTATTATCATGACCACTTAAATATATTATCAGAAATTTGATCAATATGCTACTGTGAAAGAGTTATGAAATTTTGAGAATTGAATTAAAAAATATATTGAAGACTTTTTTTTCCTCCTTTCTAACTAAAGTAGAGGTCAATATCTGAGGCACAGAAAACATTTAAGGAGTCACAAATCTAGTTTACACAAATAACTCTAGGAGATAATAAGAGGTTGGGGAAATGAACATTTAATATATGGTATTATGGCTTTTAGAATAATTTATCAGGCCAGACATCACTGCATGGATACATAAAAATGTCAAGTTACTCTTTGCCTAAGACAATCAACCTGCTTTAGTTACACACACACAAAGAAGCTGTTAGAAGACATTGACACACTTTTCAAGTAATATGTTGTGTAAAAAGAGCCTTGGTGGAGAAGTGGGCTTAATGCCTCCTTAAGTAACACCAGCTGCCTGCAATTAGTGCAGGTTCGAGTCCCACCAGGCTCAAGGTTGACTCAGCCTTCCATCCTTCTGAGGTAGGTAAAATGAGGACCCAGATTGTTGGGGGCAATAAGCTGACTTTGTAAAATGCCGTTGGGGGGGGGGTGAAAGCCCTAATAAGCAGGCATATACATAGAATGAAGGCTATTGCTAAGCACATTAATTTGTGCTTTAGATTGTAAGCCGCCCTGAGTCTTTGGAAAAGGGCAGGATATAAATGGGATTAAAAAAAATGTGGCTGAAATATATAGGACAATTCCGACAAGGCTAGCATGAAGATGAAAACCTTTTCAACTATTTCTAAGTTCAATGTTCTAGAAAGATGTATCCCTTTAGACATGTAAGTATTCGTAAAGACAGTCAGGATAGTCCACAGATAAAGTGAAAGTCCTAAACACCTGGAGTTGCTTGATAAGGATGTTAGGTAAGATCACTACCAGAAAAGGATGATGCCAGTGAATGGAGTTCTATAGAAAAGGCCCCCGTTCCAACAACTAATATCTCTTGATCATAATTTCAAAAATGGAGCATTATTGAGAAGCATGGGGACAAACTATTATTCAGACAAGGTGGGTCTTATTCTGATCTATCAGTTGCCTCTTTTCATTGAGAGGATAACATACAATTTTCTCAAAACTGAATAGCCCAGCACAGTATGTTTCCTATCTGAACTGACTAAGCTGACCGGATTTGGAATCTTTTAGGTGATTTGTCATTTGAATTCTCCCCAGCCCCATTAAGAATGGGTTCACGTTTTCTAAAAGGCACAAATTATGAATGTGGTTAAATAGTAAGGAATTTTATTCAGTCCATCTAAGGTGCATTCTCAAAAGGGCTATTATTCACATGTGTGTTGTATGCAATGTATTCTTTATTCATTCATTGTTTTATTATTATTTTTAATAATTATGTATGCTTTGAAAATAATAACAAGAAAAATTTACTCTGCCCATGGCGTGACTCCATTATTTTCTTCTGTGAAACAAAAGCATAAAAATTGCAATAGGAATTTATTCCACATCCCAAGTTCATACCTCATCCCCACTCTGGATGAAATAAGAAGTTAACAGCATTTTAATGATATACTTTCCTTTAGTCATTCACCTGAAATACAACAAAAAACATACAGGGTGAGATTTTTTTCTGCAAAGAGCATGAATTTTACTCAGCTGATTAGCTATCACTTAGCATATCTTCATAGTAATGTTTATATATCCATTTAGTCATTTCAGGGAATTAAATTATAAAATATAAATGGTTTGAATAGTTAACATGGTTATACATTTAATTCAGCTATTAACGAGCCCTGAATTAATCACAAGGGAATTCAAAAGGTTATAAAATTGTAATTATAGCTGCTTTTTTAAAACCAATAAAACATTATTTTTTATAAATTATCTTAGTACTAGGTAAGACCCAGAGCCAAAAATGAATCCAGTTTAAAAGTTGAGTTTATTTTTTCCTATCAATACACTTTTCAGGGCAAAACCTATCAGGATGTGCCAGTGTTGTATAATGGTTATAATCTAAGATGATTCTTAGAATTTCTACCTTCATATTTGCCTGTAACCATGGATATATCTTAATCTGAGAATAAATAAACAAGAGAAAAATAATACCTGGCAGTTTGGAAAAAGTTAGTTTAAACTAGCCAAAATAAGATAATCGATAAATCTATTATCTATAACTAGATTATAATAATAATCAACTTATTATATATTACAATAATTAGAAAGGCAGTTTGGTCTAATGATTAAGGTACCAAAGCAAGAGGCAGTGAGTTCAAGTCTTGCCTTAGCCATGAATGACTTTGAGCTCTCTCAGCTTTGAGCTCTCTCACTCTCTCAGCCCAACCGACCTCATAGTGTTGTTGTTGTGGGAAAAATAGAAGGAGAGAACTGTGTTGGATATGCCTTGAGTTATTTTTAAATAAATATAAATATATGTAAATAAACAAATATAAGGGGCATGTAGGAATGACCTTGAAAAAAGTTGTCATTTTATGCACTAGTCAAGAAGGGGACATAATTTTATATCAAAGAATGGCACATTGAGCCAAAAAGTTGAAAATAATCCTTACTTCTACGATAGTAAAAAATGGGTTTCTGCTTAACCCAGAACCCCTTATTTTTATTTTAACTAGAACAAGAGGACATATTCAGCTGTGTGTATCCTGGCCTTAGAAGACTTGCTAGCCAAGCTTAAAGAGACAGTACCAATATTCTTTAAATTGTGTGTATCTTGAATTTAAAAAGTCAAGGCTTCTGCTAGTATAATTTGTAAAATAGGAAGCAAGAAGTGATGCACTTTTACCTGCTTTTGTGAGAAATAAATCATAGTACATGTATTTACACTAATTGCATAATTAGCCATTCAAATTACAGCATGTAAATACATAGTAATCAGCTAAATTTTGCTTAGAAAAACAAGGTAATTCCCACAACAGCAGCTACTTTTAAAGAATGCTAAATTTTAGAAAATCTCAGGAAAGAGAAAAGAGAAAATTAACTTGATCTAATTAAACTTTCGGTGAGCTGTACACATTGACATCTAATACAGGATACCAATTTTCTATTTGCCTGCTGTGTCCAACATATCATGTGCTAAGTGTCATCTACAAGTGTTAGATTTCATAGGAAGAAATCATGAAAAGTTGAAATATCCTTGTGAGTTAACAGACAAGGTCAAAATCCAGGTTATCAGTTTTTCTTTCAATATAGAGAATGGACTCAAATTCCATGAAAGTTTTTTTAGAAATGCCTTCTTCTCTAAAATTCAGGACATCCATATTATAATAAAGTTGTAGACTCTTAAAAACTGGCCTTTCTATACAGAACTTTCTAACATGAATATACAAAGTATTTCTTTTCTTTCTTTACCTTTTTATTAAGTTTCATTTGTATTATATATCCCTTTATATTTCTTCAGTGTTTTGTTTATTATGTGGTTTACTGCTGTTTTTGTTGTAGAGTGTTCCAAGATGCTGCTGCATAGAAAGCAGTATAACCATCTAAATAGTAGCAACAATGTAGTTGAATGAATGAAAATATTTAGCTTTTCTTTAAGGAAACTTTCCCCTTAACCATGAGAAAGGCTGTTCTTATGTATCTTTTTTTCACATATTTGGTGATCCAAAAATTGCAAAAACAATGTACAAGAATTTTTAAGCAGAGCTTTTTAATATCTATCTATCTATATCTATCTATCTATACCTATACCTACACCTATACCTAAATCTAAATCTAAATATAGATAGATATAGATACAGGTGAAACTCAAAAAATTAAAATATCGTGCAAAAGTTCATTTATTTCAGTAATGCAACTTAAAAGGGGAAACTAATATATGAGATAGACTCATTACATGCAAAGCAAGATAGTTCAAGCCATGATTTGTCATAATTGTGATGATTTTGACTTACACCTCATGAAAACCCCAAATCCACAATCTCAGTAAATTAGAATATTACATGCAATCAATAAAACAAGGAGTGTACATAGAACAATATCGGACCTCTGAAAAGTATAAGCATGCATATGTACTCAGTACTTGGTTTGGGCCCCTTTTGCACCAGACTTCAACTGGTGCAGAATGCAGCCGCGTGAGTTGTCTTGGGGGTTTCCCGATACTCCCATGTTACACCTTTGCTCCGCGAGCTGCATTGGCTACCGGTTGCTCTCCGGGTGAGGTTCAAGGTGTTAGTGATGACTTACAAAGCCCTTCATGGCATGGGTCCGGATTACCTACGGCAACACCTGCGGCCGGCGTCAACTTCCCTCCGTCCAGTGCGCTCCCACAGAGAGGGCCTCCTCAGGGTGCCTCCGATCAAAGAATGCCAATTGGTGGCCCCCAGGGGGAGAGCGTTCTCTGTGGGCACGCCAGACCTTTGGAACCACTTACCGGTCGAGCTCCGGATGGCCCCCGACCTTCGCTCCTTCTGGCGCGATCTCAAAACCTTCTTTTTTGAACAAGCTGCCCTGGTCTGACGGGATGGAGTTGGGTTTTTTATAATTAGTTTTAATTTTTAATATGTATTAATTATTACAGGCATAATGGTTTAATCACTTTTTAATTTTTGTATTCTGTTTTTTATTATGTATTGCCCTGTTCACCGCCCTGAGTCCTTCGGGAGAAGGGCGGTATACAAAGTAAATTATTATTAAATTATTAAATTAAATTACTGCCTCAATGCAGTGTGGCATGGAAGCTATCAGCCTGTGGCACTGCTGAGGTGTTATGGAAGACCAGGATGCTTCAATAGTGGCCTTCAGCTCTTCTGCATTGTTTGGTCTCATGTCTCTCATCTTTCTCTTGGCAATGCCCCATAGATTCTCTATGGGGTTCAGGTCAGGAGAGTTTGCTGGCCAATCAAGCACAGTAATCCCATAGTCATTGAACCAGGTTTTGGTGCTTTGGGCAGTGTGGGCAGGTGCCAAGTCCTGCTGGAAAATGAATTCAGCATCCCCATAAAGCTCGTCTGTGGAAGGAAGCATGAAGTGCTCCAAAATCTCCTGGTAGATGGCTGCGTTGACCCTGGACTTAATAAAGCACAGTGGACCAACACCAGCAGATGACATGGCTCCCCAAATCAACACAGACTGTGGAAACTTCACACTGGACTTCAAGCATCTTGCAGTGTGTGCCTCTCCATTCTTCCTCCAGACTCTGGGACCTTGGTTTCCAAATGAGATGCAAAAGGTGCTCTCATCAGAAAAGAGAACTTTGGACCACTGAACAACAGACCAGGTCTTTTTTTCTTTAGCCCAGGTAAGATGCTTCTGATGTTGTTTGTTGTTCAGGAACGGCTTGACAAGAGGAATATGACATTTGAAGCCCATGTCCAGGATCCGTCTGTGTGTGGTGGCTCTTGATGCACTGACTCCAGCCTCAGTCCACTCCTTGTGAAAGTCCCCAACACTTTTGAATGGCCTTTTCCTGACAATCCTCTCCAGGCTGCAGTCATCCTTGCTGCTTGTGCACCTTTTTCTTCCACACTTTTCCCTTCCACATAACTTTCTATTAATGTGCTTTGATACAGTACTTTGGGAACATCCAACTTCTTTTGCAAATGCCTTTTGAGGCTTTCCCTCCTTATGGAGGGTGTCAATGATGGTTTTCTGCACAACTGTCAGGTCAGCAGTCTTCCCCATGATTGTGATTCCTACTGAGAGACCATTCAAAGGCTCAGGAACCCTTTGTAGGTGTTATGGCTTAATTAGCTGATTAGAGTGGGACACTTTGAGCCTAGAATATTGCACCTTTTCACAATATTCTAATTTACTGAGATTGTGGATTTGGGGTTTTCATGAGCTGTAAGTCATAATCATCACAATTATAACAAATCAGGGCTTGAACTATCTTGCTTTGCATGTAATGAGTCTATCTCATATATTAGTTTCCCCTTTTAAGTTGCATTACTGAAATAAATGAACTTTTGAATGATATTCAAATTTTTTTGAGTTTCACCTGTATCATATAGATATATACACCTATGTAAATATAGAATAGTCACTAAAATTTTATTAAAATAATATTTATAACAAAGTGATATTAAATAAAAGGAAACAGGTGTGTACTGTATTGTAGAAATGTCAAATTTAAAGAAAGAAATCTATTCATTTTCTTGGTCAGCTCTGATCCCTGCCTCATCCCATGACATTTCAATCTCTTCCCATTTTTTGATAACTTTTTAAAATAAACAGAAAGCAGTAGCAGAAACAGACGACAAATCCATTTCTACTTGATGCAAAAGTTGAGATCAATCCCTTCTTCTTGTGAGAAGTTGTATATCCAAATATATTTCATTCTTTATACTATTTCCATCTTCTCTTAAATTTTTAACAGAATCCACAATGGTCTGATAATCAGTGCCTCCAAGTTAATAAAATTAGGAAACTTCCTCAAATCCTGAAATAAGTTACCCAGACCTAATCCACATATCAAAAGATAAGGTATGTAAACACAAATAGTTAATTAAATTAAGTCTCCCAGCAGAACTGTATGTTCAAAAGAATACACACACACATACCCCAGCACGTAGACAATTCCACACCCTGACAACCCTCCCCAAAAAAGTTTACCCCATTTCTCTGCAGCCTACCCCTAAAAGCAAAGTGTTTTTCTTTTAGGAATCAATATTTATTCTTTCCTCACAGCTGCTTGGATCTCATTTTTATTTATTCTTGTGCATTTTTATTTATTCTTATCCAGCTTGAGTTGTAACCCCAAATTATTCTTCTGACATTCTATATTTGCTGAAGATTCTGCTGCAGGCTCCCATCCACTTCTTACTTAAAATGCCTAAAATGTTATTTAGGCCATTTAATTGACATGTTAGGTCTGATAACTGAATTTTGGGCTTCTCATTCATGTAACAGACTGACTTTAGTCCTTTGCTAAGTAAAGTATATTATCATTTAATTAGGAACATTTTTATTTACTTTAAACTTTATTTTAATTTCACATTTCAGCAGGATAGAGGCAGGTTTATACATGACACAATCAGTAGCTTGCATGTATGAGACATCAGAAAAGAAATATACAAGGCTCAATTTTCACAATTTCATATAGCTGTGCAAAACAGAGTACTTCAGAAGAATCAGTGGATTTAATACCTTTAATTATCGATAGTTTTGACCAGTCAAAAAAGATCAACTGTAGATTTAACTGTCTAGTATAGAAAAAGGTGATGGTTGTTGCTTTACTAGGTATGCTACTAAATTCTCCAATATGAAGAAATTTTACCCAAATCATTAAAAAAAACTTTTCATTTTAGTTTGTATATATATGCATACTCTTCAAAACACAGACAAGAAATAAAAAAATAAGCCAAAGAATAAAAAAATATAGCTAAATCTAATTCATATTAACACCATTCACTAACACTCCCCTATATTTTTATAACTCTTCTTGTTTCCATCATATGCAGCCACCGCTTTATACATATATATATTTTTTTATCCCATTTATATCCCGCCCTTCTCCGAAGACTCAGGGCGGCTTACAATCTAAGAAGCACAAATCAATGTGCTTAGCAATATATTATTTTTGTTCTGTAAAATCCTCAGCTTCCACTTTTTCAAGATTTATTTAATAATGTATTTTTAGTGTACACCTATAATCTTGTCTTCACCAATCCTTCTATTATTTGCATTTCTTATTTCTTTCACTCCATCATCCCATCAATTTCTTTATAGTTTTTATTATCATTTATTACTTTGGGGCACTTTGAAACACAATTCTCTTCATACTGTTCCAAGCATCCTTACCTCCACTTTCTATTTATTGTGTGGAAGGTTAAATTATCTCCTAACTGTTTTCATATAAAACACTTTTTTGTACCTGTTCTGGTTCTGCTTTCATTCACATTTTAAAAACTTTCCTTATCAATCTCTTTCCCCAACACCCTCTCCTCATACCACCTCAAAAAATGTTCATACTGTCTCATTTCTTTTACCTTTCACTAATTCTCTCAATCCAACTCAGTTTGGTGTAATGGTTAAGGCACAAGGCTAAAACTGGGAGACTGTGAGTTCTAGTTCCATTTTGGATACAAAGCCAATTGCATGAATTGGGCCAGTCACTTTCTCTAAACTCTAGGAACTGACAGAGGCAATGGCAAAGTAATTAGCAAAGATAGTTTGTTTGCATTTGCCTGAAACTGCTTGTAGAAATGTATTATATTTACACAGAGTATTCTATAATGTTGTTTCCTTGTTTTTATTTTGGATATTAGTGTATATTACTGTATATAGTTTGCAAAAATACTACATTTTTAAAAATCATGGCATTGCTCAATTTTCTATTTTCAAATCGCAAAGAACTGCAGACAAAAACTTGCAGAATGAGCTGAAGTTAGCAAAAAAAAGTACTGTACAACAATGAAAAAAAGGGAAGGGGTACATAGATTTTTAAAAATGTATGCTGTATTGCAATACAGTACTTCTGTAAGATAAGCATTTTATTTGCTGTATCTGTCTTAATCTTGGTGGTGGTTGTTGATCTAGGACAGGGGTGTCAAACTGCCAGCCTGTGGGCTGAACGCATCACAAGGAAACCATTGCCAGCAATGGGGGAAAAAGCTCTGATACATTGTGCAACGTCAAGTGACGTCACGAGTTTGACATGTCTGATCCAGTAGGTTTATTTTATTCTAATTCATTTTATATTTATACTTGTTTATTTTATTTTTATTAAACAATATACTGTAGTATACAGTAAAGTATCTGAATTCTGTCCTGGGATTGTCTGGAGTCTTAAACTCATTCCAATCTACTTTCTCTGTATTTTGGAGGGAAATCACCCTCCCCCCAAAAAATTTGGATTTTTTTTTATGTTTTAAATTTAACTTGCCTCCAGTGGTTGTGCATGTCCTCTCACTGGAGGCTTTTAAGAAGAGACTGGATAGGCATTTATCAGAAATACAGTACTCTTTTGTGAGATCAGTGGGTTAGACTAGATGACATCAAGGTTCCTTCCATCTCAATTACTGTTGCAAGCCAACAGCTGTAAACCTACCCCATCTCCCTCTGGGTACCTGGCTAGACACGCTTAGGTTAATTACTGTAGTGGTAACCACAATCAGAGTTTTCCACCACCACCCTCTGAAGAAGCTTGAGCTGCCTAGCAGCAAACATTTAAAAAAAAAAAAAAAAAGCATTGCAAAGCGAAAACTATTTGGGAGGCAATTTAGTTCCTGAAACCGGAAACAGCTGATTGGCGGCCAGAAAGGCTGGCAGCAGCAGCAGGAAAATTCTCTCAGTTCAGGCAGCCATCGGAGAAAATAGTAAGTCAGATCTTCATTCATTTAACAAACCATTTGATGCAATTAATGAATTTGATTTTAAATTTTGTAAAATTTAATCATTTGATGATTTTTTTTTACTTACGAGCCTAATGGGCAGGCTCCAATAGATTTGTACCTAAGGGACTACCAGTATTATATATAAACAACCAACTAAAGCATGATTTTAGATCTCTTTATTTGTTTCCATGTGTTTATTTGAACAGGTGCATTCCTAAACCATGCACTTGAAACAAAAATATATATTTTTCCCTGAGTAGATAAATTTCCAGACAACATTCTCATCCATTCTTGGATATCTGAAAGTCTCAATTACTTTTTCTAAACTTTTTCACCTCATTCCCACTCATCTATTCACACCAGCTAGCAGTATATTCCACCTACTTATCTAAAGTCATATTAAGATTCATTCTGAACAATGCACATTATTTTATTAAAACCCATCTCTAAGGGTCTCTTTTATCACTACTCACTGGAGAGCAATAAGCAGTAATTCCTATGGATTCCTACTTTTATGCATATCCACAATAACCTAGATAACGCCACACTTTCTGACAATTTTTAAAGTATGCATTTTAAAACTAGGGATTTTTTTTTTAAAAATGTTCTACGTAGAATATCCATCTTCTGGTTTTAAATAATTGAACATATTGATTTTTGCAAATGGTGGTATTGACAGGTTGGCATATTTACAAGATGCAATGAAATTTGTTTGATAGCAATTTTCTTAGTACTTGAAGACATAAACACTTTTCCAAAAGCCCCAGAGCATACATTATTGAGTTTCTCTAATTTTTCTCTAGATCCTCAGTAATAGTTAAGAAGATTCCTCCTGGAACAAATGAATTGACTTTCCCATCCATTTTTTACACTAATGTAAATTATAAGGCATCCCATAGACTAGTACTACCTTTCCAGAGAGATAGAAAACTTACCATAAAATACAAGCTGATTGGAAAACTCTTTCTGTTCCAGTTAATGCCAGTATAGACTACTATATTTTAAAGTTTTAATTAAAACAACCGGTGTTTTCCAGTAGGGAGGGTTATTGCAGAGAAAAGAGTTCCTCCATTCTTGTCTGGTACTGTCATCTGTTTAGAAAAATAATTTCAGTCTTGCAATTTTAATTGTCCCATTCACTCTTTTTCTTCCCTTGAAATTTGGTGACAAACTACCAGAAAATGGCAGTGGGAATTAAGTTATTTCTGATAAATAATTGATTAATTTATTAACATGCAGTAAAGCAACAGCTACAGAAACAATAACCACAACCAACTTTAAAACTGGAACAAAAATAACTCCAAATTTCTGATTACATGAATCATGAATAACAGGAACCAGGAATGCAGTATTGTTGCGATGAGCGACCGGTCAGGGTTCTGGCTTCAACTCTTAGAGCCCCTTAACAGGGGTGGGAATTTAGAGGGACCCTCGCAAGGGTGGACACCTTGAATAAGGAAGGATCTTTGCCCTTTACCACCGACCCAGTATGCCGGTAGTTCCAACGGTCATACTTGGGAACTGCGATGATTAGAGCAGAATCCTAGGACAAACTGAGACACCAACACAAGTTTGCTCAAAGTGAAGGAGCATGGAGTGCTCGGGGTGGATGGTGTGCCCCCCCTTAACAGCTCCACAAACCCTCCTTTTATTATGCTGTTTCATTTGGGAGGGGTGAAGTACACATGAGGAATTAACACAAAGGAAAAACATAACTCATTGCATACATCTGCTAATGAACATATGTGAGGTCAAAGGAAACAATAAAGCATAGTTTATGCTAACAGAGAACTGATAATGAAGAGGATAAAGGTCATTACAGGAAACAATAAAGCATAGCTTATTATATTACAGAGAATACAAGGGTTGTCATAACTTGAAAGTCATGACTTGAAACATAACTTGAAACATAACTTGAAACATAGACAATTATAAAAGACAAGTCTTTGTTATAAATGAAGCAAGGAGCAAAGGTTTATCACAGGAAGGCAGAGGCCCTATCTTGAAGCAAGGACAACTTCAGGAGACAGGAAAACTATATACTGGGCAATTTTAAATGAAACAAGTCTTTGTTGTATACACATGTGAATCAGAGACAGGAATGTGGTTGTAAATAAGAAAAGAGTTTTATCACCAGAGGCAGAGATGGAATGTAGGAATGTGGCCTTACAATTGCAGATTTGGAGAAAAGGCAGAAGTGTTAAACTCTTTTAATATGGGAATCAAAAAAGGTCTTTTGGGATATAGGAATCAAAAAGGTCTTTTGGGAGTCTGGGATTTACACAGTATTGCAGGCTAACTCTGCCCACAGTCTGAAGTTTGATTCTGATGGGCTCAAGGCTAATTCAGGCTTCTATACTTCTGAGGTTGGTCAAAAATGAGGACCCAGATTGTTTGGGACAATATGCCAACTCTGTAAACCACTTAGAGAGGGTTGTAAAGCACTATGAAGCCGTATACAAGTCTAAGTGCTATTGCTATTGCTATTTAGTGCAATGTGAAACCATTGCTTTACTTGCTTTGTGAAGGAAGAAACTCACAGAAATCAATGGGTATTAATGTTTACATCCTATTTCTCTCTTGTAACTGTATCCTCTTCAAACTGATTCAATCAAGAAGCTGAATAAAGAGTCATATTGGTATAATATTAATATGGGGAAATTGGTAGGCTGGTTCCTTTAAGTTGTTGATATCTGAGATTTTAAAAAGAAGCAATTGAGGTTAATATTATGATTTTACTGACATAAGCTGGTGACAGCTGTGGTTTTTGTCTGTTTGTGCTGACCTTCAAGTGTGCTGCCATGGGCTAAGCCAGTGGCTAAACTAGTGGCAACCACAAAGCAAACAGTAGCATGCCAAAAGTCTGCAATTACAAAAGCAGCCCAAACCAAAGCATTATATTTCAAAGACCACAAAGAGGAAATATCATTGCTTCAACGTAGTGTGTGAAAAGTGCTTGACTGGGACCCTGGACAATCAGTCAGTAGGGACCTTGAAGGTCTTCTAGTCCAGAGGTCTCCAATCATTCTGGGCTTGCGGCCCAGAGATAAAAGAGCAGCTTCCAAATTGGTATGCTTCCATTCATACATGTGGCATGTGCTGACAATGTGGTTGACCAGTCTTTTCTTAAAAACCACCAGTGATGAAGCACCTACAACTTCTGAAGGCAAGCTGTTTCTCTAATTGGCCTCACTGCTAAGAAGTTTCTCCTTAAATCCAGGTTGCTTCTCTCCTTGATTTAGTTTCCATCCATTGTTTCTTATCTTGCCTTCTGGCTCTTTGGAAAATAAAACGACCCCCTCCTCTTTGTGGCAGCCCCTTAAATACTGGAACACTGCTATCATGTTACCCCCTAGTCCTTCTTTTCTCTAGACTGGCCGCACCCAATTCCTTATTAACTTGTTTGTTCACTTTAGGCACTACTCAACTCTAGAGTGACTCTGGACACCTCACAAAGCAAGTCAATATGAAAAGAACAGGCTACATAAAATAGTAAACAGATGGACAATCCAGTGACATGTAAAACAGATATCATATACCCAGCAACCACTCCAACTACCCTAGGCTAGATTCTGGGAGAAGACCCAGATCCTTAAGGTCCTTCAAAAGACCATCAAGGTAGAAGCTACTAGGTTTTATACAAGTTGTTATAAAAATACTAGTAATTGACTATTCCCTGTGGTTTGGTATTTGTAATTTATAGTCACAATTATGTATTTTACTTAGCATGTCTCCTGCTTCAAATAAACTATTACAATCTTCCCATATGTCCACACTAACTTGATTTTCATTTCTTTTGATCCCAAAAGCTTACAGACCAAAATAGTTTTAATTTACATGTATATATGTGTGTTATCACCTAATACAGGGGTGTCCAACCATGGACCAGTACTGGGCCGCGGCATGCCAAAAACTGGTCCACACAAACAAGGAAAGCCCCAAACACATGATGCAGACAGCACACAAAACCATGCCCCTTCCAGTCCGTGGAAAAAATTCTCTCCATGTAACTGGTCCCTGGTGCCCAAAAGGTTGGGGACCTCTGACCTAATACATATGTATTTCCATCTTATCATCTTGTCTATCACTATGTTTCTATACTGAGAACAAAAACCTATGATCAATATCATCTCCTCCTCCTCCTCCTCCTCTTCCTCCATCATTTGTTTTGCAGCCTGATCCTAGATATATATTTGGAAGCAGGTCCCACTGTATTCAACAGTAGCTTGGATATGCTATTAAGTTTGCAATGAGTGATTTTTTTTTTAAAATAATAATAATAATAATAATAATAGAAAAATAGAACAGATGTTTAAAAACAAAAGGAAATGTTTTGTTTTTGTCTTTACAATACCCTATATAATATCATGCAAATATAGGACAACTTTGTTTGGTAGAGAAACCTAAAACTATAACATAAGGACCCAACAGGCATTGATTGGCTCGGTGTGATAGCTGAAGTTAATGGTGTTTCGTTCCAAGAAACCCTGGGTATTTAAACCAGTGAAGGCTTTCCAAACATTTCTCATTGGCAAAGTTTTGTCACTTGTTATTTGTAGTAGTGATAATGTTGGTGTTGCCTTATAAATAAAACCTGCATTTTATCAAAAAGAGAAAACATACTGAACTTGGTGTGTTTGCTTTTCGACCTCATTGTACCGATCTTGAATGCAAGAGACCCAAAACAAGCATATAAATATCTGCGGGATTCCCACTGAGCTTGTCTGGAAACTGCTATTCAGCCCTGCAGTCACAATGGCTGTGGCTTCAAACAGATGGTCTTCACCCCAAGATGGGGGTGATTCCCATGATATCAGCAACAAACCAGTTGACACAATTAGATTACTTGATCTGAGGGGGGAAAAGAGTATATTTCAACATAGTGTAGGCATTAACCTAGTTAACAGAAAAGATTTTATACATCTTTAAATGGCATATTAAGACTATACTATATGCAATATGCATATTGTCAAGTATATAGGATCATTTCTTTTCTAACTTGAGCAGAATTTGGACATACTTTTTTTTCCCACTCTTGCAGCACGTATAGAATAATTGTTTCCTTCCCACAAATGCTTTGTTAAAAGACCTAGTATGATTTTATTTTCAACACATTCCCGCTACATTGTAAATCATGTTTCTCCTCTTATGTTTTAAAATCTTGTTGTTGTTTTTTTTTAAAAAAAAGGCTCATTCACTTCACTCCATCATAACAAGTGGCTGATAAGTTGCAATTTTGCTTTCCCATGTGGGTGTCTGATGTAAGTATTTGATAAGTTCTGTACAGGCTATTGTGTTCCATCTACTAAAAAGCTTCTAATAATATAGTTTCAAGGGGCAAACTATGAATTATGTTAACAGCAAGACATACATATTAATCGGGGGGGAAATCATGTGAATTTCATATTTTGCCCTGTCATTCAAGGAAATAAAATGATAATTTTACACTGTCAGTGAATCTCAATTTATTGACAGCCTTCCCTATTTGAAATAAAATGTTTGTGATTTCAGGATGCGATAAGATGGTTAAATGTTTCTCGGCATAGATTTTTTTACCATCAGTAATGTAGCTTTAACCATATTTCATTTTTTTAAATAATTGCATAAAGGCTTTAGTTTAATTTCCATGACACCATATCCAAAACGTAATCTGAAATAATAGTATATTGCCAGGGAAGATAGTTTCAATATGTGATTAGTGCAGTAAAATTATTATATGTGCAGAGATGAAAAGATTCAACACTCCCCCGCTATGGAAGGATGGTAAGTGAAATTGACAAAATTCTGCTGAGATGGATAAATTAATTTCTTTGATTAGAGAAAAGACACTCTACATTTATTGGTGACTGGAAATCTTTTGTGGACTTTTTGAATAAAAATAAAAAAATGAATTTATGATCTATGACTTTGTTGATTAGAAGGAATAGAAACAAACATATTATGGTGAAACTTGAGAGAGAGGAAAAAATGTAATTGTACTTATAATTGCTGTGAAAAATATCAGAAGCCACTTCTTTGTATTGATTTTATTTCTTTTCTAGTTTTCTTCACCTTTTTTTCTTTTCTTGCACTTTTTTGCTTCTCTTTGATTTCTTCCCCTTTTTTATTTCTTACATTATTTTAATTTGCATTAGTTTTCCTTTGTTTACAAGTTTCAATAAAAATAATTAAAAGTATATTCTTACCCATTCAAAAACTGCCTGCATTTTCTTTTTTTTCCTCCCCAATACCAAAATATTAATTTATAAGATCCTTCTATTTAGCACTTATTCTTTTACATTTTTAAAATGTAAGTGCCAAAGATTCTTAATGCATCATGATGTTTCTTATATTGCTCCATTTTAAAATGTATTTTGGACATCCTGTTAATACCATTGTCTGCAAGTGGCTCTAAGAGACTTTGGATCTGAACACAAAAGAACCTTTGGAATATGCTATGAATGTGTTACCCCTCAGCTCCTTCTTAAGCTAAATGTATCTTTTCCTCAGATCTCTCGACATCACAACTGTAAGGATCACTATTCTAAGGAGTTGCAGACTGGGGCTATTGTGCATTCCAACTCTGGTGGACTTTGAAGTTCTTTTTTTACTATTGAAGTTTCCATGGATAGACCTAAATAAGAAGAGAAGCAACCTAAAACTAAGGAGAAATTTCCTAACAGTGAGGGTAATTAACCAGTGGAACAGCTTGCTTCAGAAATTGTGGATGCTCCATCACTAGAGGCTTTTAAGAAGAGACTGGACAGCCACTTGTCTAGAATGGTATGGTATGGTATGGTATGGTATGGTGTGTGTTTGTGTGTGTGTGTGTGTGTGTTGAGTATTTTGAATACCTTGTCGGCCCAAATACGGGCTTAATCTTTTTGCCTGTATCAGCCCAAACTCAGGCCGTCCACAGATGGCAGTCGCAACTGTGACGATAATTATTTGCATAAATTTTTTGGATTGCTAACAAAGAATTAAAGGGAGACTGAGACCGAGTTTTGGCTGATACAGGCAAAAAGATTCAAAATACTCAAGACATATCTCCCCTGTCTCTTCCCTCCCCAATGCAGCTGACAGAGTGAGAAAGAGCCTGTGGCTTAGAGGTTAAAACAACTGTCTAATGTGTAATCAGCCCAGGTTCGAATCTCAGAAGGGTGTGACTGACTGATGAGAACAAATAAGTTTGAAATAGCTATATCAGTCTCCCTTTAATTCTTTGTTAGCAATCCAAAAAATTTACTTTTAACTGCTTTTAAAAAGTATACAGCTATAGATATCAGTTCTAGGAATATAGATCCAGGCATATTAGAATTCAGTATACTGAAATAATAGTACATATACTGTAAAAGTTTTTCTTAGTGAAGGAGGGATAAAAATGCATCTATCATCTACTGTATCTATCTAGGGTCCATTCAGATACATTGCATGCAAATTAAATAAACGCTCTTCAAGACATGATTTCATTGCTGATATTCCATTGTGGCCTACTTTGCTCCTGCAAGCAATGATGTTGTCGATGTTGCAAACATTGACATGTTTTTGCACTGATAATATAAGAGGCAGCCTTTTGCTTTAACTGTTTGGCTTTGAATCACTAAAGTGTGGGAGGAATTCAACCTGGATGTTTTGAGAAGATGAGGGATAGCGCTTCAGAAGAGAAGTGAAACTTCATTTGTTAAACTAATTGGTGAATGTGATTTATGATGTGTTAATTAAGGGAGGGAATTCTGTAGAATATGATGTGTAAAGGGGAGGAGAATTCAGATTCTGGCATCCATCCATGAGTGCCAATGCTCCATTCTCATTACTATAGACTTTTTAGAATAAACAATCATGCAGTGTTCTTTGATCTGTCTCATTAATTGGAACCATGACAGACGTACTTCACTCTTATTGATTCTCTCAAGGCATTCTCAAATGTCTGTATTGATTTGTGACTGAAAAACTCTAGTTCTGTTAAGATTCTTTAGTTGAAGACAACTTCAAAATCTCTTTTACATACAAGACTCTTTGACAGTCAATGACTTTGTTGCATTTTAGATACAGGTGTAGATGAAAGGAACCCACAATTGAACAAGCCCATGGCTAAGGTCTTCTCTGGCACAGTCCCTAGGTATCATGATTTTCATGCTATTATTTGAGAAGATGAACATTAGAATTCATAGGTGGTTATTGCAATAATTCATGATTACCAATTTTGGAATATCTATTCCCTCCAGTTATTGCAGGACATGTAGAATATCATTAGTACTTTGTAGGCAGAGTCACTCTTAAATTATTAATACATCACTTTTGTCAACATTGTTTACTGGTTAATTGAGCCAGGGACCATAAAGTCTACTCTGAAAAGTAGAAAGGTCTAAAGGACATCAATTATGTGCCAACATGTCTTGTGCATAATAGAGTGTTGTATATGTATTTTAAAAAAAACCTTTAAAGCTGACTATTAAAATACATATACTTTTAACAAGGTATTAACCATACTAGGTAAATAAAATTTCTACATGTGTAATTTCTTAGTGGACTCCACTATATAAGGTACTAAATTTGGATGACTTTCAGTTTAAAGCTCTTTAAATATTCTTATAGGACAATCATTTGGGCTAATATTTATATAATCCCCAATACAAAGCATGTCCTTAGAAATCCTGTCCTTATTTACTGTTTTCCTTGATAGCAAGTTACCTATTTGCTTCTTCCAGAAAAGTTGATTAGAAATCAATAGGTTATTGGGAAGAACACAATTAGAACTCTTTCACTTTTAATAGCACTGTCTGTTAAGCTGTTTGTGTGTTAATCACTGTTGTGTTGCAAACAGATTAAGGAACAAAGATAACCCTAGGCATTCTATCATCCTGTCTTATTAGTTTCTTTGACCTGTCATATGTCATTGTTCTTGTCTGTATCTCTATATCTGTATCTATCCACTTGAATCAGTCCTGCAGAATAATACTTTGTCCATTTTCTTATCCCTCTTAGAATGAAACAAGTGTCTTTAAAGGAGTAGTGACCTTATTTTGATGCTATTAAAACTGCAAAGAGTCTTAATGATATAAAAGCAAATTATTGATATGTTTAAACATATAATTGTAAAACAATTTATTTAAAATTCAGTACATATATGTTTGTGTGTGTATATATGTGTATGTTGTATATACACATACAACATACATATGTCTACATAAAGCACAGTGTGTGTGTGCGTGTGTGTGTGTAGCTGTGTGATTCACATACATATCTTCTTAAATGTAGTTCATGGGGTGTAGCCAATATGTATTAGCTTGCAAAGTAGTCTCTAGATTAGAGATCCTAGTTTGCATAGAATAGCTTCAGCATTATCGGATGAAACTGAGATTTGGTTGTATTTGTATCCTAGAATCCAAAATGTGCTCAAAATGACTGTGCTTTCCATTAGCAGGCGTGATATCCTGATCTACATATTTTATTACAAAGCTTTATTTGATCAGAGTCATGATGGGCATTCACCATTAAAGTCTATGGGCCCATCTGGTTAGAATATAGTAATTGTAATATGGGAGATGGTGACATGGAATGTAAGAGAAGTAATTGGTAAACACGGTAAATGATCAAATACAAGAAAAGGGAAAAATTGGTTAATGGAGTAATAGTAAAGTAATAGGAAGGTTGTAATAGAGTTGGTGGTTTCTTCTTATGGAGTAGAGAGTTAATATATACAGATAGTAAAACATAGAAACCATTCAATATCACAGTAGTCCAAGTCTATGCCCCAACCACCAGTGCTGAAGAGGATGAAATTGACCGGTTCTATGAAGCCCTACAGCACCTTATAGAACTAACACCAAAAAATGATGTCCTTATCATCATGGGGGATTGGAATGCTAAAGTAGGAAGCCAAAAGATAACTGGAATAACAGGCAAGTTTGGCCTTGGAGTACAAAATGAAGCAGGGCACAGGCTGATAGAATTTTGTCAAGAGAATACGATGGTCATAGCAAACACTCTTTTCCAACAACCCAAGAGACGGCTCTACACATGGACATCACCAGATGGTCAACACAGAAATCAGATTGACTATATGCTCTGCAGCCAAAGATGGAGAAGCTCTATACAGTCAGTAAAAACAAGACCAGGAGCTGACTGTGGCTCAGACCATGAGCTTCTCCTTGCAAAGTTTAGGCTTAAACTGAAGAAAGTAGGGAAAAGCACTAGGCCACTCAGATATGAATTAAATCATATCCCTGTTGAATATACAGTAGAGGTGACAAATAGATTTAAGGAATTAGATCTGATAGACAGAGTGCCTGAAGAACTATGGACAGAGGTTCGCGACATTGTACAACAGGTAGCAACCAAAACCATCCCAAAGAAAAAGAAATGCAAGAAAGCAAAATGGCTGTCTGAGGAAGCTTTGCAAATAGCTGAAGAAAGGAGGGAAGCGAAAGGCAAGGGAGAAAAACATAGATATGCCCAATTGAATGCAGAATTCCAGAGAATAGCTAGAAGAGATAAGAATGCCTTCTTAAATGAACAGTGCAAAGAAATAGAAGAAAACAATAGAATAGGGAGGACCAGAGATCTTTTCAAGAAAATTGGAGAGATGAAGGGAACGTTTAATGCAAAAATGGGCATGATAAAGGACCAAAATGGCAGGGACCTAACAGAGGCAGAAGAGATTAAGAAGAGGTGGCAAAATTACACAGAAGAACTATACAAGAATGAGCTTAACGTCCCAGATAATCACAATGAGGTGGTCACTGACCTCGAGCCAGACATCCTAGAATGTGAAGTGAAGTGGGCCTTAGAAAAGCTGAGCAACAACAAAGCTAGTGGAGGTGACAGTATTCCAGCTGAGCTATTCAAAATCTTAAAAGACGATGCAGTAAAAGTGCTACACTCAATTTGCCAGCAAATTTGGAAAACTCAACAGTGGCCACAGGATTGGAAAAGATCAGTTTACATTCCAATTCCAAAGAAAGGCAGTGCCAAAGAATGTTCAAACTATCGCACCATTGCACTCATTTCTCATGCTAGTAAAGTCATGCTTAAAATCCTACAAGCTAGACTTCAGCAGTATGTGGATCGAGAACTACCAGAAGTACAGGCAGGATTTTGAAGAGGCAGAGGAACTAGAGATCAAATTGCCAACATACGCTGGATCATGGAGAAAGCTAGGGAGTTCCAGAAAAACATCTACTTCTGCTTCATTGACTATGCTAAAGCCTTTGATTGTGTGGATCATAACAAACTGTGGCAAGTTCTTAAAGAGATGGGAGTACCAGACCATCTTATTTGTCTCCTAAGAAACCTATATGCGGGTCAAGAAGCAACAGTGAGAACTGGACACGGAACCACTGATTGGTTCAAAATTGGGAAAGGAGTCCGGCAAGGCTGTATACTGTCGCCCTGCCTATTTAACTTATATGCAGAGCACATCATGAGAAAGGCAGGGCTAGATGAATCAAAAGTTGGAATTAAGATTGCCGGAAGAAATATCAACAACCTAAGATACGCAGATGATACCACTCTAATGGCAGAAAGTGAAGAAGAACTAAAGAGCCTCTTGTTGCGGGTGAAGAAGGAGAGTGCAAAACTTGGGTTGAAACTTAACATTAAGAAAACCAAGATCATGGCATCTGGCCCTCTCAATTCCTGGCAAATAGATGGGGAAGAAATGGAGGTAGTGACAGATTTTATTTTCCTGGGCTCCAAGATCACTGCAGATGGGGACTGTAGCCAAGAAATTAAAAGACGCTTGCTCCTGGGGAGGAAAGCCATGGCAAATCTAGACAGCACACTAAAAAGCAGAGACATCACCCTGTCAACAAAAGTGCGTATAGTCAAGGCTATGGTCTTCCCAGTTGCAATGTATGGCAGTGAAAGTTGGACCATAAGAAAGGCTGAGCGCCAAAGAATTGAGGCCTTTGAACTCTGGTGCTGGAGAAGACTCCCGCGAGTCCCTTGGACTGCAAGGCGATCAAACAGGTCAGTCCTAGAGGAGATCAATCCTGACTGCTCTTTAGAAGGCCAGATCCTGAAGCTAAAACTCAAATACTTTGGCCACCTAATGAGAAGGAAGGACTCACTGGAGAAGAGCCTAATGCTGGGAAAGATTGAGGGCAATAGAAGAAGGGGACGACAGAGAATGAGGTGGCTGGATGGAATTACTGAAGCAGTAGGCGTGAGCTTAAATGGACTCCAGAAGATGGTAGAGGACAGGAAGTCCTGGAGGAATGTTGTCCATAGGGTCGCGATGGGTCGGACACGACTTCGCAGCTAACAACAACAACAACAACAAAACATAGAAATTAATAATGGCTGAAAGAGCTAAAATGTATTCATAAAATATGAATTGGTATTATGTGGATTGTTCTGTATATTTATAACAATACAAATCCATAGCTTGGTGATAGTTACATATTGCATTCCAGTAAAAGGAATGGAATAATAATGGACAAAGGGAAAAGTGAATCACTTTTCAATAAAAGTTGGGACTCCTGGTATTCATGGTTACAAAATAGAATATTTAATCTCAACGGGGGAAATACCAGATGATTGTGTATTATTATTTGAGGTATAGAATCTGGAGATATATACAATTATAGATTTCTAATATTTGGTAATTAAAGGTTACTTAGCCTGGGATGCACGAGAAAAAGAAATTAGGGGTAGTATTACACTCCCCGGTCCTGTCTAATGTTGTTTTTTTTGGTTTTTTGGTGTCTAGGATGTTTTGGTGTTTTTCTATTTGATGCACTTTTCAGTACTTTGTAATAATGTTCTTGTTTTTTTTATTTAAAATTTGTTTAATAAAATTTTTGGGGGGAAAAAAGAGAAAAAAAATTATTCAATATGCTGAATGCATGAAATCAAGAGGGAAAAGTAGAAATAGGAATAGTTTGCAAAAATAGAAAGATATGAAAGTATAGTATGTGAAGCTGGCACAAATGTAATAATACTTTTTGTATTATTTTGTATTATTTTGTATTTTGTTTGGTTGCCCAGTTCTTTCTTCCCTTCTTTGTTTTGTGTAATGGAGTTATGTCAGAATGAATAGTATGTTGGGTGGCTATGTAAATATATATGCTTTATTTCTCAGAAGACTTTTCTGTATAATAAACATGAAGCTTTTTAACAGCAGTGTCATTTATAGTCAAATAAAAAGAACACCAGTGAGATGATGCTTAATTTGGCACATATTAGGAATAAAGATATTTCAATAAACTCAACATGTTTCCCTTGCAGTTAGGAAAATCTAGTTTTTTAGCTTCATATTTTAAAGTACTATAAAATGCATTGTATGATATTTGAATAACATGGCAAGTCTTAATTCTGAACTACTTTAATAGTAATGTTTTTGATAAATTTCTATTTACTTTGAGATAATATTGAGGCTATTTTATTTGTTATAAGTTGATTATGCTTCCAGTTCAGAGTTATTTATTTATTTATTTATTTGACTTGTATACCGCCCTTCTCCCTAAGGACTCAGGGCGGTGAACAGTGACATAAATAACAGAATGCACAAATAGTTATCTTAAAACAATAATTAAAACAGAACCCATCAGACCAGACCGGATTGCTTAAACAGATATGTTTTTAGGTCACGTCGGAAGGAGCGAAGGTCGGGAGCCATCTGGAGCTCAACCGGTAAACAGTTCCATAGGTCAGGCGTGCTCACAGAGAACGCCCTCCCTCTGGGAGCTACCAGACAGCATTCTCCGAACGGCGGCACCCTTAGGAGGCCCTCTCTGTGGGAGCGCACTGGACGGAGGGACGTTGACGCTGGCAGCAGGTGATTCCTAAGGTACTCCGGACCCATGCCATGTAGGGCTTTGAAAACCATTACCAGCACCTTGAATCTTACCCGGAGGACAACTGGGAGCCAATGCAGTTCACGGAGTAGAGGTGTAACATGGGAGTATCAGGAGACTCCCAACACAACTCTCACGGCTGCATTCTGTATCAGTTGGAGCCTCCGAGTGGTCCTCAAGGGCAGCCCCATGTAAAGAGCATTGCAGTAGTTTAAACGAGAGGTCACGAATGCATGAGTGATGTTCATTACAACTTGCTTTCTTCTCATCATTTTTCTCTATATACTTTCCTCTTTTCATAATGATTTTAACGGTTTTAATGAGATGATCAGTGTTGGAATGAATTTCTTTATTATTAGTGTCCTTTACCTCCTGTGGTTTTGAAATGCTAAAAACATCTAAAACATGCTTTAATTAATGCAATTTTTATGATGTTGACTTTTGTCCTCTGCATGTTTATGTAAAAAAGTCATGGTTTTTTTTGTCCACTTAGTCTTTATTTTTTTAAAAAATATATCTTTGTTGTTTTGGCAAAAATTGATACAATGTCAGTCTGATAAAGGACTTTTAGATTATGTCTGTCATTGTTCTTTAAGCACTGATCTTCTTTATACTAACATTTCTCTAGGGAATACCTGTTTGCATACAATTTAATCCATCAAATTGAAACGGTGATAATTGTGATGGAAGGGTGTTCTACTTGACCAATTTCCAGCAATAGGAGTAAAAACTAAACATACAAAATTTATATATATGCTCGCTTCAAATGATAAACCTGTTAGATATCACCTGGTTTCCTTCCCTGATATAATTTAATGTGATCAAATTCTGATATCTGATGTATAAGTATGACAGTTATTATTGATGATTATTATTAATTCCAATAATCAGAATTTAACTTTTTATTGGCTTTTACATTATTTTTATTGAATTCATGTCATCTGGATTGCACTATCAGGAGAAAATAACTAATGAAAGATCTACTACATTCACATGATCATACATTAATCATCAACTTCCATCTTCCATCCTGAGAAATAAAGCAGAATATTTTTAGGTTCCTGAGCTCTGATTTCCATAGCAGATCAGTGTAATCATTTAACCTCCATGCTTCTCTAGTGGTGTTTTATTGAGGAACAGGTTGATAACTGTAAATGTAACCATCAAATTATTTTTTGTGCTTCCTATTTAAACCAATTAATACTATTTCAGAGTAAGAAAAGTTAATTGCTACTAATATTATTTATAATATAATTTTCTAATATATGCCAATTGAAGTAAGATGCTCCCAGAACTGTCTTTTGGCCAATTACTTTTATGTACAGCATTTACTTTTAAAGGAGCAGTCACTAGTCAGCATATCTCAAATATTACAGAATTATTATTGAAGCTGCTGAGCAATTTCTTCTATTAGTACTGGGAAATCAAAGGAATGACCAACTCAAAAAGTTGCAGTTAGTAGTCCGAGATGATATCAGATAAAAGCATGTTGAATTTTAAAGATGTTGTGACATCTTTAAATGTTCCTTTTATAAATTGCAATGTAGAAAGCAATGTACAGATATGATGTGAGGCTAGAAAGGCATGAATAGAATAGAATAGAATAGAATAGAATAGAATAGAATAGAATAGAATAGAATAGAATAGAATAGAATAGAATAGAATAGAATAGAATAGAATAGAAAGGGACCTTGGGGGTCTTCTAGTCCAGCCCCCTTCTCGAGCAGGAGAACCCATACTATATATTATGCTTGTGAAAAATAGTGTTAATTTCATTACCTTTTCTCTTCTCTTCTATTTTTAATTTATTTTGCTTACTATTTTAATCATGGCTTTTCCAGTTTGAATTAGGTTGCTTAACTGCAGAAGGGAACTTCATAATATGTATGCATAATTTACCAATATTAATTTTATAAGTAATTTAATAATGGTAGAATTGTACTACAATACTCTACATTGGATGTTAATCTTGTATGTGTCTGTGTCTAGATTATTTTTTTTTCCAAAAACTTTTTAAGAGGAGCATTGAAGTAGAACTGGAAAAAGAAGCAAAAGAATGTGTAATATGTTTATGAAATAAGAACTATCTTTAAAAGTACATCTGTCTGGTGACTGACAATACTAACAAAATGGAATTCCCAAGCATTCTGAAATTTTTATGAATTCCAAACTATTAAAGAAACAGAGAGATACATGGTTTAGAATATTTTTTTATTAGGCTATTCACTAAGAAAATGAACAAAATGAAGCTTTTCAGCTCTAGTGCATAACAAAAATCATGACATAATTTTTTATTCAAGTATGTGATTTTCTAAGCTTTTATTATTAAAATCCAGCCAGAAGAAGAGAGGTTTACGGGAGAAGAGATATTTACTATTGTGTTAAAACATGGTTTGGAAATCACACATCTAAAGTAATTTCTTACAATTTCAGAGGTAGTGTAGACACAGAGGAACAATCTATCCTTCTATACTTCTGTTTCAAGGCTCTTCCTAAAAGTGCAGAGTATAAAATAAAGTAAGTACTATGATATTTGCCCACATTCTTAGACCTGGATCCCACTTTTTTTCCCCTGGTGATCAAGTGATCTTGCATGATTCTTTTCATAGTCTCTTTTCATGGCCTTTTCTTTCTACATAGCATAACTGCCACAGAGGTAGAGTAGCATAGTAATCTTTTTTATGCCATTTTACTCTTACTTTTTTCTTAATCTTCCCTTATAGTTAGCACACCTAGAGTTTGAAAGAACCAGAGAAAGTAAGTTGAAAAGTCAGTTTCCCTCACCATTCTTGAAGAGCTCAATTTCTCTTTGCCTTCTTTGTTCAACAATGGACCAATCAAAGTGACATGGCAAAGGAAAGTAAGCAGGATTGAAAAGTGTGTTAATTTGTCTTCTGTCACTGTAGAGAGCAGAGTTCAAACTAATCCAGAGAGACAAAAAAGGGCCTTTTGTGCATGTGCTAAATGTGTAAAGTTGTCAGGAAAGAATTAGTTCAAACAAGCTTGGCCTATTTCCAGGTTATAAATGTACTCCACTCATAACTGTACGGCCTTTTCATTTCTAAATGAAGAACACATGTATTGTAATCTAAGAAACAGAGTTAGTTAGTGTGTCATTACTAGAACTGAAAAGATGTCAGATAAAAGATAAAAGCTCTTTGTTCAAGACAAAAATCCACCAGACAAAATGTTGTATAGGAATGAACAATTGTTGCATAAACAGACATGAAATAGTTGTCCCAGACTATGGACAGAACTCTGTATTCTTATCACTTTGCAATTGTAATCTCCTCCTCTTGCAAGCAGATCAAAGACAACTAGAAGCAAATTTATGCCAGTTCTGAGCCATTCTGTTAGACCTTCATACTGGGCAAGCAATAAATCTCTTTTTTCTCTAGGGACAAACAGGCAATCAGAAGCTTAATAGCAGAGGACTCCAGAGTTAGGTACAGATAGGTAAGCTGCTTTTATTCTTGATAGGAATGTCCTTATGTGGTAATGGACTTTTTGCCACCCGTTCCTCCAGTTTGGATGTTATGGCCCCTTCCATGGTGGCTTGACAGCACTTTTGTTTGATCTCAGATTCTTTACTTCCAGCAGTGCCAATTTCAACCTTTCTGTTTCATATACTTATTTTTTACCCTACCTTCTAATGTAGCAAATATATAAATGAAGGTAAAATAAAATTAAAACACCAATTCAAATTAACCCTAAAAAGAGTGCTAAAATTGTAAAGTCGGGTGCTTCACATAGAGATGGACACAGAGCTGGGATAAAGATGAGTTTATTCTGAACAGAACGAACTGGGGAAACAGGGAAGCCTGGCGTCTATTTGTACCTGCCCAGGTGGATGGCATCCAATCAGTTCAAACTTGGGCTTCCTGCCAGTGCAGGTGACAATGGGTGTAGATCCTGGCTTCCCACCAGGCTGACCATACCTGGGGGTGTCAACAGCTTAAGTCATTAGGCTTATCCTGAGTGAGCAGTTATCGCCTGGAGCTGTCCAACCCCTCTGCTGATCTGCACCATCAGCCTCCTGCTGTGCTGTCCTTTGTGTATGCTGGGAGGCATACACTGCAAAAATCATTGAACAATCAAAAGATTGTATTCTGAAAAATTCTTATACACAATTTTTAAATGCTAAAAAAAGTAAGATTCAAATGCTGCTTCCAATGATGCAAGAAAAGATGAACATTTGAGGAAATGAGACCCTTATCAAGCAGAATAGATCTGGAAAGCACCTTGGAGGTCTAGTCTAACCCCCTGCTCAAGTAGGAGGACCTACACCATTTCAGACAACTGACTTTCCAATCTCTTCTTAAAAACCTCCAGTGATGAAGCACCTACTACAAGCTGTCCCACTAGTTAATTGCCATTCAAGACTGTATAGTTACTACAGGGCTATGTTTAAAATATAACTATTAGGAAATTAGCTTAATAGCTTGGGACAAGATGGGTGGCAAAGAAAATACATAGATAGATGATTGATAGATAGATAGATAGATAGATAGATAGATAGATAGATAGATTTAACTGTAGTCATCATAATACTCCTTATACCTTACCTGGGTAATAGTCTAGGATGGTTAAGGGAGATAGGTATTTTTATTTTTATTTTATTTATTTTAATTCCATTTATATCCCGCCCTTCTCCGAAGACTCAGGGCGGCTTACACACTTAGCAGTAGCCTTCATTCTATGTATATGCCTGCTTATTAGGGCTTTCACACACACCCCAAGCGGCATTATTACAAAGTCAGCTTAATTGCCCCCAACAATCTGGGTCCTCGTTTTACCTACCTCGGAAGGATGGAAGGCTGAGTCAACCTCGAGCCTGGTATGTCTAGCCTATCAAAGAGAAGGACTGGGGAAACATGATAGCTGGGTGGTCCTCAATGAAACTACATCTGCACAGAAGACCATCCACTCAGTACAGTAGGTCAGCCAATTGCAAATCTATCTGGTGGTCATACTGTCTATCTCTTACTGTTCTACCTTACCAAGAAGTAGGTTATGGTCTATTTAACTAAGTTAACAAACACATGCTAACTTCCAATAATCAAGTTGTTTGTTTCTAGGTGCTCGCAAATCAAATGGTTGATTATCTTTTGCAGGATTTTCTCAGATATTGATGTCAAGGTGATTGGCCTATAATTTCCTGGATCCATTTTTCCCCCTTTTCTGTAGATTGTTATCACATCATCTCTTTTCCAATTCTCTGGTATCCTGGTGGCAGAGAAAGGGTGCAGCTACAAACTCACCACAGCTGCTACATGAAAATCCAGTGAGAGATGAAGAAGAGGAGTGCAATCTCATTCAGACAGGCTGCAAATTATTGTCCTAATTAATTTCCCTTTTTTAAAATGTCCCTTCCTATTTACCATCAAAATTTGCATCTCACCTAAATTTATTTCTGATTGTTCTCCCAAATCTAGGATATTATCCAATGTAGGCATTTCTCAGGGTACCATTTACTTTCTTGGAGTAAGAAGCAGTAAAGCTCTGTGCCATGGATCCTCGTAATCTCTGCCAGCAGTTTGTATAGAAATTGAATAGCTTGGGGCCAAAACAAAATTCTATGATAGGCCACAGGTCATCTGCACAGATTTTGCACAGTAGTTCCTCAGCACCACCTTCTAGATGTGAGTTAACTAGAAAGGAACGAGAAACATATCTTCTATAGATAGCAAGCAGCAATCAGAGAAGCAATCAGAAAGGAAGTTCAATTTCCCTTTCTCTCACCATCTCCCTGCACTGAATGCCAGTAGGGGGTCTTTTTATAACACCTGCCTTGATTTTCTTATGATATTTTAGCTCATACATTTGTGCCATCTTATGATAATGGACTCTTTCATAACCTTGACTCCACATTAAATAGTACAGTGCATCAGAGGGCATGCACATTCCAAAGTACAACACACCAGGACAGACTAACACTTTGTTTTTTGTATTTGAAATGCATTCTGAGAGCTCAGTATTGGTCTAGAGGTATCTTCATTTGCAACTTCAACATTAGCAGCACTTGCATGTAAAGCACATCCTTGACCTTGGCTGCCTTATTTTACCTGATTTATTTTATATATGAGTCTCTCAGTCTTCAGAATAAAGCACAGCATGACACGCATACAAGGCTCCACATCTAACCATATCAGTTCTAACTTAATGAGTGCATAGGGATGCATAACAGCTATGAAAACTTTTTGAACTGGCCACATGTTTGACAGTTGCTTTCTTGTCAATCTTGCATCCTAATATCATACCATCTAGTCTACTCCTACAGCAACAGAGAAATGGCTTGTCCTACTGCTGAACCAGCTAGCCAACCAACCAGCCAGACAGCCCACCAGCCATCTGGCCAGCAAGTAAGCAAACAAATAACCAGTCACAAGTCATACAAGTGCAGGTTGGAGCACCTGGAAAGTCCAAATACACAAAATAGTGTTGCTTCTCTTCTGGAACAAAAACAACAACCTCAGAATACCCATGATTTATTCTGAGTTAGGAAACTTGATGTGGCTGCTCTTAAGCTGTACGAGCTCTGAGGTCAAAACATTTTGAATGTTTTTACACTGAAGCAGTTATCTAGGTATTTACTGATAGATTGATTGGTTGGTTGGTTGATTGCCTCATTCATTCATTCATAGAATCAAGCCAGAACCATATTGGGTGCTGAAGGCAAAACTTGGATGGAAATCTTTTTTCCCCAAAGTATGGAATGTTTTAATGCGATATGAAGTTGATCATTTTGTACAAATAGGGCTGCTAAAAATCTATGTGCATAACTAAAACCTTGACAGGTTAATTCAAAATCACATTTCCCATCTCTCGCTCACCCCCTCATTAGGAGGAACAATAAGCATTCATCCTTTGTTAAAAAGTGCAAGGTCAAGATGGGGCAAATTTTTAAAGTGGGAAGAAGAGTTTTAGTGCATCTGTTCGGATCCCCATGATACCAAATCAAACAGCAATACCTGTTGTCTTTTTGTACCTTATCTGTATATAGTTTTCTACTTTTATTGTTTTCCCCCAAAATCATTTCTTTTTAACTACTGTATAAAAATGCTTTGAAGTCTAACATTTATGAGCCTTGCAAAGTGTAGCCTAATTTACTTAATTGATAAGCTGTAATCAAAATCCATTTGCAATTAAAGGAGTAGCTAGGCTTTCCATTAAAAAAATATTTCCAAACCAAAATCAAAAGGTTGCCATAGCAATTCACGGCACAAAGTGATTATTATACAATGAGAAACTTCCTTTAATTCTCTTATAGATCCTTAACATCAGTGGATTATTAGAACAATGATTCTTAAAAATGCATTTTAAAGGATGGCTGTACACATGCTGTAAACTCAAAGTGACAGCTTTTTAAGGGCAGATAATGACAAGAAGGAAGCAGTGGCTCAAGAAGTACAACAATAATCTGACGTTATTTCAAGCAGAACATTTCAATAGAGACTGTTCCTCTTGTATACAAGGAACTTCAAGCTGGAGTAAGATAATAAGGTTCTATGAAGCTTTAATTTAGAGATTTGATTTGAAGGTGATTCAGTCAAATCTCTGTATTGAATTAGGTTTTCAAATTGGATGGTTCCAAATTAATCTGTCACATTGGATGACTGGCTTCCCATTCCCTGTGCCATCCGGCACCTGCGGGGTGTCTTGGAGGTGCTTGATGGTTGGTGTCCATTGCTGATCTCAGTTAACACTTGAGAATTATAAAAACTGAAGAAGAAGGACTGGTGAGGCAGACCAGGAGGCCTGCAGATGACAGCGAAGCAGCAGTGGCAGGCCGGGAGGCCTGCAGGTGGCGGCGAGGCAGCAGTGGCAGACCGGGAGGCCTGCAGGCAGCAGCGAGGCAACAGAGGATTTGACCCTACTGATAAACCCTTGGAAGAAGACAAATGAAGGTATGTCACACAGAGAAGGAAACACAATACTCAAATAAAGAAACAGCATACAACAGACAAACCCATTCTACCAAATCCTACTCAACCATAAGCAGGCTCATTAAAACTGAGCAATTGATTTCTCCCCTTAGATCAGGGGTGTCAAACTCAATTTCACTGAGGGCTGCATCAGCATTGCAGTTGCCCTCGGGGGAGGAGGTGTGGCCACGGTGGGCATGGCCTACTGGCTGGGCGTGGTTGGATTGCATATGGTCTACTGGGTGGGCATGGCCAGCTCTACATCATTTGCATCAAGAGTGCCTATGGGGGCCTGGGCACGAGTGAGACAGATCTGAGGGTCTCTGGCAGAAGGAGATGGGATTGGGGCAAGTGCCAAGGTATGGTCCACTGGAGGAGCCTCACTGTTCCTCCCAGGCCATGCGGGGAGGGCTGGACAGTGGCACAGAGGTCAAATGCCCAGCCCAACCTCAAGCACCCATGACACTAAGCCCAGCCCCATTTCCCTAAGATGGTGCCCAGCTGCACTTACCTCCTCCTCAAGGCTGCTGCTGCTGTGCTTGCTCTCCTTAGCCAGGTTGCTCATGATGGGTACAAGGGCAAAGTCAAGAGGGAGGCCCACTCCCTCTCCATGTGAGGAGACCTGGCTTTGTATCCAAAGCTTCCTTAGCAACAGGATTGGAGACCCCCTAGGATAGGCCAGGAGGAGGGGACAAGGTGAAAAGGTAGCAGGGCAGGACAAAGGCAGGACTTCCCTCAGACCATCCCTCTCCTTCCTTCCTTCCTTCCTTCCTTCCTTCCTTCCTTCCTTCCTTCCTTCCTTCCTTCTTAGAACAGAGTGGTGAGAAAATATTTGTGATGAGGGAGGGAGAAAAACAGGCAAGAAATGCAGCTCGGGAAGTGTCATCCTTCAGCTTGGTGGCTCTGGGTGAGGGGATTCCATGAGTAGCGTGAGAGTTGATGTTACCTATGCAATGCTGCCCAGCCCCCAGCCTGCCCAGTTTTGGCAGGCAGCGGGGTGCTCTCCTCACAGGGCCAAGAGGCTGAGGTGGGTGGCACAAATCTAAAGAGAAGTGCAATGCTGCCCAGCCCCTAGCCTGCCCGAAGTAGGCAGGGTCATATGCTGGCCACTTCCAGGCAATGGTGCATTTCTTCATTCCTCACAAAGGGTGATACTTCCCCAGCATGCACCCAGGGGTCAGTGCCGATGCGGCAAGGGCCAGTCCCTCGCTGTTTCCAGATGGTCTTGTGGAGCTAAGACTGAATGTATTTCAGCATACATGACCAGCATGAAATTGTACAGAGGCTCCCAGCTGGCCTGGACCAGGGCCAAGGCAGCGGGGGCCATTCCCTCACTGTTTCCAGGATGGCTTTGGGGGCCACATGAAACCACTTCACAGGCCAGATCTGGCCCCCGGGCCTTGTGTTTGACATGTCTGCCTTATATAGAAACACATAGACCCACAAACTACCCCCCTGTTCTGAACCAGCCCTCTTCTGGCCTTGTAATAAGGCAAACCCCTATTCAGAAAGAAGAGACTGGAGAGCGTCCAAGGCTAAAAGGCATCTGCCAAGATTTATTACGCAGTTAACAAAAACACTAGAGCTTATCTTCTCAAGCGGAAAAGTTGCTTTCAGCAACCAGCCCCTCCCCAAACACTCCTTTTATAGAGAGCTCAGGGCGTGGTCTCCCTGTGCCTCCTCCCGAGGAGTCTCACAGCCTTTCTTTGTTTGTTCCTGCTCGACTGCCTCCTGCGTCGGGCGTCCTTGAACAGGGCCAGCTGTGGGTCATCTTCCTCCGCACTCTCGGGCTCACGCAGCTGAGAAGAGGTCCCCGGCTGAGGGCTCTGCAAAGCCTCCAAACCATCATCAGCCGGTTTGTCTCCCACACGGTCCTCCTCCCCTTCATCTGAGTCATCCGACACATCTGAGCCGGCTGCCGAAACCACAGGCTGGCCCTGAGTCACAACACCCCCAAACATGCAGACTCCTAGCAAAGAAACAACTAATCCCTAAAAAGTCACATCAAATATCCCTTAAAAAACCACATCAAGAAACACATACTGTATGAGATAAACAGAAAAGCACCCCAGTTTGCAGCCCCCATAAAGGAAGGCGAGTGTTGGTAATAGGAGATTCTATCCTCAAAAGAACAGAATCATCCATCTGCATACAATCCAGTGGGATATTTGTCTCCCTGGAGCAAAAAAAAAAGATGTGGCTGAGAACCTAACCAAAATAATTAGGCCTACAGATTATTACCCCTTCCTTCTCCTTCACATTGGGATGAATGACACAACAAACAACCTAAGTACAATAGTAAGAGATTACAAACAACTAGGCAATCAAGTTAAGAAGCTAGGAGCACAAGTAGTGTTTTCATCAGTACTCCCAATGAAAGGATGGCACCCATTGAGGGGAAAAAGAATTTTAGAAAGAAACCATTGGCTAAAGGGTTGATGCCACCAAGAAAACTTTGGTTTCCTGGATCTTGGACTGCATTCCCTATGCGAAGGACTCTTGGCAAGGGATGGGCTGCACCTCATGAAAACAGGCAAAAATGTACTTTGAAAAAAACTGACCCAACTCATCAGGATGGCTTCAAAATAAAATTGAGGGGGAAGGGTGACTAATCTCTAGAATCTCTAGAACCCAAAACCAATCACAAATCCCAAGAAAACAAATCAAATGATGAGGTAGGCAATGATGAGAAAAAAAGAGAAACTCAAACAACAATCAGAAGATGCAGGAAACATATCCATGGACAGGCATAAAGGTCTAAAATGCTTATACACAAATGCTCAAAGCAAACAGGGCGAACTGGAATCAATAGCACATGCGGGAAGGTATGAATAGTTGGCACAGAAACCTCGTGGGATGAAACCCATGAATGGAATGGTCTGATGATGGATACAAATTGTTCGAAAGAAACAGGTCTACAAAAAGAGAAGAGAAGTTGCACTATATTTAGAGAACACTACATTTCTACAGAAATGCACATGATCAAAGATCAAACCTCTCCAGAATATATATGGGTCTATATAACAGGAAAAAAGTGACATTGCCATAGGTGTATATTACAGGCCACCAACCAATCAGATGAAATAGATGAACTCTTTGAGATTCCCAATCAATCTAGCCAACAACTTTGTCACCCAAAAGGTGCAGGAGGGAACTAAATGTAAAGCTATACTGGACTTAATCCTTACAAATAGAGAAGAAGTGATAGAGGAAATTGAAATTTCCGGAACCTTGGGTGAAAGTGACCACATCATACTGGAATTTAATATAATGCAAACACTAGCAATAGAAAACAATCCAACCAGTGTCTTGAACTTCAAAAGAGCTGATTTTAACAAACTCAAAGAGAACCTAGGAAAGAACCCATGGATGAAAACCTAAAGGGCATGGGAAACCCTGAAAAATGTGATCATAAAAGCCCAGACCAGCACAATACCATTGAGAAAGAAAAACAAGAAATTCAAGAAGAAACCAGCAGGGCTGCACAAAGATCTCTCTGACAAACTGAAAGACAAAAAGGACAAATACAAGAAATGGAAACAGGGGCACATAACTAAGGCCGATTATCAGCAGACAAACAGAACATGCAATGATGAAGTGAGGAAAGCAAACGCTTAGAATGAACAAAGACTTGCAACAGAAATCAAGGATAATAAAAAAAAGTTTCTTACAACATATTAACAAGAAGAAAAAAGTCAAGGAAACTGTACGCCCACTGAAGAGAGAAGATGGCAATGCACTAACAGGCAACAGAAAGCAGAGTTGTTTAACTCATACTTTGCATCAGTCTTCACACAAAAAGAAACTAAAGTCCAAAATACCCCCAAACCACTGCAAAAGACATCCTAGAAACAAAAATTAAAATAAGCAAGAAAATGGTAAGAGAACACCTATGCAACCTTGATGAACATAAATCACCGGGGCCCAACAGATTACATCCCAGTGTTCTAAAATAGCTGTCAGATGTTATCTCAGAACCATTGCACTACATCTTTCATAAATCCTGGAGCACTGGGGAAGTACCTGAGGATTGGAAAAGAGATGATTTAGTTCCCATCTTCAAGAAAGGGAAAAAATGGATCCAGGAAACTACAGACCCATCAGTTAATATTAATACCAGGGAAGATCCTAGAAAAGATATATAAAAAAACAGATATGTAACAACTAGAAGCAAACAAAGTCATAACTAGTAGCCAGCATGGAGTTGTTAAAAACAGATCATGCCAAACCAATCTTATTTCATTCTTCAATAAAGTGACTAAACTAGTAGACCAGTGAAATGCTGTGGACGTAGTATACTTAGTAAGACATTTGATAAAGTAGACCACAACCTACTCCTTGATAAGCTTAAAAAAGGTAGAATAGACAACATCACCACCAGATGGATCTGTAGCTGGTTGACAAAGCATACTCAATGAGTAGTCCTCAATGGTACTACATCCACATGGTGACAAGTAAGCAGTGGCGTACCACAAGGCTTCGTCTTAGGCCCAGTACTCTTCAATATTTTCATCAATGACTTAGATGAGGGAAATGAAGGGGAAATCATTAAATTTGCAGATGACACCAAGCTGACAGGAGTAGCCAACACCCCAGAAGACAAACTGAGGATTCAGAAAGATCTTGACAAACTTGAACAATGGGCCCTATCCAACAAAATGGGTTTCAATGTGGAGAAAAGGAAAGTTTTGCATTTAGGCAGGAAAAATTAAAGGTACAAGTACAGATTGGGCGAGACCTGGCTTAAAAACAGTAACTGTGAGAGAGACCTTGGAGTCCTACTGGATGATCCCTTGACTATGAGCCAGCAGTGTGCAGAAGCAACCAAAAAAGCTAATACAATCCTGGGTTGTATAAACAGAGGCATAGAATCAAGATCACGTGAAGTATTAAAACCCTAGTAAGACCGTACCTGGAATACTGCAGCCAATTTTGGTCACCATATCACAAAAAAGATGTTGAGAGTTTGGGAAAAATTCAGAGAAGAGCAACTAAAATGGTCAAAGGCCTGAAGACTAACACATATGAAGAATGGTTGTAGGACTTGAGTTTGGCTAGTCTAAAGAAAAGAAGAAATAGGGGTGACATGATAGTAGTATTCCAGTATCTGAGGGGCTTCCACAAGGAAGAGGGTGTCATGTTATTCCCCAGAGCAGCAGAGGGAAGGATGAGAAACAATGTTTGGAAACTGACCAAAGAGAGAAACAACCTGGAATTAAAGAAAAGCTTCCTAACACTGAGGATAATCAACTAGTGGAACAGCTTGCGTCCAGAAATTGAGGGCATTCCATCACTGGAAATTTTTAAGAAGAGACTAGACAATCACCTGTCTGAGATATATAGGCTCTCCTGATTGAGCAGGGGGCTGGACTAGAAGACCTCCAAGATCTCTCCAGCTTTATTCTATTCTATTCTAAACCTAACTGGCTTCATTCGGCAAATAAAAAGGCTAGTATGGTTTTTTCAGTTTTAGAAAAAGATACTTTTTTACTCCATTCCAACTTTACAATATTTCAATTATTCATTATTACTTTTAATAACTATTAATAATTATTTTTCATAGGCCCTAATGAGTAAAAAATGATTTTTGTGCCATGCTGCATCACTTTTCACTTGCATTGTATTGTGTTGCTACCATGACCTGCTTTGACACTGTTTGGAAGAATTTTGGAAATTCTTAAAAATCCCTTTCATGATACTACCTTGCATGGTGTAGCATCAGCCACAAACTAGCCCTTCTCACAGCTCACATTTAACTCCAGTTCATTTATAAACAAAACATATTGGCCTCAATACAGATCCATAAGGAATGCCATGTTGAACAGTTGGTCAATGTAAGTACTTCCATTTATTCCAACCCTTGGACTTCTCTTATGTTTTTAGACAATGAGAGCACTTCTTTTCTGATACATTTGTTAAGGGGGGGGGAGGAAAGAATGTGTAGTGGGTTTGGTTGTGTTTTTTTTAGGAAATTTGGGTTTAAATGAAGGAATGTTAAGTTTATGACATTTGCAATTATCCACTAGCTAAGATTGCAACCCAGTGTTTTTCCAAAAGGTGCTTCTCTAAAAAGCAACTGGACTTTCTTGGCTTTTTCCTTAAAACATTTAGCTTCTTATCCAAGAAGCTCCTTCAATTCTTGGATGAGAAGCAAAACCAAGAGAGTCCAGTTGTATTTTGGAAAAACACCTTTGGGACAACCATGACCCAGATGATTGAGAATCTTCACTGACATAAACCCAGTGTTTTGTTTCCAGTTGCAGAATTTTGCAAAATAATGTCAACTATTCTTGTTACATTTCTTCCCTAGGCAAAGGTAGCCACAGGCATAACAAGTCTTTTTTTCTCTGCTTTGAGATAGATCCGAACTCAATTCCAATGAATGTATTCTTCATCGCAAATAAAATAGTAAAATCAGTATCTGTCCAGTTTGGCTAACTTTTCAGTTAGCTACTGTAAAATATTCTGGAAAATATTCAAAGAAGAAAGAGTGGGACAGAGAGCAACCTGTTCTCACAAATCTGTACTAAAATGAATAGTAGCAAAAATTGGCCTTAAGATACTCAAATCTGAAAGGGAAGGAGGATCCTTCTTACTACTGTTCCCCCATTTGCAATGAGAGGCTGTAACTGAGCATGTTTTAATATGTTTACTGAACTCCATGCCATTGGGAACGCTAATAATGACTTGGACAACCTGAATTAAAGTCTCTTTAAAGTATTAAAAGTTAGGGTACTGCTAAACTTGTGAGGAATTTATTTTATTTTATTTTATTTTATTTATTTTATTTTATTATTTTATTTTATTTTATTATTTTATTTTATTTTATTTATTATTTTATTTTATTTTATTTTATTTTATTTTATTTTATTTTATATTGTATTTTATTTTATTTTATTTTATTTTATTTATTATTTTATTTTATTTTATTTATTATTTTATTTTATTTTATTTTATTTTATTTTATTTTATTTTATTTTATTTTATTTTACTTATGCTCATAAACCAAGACAATCTGTGTCGGTGCCTCTGTGTTCACCAATCAATGCATTGGACAGATCACTAGCAAATATAAGTATGTTGCAACAGCTCTCCCTTTTGCAAAGTGCTATATACCAGTGGTGTCACACTGCCAATTCATGGGCTGGATGCATCATAGCGAAACTGCACCCACCCCATTGCCAGAAATGGCAAAAAAGTTGCGATACGTCACGACACATCCCCTGATGTTGAGAGTTTGACACCCCTGCTATATACGGTCGATGTATCAATGCTGCGTATTGTGATAAGGGCTTTATTAAAATGTGAATTTGGCATTTTTCTAAATTCCTTAATCTTTATCAGTTACATTTATTCTGGTTGGAAGGAAGAGTTGCATACTCCAAGTTGCCATAGGATAACAGAAATACTTTCTGAGATTTAATTCTTTATTCCAGAGTGCTAAAAACACAAAGAATCTTTATATGTTTTCATTATGCAAAATGATTTGCATTAATAAACTCTTCCACAAGGACTTGTTTGAATTTTCCTGATATCTAGAAGACCTGATTCAATTTGCATATAATCATGCTGGTTTGAAATTCTGGGAGTTTCAGTCCCAATATATTTGGAGAGTGGGGAAAGGTTACACTACTGACACTATCGAGAAGTTTAGCATGTGCATATGCAACAAAGTTGTGTTTTATTTTCTCATTTTCTTCTTTCCCTTGGTGTGATAAAGATTCACTTGAGTCAAGCTTGACTCTAAGTGACCACATAGAGTTTGCTCTAATTTGTGAAATGTCATTCCTGATTAATTAGAAGCCTCCACTAATATGAAAATATTCACTCATTCTGAGTGCTTTTGGAAATTCAGTTGAACAATGATGTCAAAAACATAATTGAGATATTTTATTAATACATTCTTAATTATTTGTAAGAAGGATCTCATTCAGAGAATCTTTTTAGCTGACAAAACTACCAGACAGGGCAAATTCTTCCCAAAACAAATAAGCAAACCCCCTTTCCTTTGAAAGACAATCATGTATTTATAAATAATCCTTTTTGAAGAAAATCATAAGTGAAGGAGCAATTATTACAAAGAAAACAAAATTGCACTGATTGCTATTTGTAGCTAAGGACTCTTTCACCAGCTGTGGATGGCACTGTCACAAACAGAATAAATGTCAAACAAAATATGTACTCAGATTATTGCATTTACTTTTAGCCTGGTCATTACGAAAGTGTTTCTGTAATCATCACAACACTGAATTCTAAACTAATACGATATGTTTAAAATGAAAAATATAAAAGGAGAGAAATGGCTGTTTCAGGGGATGGGGTGACGTCACTGAAGAAACAGGTAAAAAGCAACAAAAAATATGAGAAATATTATTAATAATCGATGTAGAAAAAGAAAAAAGCTAACTTCTAAAATATATAAATAGGTTTGATTTTAGTACACTTTTAAATAATATTGTAATGTCCATCAATTTTAAACTTTTAATTATTTTTCACTTGTTTCTATAATCTGTAAGCCACCCAGCATCACCTTATGTAGGAGATGGTTGGCGTAGAAATTTAATAAATAAAATAAAAATGTAAATGAATCAAGAGAATGACAACTGAAACTGGAGAAGAAATTTAATACATATATATAAAAACTGAAATATTCATTAATTAGGTTAGCTTTTTTTTAAGGTTGCCCAAAGTAATCAAATGCTTACTTACAGTATCAGAAACAATCAAATACTATAGAGAGGTAGAGATGGAGGACTAGAGCGATAGTGAAAGAGATTGGAACTGATGGGAGAGGGGTTTAAAATACATTTCTATAAGCCAGAATTTGTAAATCTACTGTGTGCCAAACATAAGGGTCACTCCCAACATACTTTCCATGTCACATAATTCCTTGTCTAATTAAACTTACTCTAACAAAGCATGAGTAAACAGCAATGGGAAGGACTTATTGGTAACTGTAGCAGTCTTCTGGTTTCATCATATCAGATGCTAATGATTCTGTACTCACTTTAAACAGTTATTGCCTCTACAAAATATGGAATATTTCACTTTGGTCTAATTAATACATGGAAACAGTTCCATCCATGCCTCATCAGTCATTTTGAATCATAAAACATCTCTGCCCAATCGAAAATCAGGTTTTCAATGTATTCCTAAAGAACAGCAGGGATAGATCCAAACACACAGCTGATGAGATGGTATTTCAGAAGGCAGGAACGGCAAAAAAACATAAGCATGCTACTAGAATCCCACAAATGACCTTATTTGAATGAAAAGAAGAGCAGCATGATAATTTTGTAAAATCTTATAGAATGGGCAAAGACAGAGCACAAAGAAAAATAGTCCTGTAGATAGGTCACAACCAAAATTATTGATTATGATTTTCTTTGGTTATTTTGCTCTGCGGATAGCGGGGAGCAATCTTTTATTTTTTTTAAAGCAGGATTAAAAAAAATAAAAGCAGCTTCTAAGATAATAAAACCTTTTCACTTTTTAAATGACATGCTATTTAAATGATTCATTAGCACACTACTTTGAAAAAAACCCATCCTTTTGAGTTATAGAAAAAAATATTTAATAACAAAATTGCTTATTTGAAAGGAAACAAGATATTCAACACTATGTTTTTAGATTCATTTCACAGATAAAATCCAGATTGCTAAATTGTGCCCTTACCTCTCAATCTAGCAGCTGAAAATGTTTGTGTCAAATTATTCTCTCTCGGTTAGAGTCTAGTCTGGTGATTTACCTGCAAGTTGGTAGGTTTAATGTTGAGTTTAATCCATATATTCATAACTTGTAACTGGATTTCTAGTCATCAGGATATTATCCTCCTGTTTCTAAGAGCAAACTCTGAAGGTAAATCTAGCAGATTTCTAAATAGACTTTGTCTCTGTTTCACATAGCTGTATAATGAAGAAGGAAAAGAAGGGAAGATATGAAGTTTGAAATCTGAGGAAGGTATGTGATCTTGATCTTCACTTGTCTAGCAATTGACATCAGAAGAACAACAACAAAAAAGCAATACCTAAATAACTTCTTAGCTTTTCAGTAGGCAATCCTTTGAGTAATCTGCAGATTAAATGTTGCAGCTGTAATAAAAGGGGGAAAGTAGATGTTTCAGCATCCATCTGATATTGCAGAATACATCCAACCCATGCTTTTCCTGCTTTATCCTAACTGCATTTCACATCAAAAACCCAGAAATTTCCCCCCTTTGCTAAGGAAAAAAAGGGGTTTTAAAAAAAGAAACCTATGTCTATTTTGCTAAAATATTCAACGTAGAAATGCAGATTGAGAGACAAGAGATGCAGCAGCCAGTTTCCATGAAGAAAATATAAAAAACCTATGACAATTATTTTTCAGAGCAGAAGGAAAGTGATAGAGGAAAAGATGCTTGTTTTACAAGAGGCCAGGGGAGCCAACTTTCTCAGGTGGAATGGTGGAATCGTGATCTAGCAGTAGACAGACACTGCGAGATTCAAGAAGAGAGAACATGCCATTTTATCTCAGTTGTGGGGAAGATGAATGGGAGGATATTCCTGCTCTCATATCTGTTTTCCCATAAGCAGGTGGCTCAACTGAGGGAACAGATGGACCTCTGGCCGGATCCAGCAGGGCTTGTCTTATGCTCTTATAAATAGACATATTTCATTCATTGGATTCTTGGCAAAGGAATAAACTTGTCTTTCATAAGAGGATCTGCATCCCTTTATCTTGTATTCCTGATGTTCTTTCTTGTGATGTTTTGCATTTTGTTTATTTCTTCATTTATCCCTAGTCTTTTTTGTCTCCATTGTTTAAAGAAAAAAGCTATCAAGGGTGCTTACAAATCTATACATTGTAAAGTCTGATGCAAAAGGAGAAGGGTGGAGAAGGAAGAAAAATAAAGGTTTGACATTTTAATTTAATTTAATTTAATTTAATAACATTTATATACCGCCCTTCTCCCTGAGGACTCAGGGCGGTTCACAGGGCAGAATAAAATAGCAAATACAAACATTAAAAAAAAGATTAAACAATTGCCCTAGTTAAAAACAATATAAATACAACGCTAAAAACCCCCAGAAAAATTAAAAAACGAAAGATAAAACAACCCCAACACTCCCCCTCAGGCTAGGCCGGCTTGTACAAACAGAAATGTCTTGAGATCGCGGCGAAAGGAGCGAAGATCGGGCGCCGTCCGGAGCTCTACCGGTAGCTGATTCCACAGCTCCGGAGCGCCCACAGAGAAGGATCTCCCCCTGGGGGCCACCAATCGACATTCTCTGATCGGTGGCACCCTGAGGAGGCCCTCTCTGTGGGAACGCACAGGGCGCAGGGAGCTTGATGCCGGCAGCAGATGTTCCCTGAGGTACTCCGGCCCCATGCCATGGAGTGCTTTGAATACCGTTACCAGTACCTTGAATCTCACCCGGAAGACAACTGGCAACCAATGCAGCTCACGGAGCAGAGGTGTAATGTGGGAGTATCGGGAGACTCCCAACACCACTCTCGCGGCTGCATTCTGTACCAGTTGGAGCTTCCGAGTGGTCCTCAAGGGCAGCCCCATGTAGAGAGCGTTGCAGTAGTCCAGACGAGAGGACACGAGCGCATGAGTGACCGTGCATAGATCATCCCGGCTAAGATAGGGCCGCAACTGACGCACCAGGCGAACCTGTGCGAAGGCCCCCCTAGTCACGGCTCCTATATGATCTTCCAAGGTGAGCCGTGAATCTAGGAGGACCCCCAAGTTGCGAGCCCTATCTACGGGGGGTAATAATTCACCCCCCATAGCTAGAGGTGGAATGTCCGAATAAACCCGGGATGAAGGTATGCAAAGCCACTCAGTCTTGTCGGGGTTGAGCTGGAGTCTGTTCCTCCCCATCCAGACCCGAACCGCCTCCAGGCAACGGGACATCACGTCGAGGGCATCACTGGGGTGGTTTGGGGTCGAAAAGAAAAGTTGGGTATCATCAGCGTACTGATGATACCCAACTCCAAAGCCACGAATGATCTCACCCAGCGGCTTCATGTAGATGTTGAACAGGAGAGGCGAGAGGACCGACCCCTGAGGAACTCCACAAATGAGAGACCTCGCGGTCGACCTCTGCCCCCCTGCCAACACCGACTGCGAACGTCCCAAGAGATAGGAGGAGAACCACTGTAAAACTGTGCCTCCCACTCCCAATCCCCTGAGACGCCACAGCAAGATACCATGGTCGATGGTATCGAAAGCCGCCGAGAGGTCTAATAGGACTAGGACAGAGGAATGCCCCCTGTCCCGAGCCCTCCAGAGATCATTCACCAGCGCGACCAATGCCGTCTCCGTGCTGTGCCCGGGCCTGAAACCCGATTGGTACGGGTCTAGATAATCCGCTTCATCCAGGACCAGAGGGAGCTGATGCGCCACCACACTCTCAACAACCTTCGCAAGAAAGCGAAGGTTGGAGACAGGACGAAAGTTGTTCAATACAGCCGGGTCCAGGGCAGGCTTCTTGAGGAGAGGCCTCACCACCGCCTCCTTCAAGACGGCGGGGAAGATACCCTCACTCAAAGAAGCCGATATAACTGCCTGGAACCAGCTGCGTGTCCTCTCCCGGGCTGCATAAACCAGCCAGGAAGGGCACGGGTCCAGTAAACATGTGGTGGTGCTCAGCCTCCCCATGATCCTGTCCACTTCCTCCGGAGTCACAGAATCAAACTCCTCCCAGATGATATCGACAAGACCACCCGCGTCTTTTATTTATTATTTATTGAAGTTGTAGTTCTTATCAGAACCAGTTGGGATGCAGACATTTCATGTATCATGATAGCATGGCTGATGGTTAAGACATAGTTGATGGAGCCACAGAATGACTGTGTGTCTTTTTCCCCCCCTCTATTTTTCAACCTTTTGGAAATGCAGCTGGTAAATGATAGTTGAAAAAGGGACAAAGACACTTATTTTTTTCTGAAAAGATGGCTTGCTCCCTTCTCCCCATCCCGTTTTTTAGCTTTTTTATTATTTAAATAGTAAACAACTTCCAAAGCAAATTGTTGAATATAAGTGCATCAACATCACACCTAAGAGGTTTTGCGTTCTTCATATTAGAAAGCTCTCTCTCTCTCTCTCTCTCTCTCTCTCTCTCTCTCTCTCTCTCTTCTCTGTCTGTCTATCTATCATCTATCCATTATCATAGATAAATGACAGAGAGTGCATGAGAGAGATGATAGATGTATTACAGATAAAAACATATTGTTATAAAATGTTCGTTGGCATACATTTCTTTGAACAAGTATTTCCTTGTGGGTTCAGCTGCCAAATCCAACACTGCCTCTATCAAAACCAGTGCTATAAAAGCTGAACCATAGTAATGCAGCAGTCCTCCCAATAATGTTCAATAAGAAGTTTTATGAACTCCAGCCAGCAAGCTGGAAATACCATGTGAGGAAAAGCTACTTTACAGCATCTATCCTGTGGAGATTGTAGTGATTTCCTATGCTTCTCAGAATTTCCCCAGACTTCAGAAAAACAGAAAGAAAGAAAGGAATGAATGAATGTTGATAGAAGCTGAGAGAAGAAGAGTTTACAATGATATCTTCAAAGGTGAATGCCCTGGTAAATTGCAAGTAATAAACAAATGCCTGTACATTCTCTATTTCTCCTTGCCGGTTTTGCTATGTTTACTACATAGCTTGAAATTCACAGAACTGGACTACAGAAGAATCTTCATACACCAGAGCAATCAAAGTTTCTTAGCATCAAAGCAGAAAAATAATTTTCAGAACAGTTTTCTTGACCAACATGAAACAAAGCTTTGACACTGCAGTGCACTCACATCAGTCCCTTTATTCCCCTGAGTTCAAACTGCTCTTTCTTTAGTGGAATCAGTAGAAAGGTGATATCCTAAGGATATTAAGCATCCACAACAGAAATATTAACAATAGGCCCAACTATATTTTTCCAGGAAAAGAGAATTATATTATTTAATAGTGTGAGGATATCTCTAAAAACATGAAAGATATAATCAGGTGCTCAAAATGGCTGATGTCATCTAGTAAGTAAAAAGAAGAATAAATCAACTCATTTTAGTTAGCTAAGAAATAATGTATTAAATAACAATAGTATCAACCATAATTAAGCTTCTTTTTTTAGAAAAGGCAATCCATATACCTAAGAAACAAATAAATAAACAGAACTAATGATATAGAACTTTCAGTAAATCCCTAAAAAGTTTCTCTGTGTGATTGAAATTAAGAAGGATGCCAATTGTACCATAATTACAGAGGGAAAATTATTGATGCATTTGAAAAACAAAATACTGTCAAAAAGTAAGATTCATGCTGATTACAAGTTGGCATTCAATAGTTTTTAATGTGCAGTAATTGAAAGGAGGAGCCCTCAAGATTTCTCAAGGAGAAATGGCAGACAAGATGGATGATGAATATGGCAGGATGAAAAGCTGGCTCTTTGTGATTCAACTCTGGACAAGGACAGGGCTTGAGATTGTCCACAAATGGTCCTAAAAATGTTTCTCAGGAGGAAAAAGCAGGTTTTTACAGCATAATCCTTAAAGAAAGAAGTTTTAGCCGTAAGTTTTTTTTTTTTAAAAATGGAATAAATAGAAAAGGGCTGATTAGAAGATATAATATAAGCAAGTTCAGTTAGTTTGTATTAGTTTTTAATATTGTAATCAAAATTCTTAATACAATTAAATGTTAATAGATGACTGACAAAAAATCAAATTTCAATTTATTTTCATATTCAGCAGAGAAAAGATGAATTGGGGGAAAAATAAGTTATTTTCTGTTTCTATTTTTTTTATTTTACAGCATCATAAATTATCTATAAAGATCTGTTACTAATACAGTATGTTCTAGTAGTTGTAAGTTACCTATAATATGATCTATTCAAACAGATGTCAGATATTAGTAATTACATTTTTCTGTTCTAGACTTTGTTTTATTTGTGTTGCACTTTAGATTTCAATTTGATGTGAAAACTGAAAATAAGAAATTAATCATGAAACAGAATCTAGAAATGAATAAATAACTTGCTTAAGTATAGAAAAATGCATGCAAGATCCAGATGTGCCTGTAGAACTTTTCTAGATAAAATCCTTGATTTCAGACATTTCTTGAAATCAGAATGTATAGAGCAACTTCAAATGTGTTGTTTCTCTTTAAATTACACTGACACTAGAAAATAAAAGTTCCTCTACATTCACTAATACAAATGACAAATAAAAGTTTGAGAAGTTATTAGATTTAAAATAAATAACTCACTCAGCCTGATTAATTGGCATAATGATAAATAATAACTGATCAGATACAATCAGATAATTCTATCCTAGAAATTAGCATTTCAGAACTGAACTTTCTGTAGCAGGAGATAGAGATGGAAAGTACAAACCAACCCCTTTCTTGATGTTGATGGGATAAGAGAGGACAGAGCAAAACTGGGAAGTTTTCAAGATTCTGTTATTATATAGTAACACAAAAAAAAGCAACATTCCAAAAGTCTTGTGGTATCTGTTTCTTGACTTCATCTATAACTCAAAGGGCTGATAACTTTTCACATTTTTTTTCTCCTTTCTTCTTCTGTACTATAAAGAAAGGCTGGCTGTTTCTATTTTGAGTTTTAGCTAGCTCACCAGGTCATTATTTCTGATGCAGGCCAAATGTTTGTTTAACAGGTTTTCTTAAAGTAAGCCAATATTAAATTATGGTTTCTGAACTTAACTTTCATATAAATATTTATCAAATCATTTCTAACATATAATAATTCCTAATCAGTGTAGTCTAGGAAGCAGATGCACCCAAAATCTTTCCAACCTTGGTCTTGTAACATTAAAATGGGAACAAATGATGTAGCTATTAAGTCCAAACAACCATTAAAATATTAACATTTTCCCAACTGAACAGTATAACAATCTGAATCCATATGAGTCTATGCCTTGTTACAGCAAGGAACATAATTAACTTCTATAATTTAAGATCGTAACACAGTGAAACTTCCAAAGACTAAACCTTCGCTACTTTAGGAAATTCTGCAGAGAAGTTGGAGGAACAACATTGTCACAGAAAATAAAAACAATGTGCAGAATATCTGTTATGATGATCTCAAATATTCCTAGCATGGAAAGAAAGAATTACTGCTTGGAAACCTAAACTTTCTTGGTGGGGACTTGCCACAGATAATTTAAAGTTAATCCTGGGAGCAGGGTGGGTTACCTAAGATAAAGGAGACCAGGAAGTATGGAAATAAATATTAATCTTAAAACAAGTATGGAATGCCTTGCTTTCTAGAAGCATGGATGCATTTTTTTTAATGAATTCCCTTACTGGATTTAAATAATGAACAGTTTGACAGCTTTATTTTCACCTAGATAAGCTCAGTTTAATAAGATATGTACTCTTTTGTTCCTTCTCTTAGTTCTCATAATAACTATAGTTTTTCAAAGCCGGAAATTATGTTTGCCTACTTCAGAAAAAGCCAAGATTGCAAGCTAGAGATCTTAAATTGCTTTGAAACTGGTAATCAATACTTTCTGATAGAAGAATTTGTTCAAATGAACTTGAAAATTAAGGTTAACTGGAAGTTTCTATGTTTAGTTTCTAAGTATAACAATGGGAAAAGAAATAGGACATTATATCTGAACTGAATTTGAACTGAAAATACAATAAAGTTTGAAAACTAGAAATTATGTACACTGCCAAGACAAAATTAGCTCATTTTTAAAATTAACTTTCATTAAATATTTTTACAGAATTAAAAACAATGAAAAACATAAAACAGGAAAGTAAGAGAAAGATAACGAAAAATAAGAAAAGAAAAGAAAGGAGAGAAATCACAAAAAACAGAAAAAAAACAAGATAAAGAATTTATTTCTAATCTTTTTTGTAGCAACTATAAATGTTTTCAAATTTTATTATCTAAAGTTACATCATAACTCCCTTCTTTCCATAGTCATCCCTTTCCAAACTTTGCTGATCAAACTCAGGAATCATAAGTAATTTTTTTTTACTGCTCTCAGCAAAAAGACCATAAAGAATTTCCATATAGAGTTATTGACTTTTCTCTAAGCAAACAGGTCAATTTTACCACCTCTGCAAATTCTGTCAACTTCACTAACCATTCCTTCATTATCATAGTGCAGATACCTTGCTGGAGATACCATATATAAAACAAATCTTTTCTACTTATTTATCTCGGGAAGAAAAGCTTTGGTTTCAGCTAAAAATTGGTCTTTAAAATTTGTTGTATTACTGTATTTGAATCCAGAATTTTCTAGTTTTGTTACATGTCTACCAGATATAATAAAATGTCTCTTCATGGTTTTTACTTTTCCAAGTGTCTTTATACATTCTATACATTTTTTTTGGAGACATGTACCAATGGTGCATCATTTTACAGAAATTCTGTTTTAAGTTATAATATAAATATCAGTCTTTCAAGTCACATATTTTCCCATTGTTCAATCAATATATTACCAACTTATTCTTAAATGCAGAGGCTAGTACTCATTTTTTTTAAAAAAAAGTTGGTCTAAAAATGTTGAAATTTAAGAAAAAAAAATTAACTGGTAGAAATAAAATGGGGTTTGTGTATATGAACCCTACTTTGTTCCAACAGAGCAGTGTTGTTTTTTTTAAACTAGGAATAATTTGGGCATATCTTGGGGATAATGGAGCAATGCGTAATTGCTTGTGTGTGAGTCAAAAATCCAGTTTGGAAATACAGGTATTCAGAAAAGGTACTTATATTGGACATTCAAAACTACAAACAAAAAGATTCCTCTGTACCCATGTGACTTGGATTCAGCCACTGCTGCAGCAGAGGCCATTTTTAACTCTGTGACTTGCCTGGGCCATTCAGGTTACGAATACAATTTCCTGAAGCTGGAAGAGATTTTTTTTGTCCCTGGTCACATGGCCAAACAAGAACCAGTGATTTTTGCAGCCAGAGCTGAGGGATTGGAGTGCTAGAATTGCTTCTGTAAGTATTTTCAAATATTTTTTGTTACTCTATAGTTTGCATGCACTTTGAGAACAGCTCTGCTTTTTTTTAAGTATTGTACTTTGCAAACTATTGTGCTTGTAAGTACAGTACTTTGCAAAAGTTTGTTTGCTGCAAGCCTGGAAACTGCTTGTGGAAATGCTTAGCCTCTTCTACACAAAGCATTCTATAAAGTTGTGTTTCCTTGCTTTTATTTTGGAGATTAGTATATATTACTGTAATTTGTAGGCTTTAAATTTAAATTGCCTCCAGACGTTGTGGGTGCCCCATTACTGGAAGCTTTTAAGAAGAGACTGGATAGGCATTTATCAGAAATAAATAAATAAACCACCCCCTCTGGGTAGTTGAAGATGTTGAGCTGACTAGTAACAAGTGATTTAAACAAAAAAAAGAGCAACTGCAATTGTTGCAAGCCTGCTTGGAGGCAATTTAGTTCCTGAGTCAAGGCTACACTGGAAATAGCTGATAGGCAGCCAACAAAAAGCCTCTCAGTTCAGTTAAATGCAGTGATTAATTAACAAATCGGAACAAATAGTAAGTCAGATCTTTGTTCATTTGAAGAATTGGAACAAATAGTAAGTCAGATCTTCACGACCCATTTGATTCAATTAATGAATTTGATTTTAAAAAATTGTAAAATTGAGTGTGATTCATTTAATTTTTTGACTTATGATCCTAATTGGCAAGCTCCATTAGGTTCATACCTCGAGGACTAACTGTACTGCTGTTGCTGCTGCTGCTAAAATTCTTATATAAAACTGGAGCTTTGGTGTGGAAGTAACGACATTATTTGAGACTGGGGAAAGGGATAATTGAGTCAAATGATTTAAGAATAGAGTCTTATTAATGCTGTCATGGAGACTAAAACTTTTAAAATCCACAGTATTTTCCTGCTGTGGGAAGTCAGCTCCCCAGAGAAGGAAATATTAAAAGGGCAGAAAAATATATTTCTTAAAAAGAAATTGAAGAACCAGGAAAGCATGCCCAGTTTTCTTAATAGTCTCAGGTCTCCTTTCTCCCAAGCAGTTTCTCCCAGTTCTATAGACATGCAAAGGTGAGCCATCAAGACGTTTGCAGCCAGGAGCTTAGGAAAGACAAAGACATACTCCAGCACACCTAGACTCAGGACACACAGGAAATAGCCCCAAACAGGAACCGGAAATAACCAAACAATAGAGTCCAGGGGGTATAAAAACCCACTACCCATATGTGTTCAGTCCTTTTTTCTGGATCCATCTTCCTGTCTGGCTTTCCTCTGCAATAAACTGTAACCCTCTTCCCAAAGCAGTTGGCATGTTGTTTATTTCCAGTTTGGATGGAACTATGATGAAGACTTTTCTTCCAACACTGCCATGCACCCAAAATTGGTCTCTGCTGTGCTGCTACCCATGCATTTGAGATTCCAAATATTACATTTGGTAATTCTCTTAGCTGATATTGCTAATATCAGCCTTCAGGTGAAAAGCCTCCTCCAAATCACATAAGTGTTTTAATTATTCAATGTTAGCTCTTCAAAGTAGATCAGCTCAAGAAACAGCATACGAACCATTGACACTATTAATATAGGCTATAGTTACAGTATCTTGAAAGTATCATAATAGAAACCATTTGAGCCCTTTGCATTTTCTAACTTGACAAGTTAATGATTTAATTTTTCAACCAATAGAAAGGAACAAAGATTTTAAAAAAATTGGAACCTTTTAGGCCAATGAGTCAACTGTACAAAAACATAAAGAAAAATATACATAACAATTCAAATCAAATAGAAGAACTATGAGATTTTGAAAATGGTTAGTGTGCCATCTTTGGAATGGGGCAAGAAGATTGTGGGGATTTATTAAGTCTTCCTTTGCTAAATATTTTGAATTGAGGTTAACTACTGTTGAGGTCAACTCTATATCCATGTAGTTGGTTTCATAATAATTTGGAAGTGCTTTGCCACTGTTTTTTTTTCCTAAAATGTTTTCTAACATCACAAGCAAACCTATAATCCTAGAATTTTCCATTGTTCTGTACTTAAGCCTTCAAAAGACCCATCTCTTACAAACTTGCAAACATGATTAGGACTAGTATGGATTTCACTTTTCCCAAAAAGCACACTGGGCATTCAATGAAATGTGCTGCTGTTAAACTACCTGGAGGCAAATAAGCAAGTTGTCTGTCAAACTGGATTCAATTCATGGTTATTTCTAAACAAGTGAAAATACAAACAAAAGTTTTACTTACCCCCCTCCATTTTTTAATATTAAAGAAATGTTATTTAAATATTTGAAATGGCTATAAGCAATACAACATATGCCTCTCATATTGTAATGCTATGATCATACCTTTGGATTGTTTGTTTGCAGGCTCCTTCTGATCATGGTTAGGCAGCAGCCTTGTGCTGGAGGCTTTATAATGTGAGTAGCCTGGTAATGCTACTTTGGCACTGTATATAGTTATATTAACAGTAAGCATGAGGAGCCACTTGTACTTTACCTGTTTAAAACTGCTACATAGTATCTGCCTCCTCATTTTCAAGGGTATTAAACATTTATCGCAAACATTTAAAGAAGAAAAATGCATTGACTTTTCTGAAAGCAATTTGTTAATTAACATCAAAGGGATAAAATTTGACTTGCATTGCTTGGTGAGTGGCATTCTTCCATAGTCCTGGTTGCTATAGTGACGAAGGAAACTCGTTTGTTCCGGGTCATTCCTAAATTTGCACATGAAAGCATTAGAGATTGCTGCTGTCTAATCAAGTTATATGGAAAAGTTTAAAGGAAGGTACAGTGTTTTACAACCATCAACCATCAACAGAATAAAATACAATTGCCGGAAAAAGGGATTATCTCCTCCTTTCAAAAACATAGCAGGAGAGTTCAAATGACTGGAAGACTTTCTTTTACTACACATTTGGGTTTTGATAATTTTTAGAAGCAAAAACATGATGAATACATCACCAATGTACATATTGCCAAACCTAATGCCTAAATAATATGAATTACTTCCATACAATATAAGACAGTCTCCTAAAGACCTGTAAAATGAGAAAACAACAGACTTTTTAAAAAAAGTATTTTTTTCCAATTAGGGGATTCATAAGTTAAGGATTTTTTTTATTTAAAGGCTAATTCTAGCATTATGAATTATTTTTCATTCACTGAAGCTTCCTTTCATAGCCTATTCTCAAGGCGGTTGTCAGAAAAATGATCAAGTTACAGATCTTGAATGATATGATTTGTAGAGTTTCTTTCAACTATCTACCACACCAATCTATACTGAAAGTTAGTCTACAAAAAGGAATATCTGAGTATCCTGCAAAATTTAGAAGAAACTCATATAAGTATAACCCTCTCTTTTTCTGATCAGCAAACCACCCCTTTTCTTACCATAGGCATTATATTCACAAAAAAATCAACTTTTCTAGAAAGAAGTATCTTCTTGTCTTGCATTAACCTGAATAATTTCTACCCTTGTTTGCCATTTTAAAACCTCAACTATTATTTTATATCCCATTAATAAAAATAGAATCTCTGAGATTGAACTCAAGATCTGTGATCAGCTATTGTTTGCTTTCTGGTATAAGGATTGGGTAGAATAAAGGATGCAAGGATAGAAAAGTATTCTGAAATGGACTGATTGCTGTCAGCATAGATTAGATTCTGTTAGATTTCCTTATCTTTTCTTGATCTGTTTCATTTAATTTATTTTTCATATTACTTCTCATTCTTCAGCCCCACCCCACCACCCAAGACTATGGCACACATACTGTATAAAAGTGAAGAATCATGGCTGATCTTCATTTTGTGCTGTCTTCACAGAAAATAAATAGTAGCCTGAGTTTCAATTTCTGGTTCTGTCCTTTTCCAATGTTTGATGAACAATGTCCGAGAACAATCAATACATATGATGATCTTTTAAAGATGTGATTTGGAAAGTGTAGAACATTTTAGCACCCCATTGTCTTATCAACTAGGATAGTCATTATATAAGTTCACACACATACACACATACATGTTTCTGTATATGGGGTATGTGTGTATGTGTGTATGTTTCTGTGTGTGTGTATCCTGACCACTTTCAGTGGGCACACTTGGTTCATCAAAATTAGTAGAAAACAAAAACCATTGCTTGCAGAGATAGGTATACTTTATCTGGATACTTAATTCATATCTTCATTACTGATACTATAGAAAGCTTGAAAAAAACATAAATATGAGGGGGGAAGAGAAAGGTATAGTTCTTCATTTTGCTTATGTTGAAGGAAACTATAGTGAGAAAGAACAGCTGAAGTATTGTAGAGAGCTATTTTCCCTGAAGTAGTAAATATTTCACAGAAAACAGGTTCTAAGAGCAGTGGCGTAGCGTGGGGGGTGCAGGGGGGGCCGGCCACACAGGGCGCAACATCTGGGGGGGCGCCCATTAAGCTCGCCGGAGGGGGACAATTCTGCTTCGCCGAGGGTCGGAGGAGCGAGCGAGTGGGTGGAGCATAGAAAGCAACCGCATTCGCTGCGCCCAGCCAGAGCGGGATCCCGTCCTCTCGCGGTTGCGGATCGCCTCCTTTCTTGGGTGGGGGTGGGGAGGCTTGGCGGTGTCTCACCTCCCTCTCTTTCTCCCGCCGCGGCTCTCCTCCGCTTGGCTCTCAACCTGCAAGCCCGCCCCCCCCGCCCCAGCTCCCGCCCCGTCTCCTCCTTTCCCGGAGGTAAAGGTAACAACTGCAGCTGCCGCACCTGCGGCTGCTTGCTGCTCCTCCTCCTCCTCCTTCTCCTCCTCCTCCTGCCATATTGACTCTCTGTGGCCACTCGGTTCCCCCTGCAGGAGGCGATCGGGACGCCCCCCCGACACACATCGCCAGCAGCGAGAGTTTCCAGCCAGGCCGGCGAATCTTTGGGGCGAGGTGCCAAAGAGAAGGAGGTGGCTTGGCTTGGATAAGCAGCGTCTGGGCAGAAAATAGGTCATGCGCCACAGCAAGTATGAACTCCTGGGGTTCAGCCTAAGCAGGCAAAGCTGCAGGGTGGGTTGGTTGGCTTTTCCGGCTTTGGAATAACCTTGGGAAGCTGAGGCATTGTAAGTTGGAAGTCATTGTTTGTCACCTAACATGTTGGGTCACCCCACACCACATGCTAAGCCATGAACCGTGGTTGGTATCCAGGGTTTGGGACAAGATGGAGAAAACTAGCCAATTGTGGGATCATAAATCTTGATGAAGCCCATCATCGCTCCATGTGATGTATGCACTCAATCTACAAATGTAGTCCAAGCCTATTCACATCTGTTGTAAGGTCATTCTCTCATGGGGTTTATCTTGACATCCACTAAGAGTGGAACAAACATGCCCCATTAACCATTTTCAACGCCATGTCCTCTCTTTGTCTCATCCTAAATCACAGCTGAGGCACCTTAAAGTTGCCTTGTTTCAGTTTTAAACTAGCATTTTCCCTCTTCTCCAGAGACCCTTTTTTGCCTTGAACCTAACTCAAGGGTAGGCAACCTTGGCTCTTTTATGACTCATGGACTTCAACTCCCAGAATTCCTGAGCTAGTGGAAGAGACTCGAGTGCTAAAATCCACGGGTTAGGGGGCGCAAATTACTTGCCTTGCCCTGGGTGCTGACAACCCACGCTACGCCACTGTCTAAGAGTGAACTTTCTACAGAAATGTGTATTTGGGTCTAAAATGTATAGATATCCAATGGTGAAATCACCTACTGTTCCAAAGTGGTGGTGGGGATATAGTGTGGAATAATACAATCCAGATAAGATTACTTAAGTCTTAGCATATAGAAAGCAAATTCTGGGTCTTCTAATTTTAATCTAAGGCTTGATTTGCTGAGAATTTAATAGACAATCAGAGTGAACATATAGGTTCCTTCACAGGTAGAACTCCTGCCCATATATACACCAGAGTTAATGAGCCAATAATACTGTAAGAATGTAGTACCTTGTGAAATATGCTCCACCACAAGATACAAGTCAAAATGGATGGTGAAAGGCATCAGAATGCTGAGAATGCTTGTTTCTGCTCCACATTGTTTAAAATAATGCCACAAATGTACTTCATTTCTCTCTCATGCAAACTGTGATTCCTAAAAGAGCTCTGTTTAATTTTGCTTGGAAAAATCTTGTAAAGTCAGAATTCTGACTTATGACAAATTACAGTGAATAGTTTTATGTCATCTCAGATCACTAGTAATGATCTTCCCTCTCAAGACAGAAGCACCTGTGTTCTGTCATATAAAGACGGGCATTTTGTAAATCATACTCATGCTAACTCATCTTCTATTATTACAATATTACTGTTTCACACTGCAGTGGCATTTAATAAGAGTCTGTCTGAAAGCTTATATATCACAGATCCATTACTTCTTTATGCATTCCTCCTGCTTCATTTATATTATCAGATTCCTCATCCTACTTTTGTTCTCCTAAATGGAAATGTCTGGCACTTCATTCAAGTTGAAATCTTTTAATGTTATGATTCAACTTGTTAAATATATAGTCTATATGCTATATGATGGCAGCTGAATATAATAGAATTCTCTCATATATATACTTCTTTACTTACTCCCTGTTTTGATTTAAAAATAATAATAAAAGTGCAGGTTAAAAAAAATTGAAGCAAATGTTGAAATAGCTTTTCTAGTTCTTGGTTGTATCTATTCTTCACCATTTACAACAGAAGGTTTTTATTTTTCTATCTGTTTTATTATCTGCATTTTTCTCTAATTTAATTGTGACTTTGAAAGGTGGGAGAGTGAAAAATTAAGTATCTCTGCTACAAGCTAGTTCAGGGATATTAAGAAGATTCACATTGTGCAAGCTGCATCCATTATATACCTGTTATATCATGCCTCAAGTATCCAAAGTGCATACGACATCGATGTAAGTGTACAAAACAGCTGAGCAATCATTGGGTATCTCTACTGGATGAGAAGAGAAAGTTGCCTTCCAGAATCCTTCAAATTATTTCAAATTAAATCTTTGGTTTAGCATACCTATGGATCTCAACCTGGATCATGTCCGAGCTTTGCTTCCCTGGAGCAAGTCCATTTCAAATTCCTTAGGACAGTGTTTCAGATGTCTTGATTTATCTCTAATGCACACTTATCCCTTGAATCAGGTGTGAAATAGTAGATACCAGAGTCTTTCTTTTAATTTTCATTTAATTTCCATTTTTCTTTTTATCTAAAGCCTTAGCCTCTGATGTCATCAAATAACTATTGTATAAATAACCTTTTTTATATATAAATATTTTATTAATTTTCTAATTTTACAATCATGAGTACTTAATAAACAACGTGTTGTCTGAGTCCATTGGTAATTCAGTGGTACATATTAACTTTCTCAATCTAGTTCCACTACTACCCCATCCAGTGTTTCCTTGGTCTTCTCTTCTTCCAGTGGTATGCATTTTTCCACACTAGGCAAATACAATTCTTGTTACTGTTAATACATATACAATTAAATATAGACATCTTCATAACATTTTTGGTATTATACATAATATCTATAGTGTCAGTTTATAATATCTTTTATTTCTAACATATATTTTTCTAACCATATTCAAACAACTGTTTAATAGTATAATATTCCAGCTAATAGGTCTTACTCTAGCTTTCTTTCTTTGCCAAATAACTTTCCAAGTCAATGCATTTGAATCATCAAGTAATTTTTCCTCTTTTTTGTATATATTGTTTGGAATGAGGAAGAGAATTTGACTGAAGTATTTTTAAGCATCAAAGACAAGTGTTAAAGATGACTTTTTACCATTTATGGCTAAGTATGGAACACCAGTTTTGTTTTTGTATGTAATCTTTATAGTCCAATAGGGTCCCCTATGCAGATAAGCAGCCCAAGAGGTTTTTTTCCCCTTTTCCCAGCTGAAGTCTGCAAAAGTGAAAGTTTCCAGGAACAACAAAGTGTCTTATCAAAGTCCAGGCTTCAAGCCAAGTTTCCTTTAAGCATAATAAATTATAGTGCTGTGATTCACCACTAGATGTTGTTGACACTACCTTCTATCTTTCCAATTCCGAGCCTATTTTACAGACTTTCAAATATGTTTTCTAAAAAAAAAAAGTCTCAAAAGTACTTTTAGTCCCCAAATTTCAAAGCTTTATCTCTGTATTAATTCCAAATTCATATTGTAGTTTTCTCTATTTTCCCCCAAAGCAATTAATTCACTTCTTTTCTTTTCCTAAGGGAGCAGGAGAGTAGTATTAAGGTCATAAAAAAGGATAAAGTCTCACCAAGTTCCACCCACATTGCTCAATAATTGTTAGTTAGTGCTTATCTTCGGTTGTCAGCAGCTTCTGACTGGCCACCTGAATGTAGCCAGTTTTTCCCCCACTGGTTTGGAGATTTCCTCAGATCCAGCAGGTCAGCAAGGGTCCCCTCCTTCTTTGTCACCTCTCCGGGGTGACTTTTCACCCTTTTTAGGGTCTCCAGCGAGGTGAAATCCAATGTGGAAGACAGAGCCCCATCTTCCTGCATCTGTCATACTGCAATGCCTAACCGGAAGTCCAACTATTATATAATTTCTATGGATGAGGTTTTTTTGTACAAAACAAAGTAGTTCAAAAGGGCTATATCGCTCAATAAATAAATAATGTATTATGAATGTAAAATGCCAAAATATTTTAGGCAGAACTCCTAAATTGCCATTCAATCAGCATAAGGCACTTTATACAATCTGTCTTATACTTCACAGAAGTAGAAGTAGAAGAACCCCTGTACTGCCAAGTTGCAGCATCCTTCCTAGAGGGAAAATATTTTTAAAAAATCCAGAATTATTGTATCCTTCTGGGATGGGGAAGTCATTTTCTTTTATAATGTGACTGGTTTTGTATGTTTCTCCTTCATCATGTGATTGAAAAACCTTTTTATTATATTGCTCAATGCTGGTCTTTGGCCATAATAATTTTTTTAAGTTTCACATTTTATGTTTTTCTACTCCAAAAATTGATCCTGTATTAAGTTGGGTTAAGCTTCAACTGAACTTACAACCAGTCCCAGTTGCTATCAAGCCTTTATTTCCAACTCTTTCCTCACTTTCTATTAGCAAAAATTGTGTATTTAGCAAGAGATAATACAAGAAGAGCAAAAGGCTTTTCCTTAACCTGGAATTGACACAAGTTTCTCCATTTCCTTGTAGTTATTAAATAAATCCCATGATCCTATTGGGAAACAACTAGTGACAGGCAATATAAAAATGAGAACAATGTTTCAGGTTGTTGTGAAAAAATGATTATTATTTTAATACTAAATTAGAGAGGATTATACAGATATAATACTTGGGATGAAAAAAAATCAGATGAATGCTAGGTGACAAGAATAGCTGTTATCTGGATTTTTGCTAGCTGTCATTATCACATTTTGTCCCCCCAGCCATTATTCTCTCCCTCTTTTTACATGGTTTATACTCTTCAAGTAAACTTTAAAGATAATCAATACTCTAATTGCATTTCAAAGGAATAGTCAAGATATAGTCAATAAAGCTGGTTCTTATAAGTGAAGAGATCGTTTTGTGTAGTGGTTAAGGCACTGGACTGCAAACCAGCAGACCATGAGTTCTAGTCCTCCCATAGCCACAAAGCCAGCTGAATGAGCCAGGCATTTTTATTCAGCCCTTATAAGAAGGCAAAGGCATACCATTCCAAAAATACCTTGCCAAAAATATTTCAAGGACTTCTCCAAGCAATCACCAGGAGTCAAAATGTAGGCACACCCACATCCACACACTTACAGGTGAGGTTTAAAATGTACTGTTAAAGTCCAGTTAAATCCATATAAGATATGATGTTAGAAGATGCTGAACATTACTATATCAATGCAGCCCACATTTACGACAATCACATGATGAATGGTCTTTTGGCAAGATAATCTAGAAGGAAGTCAATAAGGTTGAGCCGGTTAGTCAGTCACACACTCTCCATCTGTCATGAATTGGTGATCTAGTAGTGGTAAACAGACAAAACTGATTTGAATCCAGAAGGTGAGGCAATTAATCCGGGCTAGACAATGTAGACAGGAAGTATTCAGGAAAGAATCATGGCTATTGAGCAGTCTGAAACTTCCAGGAATACATCAGAAAGAAGCTTCTCCATATTTCTATTAGATTGTTCAGCTTTGGTGCTTTTTCAGAAAAGGTGCTGGAGGAAACAACTGAATCAATGCTTAGAGAGTCAGTTGAAACAAAGATGAAGGAAGAAATGAAGCAATCAACCTGGAGAGAGAGAGGCCAAATAGGCCTTTAGCAATTTTAAGTTTCCGTATATGTTTCTGAGTTATAGGAAAAAAATATTTGGAATGTTATGGAATTAAAGAGGAGATTCATGAATTATTAACCTTGTTTAAGAGGTATAGCTACATATACCATAGTGTATGCCAATTAGGACTTTTTCAACCCTTCCCTCCAAAGGAGTGTTTACAAAGAAATACCTTTTGCACAGACAGTGCAACATTTTCAAACTGTAGCTATTTCTAGGTTATCTCAGCAGAAGTACACAAGTGGCTCTACCAGGTTTGCATCCCCGTAGAAAGAATCAGAGATATCACATAGGCTATTTAACTGACGCTGCCAAAATAAAACTTTGTCAAGCCAAGAACTTGGTTTCTAAGCAAAAAAATTGGAACAGACACAACCATACTTACAGTAAACATGCATAAGATCTAAATATGTAGTTATTAAATAAAGGTAAAGGTAAAGGTTCCCCCGCACATGCGTGCTAGTCGTTTCCAACTCTAGCGGCCGGTGCTCATCTCCAATTCAAAGCCGAAGAGCCAGCGCTTGTCCGAGGACGTCTCCGTGGTCATGTGGCCGGCATGACTAGATGCCAAAGGTGCACGGAACACTGTTACCTTCCCACTGGAGTGGTCCCTATTTTTCTACTTGCATTTTTATGTGCTTTCGAACTGCTAGGTTGGCACAAGCTGGGACGAGTAACAGGTGCTCACTCTGTTACGTGGCACTCGGGATTCGACCCGCCAAACTGCCGACCTTCTGATCGACAAACTCAGCATCCTAACCCACTGAGCCACTGAGTCCCTCAGTTATTAAATAGTGTACCCTTAATTATAGTTCCTAAGTGAACTTGTTTCAGATGGTATTTCCTTAACTTCTACTTCAGTCAGTCCCTTATAAGCAGCACCATATATAGAAAAGTATTGTTGATGGGTTGATTCAAGGGCAATAAGTTCAAAACTGTGTTTAAACCTATCTAGTTCTGAACTTGGTTGTCTGCTTAAAATTGCATTTGAACAATACAACAAACCTTTTCACTATCTTCAGCTCTCAGTCTTGAATTTTTAATCTTTTACCTGTCTCTTATTCTTCAGGTTTTATTGCAATGTAAACCAAATGACCTTTTCTTATTCCACTTTTTTAAAGGTTAAGTGATCACCTTTCTGCTAATTATATATATAAATAAGGTAGGCAGAACTGACCTAAGTCCAAAACATAAGCAAATGGAACTTCTGGTCCCCTTTACAGGATAACTTCAATGAGGTTATTTCATGTGTAAATGTTACATATTAATAGTGATTATATAATATATACAAATAGTAATACGTACTATATACTAATTGTAGTATACACACATACACCCAATTCATTATATAAGATAAATAAAAACAGCATATGTTCAATGGTCCACTAGGACAAAATCAGGCACAATAATATTGGCAAATGGCAGAATGAAATTTTGGAATTATGCCAATTGCTGGGGACAAGTGAATACCAGGACATTTTGCTTACCGTGCTGATATAAACATTCCAGGAAGGAACGTTTATATCAGCACACTATTTTAGTGGAAGTAGAACAAAGAACTTGCACTATCCCCAAATATCCTACCACTAAAACAATGAGTTTTGCATTATGCTACAGTATATATAATTTATAGCCTTCTTTTATTTTATACAACTCAAGGGAGCATATATAGTCTCTCTTCTGTTATTTTGTCCAGAATACCTCCTATGTGAAGTGGATTGGACTGAGATAGAACGAAAGCCCAAAGTTATCCAGCTGACTTCTTTATCAAAGGGCAGTGTGGAATTCATGGACTCTTAGCTACTACAACATACAAAATCTGTGCATAGTGTCATATATTTTGCTGCATTTTATTAACACAGAAAAAAAAGCTAATGAAAATATGGTAACCTTACTTAGCTTCTCTGATACTTCTTCCCCGGATTCATTTTTAGATTACTATTGTATTGTAAAAAAAAAATGAAAGTTAAAGTTGAAATGTAGCATAAGGTAAAATATTTAAGGTAAATATTTATCATTATTTTTGTATACATATAAAAGGGAAACTATATCCTTCTGATTTCCTGTGTGAAAGCTGTATCCTCCTATAGTTATGCGTAGTTGGTTTTGTCAAGTGGAGGCTTGGTGAAGTTAAAACAACAAACAAACCACAATTAGAATGGCTACTCCAGGTTATAGTCATGCTATTTACCTCATCTATGATTCCAGTGCAGATCTTAGTGAATGTTACTTATATTATTATGAGGAAGGCTTTCCTGTCAGTGTACATGGCTCTTTGTAGAAGACCATCTTTATCAGTATTAGAAACATTATAATTCTGTTTTATTATTATTATTAAATGTAAATCATAAAATCATGCCCCTTGAGTCCTAATATATTGCCTCAGAACAGTTGGGGTCAAGGTGTTTCTGGGAGGGAGGGGCAAATAACGTCAAAACCTCAGAAGATCCCACTAGGATCATCAAAAATAAAAAGGTTATCCCAGCTGCCCAGTTAAAGCAAAATACACGTATGTGGGCAACAAGAATATAGGAAAATACTGAATGTAATTAATCACTTTAGGACAACATATAAGACATCATTTAATATTGTGGAGGAAAAGAAAGAAAGCCACCTTGATAGACTGATAGATTGATAAGGGATTGATGACCCAGTTTAGATAATGGGCCTTTCAGGTTAAATGAAGTTCAACATACTGCTAAGGAAATGCTGGGGATTTTTCAGACTATTAATGGGATTTATGATATGACTAAATTAAAGCCTCTGGGACAGAAGGAAAATGTAATATGACTGCATGCTCTATAAAACAGAAATGAAGTAAGAGAACTGGTTATTAGTTTTTGACGATCCAATATTTTTTCTGCTTTACCAACACAATCTTCAAACAACCCAAATGTTTCCTATGTACATGAATATCATGTAATGGAATACACAGAAATCCAATCTGACTATCATTAGCACAGGAGAATGGAAGAATTTAGTTACAAAAGCAAAAACATAGTCATGGGCTGACTGTAGAGCATATCGTAAACTACTCATGAGGAAGTTCCAATTCCAGCTAAAGTGGAAAAACAAAGTCAAACATTTTAGACAAGATGATCTTGAGCATAAATGCACCATTTTCAAGTTCACCAGGAATCTCTATGAAGCCCTGAAATACTGTACATGGAAAGGAGGAACTGTGTAATAAAAGAAAAAGCATGTTAAGAATGAAGGTGAAACTGCAGAAAACAAAGTTGTAGAAGAAAGCAAAGTGGATGTAAGAACAAAGGAAAAGAAAAAAAAAGAAGGCAAAAAGCCAAGAAAGCCAACAGATTTGAGAAATGAACTGAACATAATGCATAATACATAAATAAGGAATTAAATATTGTGGTGGTGGTCGAGATGGTAGGGGTGAACCACATACTGTAACACACACAAGCCCAAAATTCCAGTATTAAACCATACTGATAAACAATAAAGCCTGATTTAATCTCCTAGCCCAGCACCTGGGGAAGATTTTCAGGTCTTTAATGCCTGAAAGAAGGCCAGAAGAGTTGGAACCTTGTTGTTAAGAGTTGTTAAGACTTGGTTCATAATGCAAGTTCTGCGACACAAAAAATACCACTTCCAGGATCCACAAGGTGGCCCTTTCTGATTAATGGGACTGATAGAATGTCGAAGCAAGCCAATCCTGCCAATTGTTTTTTGAGGTTGCCATAAATGACTGCAAAGACTAATATACTGGCTGCATGCAGTGTAGGGCTTTCTAGATAACACCAGCACCTTGTACTAAAGTGCAGATTGCAGAACACACAAGGTCATCAAGCGAACAGCCCCAGCTGTCTATGCAATATTCTAGATCAGGTGCAGCTTCCAAATGTTATTCAAAGGCAGCCTCACAAAGACCATGTTGCCAAAGGGTGACTGAGGCATGAGGTATTGAGTTAAGGCAGGGGTGTCAACATGCTGGCCCATGGGTTGGATGCGTCACGTCAAAACCGCACCCACCCCATTGCCGGCAATAGGAAAAAAGTCACAATATGTCACGACACATCATGTGACATTATGAGTTTCACACCTGTGAATTAAGGCCTCCCAGACCAGGAAGGGATACAGTTAGCATGCAAGATGAACCCATGGAAATGCCTTCAAGGCTGCCATCTGTTCTTCAACATGTGTCTAAGGCAGAGGTAGGGAACTTTGTCTCTTTTATGACTTGGAGACTTCAACTCCAAGAATTCCTGAGTCAGCATGGCTGGTTCAGGAATTCTGGGTATTGAAGACCACAAGTCATAAAAGAGCCAAGGTTCCCTGGTCTAGGGGAACTTTCAGGTGCTTTGGAGAATAGCTTGACTCCCTCATCTGAGGGTTGCCACCAAGAAGAGGGAGTCAAGCTATTTTCCAAAGCACCTGAAGGCAGGTCAAGAAGCAACGGATGGAAACTAATCAGAAAGAAGCAACCTAGAATTAAGGAGAAATTTCCTGACACTTAGAACAATTAATCAATAGAACAACCTGCTTCTAGAAGTTATGAATGTTCCAACACTGGAAGTTTTTAAGAAGAGACTGGACAGCCATTTCTCTGAAATGGCATAGGGTTTCCTGCCTGAGCAGGAAGTTGGACTAAATGACATCCAAAGTCCCTTCTAACATCATCAACATCATCATGATCATGATCATCATCATCATTATTATTATTACTATTACTATTATTACTCTTATTATTGATCATCGCACAGTCAGCCAGATGTTCAGACTGGATTTAGCATTTTTGTCTAACTATCCGGTCCTTACCAAGGACCTGGGATAGATAGATGTGGATATTTGATGGTATTACAGATATCATTGCAGGATGCAAGCAGTTCCTAGTAAGGCCGCCTTTTGCAATTGACTAATGGTGAACTTGTCAATGCCAATGGTGTTCAAGTGGTGCTCCAGTTGTTTTGGGATTGCACTCAAGGTGCCTATTACTATTGGTACTACCCTTGCTTGCCTTTGCCACAGTCTTTCTATTTCTATTTGTAGGTCTTTGTATTTTGTTATCTTCTCCATTTTTCTCGTCTATTCTGCTGTCTCAAGGCTCTGCCACATCCACTATGTAGACTTTTTTGTCTTTCTTATCGACAATTGTAAGTCTGGGGTGTTATGTTGCAGGTGCTTGTCTGTTTGAATTCTGAACTCTCAGAGCAGTTTAACTTTGTCATTTTCTATGACTTTCTCTATCTTGCTTACAGGCAAATACTACTACTACTATTATTATTATTATTATTATTATTATTATTATTATTATTATTATTATTATTATTATTATTATTATTTGGAATGTTACTGGATCTGAGAAACCTGAAAGCCTGTTCTGAAACCACCAAACACAAGAGATAACTCAAATCACAACTCATTTAGTGTAGGGCAGTCATTATAATTGTGTATCCTCAGCACTGATTAATACCTTGCCCAGGGTTGATGGATGAACTCCTACAGCTTATAAAGATGTTAAAGAGAAATGGGGAGAGGGTGGAGCCCTGAGGAACCTGGCAACACAATACAGGATTGTGGATATTCAGCTCACCTTCCCTTTTCTTTAAAAGCAGCTGCTGGCAAACATGCACACTTACCAATCAAAGCTTATTTGTAAAGCATTGTCCTCAAGCTCTTTTCTTTGTTGACAACTGCTTCTTAACTTTTATAGAGTGTTTTGCTAAAAGCAAAAACCTACAAAAACCTACAGGTAAAACCTACAAGAGAACTGAAATTTTGGTGATTCAAAAAATGAGTGTAAAATTTATTCATACATTTGAAATATTTTTACATCGTGACAACTATTGCTGAAAAAGAAAAAGCAATTTAAGCACTATCTCTTTTATCTAAACTGGGTGTACTGTTTTCAGGTAACAGAATGAGAAACAGTTTTTGAATATGAGCAATAATTTCTTTGGCAGCTACTGGTATGAGCTAAAACACAAATTAAACAGCTACAATTGGAGAATGATATGCATGAGTGTATAAATAATCTAACTTTTTAAAATAGACAGGCAGAAGTAGATTTACAAATCTCCCATTGATTCACTGGGTGCTTAATTCAGATAAAAATATCAATAAAGTGAGATTATAGCAAGCAGTGTTAAAACCTAGCTATTCACTACAGAAAACAATAATAGTGGGTCAAAAACTAGGAATCTTTTCCACTCATTTGAAGAATAAGGAAGAGAGGATAAGACTTGTGGAAGTTGTTGCAGGAAAGATATCTTTTAATATTCTTTAAAATAAACTTGCATACATATCTGTGGGCCAACACTGTTTCTGTAGAAAGTGGTACAGATGAAACAGAATTTGAAACTGGGAAAGAAATACAGATTATTCCCTCAACCTCATGTTTTTATACACCATCACTTACTTCAGTATAATACTGCACCATCTGTGTGATCTTTCATAGGAAATACTATCACATCCCCCCCCAATGTTCTGCATTTAAGTTTTGTTGGTTCTCTTATGTCTTCTTTGTAGGCTTCCCAAGTTTCTGATTGGCCCCTGGGAAAAACATGATCCCAGGCTACATGAGTCTTTTATCTTGTTGCTTTCTTGTGGGTAACTGAATTAATTATACCTCTTCAGATGACAACTTCACAAGTATTCCTCCAAATGTTTATACAAAGAGTTACTCTGTCTGAATTGCAATGAACTTTAATGTTCCATTGGTTTTCAACTTTGATAAAGAAGACAAGATCTACAGGGACCAAACTATCTTGGCAATACAGTGCAGGAACCATGAAAAGAAAAGTGCAAAATACTTTGATTCCCCTAGACAATGACTAATTAGATCCCCACAGAATGAAATTAAAAGGACAATAGATGGATTTTAAAGATGGCCAGGTTGTTAATGTAGAATTTCTACCAAGACATTGTCTTGAAAATTATAGGTTGCATTTATTTGAACATCACAAGAGAAAAGAAAAATATATTCTGTAGCAGACAGAGAGGAGTGCTTTTGTTTGTGTTTGCTTTTTCCCTATTCACAAATACTCATAAATGTGTCTTTGAATTCAGGTTTTGAAGCTGGAAATAACAATTGGAGCCATTTTTTTTAAAAAAAGGAAAAGATCTATTACTTTAGCTTGTAAGGTTGTAAATCATTTAACCCCATTGTGAGTCCCTGCTTCTCCCACTCACCCATTCTTTGTAATAGCAACATGCATAATAGGGGTCAGGCAACCAAAGCGATTTGTAATCTGTTTTCTTGTTGTTTTCTTGTTTCATCCCTTTCTTAGGAGAATTGTACTTAAAAGAAAGAATCTTACGACAAGGATCCTAAGAAATCTGAATATAAGTGGGAAGTTCTTTCTTCAAAGTAAATTAAGATTCTGTGTTAGGACTCCCTTAGAACTTGCTGCATTGAATCCTGAATATATCTTTCAAGGGCAGCTTTTCATAGGATGTTGGAGAGCAGAAAATGATAGTTAAGAAAAATGAGGGATTTTTTTTTAAAAAAAAGTAATTAATTCAGTGTATATTGAGCATGCAGCATAAATGTATTGTTCCTTCAGTGAATTGATAGCAATATGTTCTTCAGACAACAATACAAAATAAGTCACATTGTTGCTTGTGCTGATTAAGAAAATATGAAGAAAAAAAGTTATAGTAGTTTCGTATAGTATTTGGCCTGCACAAAATAAGCTTGAAATTTAAATCAAGATTAAGTGGATAACATGATAAAAGTTAAAGTACACAAAAATCCTTCCCCAAACCTACAGTTAGGGTTAACTTAAGGAGTTATTTGTTTACAAAACTGATCAGTCTACCTAAAACTAAACAGACCCTAGGTGGATTATAGAATTTGCACAGTAAAAACTCAATGCAACCACCAAAATAAAGTTAATTAAAATACAAATAAAAGGTTAAAGAATTATAGAAAATTACCTGTGCAAGTTACTTCTCAATGAACTATAAGAAAGAAAGGCCATATTTTCATCAGGCCATGATGGTGGTAGACATGGGGGGAAAAAACTATCCCACAGGAGAGAAGCTGCTACAGGGAATGGTCATTGGGCCTTCTTATACCATACATCCCAGGGGTAGAGGAACCTATAGCAGGTTGTTAGGGCAGGCAGAAACTACTGTGTAAATGTGGTTCCTAAGTTACCATGCTTTATAGATAACAATCAGCATTTTGAACTGAACTGAGAAAACGTCTGGTAACCAATACAACTCCTAAAGATTGATTGACTGATTGATTAATTGATTGATCATATCACTGCAGTAGGAGTGTCAAACTGGCGTCCCATAGGCCAGATGCATCATGCACATGTCACACCCACCCTGGCTCTGCAAAGGCAAAAAAAGTCACAATATGTCATGATATGTCACATGACGTGATCAAGTTTGACATCCATGATTTACAGTATCGGGAAAATCTACAAGGCTAGACATGATGCAGTCTTGATAGCCTTAATTGTATAGAAAGAGGTGTTAAAGTGGCCATACTTCAACTCACCAGTGATTACTGCAACCAATCACTGGATGCTGAAGCTTCCATTAGATCTTCAATGTAGAGTAGAGCATATTAAAGTATGTATTAAAGATACAACACAGTTGAGAGTTTCTGTCTTTATTCAGTTCTAACTTAGGCCACAACTATTGTACTAACTGAAGTTATGCAAAGGTCCTCCTGGCCCTGGTCTCCACCAGGTCTTCAAACAAGGTCTGGGAGTGTAGGGGACTTCTGGAATATGACCCTGCTGTTTCTGGAGAAGCAGAAGATCCAGTGAAAGCAAATTCTTGGAATCAACCAGTTTGCTCTGTGTGAGTGTCTCCCATCTAAACTAATGACTTCCACAATATCTTCTGATGGCCCCAGGTTGGAGATGTATAGCTGGGTATCACCTGCACATTTAAATCTAAAGCTTATCTATCATACCAGTCTATCTCTACTGATGAATAATGTATTGTTCCAACTATTAGACCAGTATCAGTAACTAAGTAGAAGCATTCTAAAATTCTTCCCATTATATAGTCAATATTCCAGAGAATTCTGGCTTTCGGTGAATAAATATTTTGTGAATAATTCTTTCAACAAGGTTGACACTCTGCCAGGCATTCTCCTAGAAAATGAAATATTTAAGTTAAATTCCTGCCTTGTAAGGCACATGAGAGATCTCACTTAACTCTTACCATTTTAAACTTTTATTCTGCTAGGCCTTTACATCTCCTCTAAACAGTCAGGTTTTTACCAATCTGACAAAAGAACTTCTTTCTTATTCTCACATGAAGATTTCCAGCTGCTGCAAATTGTTTTAAAAGATTCTTCCTCAGGAGGATATTTTAATCTGTAGGGCTCTCCATTGTGAGATGTGGAATCTGGTCATCCATTGAAATACTTAAAGGTCAGCTTTTTCTTCTTTAAAGGGCAATGCAATATTTCCAAAATTTGGATTGACTACAGAAGCAGATAAGTGGCTGGGTGCATTTTCTCAGATATTCTATTATACTCAATGCCAAAATTAAATGATGCATTACTTGACATTGCAGTTTCTGAATTATTTTGGAAAAGGTTCACATTTATGAAGTGCTTTTAATTAAAGGAAAGATTGCAGGACAATGGGAAAAACATTGCAATTGTTTTCTTTTTAAAAGAAAAAATGCAGCAGAAAGCAGAAGTGGATGTCAATCCCACATTATAATTCACAGAGAGTTTAGATTTTGCTACTAGTACCTGGTTTAAGAGAAGAAATATGCATTTGTCTTGGAAAAAATTCTGATTGTCTGTAACGTAATTTGGAACTGCTGGTGTGAATTAAAGAATTTAGCTAGAATGCTTAAGACTGTGACCAACCTCAGTCCTAGCCAATACTTTGCAGGTGGGAGGATTGTGGCTCATAGTACAGTATTAACATGTAAATGAGAAAAGATACATTCCAGAATGTTTTTTAGAAGAAGAGTTTAGACTTTATGGACAAGGTGAAAAGACTTACAGATCCAAAGGGCTCTGAAGGAAAACAGATTAACCAGAGCCTTTTCAGAAAGGTTTTAGGCAGTCTTACAGCACACAGTGCTTTACAGCCCTCTCTAGGTGATTTACAGAGTCACCCTATTGGCCCCAACAATTTGGGTCCTCATTTTACCGACTTCGGAAGGATAGAAGGTTAAGTCAACCTTGAGCCTGGTGAGATTTGAACTGCCAAACTGCTGGCAATCAGCAGTCAGCAGAATTAGCCTGCAGTGCTGCATTCTAACCATTGCACCACCACGGCTCTTATAATACTGAGATGGAATTGATTGTGGCAATAACCTTCATATCATGATATCCTTCTGGAATAGTTTAGGGAGAGCATTGTGTGGTGGTGGATTTTCTTCTGATTTTAGTCACTCTTGATAAGTGGGGAGAAGCAAATATCTGGAACCCTCTGAGATATTCAAGGCTTGACATTTGGCTCCTATTTAATATCTACATGAAGCTGCTTGGGTGAAATCATTTGTCAGCACGGGGTTAAGAATTATCAGTATCTGATAGTATCTCAGTTATACATTTATGCCTTAAGCTTTCTGCCATTGAGGTTTTCTCCTGTTTTCTGGAGCTGTGAGAATCTAGACTAGAAAGAGCTAGTTGTAACTTTAGCCAAACAAAAAGGAGTGCCTGTGTTTTGGGGCTCTTAATTCTTCTATCTTTAACATTTGGATGGAGTAGCACTTCCCAAGGTAGAATAGGTATATAATTTGGGATCCATCTGGACCAAGGATTCTTGCTTGTGGAGCAATGGCATCTGTGCTCAGGAAAGACAAAATCATTTTGTGTGCTAATTGTACTAGATCTGTGCATGGTCAGTCATGTCTTCATCACTCTCTGGTTGGACTATTGTAAGATGCTGTACAGGGGCTGCTCTTGGAGAGCATTTGGAAGCTATAGGTGGCCCATAATGCACTGCTACATGCAGCATAACACCACTGCTGCATGAGTTACACAGACTTCCAGCAGGCTTTCAGATACAGTTCAAGATGCTGATTGTCAGTTTTAGAGTTCTCCATGGCCCCGGGACCCTTTGTCTCTAATTACTTTTCCCCAAGGACTCCAAAGTTCAACTCTGAGCTCCATATATTCTTTTCTGTTTGATACCTTATCACTTATCCACAATTACAGATTTAATTTTTGTGTTTTATTTCTGAAATTATTTCTAAGTTGCTTTAACATAGAAAATAATTAAAAACTTATCAAACTATTGCCAGGTCTTACTGCATTACAAACAGTACTGGAATACAGGACAAAAAGGAAGTCTAATGTCATGAACTGATCACTCTCTGTTGAGATGTAGTTTGTCTGTGGCTAGAGGGGAGATCATTCAAGACACTAGGTCACATATACTCATGGAAAACAAGGATTATTTTTTGAGTGTTCTGAGCAATGTGACAATGTAATATTCCCAGTGCAACATAAGGCTTTGAGAGTGCTGCTATGCTGGACCTTCTAGCCAATGTGGTTGCTTTGTGCCTTTGCTGTTTGCCTCATTCAGTAGAGCTAAGCCTGAGTGCAAAGTGTGTCACTGAATGGCTGCACAGCTCTGACATTTATAGAAGTGATACAATGACGTTGTATTATAAGTCGTATTATCAAAATTGAGAGACGCTCCATAATGAAACATTGATCCCTAGGATTAATTCATATGATTTTTGCTTTAAAAAACAAAACTAACTGAGGACTTATAAAGAAACCTGAAGTAACTAGATTCCTTACCTTGATATAGGAATTGGGGTTCATACTGCTGACCTTCCTTTGACAATGCAGTAGAAAAGTAAGTAATAATTGACTGAAATCTCTGCATATTATATACCAAAAACATAATGAGGAATGCTCTGCAGATATACAGAATTAAATATACTAAGCTTAACTACATATATTTTAGCAATACACAGTGGCAAGAAGCATTAACACATGTCTTGAAATTGGTTACTTGTGTGAAAATATGAAGTGCAGCCACTGAAAAGTTTAACATTCAAGATAGCACATGGATTATATCTACAAAGGCTCATGATAACAGGACATTTGTGATTCAGTACTAATGCTATTACACAGACATGTATGATCTATTTATAACATACAAAAGAGGATGGAAAAAGCATACTAAAATGAATGCACATCAAAGAGTTATAAAACAAAATAAAACAAAAAATAAGATATGTAAAACTTTTTAGTTTTATAAATAGTTATGCTAAATTTTCCCCATTGTCTGCTTTCATTGGGACTCCTACTTTATGCATAAAAAGTCAAGTTACAGTTGTAAAAACGCTGTATTTATCCTCTTTTTACTTTTGTTCAAAACTTCGGAACAAAGTTGGGTAAAAAAAACATACCAATGTTTAAATTCTTGGTTTCTTAAATAGTACCAGCAATATACCAATATTAACTATACACCAAAAATGCAATGTGAAGTTCTTTAAGCAGTCAATGAAAATAAATAAAAGAAAACCAAAGTACAAAGACAAATTTTCCTGAGATAACATAAAAGATCCCAAAATGGCTTATAGATTATATATATTTAAAAAGATTACTAAAAGACTGCTAAAATGCTGATCTTCGAGACAAAAAAAACTTTATTCAATACCAAGCTTTTGTCAACAGCTGCTGACATTGTCAAGGTGTGAGCCAATGAGCATGTCATTGGTCCAACCGCCCCCTGCCTTCCCATAATTGTTTATGTTGACCCTGATTCAGACATACTCAATGGCCAGGTTGTTAAAATCCAAGGGGTTATAAGGATGAGCATTTCCAGAGCCTAGCTCACACCTTGACAATGTCAGCAGCTGTTGATGAAAGCTTGGTATTAAATAAAGTTTTTTTTCATCTCAGAGATCAGCATTTTAGCAGTCTTTTAATAGTCTTTTTAAATATATATAATCCATAAGCCATTTGGGATCTTTTTTGTTATCTCAGGAAAATTTGGAACACTCATCCTTATAGTCCCTTGGATGTTAACAACCTGGCCATTGAGCATGTCATCGGTCCACCTGCCCCCTGCCTTCCTATAATTGATTGTGTTGACCCTGATTCAGACACGCTCAATGGCCAGGTTGTTAACATCCAAGGGGCTATAAGGATGAGCATTTCCAGAGCCTAACTAACACCTTGACAATGTCAGCAGCTGTTGACAAAAGCTTGGTATTGAATAAAGATTCTATGTACAGGAAGTGCAGAATTATTAGGCAAATGAGTATTTTGACCACATCATCCTCTTTATGCATGTTGTCTTACTCCAAGCTGTATAGGCTCGAAAGCCTACTACCAATTAAGCATATTAGGTGATGTGCATCTCTGTAATGAGAAGGGGTGTGGTCTAATGACATCAACACCCTGTATCAGGTGTGCATAATTATTAGGCAACTTCCTTTCCTTTGGCAAAATGGGTCAAAAGAAGGACTTGACAGGCTCAGAAAAGTAAAAAATAGTGAGATATCTTGCAGAGGGATGCAGCACTCTTAAAATTGCAAAGCTTCTGAAGCGTGATCATCGAACAATCAAGCGTTTCATTCAAAATAGTCAACAGGGTCGCAAGAAGCGTGTGGAGAAACCAAGGCGCAAAATAACTGCCCATGAACTGAGAAAAGTCAAGCGTGCAGCTGCCAAGATGCCACTTGCCACCAGTTTGGCCATATTTCAGAGCTGCAACATCACTGGAGTGCCCAAAAGCACAAGGTGTGCAATACTCAGAGACATGGCCAAGGTAAGAAAGGCTGAAAGACGACCACCACTGAACAAGACACACAAGCTGAAACGTCAAGAGTGGGCCAAGAAATATCTCAAGACTGATTTTTCTAAGGTTTTATGGACTGATGAAATGAGAGTGAGTCTTGATGGGCCAGATGGATGGGCCCGTGGCTGGATTGGTAAAGGGCAGAGAGCTCCAGTCCGACTCAGACGCCAGCAAGGTGGAGGTGGAGTACTGGTTTGGGCTGGAATCATCAAAGATGAGCTTGTGGGGCCTTTTCGGGTTGAGGATGGAGTCAAGCTCAACTCCCAGTCCTACTGCCAGTTTCTGGAAGACACCTTCTTCAAGCAGTGGTACAGGAAGAAGTCTGCATCCTTCAAGAAAAACATGATTTTCATGCAGGACAATGCTCCATCACACGCGTCCAAGTACTCCACAGCGTGGCTGGCAAGAAAGGGTATAAAAGAAGGAAATCTAATGACATGGCCTCCTTGTTCACTTGATCTGAACCCCATTGAGAACCTGTGGTCTATCATCAAATGTGAGATTTACAAGGAGGGAAAACAGTACACCTCTCTGAACAGTGTCTGGGAGGCTGTGGTTGCTGCTGCACGCAATGTTGATGGTGAACAGATCAAAACACTGACAGAATCCATGGATGGCAGGCTTTTGAGTGTCCTTGCAAAGAAAGGTGGCTATATTGGTCACTGATTTGTTTTTGTTATGTTTTTGAATGTCAGAAATGTATATTTGTGAATGTTGAGATGTTATATTGGTTTCACTGGTAAAAATAAATAATTGAAATGGGTATATATTTGTTTTTTGTTAAGTTGCCTAATAATTATGCAAAGTAATAGTCACCTGCACACACAGATATCCCCCTAAAATAGCTATAACTAAAAACAAACTAAAAACTACTTCCAAAAATATTCAGCTTTGATATTAATGAGTTTTTTGGGTTCATTGAGAACATGGTTGTTGTTCAATAATAAAATTAATCCTCAAAAATACAACTTGCCTAATAATTCTGCACTCCCTGTATTAATAAATTATTGCTTAATTATTGCTAATGTTTAAGGCAATAAACAAGAACCTGGGAGAGTTCTAGTTCTAGTTCCACCTTAAGCACAGAGATGGTTGGGTGATCTTGAGCCAAACACTCTCTCTCAGCATTAGGAAGGAGTGAATTGTAAACCACTTCTGAAATCTTCCCAAGAAAACTGCAGTGACCTGTCTAGGAAGTCATCAGGAGCCAAGACTGACTTGAAATTAGGAAATGCTATAATTAATAAACAGTGCATACTTATGAGTGAAAGTTGCTATGAGAAACATTTGTATAGATTTCCCTAAAGTTCATATAAATTTAAAATGTTTAGAGTGAGCATTGAATAAGGAACATTCACTGGAAAATATATAAAATTAATAAAACTCAGGAAACAAAATGGGTTATCCAAGAGCCTTGGTGGAGCAGTGGGCTAATGCCTCCTTAAGTAACGCCAGCTGCCTGCAATTAGTGCAGGTTCACATCCCACCAGGCTCAAGGTTGACTCAGCCTTCCATCCTTCCGAGGTAGGTAAAATGAGGACCCAGATTGTTGGGGGCAATAAGCTGACTTTGTAATAATGCTGCTTGGGGGTGGGGCGAAAGCCCTAATAAGCAGGCATATACATAGAATGAAGGCTATTGCTAAGCACATTGATTTGTGCTCTGAATTGTAAGCTGTCCTGAGTCTTCGGAGAAGGGCGGGATATAAATGGGATTTTAAAAAAAGACACTTGTTCTTTTCTTTTATCATTCTGATATAATATGTTAAGTAAAAAAAGAAAAATAAAATGAAACAGGCCAGCATTTTACACTTAGTTTGGCAATGAAAAGAAAAATGATTGTTTGTTTAACAGTACCGAGTTTTGCTAGTGAATTATATAATGTAAAAAATACTCTGCTTTAATAGAAAGACAAACTGAAAGACAAATATAAAACCATCATTATACTAGCAATGCAACTGATAATAGGAGAAATAGGGTGATTTTTTTTGTTACCTTTTTTCTCACATTTTGTTTCATGTCTGAAACTATTCATTAATGGAAATCTTTTCAGTGATCCAGCTGAAATATTTTGTCTCTCGGTGCAACTTCATTTCTACACAGTAAAATTATATAATATATACAGAGAAGGTTGAATTGAAACTTATTCATGAGTAGCACATAAGCTATTGAATTCAACAGAGCTTAAGTGGATCAAATAGTATTCCAGTAATCTGAAAGGTCATACTGTTTTACTTTATCGAGTATACAGTCATAAACTCATTTATTTGAAAATAAATCCCATTGGATTTTATAGAATTTATTTTTCAGTAAACACATTCCGAACTACAATGTGAGATTCTGGCCATACAGATGTTTTGAAGTCAATTTAAGGGAACTCATTGTTAGTTCTGAGTAGATATGCATAGAATTTTACATATTTGAGATTCTAAGATCAGAACAATCACTGCTTAAATGAATGAAACAGCGTTGCTGAAAGGTGGAAAATGATTTAAATGTGCACTACAGTATTTTTAACAGTTCCTTGCCGCTTTATAGAAATTGTAATAAAATAGAAACAGCATATCAACTGTGAAAAAAATGCTAGAGAAAGCTGAGAGGAGAACGTTAATCTGTTAAAGGAAATTCTGGCAAACCAGGAAATTTCTGATGCTGTGTGAAAACATTCTTCATCAGAGTGTGGACACACAAGACAGTCAGTTATTACTGATTTCATACCTAAATAGAGCAAAGTCTTAGTAAGTGAAGTCAAAGATGCCAGCGGCCGCAGTTTGAGCTTCGGGCGCTCCACAAGGGCTCTAAATGGGTCAGTTTAGGGAGGCCCAGCCGCGGCACGGTATGATGGGGCGACTCCAGGGGCTGGGGGATGCAGAAACAGCTGCTGGGTGCTGTTCTCGGCGGCGCTAAGCCCCCCCCTCCAAATAGCGGCACTTTGGATGTCGCCGGCCTGCCGGCCTGCCGAGCAATGCTGGAATGCTGTGAAATGCTGCGGGCGTCCTTTGCTTGCCTTTCCTCTCCTGTCTGTTCGTCATGGATACCCTCTGCTCGTTCGGAGGGGTGGCGGCGACGATCCCACCGGCTGGAGATTCGATCAGGAGTCAGGGTTGCTATCAGCTGGCAGACGCCGTCCGCGGTGGCGCGGAGCGTCCCTCTCCTCCTGGATGGTGGCATTGGATTGTGGGCCTGGACATTGGCCTCGGCGGACGTATTAGTGAATGCCCAGATACTAGATTGCTACCGGGAATGCCTTTCTCCGCCGCTGGAATATCGTTTGGATTGGCGGGTGGACGCTTGGGGGAGAGAATGTTTTTGCCCTCCCCCCCAGACTGGCGGCAGTGGCCGGCAATCCGAAGATCAGCAGAGGCCTGGCTTGCTTTCTGTGCTGGCAGGCAGGTACTATGGCTATCTCCATGCCTGGCTGGAATCAAGACCTCCCCATTGACAGACCAGTTTGGCCTGGGACTTAACCGTGGTGGGAGGACCATGGTCATTGACCACCTCACTGGTGTGAGAGACCAGTTGGGGTGGGCTTGGCCCAGGACTCCCTCTTCTCTCCACCCCAGATTGGACTCCTCATCCGGAGTGAGAGGACAGCTGGGGCTTCCTTTTGATTGCCATCTCAGGTGAGAGCTGAGATGGTCTAGTGGATCGTGAGACATGCCTACTGGATTTAATATTTCATCTGTATAACAATACTCCATCGAACTACCCTTTGGACATATCTGTAACATCTGCCCTATGTGGACATTTTAGTGCTGCATGGTTTGTTTCCATTATTCCGAAGCTGATCTGTATGCCCTCAGGGGGGTTTCTCCCTCCTGGGCGCAACCTACCACCTGTTTCCACACTCCCCTTAATGATGAGCCCAATTGTTGGGACTCCGAGAGGTGGCTGGGCTTAGATAGGGGCCTCAAGTTGAGACGCGCTAAGGAGGCCCCTGATACATTTTTTAGCTGGTTGTTTTAAAAGGTTAGGGAGGGGGAGGGGTAGGAGGGTGGGGAGGGAATTTGTAACCGGCACTGAGTCTGGGCCTGTTAGGGGTCCTGATGGGATGGGGTTGGGGGAGGTGGCTGCTTGTTCTGTGAATGTTGGGGTGGGGCTTCAAATCCCCACGACGATAGGGAATGGTAGCAGGTGGTTGTACGGAGGGCCATATCAACACCTGGGATCGCGCCCCCGCTGTCTCCGAGCGGTGGCGCGCTCCGACCCTCCGGTTAGCACCCTCTTACCCGGGGATGAGGGTGATCAGGTCCCTGAGCTCAGGCTGGTTTATTTTAACGCCAGATCCGTCGTTAACAAGGCTCCCCTCATTCATGATTTGATCGAGGAGGAATGTGCGGATCTGGTGTGCATTACGGAAACTTGGCTGGGCTCGGAGGGAGGGGTGCCTCTGACCGAGTTATGCCCTCCAGGTTTCTGGGTGCTACATCAGCCACGGGCTCAGGGCAGGGGTGGTGGGGTGGCGGTGGTTGTCCGGGAGACTCTATGCCCGCGGGAGGCCACCATTGTCCAGATGGCCGGGAGTGAATCCCTCCTCTTGAGATGTGGTCCTCAGGCTCAGTTGGGATTGTTGCTCACATACCTGGCGCCCAGCTGTGTGGCAACAGCCCTGCCCGAGCTGCTTGACACTCTCTAAGGGTTGGCGGTGTTCCCCAGGCTTATAGTTGTGGGTGACTTCAACCTGCCTTCACTGGGAGGGTCGTCTGAGTTAGCTCGGGAGTTCATGGCCTCCATGACGGCCATGGGCCTGACCCAAGTTATTGAGGGCCCGACTCATGTGGGGGATCATACTCTCGACCTGGTGTTCCTATCTGGACAGTGGCTGGATGATCTGGGAGGGGGTTCACCAACCATTGCTCCCCTGTCATGGTCAGATCATTACCTCCTGCGGCTGGTCTTCCGTTATGCCACCCCCTGCCGCTGGGCTGCGGAACCGACCAGGTGGTTCCACCCCAGGTGCCTAATGGACCCGAAACGGTTCCAGAGGGCGCTTGGTCCTATACCCATCACCCTTACCCACAGCCCAGTCGATGTCCTGGTGGATGCCTGGGAAAGGGTGGCCGCCGGGGCACTTGACTGTGTTGTACCCTTGCAACCTCTGACCCAGCGCAGATCCCGTTGGGTTCCATGGTTCTCTGCGGAGCTCCGGGAGATGAAGCATCGGAGACGAGGTCTAGAGAGCGGTTGGAGGTCCAGCCGATCTGAATCTGACCGATTGCAGCTAAGAACCTTTATAAGGTCTTATCTTGCGGTGATAAGGACGGCGAAGTCTAACTACTTTTCTGCCCTTATCGCGTCCGCAGATAATCGCCCGGCCGCCCTGTTTAGGGTAACTTGCTCCCTCCTTAATCAGGAGGTGAGGGAGGATCCCTTACGGGGACGAGCCGAGGAGTTTAGTCATCATCTGGCAGACAAAATCGCTCAGATCCAGACCGGTCTGGACTCTGACTGGGCAGAGTCTGATGTGGAGGAATCGGACGGTCTTGAGCATGTTATCTGGACTGAGTTCGATCCTGTTTCCCCTGATGATGTGGACAGGATCATGGGGAGGCTGAGCACCACCACCTGTTTGTTGGATCCGTGCCCTTCCTGGCTAGCTTATGTGGCCCGGGAGGGGACACGAGGCTGGTTCCACACAGTAATAACTGCTTCTTTGAAGGAGGGTGTCTTCCCTGCCACCTTGAAGGAGGCGGTGGTGAGACCCCTCCTCAAGAAGCCTGCCCTGGACACGGCTGTTTTAAATAACTATCGTCCAGTCTCCAACCTTCGCTTTTTGGCGAAGGTTGTTGAGAGTGTGGTGGCGCATCAGCTTCCTCTGTTCCTGGAGGAAACTGATTATCTGGACCCGTACCAATCGGGTTTCAGGCCCGGATACAGCACAGAGACGGCATTGGTCGTGCTGGTGAATGATCTCTGAGGGCTCAGGACAGGGGTTGCTCCTCTGTCCTGGTCCTATTAGATCTCTCAGCGGCTTTTGATACCATCGACCATGGTATCCTACTGCGGCGTCTCAGGGGGTTGGGAGTGGGAGGCACTGTTTTACGGTGGTTCTCCTCCTATCTCCTGGGCCGTTCGCAGTCGGTGTTGATGGGAGGGCAGAGATCCGCCCCGAGGCCTCTCATTTGTGGAGTTCCTCAGGGGTCGGTTCTCTCGCCACTCCTGTTCAACATCTATATGAAGCTGCTGGGTGAGATCATTCGTAGTTTCGGGGTGGGGTCTCATCAGTACGCTGATGATACCCAACTTTTTCTTTCCACCCCGAACCAACCCAGCAATGCCCTCGCCGTGATGTCCCGTTGCCTGGAGGCGGTCCAGGTTTGTATGGGGAGAAACAGGCTTCGTCTCAATCCCGCCAAGACTGAGTGGCTGTGCATATCGGCATCTCGGGTCAACCAGACTATTCCATCTCTAACGATGGGGGGTGAGGTGTTACCCCCCATTGATAGAGCTCGCAACTTGGGCATCCTCCTGGATTCACGACTCAATTTTGAAGACCATATAGGAGCCGTGACCAGGGGGGCTTTTGCCCAGGTTCGCCTGGTGCGCCAGTTGCGACCCTATCTTTACCAAGATGCCCTACGCACAGTCACTCATGCACTCGTGACCTTCCGTTTAGACAACTGCAACACTCTCTACATGGGGCTGCCCTTGAGGACCACTCAGAGGCTTCAGCTGGTGCAGAATGCAGCCGCGCGAGTTGTGATGGGGGTTTCCCGATACTCCCATGTAAAACCTCTACTACGCGAACTGCATTGGTTTCCGGTTGCCCTCCAGGTGAGATTCAAGGTGCTGGTGATGACCTATAAAGCCCTAAATGGCTTGGGTCCGGGATATCTGAGGGAACTCCTGCTGCCGGCATCAAGTTCCCTTCATCCAGTGCGCTCCCACAGGGAGGGTCTTCTCAGGGTGCCACCGGTAAGAGATTGCCGGCGGACGACACCCAGGGATAGGGCCTTCTCAGTGGGGGCGCCTGCCCTTTGAAACCAGCTTCCAGTGGAGCTGAGGACTGCCCCCGACCTCCGTTCATTCCGCCGGGACCTGAAGACCTGGCTCTTCGAGCTCTCTGGCCCAGGCTGAGGATTAATCTTATTTTAACTGGGGTTTTATTTATGCAGGGACAAATATAATTTTTTAAAAATTTGTTTTTAACTTTTGTATCTTGGTTTTTTTTTAATCACCCTGTAAACCGCCCTGAGTCCTTCGGGAAAGGTCGGTATATAAATGTAATAAAATAAATAAATAAAATAGCTGAAACATTGGAAGAAACTGACCATATACTTCTAGATGTAGATTTGACATAGGTATTTCTATATTTGTATCTTGTACAACAAATGTAAGTGAGCAAAATTAAAATAATAAGAAGATTCCTTGGAGGAGAAGCTAATAAGAAAATATGATTTTGAATGATATGTGCCATTAGGTACTGTAAGTGCTGACTTTTAGCACCATATAGATTTTGTCCTTGACAATCGGTCCTTGGCTTTCTTCTTCAGGTCTTCCTATTTATTTGTTTGTTTGTTGTTTGTTTATCATTTGTTTGTTAGTTCATTCATCATTCATTCAATTTATATAGAGGTCCATCTCACATACGTGACTCTGGGTGACTTACAATAAAATAAATAAAATACAATCTGAGCCTGGTTTTGTCTTCAGTAAGAAGTTTTCTTTAATGACCCATTTATTCCTTTTCTTGGCTATCCATGCTATTTCTTTACTAATCACAGTTAATCCTAAAAGGCAGATGTTATCTATTACTTTCATTATGAAAAAGAAAAGATGCTTTAAAATTATTTAAAACAAATGTATTAAAAACCCAATTGGAAACTATCCCAGTGAAGAGTTTGAATCAAAATAGCAACACAAATAAAGCTCGGGATAGGTAAATAGGTAGATGAGATACTGTATTTAACAAATTTAAATGACACTTCATTCTTAGATCCAGGTTCATTTTGGTAGTCCATGATGCTCCAGAGGTGACTTGTGGTTAGGTCCATGTAATGAAAATTTATTTCTTTGAAAGGGAAGGTCATCATCACTGCCTTGAAAGAGGCAAATGTACATCCCTCCTCAAGAAATCTTTGCTCTGCCTAATGAATATGGATAATTTTATCCAGTTTCCAATCTTTTTTTTTAGAAAGAAACTTTAGACAAACTCAGCTCCAGAGGATCCTGAGATAGACAGATTATTTTGACTCATTTCAGTTAGGTTTCAACCAGACAACAGTATGGACACATCATTGGTCATGCTAGCTGATGATTTGTAAGAGAGCCTTGATGGAGAAAGTGCATCTATTTTTGTGCTCCATGATCTCTCAGCAGCTTTCAAAACTGTCAATCATGATATCCTTCTGAACTTATTGTGAGGTTTATTATTTCCAAACTTCAAAACCTGAAATCAGCAGCATGAGTATTTGTGAATAGGAAAAAACAAATAAAAATAAAAGCACATCTCTTGGTCTGCCACAGGATATATTTCTATTCTCTGTTACAATGGTGAAACAAATACAATGTGTAATTTGCAAGACTATGTCTTGGTAGGTTTTACCAAATGTTAGTCACTCTTCAATTTCACTTTCTTGCAGTACGTTGTTAATCTGCTTGGCAATGTGTAGGTGAAGACTAGTCATATATTTTAACCCAAATCTATGCAATTCATTTTCACCTGGTTCTGACTACAATAATTATTGATCTTCCTTGCCCTTTTCCGCACCATTTCTAATGTTATTACAAGTTATTCCTTGTTAGGTGCTGAAACAGTGCAGTTTTGAACAAAGTCATGAGATAACCCAAAGAAATATAACAAGAAGGCAGTTTGGTTAAAAAAGGTGGGTAAGAATAAAAAAATAATATTAAATAAAAGAAGTTGTAATAACAACAGAAATGGTAGCGAAATTATGTATAATTATTTAATTAATTAATTCATTATTGATTGATTGATTGATTATTAAACTTAATTAAATATGTTATTTATTATTTTAATTTTAATTTTTGTTGGGTCACTCCTCCCTAATTCATTGTTGTATAGGTGAAGGTGAGGTAGGTACAGTGAAATCAGATTGTAAGATTCTCTTACTGAAGCCAATCTTAATAAGAGGTGTTTTACCCTTCCTCTGGAGCTTGCAGGATTTTCCATTTTTAGTCTTGAATGGGGCTGAATCTCCTCATTCAAGACTGGTGCACAATATGAAAGTCATCTTGGACAAAGATTTCCTGCTTTGACAGCAGGTGACAGCTGTAGCTAAGAGAGCCTGGTTTAGATATACTAGAGTGTGCCAGTTTGTATCCTTTTTTGATCTGAGAGGCCCTTGACTCATGCCTTAGTCAGCTCAGAACAGATTATTGTAAAGCATACTATGTAGGAAAGTGCTTAAAAACTATTAGGAACTTGCAATTGGTCCAGAATACAGTATGCAGGGAATGATAGGCAGGTTGGCTTCCTAATAAAATTCAAGATGTTGGTTATGACCTGTAAGGACCTGCATGGTGCAAGGCCTGGTTATTTTATCTGCCTGTCTCAAGCTGTTTCTGCCCATCCAGTGAGATCTGGCACAGTGGGCATATTTCTGGTCCTATCAATCAAAAAATCCTAAAGATGTTTTTTTCATGAGGCAACTGGACTTTATTGTTTTTTCTTTGAAGACGTTTTGCTTCTCATCCAAGAAGCTTCTTCAGCTTTGACTGGATGGTGGGGAATAAAAAAATTTATACTCCTTGCAGACAGCTGTTCATTTGCATTCTTTTAATTAGTCTTTTAGTAACGTATATACAGTACAATGCAGTGAGCCATGTGCAGATCTGTACATTGGGGAAACGAAACAACTTCATAGACATATGGCACAACATAGGAGAACAAACCCATCAGGACCAGATTCATCAGTCCATCTGCATTTAAAAGACAAAGGACACTCTTTTGAATACAGCAAAGCCCCCATTTTGGACAGAGAGGACTGCTGGTTTGAAAGAGGAGTCAAAGAGTTTATCTATGTCAAAATTGAACAGGTCTCTCTCTCTTTTTTTTAAACATGTTTTATTGGTTTTTCAATTAAAATCTACATATTTAGAAAGCATCATGGTGACTGGGTAATCAGAAATTCAATAACAGAGTTTTCAGTACATAATTCAGGTTACATTATCAAAATGTCCTTCTCAATTTCCCTTAACATTTCATACAACCAGTTTAAACGAATACATTTCTAGAAATAGCATGGTCAGTTAAAAAAATTGTCAATTCAATTTCATTGAGATATATCTCTGTCCTGTTATTACATTTTACCTAATTTTGATTTTAGTTATATTATTCAAATTTAGTCTTTAACATCCCAAATAATATTCACAACCCAAATTTCCCTTATTTCATTACACCAAAAACTATAGCATCTAACATGTACGCAGTGCCTGAGTAGCTATGTTCTACCTAATAAACATTGTCTGTTTCACATCCTAATACATCACACGTTACTGACAGGACCACAACCTATCTTTATCAATCTACAACTATTTATTGACAACCAGATTCTGTTTTAAATTTTAGCTAATTCTTAATTCTTAAATGGAATAATCAAATGTCTTTTAACATCAAACGTGGGATCTATACACCAAATTTCTATTATGTCAGTGCACAAATTATAATGTCTAAAATAAACCTAATAAATACATAAACACATTCTAGTTCTATCTCATAAACATTTTCTATTTTAGATCCTGATAGATCATTGATTACTAAAAGGATAACCTTTAATGGTTCTCTAAGAACTCACTTTTTAAATCTAACCCAGGCTTTCTTTTTTTGTCAATCAGGTTTCCAGACCAAGGAAGAGGCCTCTCTTAACGGGGGTGGGGGGATACGGCATCATCTATCTCCAGTCTACAACAGAGTCCTTTCAACAGTTCTAAGAAGGCTCTACACTCATTTGCACCACTCAGGTGACCCTGAGGAAACAGATAAGCCTCCAGGTAACATTAATGACTCGCTAAAAGAATGCAAGTAAACAGCTGTCTGCAAAGAGTATAAATCGGGGTAGGCAACCTCGGCTCTTTTATGACTCATGGACTTCAACTCCCAGAATTCCTGAGTCAGCTGACTCAGGAATTCTGGGAGTTGAAGTCCATGAGTCATAAAAGAGTCGAGGTTGCCTACCCCTGGTATAAATCTTTCCATTCCCCACCATCCAGTCAGAGCCGAAGAAGCTTCTTGGATGAGAAGCAAAAGAAAAAACAAGAAAGTCCAGTTGCCTCATGAAAAAAGGATTTTTGGGATAACTATGACTTGGATTACTGAGAATCTCCATAGACATCAATCAAACAATGTTATCTAGCAACACCCATGCTTCCTCTGTTGTGTCACATGCTCTTTATATGATTTTTCCCAAGAAATATGGGTGGTTCTTAATGATATTCAGGAAGCTATTAAGAAGCTGAATATTCTCCAACTTTGGGGGCAGGTGGTAATGAAGAACCTGTTCAACTGTTTTATTTTGTTTCTTGTTTGTTTGTTTGTTTGTTTGTCTTTTAGAAGGAAAAGGATTGCATATTGTCTTCAGGCTGCCTGTGACTGATTTTTTGAATTGTGTTATTATTATAGGCAGAATCATCAGTTTGCTCATAAATTGTACATTGGGTTTGTATGTGCATGTATAAAACAAATATATTATTTTCAAAAAAAATGTAAACTAATAGTTTTACTTTATCCTGTTTTAATCAGATGGTATTCTAAATATTATTTCAGGTTTTGAGTGCCATATTTTCCAAAACAAAATTCCAGAAATTGGAATATTGCAGAAAAGCACACCAAAGGTAATTAAGATCCCTACTTGGTATATTATCAAGTATTAAGTCCTTTGAAAAGAAGAATTAAACATGCCAAATTTGTTTTCATAGCCTTCTGCTGCAAATGATCTTTCTCTCATTATATTGCCACATGCAGTGATTCTGTTGGCATGGACTATTCAACAAACCTCCATACATCAAATAGAGGTCAATGACCTGTTCCTTTTACCCTTATTACAATTCATAATAGTAAAGTTGGAAGGTACCTTGGAGGTCATCTAGTCCAACCCCCTGTTCAGGCAGGAAACCCTATACCATTTCAGACAAATGGCTGTCCAGTCTCTTCTTAAAAACTTCCAATGTTGGAGCATTCATAACTTCTGGAAGCAGGTTGTTCTCTGATTAAGTGTTCTAACTGTCAGAAAATTTCTCCTTAGTTCTAGGTTGCTTCTTTCCTTGGTTAGTTTCCATCTGTTGCTTCTTGTCCTGCCTTCAGGTGCTTGACTCCCTCTTCTTTGCGGCAGCCCCTGAGATATTGGAACACTGCTATTATGTCACCCTTAGTCTTTCTCTTCATTAAACTAGACATACCCGATTCCAGCAGCCGTTCCTTATATGTTTTAGCCTCCAGACCTCTAATCATCTTTGTTGCTCTTCTCTGTACTCTTTCCAGAGCCTCAACATCTTTTTTACATCGTGGTGACCAAAACTGGATGCAGTATTCTAAGTGTGGCCTTACCAAGGCATTGTAAAGTGGTATTAATATTTCACGTGACCTTGATTCTATCCCTCTGTTAATGCAACCTAGCATTAATTGTCTTCCTTTAATTAAAATAAAGTTCAACAAAAAAGCTCATCATTTCATAAAATGTTTTGATAGTAAGAAGAAGCCCAACCAAAAAAAAACATAGAATAAGAAAGAGGGAGATATTAAGAAGAAGAAGAAAACCCCCACAGTGATTCAGTGTCAGCCTGTGCTCCCAGCAGCTGAGTCCGATGAATCTGAGGAGGAGGAGGAGGAGGGATTTGGAGAGCCTTTGGTGTCAGAGGGAGGCTCTGATGCACTGCAGGATTCTCAGCCTGGCCCCTCCAGTCATGTTCCTCATGAGGCTCAGCTGTGTGAGTATAAGGTGTGGGACTCAGAAGAGTCACAGCTGAATCTGTTCAGAGACTCTAGAAGCAGAAGGCAATCCAGCAGAGCAGACAGAGAAAATCAATGAGGCAACTCAGGGAGAGGAGGAGAAGGCAGTGAGAAGCCACACCTTGGGACTGATAATAAAAGGGGAAGGTGTGGGCGGGGCTGGTTGCTGAAGGCAACTGTTCATAGACATTTAAAGAAAATCCTGGTCTGTTCTTGTTACTTCTGTTTAACTCTTGTTTGTTGACTCTTGTTTGATATTTTGATTCATTTATTGAAGGAAATATTCTGTTGCTTTTTTGTTTGAACTATAAATAAATTTGGGCTGAGTTTTTCCAGCCTGTTGACTGTAAAAAGAAAAAAGGGTTTGTCCCTGACATACAAACAGGGCCGGTCGTAGGCTGGAACAGAACACAGTGGTCCCTTGTAAATTTGCTGTTGCATACCTTAATATCTACTGAAATTAAAATTAGATAGAAAGGGAAGGAAAAACATAATATTTCATAGGCCTACTGTTAATCCACTACCAATCGCAAAATATAAATATAAAATATATTTGTTTGCTATTTTAAACTATTATTATTATTTTAATGCTTTTATTTGCTGGTCTGTGATCATAATAAAGATAGATTGAGATTGCTTTCATAGGCAAAGCACCTATATCAAAAGGCATGCATGAAATATCCTCCAGAAATGTGCACCCTTGAATATCTAGCCATCAGAGGCATGTTAGAAAGGGAAAAGAAAGAAAAGAAAATTAACACTCATTTCTGTCTGAAAGCCACAAATGTAGTTACAGAACATACTGTAAACTATATCAGTCTTTTAAAGAAGCATAGAGGAAAGTTTGACCTCTTCCATATGGGCATAGATGGTATTGGCTATCAAGGGTATATTTAAATAAGAAGTAATAGTTATTCACAGTGCTTTTTTTGTAAAAGAAAAAGGTGCCGGAACTCACACATGTCATACAAACCACCTTGCCTACCCTACAAGGTTCCATCCAAAAAAGGTGCCGGAACTCCATTCTATGAGAAAAAAAGCTCTGGTTATTCATAAGTATGATTTAGGGTAAAGTATCTACACTAGTTGTTGCAGAAAATATGTGTGAAAAACACATGCATAAATGCTACATCATGTACAACACAGGCTGATTATGGTGATGATGTCTCATGACAAAATCTGAAAATCAGATCTTGTAAACATATACCACTAACTTTTATGTTAATAAAATATTTGGCTCAAAATGTTTTAAATTATTCATTTGTAATTAGTCTAAAAATATAAAAGCCTTCTTATTATCATTCAATTTACATGATTACTTTCACATTTCTTTCCTTTAAGATAAACAGGGTAAGAAATTCCTAAGCACCTTTTGGGAAACGTGTACATTTTTATGCACAAATTGAGGTTGTTAAAGATTTTAACTTTCTGATCATTATAAGGATAATTTTAGTTTCTGATTTTAAACTCACTTACATCTCACTGAAATTACTGTGTTTTCTGATTCGACTCATTATTCCCGCTCTGATTAGGCATCTGCTTTTCTTTAAAACGCAGCCAACATAATCTTACCACTTTCATAAGCTTCCATACATATCCTCTACCCCCACCCCCACAGTGAGCACATTGCCGAAAAGGGATCATAACCAAGCTTGGTACTCTGACATCATGCATAAATTTTAGGGCTGTGTAATGTCCGAAGATGATTTCAAATATATAATTCATACTATGTGGAGGCAGGAACATGGCACCTGTCTGCAATTCTTTAAAGTAACTGACTCTTTTCATGGGATCCTGTCACAGCTTGCAGACAGCAGCTATGCCGCTGGGTTAAAGAGCTGCAGATGTTCAATTCCTGCATTCTCTCAAGGTCGTTTTACAAATCATTTCTGAAACATTACACAGTGTTAATAAATAATAAATACCTCTTAAATTCTGTTCTTAGCCCAATCTTTCTCAACCTTACTTTCCAGATGAGTTAGACTATAGGGCTTGCTCATGTGAGACAATTAGCATTGTAATCCAGTTTATCTGGAAGGTGCCAGAATGGGTCTAGTTATCCTTAATTAATAAATTAAATTTGGTGGTATTTTCTTTCCCCAGGCATGTTTGTTTGGGTGTGCTTGTTGTATAATCTTGCTTTTTTAAAAAAATTAAAAGCTGGTTATAAACATATTGATGTTAAAAACAAGTGTATGGTCATGTTAGGTGCATTTTCAGTATCTGTTCAGTGTGACATAAGAAACAGACTGAGCAATAACCAGTCTCATCACTGTAAGAATCATTAAGAAAGAAAGAAAAGATTTAGGCATTGGAATTTCAAAGTTCTATTTATGCTGTAGCAGTTTTGAAAGGATATGTTTACCACCACCAATAGCTCTGACATAAAACTGAATAAACGTTTGTGAATGGTACCTAACAATACCTTAAGTGCTACACATAAGTGTTTCTTTAAAAAAGCAGAAGAATTTCTCTTTTTTATGGCAAATTGACAAAATATAATAGGAAGAATTTTGATGAGTAATGGGGAAATGGTACGAAGATCGTATTTCCTGCCAATAAAGCAATACACTCAAAATGATGTTTTTTTTCATTTAGAAATATCCTGCCATGGATCATTGATCTGTGGTGCTGAAGGTAGTTCCAAATCTAAAGGATGCCACGTTGGAAGTATGTACTCCAAGAGCAGTTTTCCATGTTGGGCAGGTCATAGATAAGGATTTAGACAAGGATCTGTAGAGAAGAAAAAATTCAATGAATTCCTGTAGTTTGACAAGAAAATCAAATGCATATTTACAATCATGTCAATACCGACATAATAGAAGACAGACCCATGTGACTGTATAACATCTCACAAGCTATTGTGAAAGACCAGACAGGAGGGACAAGTATCACTGGTGTTTATGGTATAGCCAAAAGCAGACAGCAATGACCACAGGCAAAAAAAAAAGTTTGACGCTGCAAACACAGACACACAGACACACACACACACACACACACACACACACACACACACACACACGGACTATCAGAACTTGATATTCTCAACATTGAAATAAATTGATCATTGGCATTCAGAGAATTAGTGGACTAAAATGGAGTGGAATGGTTCACTTCATATCATTCTATTTGCTATTATAAGAAATATATAGAAGACAATAGGATAACCATAATTATTAATGAAAGTGTGCCATACTCATTGCTTGGTTATCCCACAAAAGAATTATTTTAAGTTCAAAGCAGCAGCATACAGATAGGGTTAAATCATCTATATCGAAACAACATCTTCTTTATGGCCTACAATCAGCTAAACATAGACTAAGATCCAGGAAAAGCTTCCTGAGGTGGATAGGAGACTTTGAAGAATCTGAAAGCAAAGTGGATCTATGGAAAGCTACAATGAGCCAATACTGAATGGAATCAACAGAGGAGCTGGCACTGGGTCTGGCAAAAGCTGGAAAGTATAGAAATTGTTGAATTGTGCACAGGTACAAGAAAATCAATAACATATGTATATATATCTACCCTTTGTGTCCTAATCAGTGTACACTTGAGGACCTCATGGCAATGCAACAGAATGCAATTAATGTAGTTTCTGGGCAAGATCTGTTAAACTTGTAAATATTTTAATCTTGAATTTTATATTTCAAATTTTATGCCATATAGTATGCCTTATTTTAATTGTGATGCTTCTGACATGAATAAACAAATTTCAAAGCAAACAAATATATTTTATTGCATATGTTCCTGTCCAAGATGCAAAAGAAACTGAAATTAACTTGCAACACCTAGTTCAGATCTCACCAGAAGAGATGTCATATTAATTATAAGGAACAATAATGTTAAAGTATAATAGCAATAAAAATAACAGGAAAAATTGGCATCAGTAAATGAAACAATCCAAGAGACAGATGACTAAGTTCTGCCAGGATTCTCAATGTCTGTTTCTTCTTGCAAAAAAGGCATATCAGACGGACAACTCTAAAATAAAATTTACTATATATTTTGTAAGCAAAGATAAAAAATAATCTCTATTGAGTAGACAAAAATGAAATTGGAGCTAACAGTGGCTAAGGATGTAAATTCTTTCTGAAAAATTATAACTTAAACTTATACAAAATAAGTTACACAAAATAAACTTAAACAAAATAAGAGTTTAGCTTTAGTCTATATCATTATTCAATGAAGTTAAAGAATAGATTTAATTTAATAGATTTGCACAGTTAATGAAAAACTCTAGGTTGAACTTCATGTCATTGTTTAAGATAAAGCAGGGGAAAAAAATCCAAATGCAAGAAAAAGCAAATATAAGGAAAAGGGGAAAGCAAAACAACAGAAAGGAAAAATTGCCCAAGTCAACACTAAATTGTAATGATCAGCAAAAAGAAGCAAGGACTAACAAATTATACAGGAATAACAAAAAAGCAATATAAGAAATTAAAGATAATAGCTGAATTTGGAAGACAATTTAAGAAAATAACAGAAAACAAGAAAATATTTTATGTATAGATAAAAGGCAACCATTGGAGAGAGAAACTATGAAGAAGAGAAGCATGACTCTAAATAAGAACTGTATAAATAAAGATTCTGAATTTGATATGAAAGTTTGATTGCCAAAGTAGAACCAGACATTCTGGAAGGTACAGATAAATGGACCCTAGAAAATGTTGTTAGTAAAAAAGCTGAAGGAGCAAAACCAAAACCAATAGAACTAGTAAAAGCTTGCAACTTGCAGATATAAATAACAGAGCAGGAGTCAAATGAGTGGAAATAATCAATCCATATTCTGGTACAAAAAAAAGCAGTGTCAAAGAATGTCACTTATCTCATACATGTGATTGTGATTGTGCTCAACATTTTGTAATCCAGATTTCAACAAAACATGGATCTGCTATCTGTGCAAGCTGGATTAGTGCGACCACATTGCTAATATTGTATAGATTATAGCAATGGTAATCCTATGGATTATACAAAGGACTTTGACTGTGTAGACCACAATAAATTATGTATTGCTCTTTAAAACAAAGATGAACCCATTTCTTGTTGAAGAATTTGTATGACAACCAGGAATATTGGAATGAAATACTGAGCAACTTAAAGGTTCAAATCAGGAAACATTATGTCAAGATTGTACACTTTGATATATTTAAATTATAAAATGCTAGTCCAGAAAAAAAAACATATTGTTGGGAAAAAGGTCAGTAACTTCAAATTTGCTGATGATACCATTTTGATACTTGGCAGTAATGAAGATATAACAAAATTCCTGTTGAAAATAAAAGAAGAAAATATTTTTTTATTTATTTTTTATTTTTATTACATTTATATCCCGCCCTTCTCCGAAGACTCAGGGCGGCTTACAAGCTTAGCAGTAAATATAAAAGCCAATCTACTGTTCAAAGTCACAGAAATGTTCTGGTACATGGAAACAACGATTGGACTGGGGAAGGGGGGTGCACTGATATATTTGTGGGCTTTCTAGATGCATTTGGTAGAACATGTGTGAGAAAAGTCTGGCTAGATGGGCCTAGATCTGAATTAGCAGGGCTCTTTCCATCTTTACATGTTCTGAACTAGGTGGAAATGTTGAAGCAGCCACAGACTTTTTTTCTTCTTATGTTTGAAATTTCAAAGGGATTGTGAATGTAGCTTTAAAATTAAGAATTTTCTGCTATATGGGACATACCTTGCTACTTGGAAGAAAGGCTGTGAGGAAGCTATAAAAATGTTAAAATGCAGAATTATTATTTTAAAAATATTTATTCAGAGGTTCCGGTTTTGTGTCATGGCAAGAGGGACACAGGAAGGCAGGGCTCTGCCTTTCACACCAATTTCGCCCTGCTGGGGGCCCTAGAAAAGGCCTAAAGTTGCCCGGAAGAGGCGATGAAGAAGGGTGTCTTATTGATCATGAAGAGACAGCTGTCTTTCTGTTTGATCCAAGAAAAGTCCTCCAAATTGGCAGGGGAAAGACTGGCTACATTCCTGTGGTCAGCCATTAGTTGCTGACAACCTAAGAAGAAAAGCACCAATTAGCACATCGTAAATGGCATGTTTGGAACTGGGTGAGAGTATTGATCCTTTCTTTACTATTTTACAACTGAATTTCCTGGGAAAGTCTCCCAAGAACCTAAAAACCTTCAAATGTGAATGAAGTGGCATTTTAATTTCTATGGGGGACAGAAATACACAATATTGAAGTGGAAGTAACATAAAGATACAGTTTTGATAAATTTGAGAAATGAGATAATTGTTAAGATTTTCTCTTTGGAAAAAAAACATTGAAGTGAAACATGAGAAATCAATCCTTTGTCTTAAGAGTGGAAAATGGATTTTGAATGATATCTAGTGGTGGATTTGAATACAGCACTATAACTAGCTTGCTGGCTGCTTGTTAACTCCTAGATTAAGGGAGAACAGCTGGCAATAAAGGAAAATACTTTGGCATACTTATCATCCTGACCTTTTTGGACTATCAACACCTACTGAGATTGGACTTTTAATCTCAAGAGCTAGTGGGAGAAAAAGAAAAAAAATGACCTTTGACTACATCTGGCTGGGAGAGACTTTTGAGCTGTTTTCAGGGAGGTTGAACATTTTATTTTGAACACTTTGAACACTGTGGATTACAACCTTGCCTGACTGACAATTTTTGGATGCCTGAGACAAAGGATCAGTATAAAATATTGCTTTTGGGACTGGACCTGTATTCTGGAACCTATTGGATTATAAAGGGTATATATAAAGAGCAGAAAACTAGAGGAAAATTTGTTCTACTCTTACTGAGACTGGTGATACTAGATGATCTCCAGGAATGATGCATCAAGAAAAAACAAACACCTTTCAGAAGAAAATATACTCTATGCTACAATTAATTCACCAAACAATTGTTGCATACAAAGAGATCATAAAAAGAAAACATAATGAGACTAAAAATAATTTAGATAATATAAATGAACAAATCTCCAAATTAAATTTACAACTAGAAAGTTCCCAGACAATGACTACAAAGTATGAACAGATAAACCAGAAATCAGAAGATAAAACAGAAGAAATGGATCTAGAAATGGAAGAGATAAAAGAAGGGAAATATAAACTACCATACAAAAATAAAATACTGCAAGACTTACCCATAACAATGAAAATACAAAAGACCCCTTACCCCTTAAGCCTGCAAAATACATCTGATGACAAGGAAGATTTTTTTAAAAATGGGCTTCTGGTTTGCATTCTTGGCACCGGCGGACATGCATGGAGAGCTCTTCTCCCCCCTGCCTGGTTTTCCTCCATTGGGAGATCCTGAAATGGGTCAAAAGTCACCCTGGAGGGGCGATGACTGTGAGGAGGCCCTTTGATTGATCACGGAGGGGTGGTAGCCCCTCAGTTTGATCCAGAGCAGTTCCTCTGGACCAAAGAAGAAAAGATCGGCCATCAACATGGCTGATCATCAAGCTATACAAGCTGAAAGCCAAAAGCACTAACAATTGCGACGAAAGCAACGTGGAGGAACTGGGTGAGACCCTACCTTTCTCTTTTCCCCAACTACCTTCCTGTGGGAGCTTTTTGAATATTTCTTTCCCCCTCCTTTGGAACAGCGGCATCTGCCTACTTGGGGATTTAGGATATTTGAGGTCTCAAAAAGTTTTATGCCTACAGGGACCTACTACCCTATTCATTTGTTAAGCTGAAAGATTTCATATGCTACTAAGGACATCTTGCGGCAAAGCCTGGTATAGCAAGGAAATTTACTTTTACTGTGAGACCTGGCTACAGTCTAGCTGTCCTTGACATTATCTAAAAGATAAGAATTTGAAACAGCTGGTGAAGAAAACAACTCCCTGGAATAGTGGAGGTGGAAATTTACTGACTTCTATTAAAAATACCCTCCACTAAAGATCTATCTTTAAACACCTTAGAAATGGAGGAATACTATCCACAACTTAACTGGAAACTCATACTGGAAACAATCCTTGCATTTACTGAGCTCACAAAATTCAGACTCAAAGACAAAGGTGCCAGCATCAATTTACAAAATGAAGTCCTGATTTCAACCAATGAATCTACAATCAATAAAGCAACAGAACAGGAAGATATTAATACTGACAGAGGCTTATAAAGAACAACAAGTACAATCTATTAAGAACTTTGACAGCCAAACCTTGATCTCAACTACAGAACCTGCAATTTAAAAAAAAACACACACACAACACAAACTGAAAAAAACAACACCAAGATGGAGGGTTCTAATGAGTTACAACTACAACATATTGAAAATATAGACAACCATACAACTACAATACTGGACATGACCTTTCACCCAAGCCAGATGAAACTGGAAGAAGAAGAAGACCAGACTGAACTGATGACAAACATACTGATTCTAACACGGAGATTTGAACTATTAGACCAACAATTTAATGACTACAAAGAGGCCAGTTCCTTTGAAAAATTGACAACTGGATGGTCACCCTTGATTCAAATAATACATGTAGGAATGAAGGGAGATATAGTTGAGGATTTAAAGGCACTGCTATGGAAGCCTGTTTGGCACAAAAAGAAAGCCAGAGTTAGACTTTAAAAATGGTTTTGTTTTTTTGTTTCTTTTATCTATAATGGAAGAGCCTAAAATTTTACTTAATGGGTCAAGGGGAGACTTTAAAGATATTATTTGATTTAATATTTAGGATTTAGACTTATAATGGAAATTAAAATTATCTATTAGAATATAGTTATGAATGGATGAATGAATATGAATGAATATGGAAGTTGGATTGAGATAATAAAGGATATTTTATTAGTAAGAGATGAGGTACTGGGATGATAAACACAATATATTTGTGAAATATATTTGTGAAATAAAATAAGAATGTATTTAATTATGCAATATTAGATATGACAATTATTATGTATCCTGTTTTTAATTTTTATCTAATTGCAATGAAATATTCTAGAATAGCCTATAGTATACAAAAGAAAGCTTAATTTTTGAGTAACCCACAATTCCCTATTTCAATAAAGAATAATTCTCTTGTCTACAAAACGTACATTGTTTCTTACAAAACATTCTTATGTTTTACCATTAAAGTCTAGTTTTCATCTTAACAAATCACCAGTTATTAGAAGTATATTTTTATATTAACCATTCAACAATTATTAAAATACTGTCTTTTATATATAAAATTCTAGATTCTATAATATAGTTCAAAAGTAACAACTAATATCTTCTATAAGTCATCTTAACCGTACATCAACTGTTAAAATACTATCTTTTGATATATCATTCCAATTTCTATAATATAGTTCAAAATTATATTCTAAGAGCTTACTTTTGTTTTCCCTTACAGATCAAACGCTAAATATGGAATCAGTTATATTTTTAGAGATTTCCCTTAATCCATTGAAAAGTATTTTTATACTCTATCTTTAGGAATCCCAAAAAAGAAACAAGTTCAGTTTTTTAAATCTAACTCTTGCCTTCCTTTTGTGCCAACCAGGCTTCCCACTTGGCATCTTTAAATTCTCAAATGTATCTTCCTTTCTTCCTTTAGCCCTTATTTGAATCCAGGGAACGTATCCAAATGGCAATTTTGCAAGAAAAATGTCCCCTTTGCAGCCATTATAGTTTTGCTTTGATAGTTCACTTTTTGATGATTGATGTAATATAGTTGTCATTAGATCAATCAAGTCTTTTTGTTCTTCCAGTTCTATCTGGGTTAGGAAGAAAGTAGTAGCTGGTATTATGATTGTCATTTGATTAGTTGAATTCTCAATATAGTGTATTTGAAGGCCTTTAGTGTCTTCACTCTTAGTATTGCTTTCTTCAGGTGCTGTTGCTTTTTGAGTTGTAAGTTTTGTAGTTGCCATTAAAGTTTGGACTTTAAGGTTTTCTATAGGTTGCTTTTGTTGTTCTTTGAAATCTCCTATTTTAGTGTTAGTTTCCACTTCTATTTGGTTTTGGGTTATCTTTTCCTCATTTAAAGTCAGAATTTGATTTGGTGGCCTTGAGTTGTCAGATTTTTCTTGCAATTTGGCTTTAAATTGCTCTGTCACTGCCAAAATCATGTCCAGTATCAATGTATAGTCAAGTGGTGGGATATATTCATCCATTTTGTTATTGTTGGCAGCTAAGTCTTCCATGGAGGGTATTTTAATAAGAATCAAGGATTATCCACCTCCAAAAGAGTTGTTTTCAGTGCCAGGTGTTCCCACACTTATCTTTAAGAATAATGTCAAGGACAGCTCTGTTATTCAGTCAGCTCTCACAACAGAAAAAAGAAATTTACTTGCTGTACCAGGTTTCGCCACAAAATGTCATCAATAACATATAAAATGCAATGTAAAAACTTTCTTTTCTTTGTTTTTCCCCCCAAATTAATATAGAACTTTTGTAACATTAGTCCATTTTTTCCTTAATTCACAGCTTAGAGAGAAGATAGGATAGTGGATCCCTAACCAAAAATAGGAGCTTTTTAGTAAATACAGATGAAATTGCCTAACTTCTTTGATGAATTAATTAAATTTCTTTTAAAGCTTTAAGGCTTTAAGATTTGTTCCCAGAGTAGATATTCGCCATTTTCTCAAAAAATGGGGAAGGAGATTTTCAGGAAAGTCCCACAGGAAGATGGTTAAGGGAATAGGAAAGGTAACGGCTCACCCCAGTCCTCCAGATTGCTTCTTAGTGCTGGGTAGTGCTTTTGGCTTTCGGCAGGGAGCAGCTTAGTGATCGGCCATCTTTATGGCCGGTCTCTTCTACTTCAGGCCAAAGGATATTGTCCCAGATTCAAGCGGAGGGCTGCTGCCCTTCCACAATCACAGGGAAGACCTCCTCTCAGTAATCGCCCCTCCAGGGTGATTTTTGACCCTTTTCAGGGTCCTCCAGAAAAGAAAGAAATGGACGGCAGGAAGTGGACTGTTCCTGCGCATCCAGAAGTGCCACACACGTGAACCGGAAGCCACTCATGAAGACATTTTATGAATCAAGAAATCATCTGTAGTAATCATTCCATCATCTGCAATTTCCTTTCCAAATTTCAGATGTGGCCCATGTTCAAAAGTTATCTGTCCTTCAGATATAATGTTTGTGGTGATAGGTCACAGAATTTTTTCTGGTGTCTGAATTCTGTAATAGAAGGTACAATCCTGCAATCCCTGTGAAAATTACTCCAGTCTATTAATATAAGAACAAAGCAAATGTTCATATTTTCAGTCTCGTCTTTTTTTAGATGTTAGGTATTGAGTTATCCTCTTGAAGTTTTGCATAAGGGGTGAATGTGGCAAGGTGACAACTAGCAATACTCAGACTACAGAAAGCCATTATAGAAATTTACTTCAGCTGCTTTGCATAACCATAAAAAAAAAATGGATGGCCAACTGTTTAGTTGGAAGGCTGGCAAGAATCTGCCTAGAGTTAAAACTTTGAGACATAGGTCAGCACAAAGTCCTGCACTGTGTAGGCAAATTATCTGTTCTGCACAAATCACCATTTATTCTTGTGTATAGTAGTGTCATATATGAGTTCTTCTGCCAAATTAAGATGATTGCTTAACAAGGTATTAGGTTTCTGGCAAGGGCAGATTTACTGTTGTTTCCTGGTGTGGCTTTAGACCTGTTGGACTTCTCACTTCCAGAAATTTCAGAAAGTTCATTTCAGCTTTTAGTGTCATGTCAGTAAGATGAAAATACTTAACTTAAAACCATTTTGTAAGCCACAAAACATGATTGAAATGAGACACAATATATTATTTCTCAATAGTTTGCTTCTAGTTATTGTATCCTGATGTTAAAGTCAACAAGAACATATTGAGAAAGTATACATTCAGGAATGGGTTTTAGAATTACAGTTGCTGATTCTGCAAGCTCATCCATTAATCACCACAAGAAATAGCACAATTGACAAATGGATTATATAAGGAGGTAAATAATATATTCAGCACATCTGTCATTCATGAAACTCTCTGACAGAAAGTGCTCTGTATCTTCATTGGATAGACTTTAGTACTAGATCACAGATCTCACTTTCCTGTTGTACTGCATTGGAAGTTAATGTCATATTGTTTGATCAATGGGAACAAGTATGAATCAATGGCCTATTTTCTTCCTTGGTTAATGAAGCCTGAAAAGATCACATTGAGTTCTCTGCACTGTTTCTCTAACGTTCTGTGGTCTTTTTGTATTTGTCATACAAGAAGATTTTTTTTCCAGTTTTTATTCTAGATGTCTAACATACAGTTGAGATCTTATAAAAAATAGATGAAAATCAATAATTGAGTGCAAAAGTTCGAACACTGATTTCTTCTTTTACTTTTTATTTCCACAAGTTAAATCCTAAAGAAAAACACACATCCAAAAAGACATCTCTGTTTAGGGGCAAAGTAAAATCTCAGCATCTTACTGTTATTTCAGGAAAGAAAAACCTGCAGCTAGTTAGAATATTCAAATAAAGTTTGCATAAGCGACTTCTTTGGCCCTTTGGCCATCTCTGACATCTCAGTTCAAGAAAATGACCTTGATATTATCAGGTATTCATATAGAAATCACTTTGCAACTTGCAGTTTAAAACAACTTGCCTTGAAGCCATCAGGCTGGCATTTTCATTCTGCACAAGCAGCATTTGTTAATGCCTTAAATGTCACAGCTGATCAAGATTCTATCCAGGTTTTTGTTTTCTGTTTCTGATTTGCATGTTATCACATTTATTTTTTTGTAACCCAGAGAGTGGCAGTAGGGTAAGGAAATGAGTAGATTTGGTGCACACTGGTTGGGATTTGCCATAAGAAAGAAAGAAATTAATTTGCATTCTAGAAATTTTGTGGCCCTCCACAGAATCAGCAACTGAAGGAAGAAGGATCCTTAAATCCTAAAGCAGAGAGCGAGTATACGGGTTTCTGGGAGAGATAATGGTTTTTGGTAAATTATATGGAGACTGTAACAGAAATTTGGATGAAGGGGGTGATGGGGGAAGGGAGAAACAAAACTTAGAGTTTGGGGAATACAAAAGCTAGGAAGATGTACAAAGTATCATACGCAGGAGAGAAGGTAAAGAAGTAGATGTTTTCTTAGACACAACTGGTGTGAAAAGTAGAATGACAAAGGAATGGTTAGCATTAAAAAAACCCAGACAGAGGTTTCCGGGTGAGATTCAAGGTGCTGGTAATGACCTACAAAGCCCTACATGGCATGGGTCCGGATTACGTACGGCAGCACCTGCTGCCGGCGTCAACCTCCCTCCGTCCAGTGCGCTCCCACAGAGAGGGCCTCCTCAGGGTGCCTCTGATCAGAGAATGTTGACTGGTAGCCCCCAGGGGGAGGGCATTCTCTGTGGGCGCGCCAGACCTGTGGAACCGCTTGCCGGTTGAGCTACGGATGGCCCCCGACCTTCGCTCCTTCCGGCGGGATCTAAAAACCTATTTATTTGAGCAGTCCGGCCTGGTCTGATGGGTTTGGAGTTGGGTTTTTTTAATATGGTTTTAACTATTGTATATATCGGGCATAAATTATTTAATTGTTTTTTAACTTTTGTACTTTGTTTTTTAATATTTATTGCCCTGTACACCGCCCTGAGTCCTTCGGGAGAAGGGTGGTATAAAAATTTAATAAATAAATAAAAAAAAAATAAATAATAATTAAAGGAGACACAAAAGTTACACATGAGTAAGAAACATGAAAACATTGTATATACTTTTAAGTCTGTAAAAGCTTTTTCTTTTAGCTTTTTTTTTTTAAAAAAATCTGTGGCTATTTGTTTTGAATGCAAGGAATAAAACGCTGTTCCTACTTTTCATAATTGTGGGTTTATATGTTTCCAAAAAGGGATGCGGTGGCTCAGTGGGTTAGGATGCTGAGCTTGTCGATTAGAAGGTTGGCAGTTTGGCGGGTCAACTCCCGAGTGTCACATAGCAGAGTGAGTGCCTGTTACTCGTCCCAGCTTCTGCCAACCTAGCAGTTTGAAAGCACATAAAAATGCAAGTAGAAAAATAGGGACCACAAAGGTGGGAAGGTAACAGCATTCCGTGCACCTTTGGCATCTAGTCATGTCGGCCACATGACCACCGAGATGTCCTCAGACAAGTGCTGGCTTTTTGGCTTTGAAACAGAGATGAGCACCAGCCACTAGAGTTGGAAATGACTAGCACGCATGTGCAAGGGAACCTTTACCTTTTACCTATTTTTCTTACTAGATCCATAGTGGGAGAAGAAGTCATCCATTTAGAGACCCTACGGATGCAAAATTTGGCTACAGGCCTGGCTAAAGTAAATTCTAAAGGAGGTGAAAAGGGTTTTCTTTAGAAGAGCCTCTGGGAGTCAGATTTTCAAATAGTCCTAGCAATTGTGTAAAAAAATAAAATAAGGGGGGAACTACACAGAATCTATTTTTTTTTAACATTCAGAGACATCCTCTGAATTTATGTATAACCCCCTCCCCAAGGACCATGCTCAACCTACAATTTCCTGGAAACCTAATATCATAGGATAAAACTGCAGTTCAAAAATCAAACTAACAACTTACCGTAGTTTATTGTCTTCTAGTTTTCTAGAGATAGGATAATATATGCCTCAGTCTTATATAAATATATTTTCCCAACTAGTTTTTTTGTATTTCCAAGCTTTTTTAAAGTTGTATAAAGTAATCAGAAAATTGGATCTTGTCATGCTTAGACTTAATACCAAGTCTCATTTCCAATTATAAACTTTGTTTAAATTTTACTGAGACCTGGTGAAGGATTGACTGAAAGTGTCATATTTTCCCTAATAATTTCTCAGTGCTCAGTTTACTGGACTAACATAATATAATCTAATTAATCTAACAATGATATAATTAATAATATAAGCCTAATAGGTAAGAATTCAATTTGATGCATCAACAAGATTAATTCTTTAAAGAGAGTTGCATTTGCTTAAGCACTAAAACATATTTCTCCCTCCAGCTTAGTTTTTTTGTTGTCTCTGGTTTTGTTTGTTTGTTTGTTTGGCATTATACCATTAATAAAGTCATGGAATTAGAAATAACACATTGTTATCTGAATCTTGCGTGATATGTATTTGGACGTCAGCATGAGAATAAAGAGGGAGAGTGACATTATTTGTGCCATGGTGTCATCACTCAAATGACAGACATTATGTAATTTACATTAGTCAGATCATGATTTCATGTTTATTAGTTATCGCTTTGCAAACTTTATTATAAGATCACCTTAGAAAAAATAAAATATTTCAGGATTGCTTCTTCTATAGTGATCGTAGTGATTAAATGGATCACAATTATGATAATGCATCATTGAAGTCTTTGAATAAGTCCATGTATGTACAGTTTTCACAAACATCTGCTAGCCAGCTGGTGACCGGCAGGAAATATCTTCTTCATCACATATCCATGATAGTATGAATTACGTAACCTGAGGTTTGTCCAATCTGCTGCCATTCAGCTGCCCTACAATAGAGTTCCTAGAATTCCTTGTATAAAATGTTTTATAGATGGCATTTACCTCCAGCTAGATTAGCAAAAATGTTTAAAAATGTATCAGGTAAATGTTGGAAATGTAAATGTAGTATAGATACATATTATCATACTTGGTGGACATGTGATAAAGTAAAAGCTTATTGGAGGAAAATACATACTTGGCTAGAAAATATATTAGGACAGGTGTCAAACTCAATTTCATTGAGGGCCACATCAGCATTGCAGTTGGCCTCAGGGGGCCGGGTGGGTATGGCCTGGGTGGGCGTGGTGTACTGGGTGGGCGTGGCTAGAGTGCATATGGCCTACTGGGTGCGCATGGCCAGCTCTACATCGTTCACATCAATGGTGCCTAAGGGGGCCTGGGCAGGAGTGGGACAGATCTGAGGGTCTCTGGCAGAAGGAGGGTCTCTGAGCCAGGGCCAAGGCAGTGGGGGCCGTTCCCTCACTGTTTCCAGGATGGCTTCGTGGGCCGCATGAAACCACTTCGCGGGCCGGATCTGGCCCCCGGGCCTTGTGTTTGACATGTCTGTATTAGGAGAACATGTAACATTTAATCCTGAATTATTTTTATTAGGTATGCTACCAGGAAAGACTAATAAACAAAATACATACTTGGTTTTACATATTATTTCATTTCATTTCATTTCATTTATTGGATTTCTATACCTATATAGTATATATATACTATAACTGCAGCAAGAATAAGTTATGCACAATGCTGGAAAAATGAACGAGTACCATCAGAAGAAGAACTAATAATGAAGATACTGGAATGTGCAGAAATGGACAGACTAACTATGAGATTAAAAGATAAAGAAGAATCGGAATATTATGAAAGCTGGAACTTATTTTATAAATGGTTGGAAAAAAAAAACCAAAAAGTGAAATTTGTATATGTATTAATGGATTATGAATTCAGCTCACACGTTGTTTGGAAAATTGACATATGTATGTAAAGAATAAGAAAATAAAATAAAATATAAACAACAAAAAAAGAGTTCCTAGAATTCCTAAGCAGCATAATTTATAGGAATGTCAGTGCTTCTGAGAAACCCCATGTTGGAAAAGACTGATTTACCTCATAGCTAGCTTATAAGTCATCAGAGCCATGGAAGAAAAACAACAAACAATAAACCCCTTTATAAACATCTTTATGCTTTCTTTTTGTACAATTACATTTCAACATTTATTTTGGTTGGTACACCTATAAAAATGATTAATGTTGAAACATATGGAATATTGAATAAGAAAAATATGGAATGTTTTCAGAAGGTGAAAGAACTGATATCTTTTACATTCTTTGATAAAAAGCAATTATTTTCTTGTGAAAAAAGATTGGAATCACATTAAAAAGTAGTAGAAGTAATATCTGATGGTTGTCTTTTTTAAAAAAAAAGTAGGGATTTTTGAAAAGAGGGGATTTGAAGTGATATACTAAAAATTAAGAATATAAATAATATATATTATGCATAGTTTCACAGTCTTGAATTTTGATTCTTGAAGTCAAGGGTGAGCTGCCCATGTTCGAGTCCCACCAGGCTCAAGGTTGACTCAGCCTTCCATCCTTCCGAGGTAGGTAAAATGAGGACCCAGATTGTTGGGGGCAATTAAGCTGACTTTGTAATAATGCCACTTGGGGTGTGTGTGAAAGCCCTAATAAGCAGGCATATACATAGAATGAAGGCTACTGCTAAGCTTGTAAGCTGCCCTGAGTCTTCAGAGAAGGGCGGGATATAAATGGAATTAAAATAAAAAAAATAAAAATAAATATAAGCTTAGGTTTATAGATACTCTCTTGACACAGAAGACAATAGGAATATATTGCTATGTGGAAGGTTTTAATTTTCCAGTCTCCAAGTATGCAGTTCACATTTTGCCACTATGGTGTTTCCAAAGTAAAAGTTTCTTGTCTTAATTCCAACATTAGAAAAGGGTTGCAGTTTATGGGTGCTTCTTGTTATTTATTATAGTGTCTTTTATTCTGTTAATAGCTTTGTCATACATCCAGAGGTCCTCCAGTTTTTGGACCAATTGAAATAGAATACATATATCTCTGTTTGAAACAGAAAGAATATAATGGGTTAGAAGCATTATTCCCAAATTTTTCACTTTTCAGTTACTTTGAGTTTATTTTAAGAAACTTAAGCATCTGCTTAAATATGTTGATATCAAAGTATTCAACTGATCAAATGACAGCTCATAGTATTTTTTTCACATTATCTTAAAAGTACCCAAAGGAGATTAATATCTACAGAAAATTTACAAATTGTGCTTTAAATAAGTATTTCACCATTTGTCAAGAAAGTCATTTATCTTAATATTTTCAGTGAGCAACTTAAGCTCAATGATTTATGAATATCATGGTATTTAACAAAGCATTTCTTATTTCATATTTGTCTACATCACTGGATCATAGATTATTTTTTTACTCAATATCATTTATAATATCACTTATTTTGGTTTACACTAAAAGGTATGTTTGATCATTACATATCTCTCTGGACTATGGGCAATAAGTGATGCCACCTTTTCACATTATAACTATTTCTAGCCATCTTTTGAAAAGTTAATTCAGGCCCAAATCTGAAAAAATGTAAGACACTTTGAAAGTAGGAAGACACTGAGTAGTGCACTAACCTGAAAGAAAATAATTCATTAAATTGTTGATATGTTATTATTTACTGCACACCTGATATTTTCATTTCTTTTCTTGAAGTTATTGATACACAGAAGATTTATATGGTTAGTTGGAATGTAAAATGCATTTATTAGCAAAAAGAGCATGCACATCGCTTATACAAGCATGAGGGGCCACAAGGCCTGGGTGTATGTGGGCATAATAGGTATGTGGCATGAATTTGAATATGTATATTTAGTACAATGACTAGCACACATGTGCGGGGGAACCTTTACCTTTTAATATTGCCTAAGAGAATAATATAAATTCAGAAAATATGCCAAAGGTCTCAGGATGTAAGATTAAGTGAAAGAATGTTTTTGGAGAGAAATAACTATATTCTATGCTGTTGTTTTGCTTGTTCAGATCATGTTCCATAGCACCTGAAGAGGTAGGAGAGATGCTGAAGGTAATCCTATAGATTGGACATTTTGTACCCCTCCAGATTTTTTCAAACTACAATTTCTTTTTTTTAATATAGTTTATTGATTTTTTAATATAAACATCTTGATGTTTGGTAAACAGTGTGTTGTCTGGGTTTATATTTACAAAGTAATCACAAACGGTTAATTTCTTTTCTTTTTTTATTGAAAAGTTTTACAATACATTTTATCTTTAACAATCCCTCCCCCCTCCCTCCGCCCACCCATTCCTAGCCCTCCCTAACCCTCCCCCCTTCCCCCCTCCCCCCTCCCCGACTTCCCAGAGCTAAATACAAGGTATAAAAGCAAGAAATTAATGGTTAATTTCTATATTCCAAAATCCACATTATAACTTTGCTTGATTTTCTCTTCTTCCAATAATATTCTCTTTGCAACCTAAATTAATACAATTCTTATTAATTTGATAGGTAACAATTAAATATAAAGATTTTTCTAAAATTTCTACCAATAATAATCTCATCAATATCATGCTTCTTTTCTGTCTGGTCATCTTGGTTGCCTCATCATAAATTCTGTTTATAATTCTTATTTAAATTTAAAAGAGAAAAAGAAGAAAAAAAGAGAAAAAAGGAGAAGAAAAATAATAATATACTACTTAAAATACATATCCTTCTTGAATTATTTCCAAATTCTTTCTGTTCTTTTTACCCATAATTAAATCTATGTTTAATCTTTAAATGTTCCATTTAATAAATCCAATCATCTAATCTTTTAACTCTTTTCAAAACATTTTTCCCATTTTTAGTTATCCATTGGAATTTTCTTAAAATCAATTATATTTAAATATCTAAAACATGTGTAGGATACACATTTTTATGGTTCTCTTATTGAAAAAGAAAAGAAAAAATGATACTGTCTTACTTAGAGAGTCCATCCCTCTTAAACTAAAATCTTTCAATTTCTTTAGCCATATTCAAACAAGTGTTTAATTTTTAAATATACCCTCTGCTACACCCCATCATCTAATTCCTCAATTCTCACTTTAGCCCTCTTCTTTTGCCAAGCATCTCTCCCAATCAATATATTCTGTTGCATCAAAGAGTCTTTCCATAATCTTGTAAATGTTGTTGTGGATATAGTAGAAAAATCAAACATCATGTCTTTGTAAAAAGATTTTGCCCCTTCATATTCATTAAAGATTTATCTCATCATCCTTTGTCTCCCTATTTCCTGTGGTACTTCCAATGGCTCAGCAATCCATTTTGTCAGATCTTTTTCCTTATCCTCAAATTTACTTTGTGATCTTAGAATTATCTTTTCAATGTTCAATGATTCTTGTAAGTCCTTCTCCACTTGAATGTCCACTAGCTTATGTTCAATTGTCTGCTTTACGTGATCTCTCTCATTTTTAGTTTTCTGATCATTTGATTGTTGTGATGTTAAATTGAGAATGCATTCATTTAAATTTTCAAATTCATTTTTAAATTTCCTCATGGTTTGAAGTTAATATCATTTGTATTTGTTGTAACAGAACAAACATTTCCTCCTGGTAAGTATTTATTTTTTCTTGGTATTTTCTTTCTACAGATCTCTGATGCTCCATAATGACCCAAAGTCCTTTCTCTGCCAATCACTTTAAAGTCACAATTTTTTTAAAAAAAAATATAATCCAGGAAGGTCATTTTTTTCAAAGTTTTGTAGCTCACTTTGCAGATAGTCCAGCTGCTCTTTGTTTAATCAACACCCTGAAGGTCATGACAACAGGCTTCTCTTTCTGGGCTGTATATTTAGGGCAGTAGTTTCATCCACCACTAGATATCAGCACCAGTCCATCTTTCAATTTTTTCCCCATAAACTTAATTCACTGATTCTGTTTAGAGGAGGGTGGAACAAAGACACCCTCCCTCACTTTTGGAGGATTTTTACTTCTGGTTTTTTTTCTATTTTTCTCAGGCAATCAGTAGAAGAGAGAAAATCAATATTCTTATCCAGTTCAGTCACGCAGTTTACAATCATGCTTTGTTTAGTGTTTTTTGGCTTCGGCTGCATATAGCATGAATGATGCTAGCCTTACTTCTGTCAGTTTTTGGAGAGCTTTTCCCAGACCACCATCTTCCCAGGATCGGCAGGGCTTCCCTTCTTCCTAACCCCCTCCATGGGGTAGCTTTGGGCCCATTTAGGGTCCCCAAACAGACAGAAATCAGCCATTTGGATCAGATTATCTCAATCCTTCAGCTGTTGTGCTAGCTGCGCAGAACCGGAAGCCCCAAACTACAATTTCTAATAGCTTCAGTCCATATGTTAAAAATGAGAAATGATAGAATATATATATACTATATATACTAATATATATATATATATATACTATGTGATGGAGGGCCACAGTCTCTCCATCACACAGAGAAGTAGCACACTATTTATTCCCTAAAGGATAAAAAGGGAACACTTGCAGTATTGATTGGTTTATCTTGCTTATTAATTGGAAAAGTTAATCTCAACTATTATTATAGTTACTAATTGTCAAAATAAAAAGGCTTTTTTAAAAAAAGATAAGGTGAAGATGAGAATGCAGAAAGTCTCTATTTTTATTTCAAAAGGAAGACTTTGTTCCAATATTAAAAATCTAGGAAACAATATGCCACTGAAGTTAAATGTTTTAAAAATTCAGATGTTATTTATCAGTTTTGCATTTTGTCATAACCACATACTGCATACTACACTAGGGGTTATCAACATAGGATTTAAAAAGATCGTAAATAGCAATAATTAAAATGACATAAACTCTCATAATAACAGTGTTACCAATTAAGTCAAATGTTCCCAAAGCTGCCGGTATAACCCTTCCAGGTATGAGAAGACAGACAGGTGTGTTGTTTTTATGTGTAGCACTCAACATTTATTTCTGGCCCTATGTCAGAACCCATTCCTTTCCTGGGGGGCATCTATTTCAATTCTTTCCATTTCTTCCTGTGGGTTCTGACATTCCCCTGATGGGAAGACTCTGTGGTATGTTTCTGCTTTGCTACAATGTATCCTTTCCACTGTTTCTAAATACTTACTCTTTGAACTATCTCTCCCTAATTGTCAACCTGGGGTGAGAAAGGAATGTGCCTCCGGCCATCTGGTTTATCTCTCTCACTGTGAAAGAGAAAGGTGCAAAGAACCAACAACATCTTTACAGCCATGGAAACGGACTCCGTTATCAGCTCCGTTCTCACGGCAGACTTAACACCTGGGAATTGGTTCATTTAAACTGACCAGATGAACTATTGGGGTGGGTTTCCCTTGGGACTCTTTTAACCTATTGATCTGAGCCGGAAACCCTCAGATCCTTCCTTCTATGCCTGCTATCAGCTTCTCCTAATAAAAGTTCCTTTTGGATAAAATGTTCCAACAGTCCTGCTTTCTTGGGATGAGGTTTTGAAGTGGGCTCTGACACCCTGGCATCTTAAGAGTTCTATCAGTGTGGGGCAAAAGTTGGTATCAATTGCTTAACAATTATAATATATTTATTGTGCCTGTAGGTAGAATGTGACTTTATTTTGTCCCAGAGTCATTTTGTTTTATGTGCTTTTGCTATTTGGGAATAGTAGATAATTAAGAAAACTTAGTAATTTTAGGAATGGCAGCATTAGGAACACCAAGCAAGCCGATAAACAGTACCAAGCCATTAGCAAAAATGAGTTGATACTGTTCAGATCAGTGATTGTGAATATGCACAGAAAAGGGATGCAATGCCATGTGTGGGTGTACACATATACACATGTGAGTATTGTATTCACATGCAATTAAATTCAGCAACATACTATTCAAATATTTGTTATTAATAATTGTGCACTGTCAAAACAACATTATATTAATAAATATGGTACCTATCATCTGCAGATCTTTATATCATACTACTATTCAAGTATCCACTAGGAAACTGAACAATTCAGTGAAGATAGTTGTCCATGTGTGCTACTTTAGTAAGGTGAATAGTTAAGGTAAGATTGTTATGAATAATTAGCACAAATGATGAAATTAGAAATGAAAATCCTCTGAGGGTGAAGGTTCATTTTCTGAGGATTGGTTTCCGAACATGAAGTTACCAGGCTAGGTAAAATCTTCAGTGGAGTTTAGGGGATGTTTATAAGGGCTTTGTGTGGTCAGTAAGTCTTGTGATGGGTCAGGTGTGGATGTGTCAAGTGAGGATCTTCTAATGGGTCTTGTGATGGGTTAGGTGTGAGTCATCAGTGAGAGTCTTGTGATGGGTCTTGTGATGGGGAGGTTACATTAGGTGAGGATCATTGGGAATTGAAGTCCTGGTTGGGGGGTTTGTATTGATTGGTTGAGAGTCATTGCTGTTTCTGGTTTGCTGTGGGGTTAATTTGGATTCTGTGGGGTTCATAGGCTGTTTGTAGGTCAATGTGTCTGTTGATGGAATTGCTTTGATGAACTCACAAGCATGGTGGGCGATAGAGTGGCCAATGATTTTTGTGTTGCTCCAATTGAACTGGTGCTGTTTGGTGTCATTGTGGATAGAGATTAAGGATTTGAGATCGTGGCATTTGACTGCCAGCAGATGTTTGTGAATCCTGGTTTTTAATTGACATGATGTTTCCCACATAGAATTGATTGCAATTGTTACAGTTATTTTTGTAGATTACATTGATCCTTTCATCTTTCTGTATCTTGTTTTTGGTTCTGGATAATTCCTGATGGAGCATGGCTGTGGCTTTGTGAGCAATTGCCATTCCTAGAGGTTGGAGAAATCTGGCTGTTATTTCTGACATCCCTTTTCTGTATGGTAGGGTTAGTTTTGAACTTGAAGTAATTGCTGAGGCATAGATACAGAAGTTTCACGGTGGTTTCTGTGGTAGCATCATCTTTGTGAGTATGATGTTTAGTGGGTAGGTGGTATATGTTTTGTTTAGCCAGGTTGATATCAATTGAGGGGAAGAGAGTGGTGATATGAAAGGAGATCTTGATTTCTTCCTTGTTGATCTTGGTGTGCATTGATGTATTGGAGAAAATCCTCTTTTTGTCTTTTGTTTGTGAACTGACTGGATATTAGATTTAATTAGATTAGAACAAGTTTCAGTTCTAAATAATTTGTACAAAATCGTGTACAGAAAATAGAATATCATTTAAAAATGTAATTCTCTATAATTACACAGTCATATTATTGACCTAATAAAATCTTTATTTTCTTCATGTTGTTTTATAATGCAACTGCCTAGATTCATCATCATTTTCCTTCTATTTTCTTTGCTCTGCATGATCTCCAAATATTCTCTAAAATCTTCTACAATTCAAATCAGTTATGAGTAGCACAAAGAAAGGGAATTTGCAGAAGATGGGGTAATTTCAACCATAAGACAATTACCCTAACTATGAGAGGACAGATTCATTAACAAGGCAATAAGGAAGAAAATATGGCTTAAGTCTGAAACAAGAAGACATGTTTCTTAGTCTAGCCTACATTTTTGGGCTGACATTAATCTAGAGAAAATCAAAATGAAACTGCTACTAAAATAGAGAACTATTCCTTTTGCTCTGTTAACTTTCAATTATTTTCTACATAACATAAATAAGACATATTGAAACATTTCTTCATTCACTATTCCAGGCACCCATTTCATTAAAATAGCCTTGAATCATAAATGAATAATGATATTTTGTTTTTGTGTTTGTCGCAATATTGTATTTGAGACAAGCTTATTAAAAATGTTTTTGTTTGCTATTTTTGTCTTGCTGCCAAATAAACTGCCATGAATGTTTGTGTGTACGCGCACACATACACACATACACCATTCTCAAAATGTATTTTGTTTGTTTGTTTTATTTCATTAACTTACACATTGAAATCAATGAAGTCATCTAAAAATAATCTTAACATTTTTAGAATTCCAATTAACCATGTGCTACTTCTTTGGAACAGTACACAATTTTTGTTGAGAGCATCATGCTTGTGTATTCTTGGTCTATTGAACATGCTTGAGTGACATATTTATCCTTATCTACAAATGGATCTTCGTGTTAGTTATATTATCATGTTTCCATTAAATCCTCAGTCTGATCAAAAGTCTTCCAAGGCCACATACTGAGAATCTGGGGAAAGTTGTATACTTTTTATAAACATTCCTTCTGCCCATAGAAGTACAACTCCACCCAGGTGAGAAATTCCTGATACTGGAAGAATTAATATCTTGTCAGATTGGAGTAAATCTGTTGTAGTAATGGTAGTTTCACTAGAAGATTGACAGGGAGGAATTGTATGGTGGTACAGTAATCCTCACTTAATGACCACTCATTCATCAAATATTCATATTTACAATGGCATTGAATGGGTGATACTTTAAAAGGTCCTCATATTTATGATGGTTATAGCATTCCTGTGATCATGTGATCACCATTAGTGATCTTTTATGCCAGCTTCCTATAAGTCAATGGGAAAACCAGCAGGAAATCACAAACAGCAGGCATATAATGTCACATGTAGCAACTCCATGGGATTCATTTAGCAATTTCAGTTGTAATTGTAAATTGCAGAATCATGCAAGCATTTAAGCTGCCTAGAGTTGCGTTGGTCAGATGGGTGGCACAGAATTCTAATGATAAATAACATTTTTTAAAAAAGTTTATTTCAGTTACTAAAAGATTGAATTTAGAAGTAGATATAGATAGTTAGGGTTTTGTTCTGTCCTTGGTATGGGATCCCTGTGTAAGGTTGAGATGTCCTTTCCCATTTTAAATAATCCTTAATCTTGGAATTGTGTCACCTTTGTCAGTAGTAGGCAAAGCATTTCAAGCACAGGAAAGATAAACATATACTTTTTCACCTTGGCAAAATCAAGTGAGATGCCATTGAAAACAGATGTGAGTAATTATGTTGTGGATGTTATATAAACTGTTAGGAAATCCCCGTGGGATGGAACTTGGATTTCATCCTAACTAGGAGACTGCTGCACACCTCCTGTGATTGTTTTGGGATTTGGTAGGACATAATGTCTTTCTTTGTCTTAGGTCCTTATATGGTTAAATATTATTTGATTGCTTTTCCAGCACAAACTGGAAACGACCCAAGGGGAAGGAAGAGAAGCACTATAACAACATTCCTAATCCCAGGAGTTATCCCAGAGGGATGCTACAACGAATAATATTGAAAGTCACTGAGAAATCAAGAACCGGATCATCACTCATACTCATCCCAGCTATGCCAGAAATCCACAAGCATGGTCTTTTACTAGAGTAAAAAAAGGGAAAGTTGGAGACTAGATGAAAGTTATCCAAAATTGTCAGGCCAAGCAATAGCTAGCCCAGATAGCCCACCTCCTCATACAAAGAAATATTGACAATCACATGGACCTGACTATATGCCATTTCTTGGGAAAGGTTAATCAAACAGGAGGGGCATGATCTAAAAACCAGATTTTTAGATTAAAAAAACTTCAGATCCTATCAACTTTAGGAGTTACTTTTAAATAAGAGCACCAGATGAGTCAATTCAATTCAATTCTTCAATCAATTCCAAGCTAGTTAAAAGCCAACTCTGAATGTATGTCAGAGACTTTATATAATCAGGGCTTAGAACTTTCCTCACAATGAACTTGCAGCTGACTGTGACTCATCTGTACCCAATAGTGAAGGAGTCATTTTAAACACACTTGATGCCTACCTGCAAATATGATAATGATGAAGAATTCATCACAAACCTTGCAGTGGGATTCATTATTTGATTAGATCCAAAGGTTCTTCTATGGTTTCATATTTCAGAGCTCTTCAGAAGACCAAAGACCTACCTGAGATATTTGAAAATGGAAAAGGGAAATTGGAGCAATCCAGGACAAGGCTGCATATTCCAGACAATGACTGAAACCTCAGCATAACCACCAGATCCTCAGGAAAAAAAAAACTATTCGCATCTGAAACCTACCTAAGTCAATTAGAAATATAATAGGCTCTGGCTCCCTTTGAATTTTATTTTTAGAAAATTCCCATCACTGTAAGCACTATTACAACTAATACAACTCAGATCATAGGTAGCTAGGCAAGTAAATGGTGATAATGAAGATAGATAGATAGATAGATAGATAGATAGATAGATAGATAGATAGATAGATAGATAGATGATAGATAGATAGATAGATAGATAGATAGATAGATAGATAGATAGATAGATAGATAGATAGATAGATAGATAGACAATCTTCTCATAGAATCCCTCAGGCATTACATAAAACCCTAGTTAAGAAAGGATGATGGGGTATCCTTGAAAACCAAACTGGTTTAAAATGATTTGTACCTTCCAAAATGAACATGATAGCAATCAATCTCTTTCTTTCTCTCTTCTCTTCTCTTTTTTTGTTTTAGTTTTTTTTTCCTCCTTCTGTTCAATCATGTCCAAAGTGATTTGCCACTGCCTGCTTCCTAGGGCTGAGAGAAAGTGGCTTCTGTGCCTAAGGCAGAAATAGAACTCACGATCTCCAGGCTTCTAATCTGATGCTTTAACCACTACACCAAACTTGTGTTCTCTCTCTCTCTCTGAATATAGAAACTTGCACATACAACATACAGTTTTTAAATTCCAATGTGTTTGTGTGTGCATATTGTTAATTAGCATTTCCTTTATTTAAGGCAACAATGACTAAATCTATTATTCTGCTGAATGTTTGGTAATGTTTCTTTTCTAAGGTATATACTTCCCTATCCTAATCTCTGTTTGCAAAACTTATGCACTTAATTATTTATTTATAAATAAATTGAATTTTAACAGCGAATACTTCAATGTTTCTATGACTGCAGTTTCAAATGAAACTTTCTTAGAGTTCAAGGGTAACTTGTTGTTTATGCTGGGGAGAAGAATATATTTCTACATGTATGTGGGTGGTATTATGTCATGGGCTCTGATGAGCAGGAACGAGAACATGCAGAGGAGTACAGACAAACACATACTTTATTTAAGCAGAAACTGTACAGAGAGATTGGAGTCACCCTGCCTCAATATATAGCCAGGCCCTATGGTATTAACCAATCGGATTGAAGCTATACTTGCTGCCCAAAGTTGACCAATAGCAGGACTGGAGACGTCTGTCGGAGTTGCTGGAGAACCATTAGTTCTCCAGCAAACACATTGTGATATTCCAAAAGCCCAGTACATAACAGGTGGGTAGGAAGGTAGGGAAGACTTAAAGGTAGCGTTTTAAAAGCTATAGTGGAATTTACTTGTACTCCAGCTGAATATTGTGTGTCAGTGTTTTCTTACAAATTAATGAATAAAGAATAAATCTAAACAACAGAACAGAGAGAACAGTTTGGAAACCTTGTTGTTTTGTTCTTCTGTTGTTGTTTTCCCCACAGCAGAAACTGAAAATTAATTTTGTGGGGTTTTTCCCCCCTCTCCTTTCCATTCTTTAACTATGCCTGACAAAACTAGGGAAACTGGCAAATAAAAAAAGAAAGAAAAAATATCCTAGGAGTAAGTAATTAATATTCAAAGCTTTACCATTCAGACCCCTTTTATATGTTCTCTTGTATCCAACTGGCAAGATAATTTTAAACAAGTCTTTAATTAACAGGTGAGTTTAATTGATATGGGTGTTGTCTTTGACCACCAAAGACCTTAGTGAGGAGAAGGGAAGACTCCATCATACTTACTAAAAACTATGAATTCATTTGTTGCTGCCTCTTTTGGTGGTGGAAGGAGTGACCTTTATGATCACAAAAGAAGTAAATTTTACATATGTTTTACACCGAAATATGTAAACATTTAAAAATCAGCTTAAAAAGGACGGTTTTCTATATCTCAATGTCCTTTCAAGGATCAAGTCATTCTGAAGACAAAAATAGGAATTTCTTCTGAGCATAAATTACAGCCACCTTCACATACTGGTTTTTTCAGTAGTGGTATTCAGCTAGTTTGCACCACTTCGGCAGAACCGGTAGCTAATTTTTTGTTGCCTAGGCCCAGAATGGACTTCCGGAAGTGGCTTCCACACAGAGAACCAGTTGTTCACATTTTTGAATCCCACCACTGGGCTTTTTGTAAACCTCTTTTCCCCAACTTAGTAACTGTGGTAGAATTGCAACTCCCAGATTCCCAGCTAATATGGCAAAAAGGTATTCTGAATTGGAAGATCAACATATCTGGAGGATGCTAAATTGGCAAGTCTAATGAGTTAAAGTATTTACTGAAATGTAACTTTTCCATGAAATTAGTTGAAATATATCTAAAGGAATCAGTTTCATGTAATGCATATCTAAATCTCACTTCTACATAAATCAGAAGACCTACTAAAAGGTACTGAATCATCTGTTCCAAGAAAGTGCATGTAATTTTAATATGTGAGAATAATTATAAAGCAACCAAATGCCTCCTTTGCTTGACAAGATTGAAACAACCTGGAATTAGTGTGCTTTTGGTTCCATTTCTACAATCTGAAAATTAAAAAAAACATGTATTATTGTATTGCATTGCTATTTGCTTACTTTTTAGATTTAGCAGAACTAAACATTTCAGAAAACACTAAAAAACTATGAGCAAGTTATTATTTAACAAGTATAAAAGTGATAAAATTAAAATATATTAAAGCACAGCTAATGAGCATAATAAAAATAAGTCAACATTTTTATAAGAAGTTGGGTTCTTTCTTCAACAACTAAGAGATAAAATTTCTTTTTAATTTTTTTAATGGAATATGACATTTATGCAATACTGGAAGACTGAGTAGAAATCTTATAGTGTTGTTGTTGTTAGCTGCAAAGTCATGTCCAACCCATCACCACCCTATGGACAACGTTCCTCCAGGCCTTCCTGTCTTCTACCATCTTCTGGGAGTCCATTTAAGCTCACGCCTACTGCTTCAGTGACTCCATCCAGCCACCTCATTCTCTGTCATCCCCTTCTTCAATTGCCCTCAATCTTTCCCAGCATTAGGCTCTTCTCCAGTGAGTCCTTCCTTCTCATTAGGTGGCCAAAGTATTTGAGTTTTAGCTTCAGGATCTGGCCTTCTAAAGAGCAGTCAGGGTTGATCTCCTCTAGGACTCACCGGTTTGATCGCCTTGCAGTCCAAGGGACTTGCAGGAGTCTTCTCCAGCACCATAGTTCAAAGGCCTCAATTCTTTGGTGCTCGGCCTTTCTTATGGTCCAACTTTCACTGCCATACATTGCAACTGGGAAGACCATAGCCTTGACTATATGCACTTTTGTTGACAGGGTGATGTCTCTGCTTTTTAGTGTGCTGTCTAGATTTGCCATGGCTTTCCTCCCGAGGAGCAAGTGTCTTTTAATTTCTTGGCTGCAGTCCCCATCTGCAGTGATCTTGGAGCCCAGGAAAATAAAATCTGTCACTACCTACATTTCTTCCCCATCTATTTGCCAGGAATTGAGAGGGCCGGATGCCATGATCTTGGTTTTCTTAATGTTAAGTTTCAACCCAAGTTTTGCACTCTCCTTCTTTACCCGCAACACGAGGCTCTTTAGTTTTTCTTCACTTTCTACCATTAGAGTGGTATCATCTGCATATCTTAGGTTGTTGATATTTCTTCCAGCAATCTTAATTCCAACTTTTGATTCATCTAGCCCTGCCTTTCTCATGATGTGCTCTGCATATAAATTAAATAGGCAGGGCCACAGTATACAGCCTTGCCAGACTCCTTTCCCAATTTTGAACCAATCAGTGGTTCCGTGTCCAGTTCTCACTGTTGCTTCTTGGCCCACATATAGGTTTCTCAAGAGACAAATAAGATGGTCTGGTACGCCCATCTCTTTAAGAACTTGCCAGAGTTTGTTATGATCCACACAATCAAAGGCTTTAGCATAGTCAATGAAGCAGAAGTAGATGTTTTTCTGGAACTCTCTAGCACTGCTGCTGAATTTCACGCTTTCCTTAGAGCTAATCTCATCAGACATCTGTGCCTTTTCATCCATTTTCTAATGGTCAATTGGAACGCATGGTGAGGACAATGAAGGAAGCACTCAAGCGCATTGTCACAGGTGACTGGCATCACAGATTTTTTACTCTGCCAGCATTCTACGCCCTGCACTGCTACAGGTAAAAGTCCTGCAGAACTACATTGGGGGAGGCATTTAATCACTAAACTGGACTGGTTGCATCCAGATAGAGTGGCAGCAGAAGCCTCTCGACCAAAACCTCCAAGGGGGCTGCACATGGGTGATTGGGTTTGGGCCAGGAACTATGGTCATGGACATCTGTGGGTTCCTGGTCAAATTACCAAGGCATCCGGACCCCTATCTTAGGAAGTGGGGTTGGAGGGAGGGTGAGTTATCAGATGACACATTGATCAGCTCAGGAAACAGTTTCCAGAATGGCTACTAAGTGAGGACTGCATCAGAAGTCCCTCCCAAGGTCCTCAAACTTGCGGCCAAGCCAGTCCTCACATGGACTACCAGGACTCTTCCTTCTTAACTGAGGTGGAACCGGAGGGAGAACTGGGGAGCCCTGGAATGCAACATGGATCCCTGAAGGAGCAAGCCAACCAAACTTCAGCAACCTCTGTGCCTACTCTGCCAAACAGTCTGACTCTGGGGTGGACCAACCTGGAGAGGCCAGCCAGAGTGCATTAAATCCCCTTAACGCAGGAGCACAAAGGGACACATGTCTACCCAGCCTACTGGGTAAGCTGGTAGACCACAAAATGATGGGAACTCTGAGACGTTCCTCTAGGGCACACAAGCCTACTTCATATCTTGCAGATTACGTTGTAAAATAAAGAGCTATATATTGTTGTAATTCCTGATTGCCACTATACTACAGAAACTAGTGCTATGATGTAACTGTCTAAAAGTGCCATCTTTGAAGCCTATTCATTCAGACCTTGTTTAGTAACATTGCAACCTACATTGGTTTTTTTATTTTTTATTATTATTATCACTTTTACTTTAGTGTATTTGGATAATGAGTCTTGACAATTGTTGAGACTAATTGGTGTTATTATGGTCTGTTCTAAGAGGGAAGGGGTGTTATGTACTGGGCTCTTGAGGAATACCACATGGGTTGCTGGAGCAGCTAACGGCTCTCCAGCAACCAAGACTACAAGTCTCCTGTGCTGCAATTGGCTATCTCCAGGCAACAATGGTTGATTCAAACCTATTGGCTGCTGCCTAGGGGCTAGACTATATATTGCGGCTAGTTGCAGCCATTTCCCTAGTACAGTTTCTGCACAAAATAAACTATGAGTTACCCTGTACTCAGTTACGCATCTTCATTCCTGCGCCAAAGAACCTGCTATTTAACAGTGGCGATGAAGGTGGGCTCCTGCTTCACTGAATAAAGAGTTGAAGTCTACGAGGGAAAGGCAGTGCACGCCGGAGGGAAAAGGCATATTTAACAGCACCCATTTTATTTCTGTAGTATCTTTTGGTTTTATGAGATACTTTTTAAGAATTGAGTAGGAATAGTTTGCCTAGCAAAGTGATAGCTTAAGGAATAAGGAATAAAAAGGTTTACCACTACCCAGTCATGTTAGTTTACTGCATCTATAACGTGAATTGTTAGGCAACTCCCTAATTAATCAAAAAATCATATGTGTTAGTTTGCAAATTTGCAGAGTTGTAGGTAATTCAACACTTTGCAACCTCTTTTATACATGCTCCTATAATTTATTTCATTATCTGGTGAGTCTATGTAAAAGTAATGTAAGTCTCGTTTTCCATACTGGGGAAAGATTCCATAATACATTTAAATAGACTGAAGTAAACTATAGAGTAATGATATATGCTAGTGAACTCTTGTAGCAGAAAATAGAAAGAAATGACTTCATAACAGATTAAAGAATGTTTGTCTCATGGTAAAATTGTAATAGCTGCCTTCTCAGATCAATAATTGCTTTTACTTGAGCCTCTGGATGTCAGGTTTGAACAGTAGGTTTTCAGCTAATTGGATCATAAACTAGAAACTTTCTTCTTGTTGCTAACCTGTGTGCTCTTATTGCTAGTATTTTTATGCACTACCTTTGTTGCATTTTTACATTAATTGTATGTTAGATTTTGGTCTGTACTTTGAAGTTCTCAGCTGCATACTCTCTTTAATTTATTTGGTTGATAGTACTATTCTACTTAAGTATCTTAGAAATGGGAAGGTGATTGGTATTATATATATATATATATATATATATATATATATATATATATATATATATATATATATATATATTTGTTTTCGTAGATTCTCGCGGGTGTCTGTATGTGTAGACTCTAGATCTACATATATATATATATATATATATATATATATATATATATATATATATATATATATATATATATATATATATATATATATATATATAAAGTATTTGTCAAGGCTTTGTGAAAGCACCTTGCTAATTAACTCTTTCATTCCTGCTTTGGCCTGTCTCAAGGCTTATCCACAGGATATAGTCAACTATGACAGCTCATTATTTGTGCAAATTATTCAAATTGCTAATAAAGAATTTTGGGAGGCTGAGATGGCCATTTCGAACTCTTTATGTTCTCATCAGTCAGTCATACCCTTTATCTGAGATTCGAACCTGGGCTGATTGTATATTAGGCAGTTGTTTTAACTTGCTGAGCCACAGGTTCTTTCTCTCTTTTTATTAGCTAGAAGGCAAGGCTAAATATATGTTAAGTATTTGTCAAGGCTTTGTGAAAGCACCTTGCTAATTAACTCTTTCATTCCTGCTTTGGCCTGTCTCAAGGCTTATCCACAGGATATAGTCAACTATGACAGCTCATTATTTGTGCAAATTATTCAAATTGCTAATAAAGAATTTTGGGAGGCTGAGATGGCCATTTCGAACTCTTTATGTTCTCATCAGTCAGTCATACCCTTTATCTGAGATTCGAACCTGGGCTGATTGTATATTAGGCAGTTGTTTTAACTATATATATATGTGTGTGTGTGTGTGTGTGTGTGTGTGTGTGTGTATTAGTTTACTTAGAAATTGAAAATAACAATCTTGAATTCAACCAGTGGGCATTTGGCTGACGTCTTTTCACCTAAATGGGCAAGAAAGTAATATTCTCTTGCTAATACTATTAGCAATATTAAAATATTTTAAATGATTTAGAAATATATTTCTAAACCAATTATAATAACATAACACATCTGATCTCACTTCTTGGTGATAGTTTATGTTCATATTTCATAATACTAGCAGCATTACATTCAGCAAAGAGATTGTCAGGCCCAAGCCCAAAGCCAGCACAGTGAAATCAAATCAAACCCAGATCTTTATTTGCTTATACTTAATGGACAGAATCTTGCCAGTTTAAAGCTATAACCTTCTAACATGGGATATTCTAGCGATGGCTATCTGAACCTCCTGCCCCTCCCCCATCCAGCTCTAGACTGCACAGACTTTTAATTTAGGCTTCTGTCTGGATTGTGCAGCCTCCTTCCCCCAAAACCACACAATTCCTGCCAGGAATCCCCCACCCCCCACACTTTGCCCAGGTGCACATTCATCACAGAAGTGGACGCATATCATATAGTTTATGGTTTATTAAACATGCAGCACTTCACAGATGAGGATATTTTCTTAACTACTTTTGATACCAAAGCAAACATATAGTTCATAAAGTAAACAATTTAAAATTAATTCAGTTTGCTAAACTGGCAAAGCATGGATGTTTGATGACAAGAGAAGAGAATAATAACATAATTTTATTATGCTAAATTAATCAACAAAATAAAAGTAAGAATATGTGTGTAGCATTAATGAATCTCAGAATTGTGTAGTATTAATGAATCTCAGAATTGGTACGTATTACAATAAAAAGAAGAAAAGCTCCAGAAAACTCTCCTAGATTTTGAATATGTTGATCAACGGTTATCCTGTCTCCTCCCTTTGTCAAAGGCAAATTCAAACAGTGACAAGAAACATCAGTAATTTATTGCTATACACCAATGTTGCATAATTATTCTTTTAGCTGGCTTTTGTGTGTCACAAATCTATAATTGTTGATATTTTGATATATTCCAAGGCTGGGGATATAACCAAGAAGAACAAATGTAACTCTTAATATATAGCAATTAATCTGTGTTCTAAGCTACGGTAAAGAATGCCTTTGCTTCTGAAAGTTTCCTCATGTAGGAGGCTATTAAATGTAGGAGAATAGGGTGAAAAATGAGTAAATCCTGGCACTTACCAATGATGTCACTATGCTGGTCAATAAGATATATAGAAGCAAGGACTTTTTCATGCTACCAAGCTCAGCTAACCAAATCAGGATACATGAGCAATTAACTTTTTAATTAAGACAAATGGGAGACATTAGCTTTCCTTCAACTCTGCTCATCTGTACTCTCAAATAGAAAAATGCAGATATTCTCTCTGCAATAAATGAATCTTTTATTTTGATTTGTTGGTGGCATCTCATTCTTTCTGCCACTTAAATAAACCCACCAGACAATCTTTAACTGATATTCAAAGCAGGTATGACCAATCAGTTCAATCTTTCTTGACTTAGAGACCATATATATATTAAATTCAAGGTCAAATTATATAACAATCAATATACATTTCAATAAAAAAGATTTTTTATGTCTTTTCCGTCTTTATTTCTTTTCTGTCCAGATGTAAAAGTAATACTTCAGAGGACGGATTTATTTCCTTTGATACTTAGACCATCAGTTCAGAACAAAATGTTTGAAAACAAGAAATTAGCCACTTAGCATTTTGAACAGAGAAAACTTACAATACAGCCTTCTTTATTCTGATGATTATGCAAATGTGTTACTCCCAGATTCCAGAATTCAATTGTCCAGATCAACTAAATTATTCCTAAATTGTCTCAAGTCAGATGATTAATATGACATAGTGAAACATCAGCTTTAATCAGTTCACAAAATATATTATTAATATAATTTTATAATGATTTTGGTTATAGATAATAAAATAAAACAATGCAGAAATGATGTATTCAAATTACACAAGTAAGAGTCATTTAATAGATTATTTTTGCTGTAGTCTTGACCAAGCAATGTTGGAGCCAAACCTTGCTCTTTCAAAGCCATTTGGGTGAAAGTGAACCATTTCAATATTTTATACTAGATGTCTCATTTAGTAGTGCCTTGAGATATCTATCCTCTCTGTAAAATAAATTTTGGATTTTCTCAACAATAATCTGAAGCTTTTTTTCTCACTGTAAGATTTCATTGTTACTGCCTGAGTGAGATTATTAGAGGTGTATGTCAGTTTTCACACAAACCCTGATTGAACAAAAGCAAGAAACATCAGACTACAGAAATTCACAAATTAAACTCCAGTGTTGAACAAATATATCTGAAACTAATCCTTTATCATTTAAGTAGTCTACTCAAGACCAAACAACTTTTCAGGATATGAAACTTGCCATCTGCTTTCAGCCATCCTGATCCCAACCACACTTTCACTTTTGAGGGCAAGGTTTTTGTTTTCTATTCCAAGCTTGGCTGGTGTGGGAAAGACTTGTTGTCTTTTGCATTTTATTCTAGAAACCTATCCCAGATGAGCATGGATAGTGACAGGTACTGAACACTGTAGTGTTCAGAATAAGAAGTTGCCAGCAGTAAAAACAGAATTTGGAAGGTATTCCTTAGAAAAAGCTGTTCATCCTGTGCTTTGATCTCCCAAAACAAGAAACCTCTGTGTTTCCTGATCTACTAGCCTCATGCTGATGTTCCTGACCTAGACATTAAGCGGGGAAGAAGGTGCATTCTACCTTTGCTTGGTTGTCATTTCAGACATGTCCATTGAATTTAGAGATATCCCTGGATGTTCTTCATAGAAGAAGGGATGGGAGTCATCATTTTTTATGCATTTTATAGTGGAGGGAGAGACCGAGTCCAGTAGAAGTTGTATAGTGTGTGGAATATCCAAAAGGCCTTGGGAACATAGAGAAAACATTACTAAATAATTCTCATTTCATTCTTCTTATCAAAAGGAGTACATGAAGAAATCAAACATCAGTCTCTGCTGCTTGCCCAGCAATAATTAATAAATAAACCTCCACATCTCAGTGACTCATCATATAGAATAGAATAGAATAGAATAGAATAGAATACAATCGATATGTATCTTAAGTGTATTTTATGTGTATATATACATATATGAATATTGTAGACAAGAAGGTATGTCAGTCCGTTTGTACCGTGTCCAATGTTTTAAATAATAAATTTAATAAACTTTAAAAAAAAGAATAGAATAGAATAGAATAGAATAGAATAGAATAGAATAGAATAGAATAGAATAGAATAGAATAGAATAGAATAGAATAGGATAGGATAGGATAGGATAGGATAGGATAGGATAGGATAGGATAGGATAGGATAGGATAGGATAGGATAGGATAGGATAGGATAGGATAGGATAGGATAGGATAGGATAGAATAGAATAGAATAGAATAGAATAGAATAGAGCTGAAAGGTACCTTGGAGGTCATCTAGTCCAGCCACCTACTCAAGCAGGAGAACCTATGCCATCTCAGACAGGTGATTGTCTAGCCTCTTCTTTAAAATCTCCAGTGATGGAGCACCCATGATTTCTGGAGGCAAGCTGTTCCACTGGTTGGTTGTCCTCACTGTCAGGAAGTTTCTCCTTAATTCCTGGTTGCTTCTCTCTTTGATCAGTTTCCAACCATTGTTTCTTGTCCTTCCCTCTGGTGCTCTGGTGAACAATGTGACCCCCTCTTCCTTGTGGCAGCCCCTCAGATACTGGAACACTGCTATCATGTCTCCCCTATTTCTTCTTTTCTTTAGATTACTAACCAAACCCAAGTCCCACAGCCGTTCTTCATATGTTTTAGTCTCCAGGCCTTTGATCATCTTAGTTGCTCTTCTCTGATTTTTTTCCAAACTGTCAACATCTTTTTCTGATATGGTGACCAAAATTGGCTGCAGTATTCCTGGTGTGGTGTTACTACGGTTTTATAAAGCAGTACTAATACTTTGTGTGATCTTGATTCTATGCCTCTGTACAACCCAGGATTGTATTAGCTTTTTGGTTGCTGCTACACCCTGCTGGCTCATAATCAAGTGATTGTCCACTAGGACTCCAAGGTCCCTCTCACAGTTACTGTTTTTAAGCCAGTTTTCACCTAATCTGTACTTGTACCTTTGATTTTTCCTGCCTAAATGTAAAACTTTGCTTTTCTCCACATTGAAAATCATTTTGTTGGATAGGGCCCATTGTTCAAATTTCTCTAGATCTTTTTGGATCCTGAGTTTGTCTTCTAGGGTGTTGGCTACTCCTGTCAGCTTGGTGTAATCTGCAAATTTGATGGGTTCCCCTTCAATTCCATCATATAAGTCATTATGAAGATATTGAAGAAATAATGAAAAGTATCACAACAGTGAGTACTAGTGACATCTTATTCACCCCAAAACTCTCTCGAATTTTTCCATTTTGACTAATTTTTGGAAGGCTGCTGCAGATGGAAGCTATTCTAAGGTCCTGAGATCATCATTGAAAACAATGCTTCCTTGCGTCAGAGCCATATATCACAAAATTGAGAATGGTTATAAATAGTAATGAAAATTACTATAAGTAATTTCTCTTAGGATATGTTTGAGAACTTACTGGCAGCCAATACTGTTCTACAAGTGTAGTATGATATGAACCTGACACCTGTAATGTAATCTTGACACAATGAAAAGACATTGGCTGTCTCAACATGAACCAATCTTTAAAGACATATCCCTATTGAATGTATTGCAGCAGTCTAAACTAATGGTGACAAGAGCTTAGTATCATGGAGCATAGCCATCCTGGCCAAAACTTTCACCTGACCATTTAGTAGTAGTCATGAATCTACAAGGATGTCAACTCAACAGCATTGCTTCCCCTTTGACAGATATCACTAGAGTAGAGAACCACAATGGATATATAGCAACTCCTTCTTGCCTGGATTCAGCTTTAGCCTGTTTTGATCCATTCACATCCCAATAATTTGCAGACACTAGGATAAAATCTCTGCAGTATCTACAGCAGTATGTGGGTTAGTGATATAACACTTGGAATAATCAGCACAATTATGATAAATGTAAAGGTAAAGTTTCCCCTGTCCTGTTGTGTCCAACTCTGGGGGGCAACAGTCATCTCTGTTTCTTAGCCAAGGGAGCCAGCATTGTGGTCATGTGGCCAGCATGAATATACACTAAAAGAATAGATAGATAGATAGATAGATAGATAGATAGATAGATAGATAGATAGATAGAAAGATAGAAAGATAGATATAGATATATACATAGATAGATAGATATACTTTTAAATATCCCACTTATTTCATAGGTTTGTTTATTCATCACTACTATTATCGTATGTGTTATATTAAAATTATACAGGTAGTTATTCTAGACTGTCAAGAATGCTGACTGTTTCAGCTCCCTGTTGTTCATTCAGTGATAGGTATATAAATTGATCAGAAGGTCAGCAGTTTGGCGGGTCGAATCCCGAGTGCCGCGTAACAGAGTGAACGCCTGTTACTCGTCCCAGCTTCTGCCAACCTAGCAGTTCAAAAGCACATAAAAATGCAAGTAGAAAAATAGGGACCACTTCGGTGGGAAGGTAACAGCATTCCATGCACCTTTGGAGTCTAGTCATACCAGCCACATGACCATGTAGACGTCCTTGGACAAGCGCTGGCTCTTCGGGTTTGAAATTGAGATGAGCACTGGCCCCTAGAGTCAGAAACGACTAGCACGCATGTGCGGGGGAACCTTTACCTTTATCTAAATTGAAACAAATAAATAAATCAATAAATCTGTACATCAGAAGTATTGTATACATGTACGGTTTTCTTTTTGTTATGAGAAGTTCTGACAAAGGTGTCAAGGCTTTTTTTATTCAAGAATAAATGGCAACATATGTAGGCACAGCCTCACAGGGTTAGATGCACAAACAGTATGGGAAATAGTGGAATGTGATTAAGGCCAAGGAAAAAAAATGTTCTTATTTATTAATCATTATCTGTGCAAAAATTGTCACAGAACATTGTTGAATAATAAATGGTAAGCCAATGGTAAATTATATTCATTGAACATTTTTTAAAAGTCATGACAAATTATGGAATATTATTAAAGAATTCACCAAAATAAATTTAGCCAATTTTTAATACTATTTTTAGACCAAATAAATATAGAATTTCTATTTCACATATATAAGAGTCATATGGAGCATAAGATTGCTTTAGTCAAAATCCCAGTGGAAATGGAACAATTAAATAATTAACTGAGGATGTTTTGAAGTCAATTAGAAAAAAAATAGTGTGCCAAATTTTTGTCTGCCCCTTTATCATTCCAGTCCAAACCTGAGATTGGCTTTCCATAGATGCCAATTTCGTGGGCCTTAATTGCTTTCCTCATAGAGCAAACAGCAGGTGCAAGCAACTCAGAATAAAACATTGCTATGGAGAGAGGAGAATTATAAACTTTTTGTTCTCGCCATGATCCCAATCAACTCCTTCTGCATTATTGTATGTATTTAATTTTCAAAAGCTAATGATGTGATTAATGTTTAATGTTCCATCTGGATGGACAACAGTGGAATCAAATAGATTATATAATAGGAAATAGAAGTGCAGTCTAGTCAGCCTGGACATTTCCAAGTGCCAGGTTATGAAACATACCATGAGTTAATAGTGTTAAATATATATTAAATATATTTAAACTTATAGAAAGTATGCCAGCTGGATTTGACCAGAAGAACAAACAGTCACAATATACAGAACATAAAATTTATGTAAAAGTAAACCTGGGGAAGTACTGAAGAGAAACCCTGTTATTTAAAAGGATTATTTGTTTGTTTGTTTAATTTCTGCATTTCAAAGAGGAAATAACCACAAAACAAAGAGGATAAAAAAAACCAAAAAGAATGTATGCTGACTGAATATAAATATAAAGTGTGAAATAATAAAGGACAAGGAAAGAAGATTCAGTGAAACTATCAACAAACAAGAGTAATCTGGTATGGAAAATGATGTTTTAAGATTTTAAAATTTGGGAAAGTTTATTTATTGTTGTATCAATTTATATAGCTGGCCATCTTGCCAAGTGCAACTCTGGGTAATAAGTATATAAGGCAAAGCTATCCAACAGAAACAAATGAAATCAAAATAAAATGGAAAAGACTGTCTTGAAACTCTTTACAAGCAGGCTTACAATAGCAGAAATATTTGCATAACATTAATATATTCAAAAAATAAAACACAACATAAAGATGAAGCACCCAGTGAATTGTCACAAGCTATAATACAAGAAGTCCTTTAAGCGCTAACAGCTATGCTGTATGACAACAGACATGAGTGAATATCATGTGGCCTAGATATTTTAGAATGTCATTGAATGCAGAAAAAAGGAGATAGAAGAAAAAGAACCATTGCACTATTTGCTCAAACAAGCAAAACTTGAAGAAAGTGAAAATGAAACTCCAAATGTCTAAACAAGTTAATAGATAACTAACATATGAATAACAGCAAGCACATAAGAATAAAAAGAAGAGGCTTATCTTGGCTGAGTTAGGTATAAGTTAGTTAGTAACGCACTCGTTACCTCCCGTATAGATTACTGCAATGCTCTCTACATGGGGCTGCCCTTAAAGACCACCCAGAGGCTTCAGCTGGTGTAGAATGCGGCTACACGGGTAGTGATGGGAGCACCCCAATACTCCCATATTACACCCCTCCTGCGTGATCTGCATTGGTTACCGGTTGCCCTCCGGGTGAGATTTAAGGTGCTGGTACTTACCTTTAAAGCCCTACATGGCTTAGGACCGGGATACTTGCAGGACCATCTGCTGCCAGGAATGAATTCCCATCGCCCAGTATGCTAACACAGAGAAGGCCTCCTCAGGGTACCATTGGCTAGACAATGTCGGCTGGCGACCCCCAGGGGGAGAGCCTTCTCTGTGGGAGCGCCAGCCCTGTGGAACCAGCTTCGGATGGCCCAAGATCTCCAGTCCTTTCGCCGCGGCCTCAAAACACTCCTTTTCCACCTAGCTGACCTGGACTGACAGGGATTTTAATTATGTTTTTAATTTTTAACTCTAATTTTTAATTTATTTTAATTTTAATTTATTGTACAGAGGCCTTTAATTTTAATTTTATCTTAACTTCTGTATTTATTATATGTTATTGTTGTTAGCCGCCCTGAGTCCTTCGGGAGATAGGGCGGCATATAAGTCCCAATAATAAATAATAAATAAATAACAAGAAGTTGTGTAGATCATGCCATAATGTGAACTATTTTAAAGCTAGTGATCATATATTAATACAATCTGAAATCTGGTTTTTCAGATTTACAATGCTTTAAGAAGCTTTAAGAACTGGACTAAAGCTATAAGAACTGAATCTGGAGAAATAAGTAGTTCAAAATAGGAAAGGGGGTGAAACAAATATGTATATTGCCCCATGTCTATTTAGATTATGAAACAAATATATTGTAAGAATGGCACAATTGGAAATAATGCCAGCTGGAATTAAACTTGAGGGCAAAGCATTAACTTGAAATGTGCAGAAAATAACATTTTTTCACTGATATTTTTTAAACAATATGAGGAGCTCATTATGAAAGTTTTTAAAAATGAAAAATAAAAAAATGGGTTAATGTTAAATATTAAGATGCCAAAGTTAATGCCAGCTAGTATGTACACTGAAGTTACAGTTGACAGCAAAGAACTGCAGATAGTAGGTAGTGTTTTTGTGTCCTTGAACTCATGAATAGATAGATTGACAATACACTGGAGAAGTGAAGAGGAGATTAATCTTAGAGATGAAGGCAATAATAAATTTAGACATGATCAAGAAAGATAAGGATTTTTTATGACAACAAAGTTTAAAATAACTAGGCTGTGGCTTTTTCAATGGTAATGTATAGCTATGAAAGCTCACTGAAAAACAGAGAACGAAAGAAGATAAATGCCTCTGAATTATGGATTTGGAGATAGTTACTAAGAGTAGCATGGACTGTAAGAAAACTTAATCAATCAGTTCTGGACCAAATAAAGAGTGACAGCTCACCAAGCTGATTCAGCTGACTGCTCAGTTGTCCAACTATTTGCTGATTATCAATATGCAAAAAAAATATATGTTAGTTAAAAGCACATTTAACAGTTGCTGTTGGCAAGCGCAAGTTTTACAGTTCTCTTTGACAGCTGACAGCTCCACACGCGGTTACCGTTGACAGCTGAGATTTGACAGCTCCACACGCGGCTACTGCGATTGGCTTAGAACGTAAACGGCAGGAGACTCCTCGCCCGGGGATTGGCTGTAGGCTCGCCGGCTTTACTATAAAAGGGGGTTTAAAATGCTCTGACAGTGTTCCTTTGGAGATGAATAAAACCAGCTGATTGCATCCAACGCCTGCTGTCCTTATTGATCGGGAACCCGCCTTCCAGTACATTACAGATTTGGAGATAGTTACTAAGAGTAGCATGGACTGTAAGAAAACTTAATCAATCAATTCTGGACCAAATAAAGAGTGACAGCTCACCAAGCTGATTCAGCTGACTGTTCAGTTGTCCAACTATTTGCTGATTATCAATATGCAAAAAATCATTAACCTTAGCTATATAATGTCTGTAGAGAATGAGCTGTAAAAAATATTATGCATGGCAAGAGAGAAGGGGAAGGGGAAGACAATACATAAAGTGGATGAATGGGATCAAATAAATAATCTGAATGTCCTTGGAATAGTTGAGAGTTATTATTAAGGAAGGTTAAAAAGGGCGACCTTTTGTCTGTAGAGTTACCCAACATTTAAACACAACTATTTCAGTTAAAATCATGCAAAAAGTATTAGAAATAATTTGAGTCTTCTACATTAGTCTGCATTTTCTTTTCAAAATATTTCAGCAGGTGACTGCACTTAGCATACCCTGGCTGCTTTAGGATGTTAGGCCTGGATGATATTTGGATGGCAGACTGGGAAGCTGAAAGTGAACAGCGTAAGCAATATTGTCAGCAAAACTACATGCATATATTGCTATCTAATATTCCATACTTCCAGAAACTCAAGGAACATTCTGGAGCTAAACTTCTTAAATTATTGGCTTTTAACTACACTACATTAATGGCTTTTAACTACACCAAATTATTGGCTTTTAACTACACTCAAAAATTTTAAAATAGAAACAGTCAAAGAACTATTGGAACTCTTGTTGCAAGGTATAATAACAGGATGAGGATGCAAAACCTTAAAGTCTATTTTCAAAGAAATATCCTATGGATTTTGGATAATGGCAATACCTTATAAAAGTATTTGTTGGGAGGAGACAGGGAAACAAGGAAATCTGACCAAATGAAAGAAGAAAACACATTGCAAGGCATAAATGTCAATAATGGAAATGTACAATGAAGCTATAATCAGAAAAAAAATGCTAATCACTTCATTTTATGAACAACAGTTCAGTAAAGTTCCTGTTTAATATTATGTGCAAACGAAGCTGCCAAGTTTTATTTGTCATTTGAAATAACACTAGCTCTAGTTCAGAATACTGGAAAACCTCCCTTGTTGAGACTTCCTCCTTTAACCTCAAATGAAAAGTGACATTCCATCTGGATGATGTCCAAAGTGTCACATTTTGGTAGGCATCAACTACCGCGCCTTAGAAATCAAGAGTACTGATTAAACAATCAAGATATTTGAAATGTGATAAGGGACGTGTACGTTTTATGCATGAATAATTAGAATTCAGAAGTTTCAGATCACCAATCTGACTTTTATATATCACTATAGTAGAAGAATCTCCAGGAAGCGAAAACCCATCTGACAATCTCAGTCTTCTCAAGTCTTACTGTCTGTGGCTACATTCAGAGAAGAGAGACATTTATTTTGCATCCTCTATCAGAACAAAGACTTACAGCATATATAGTATACTGTATATAGATGGGAGGAAATACAAGGCATAAGAAAATCCTAAATACAGAAGACCCATATCCCTAATATCAAATCTTCTCTTAAGCATTCTGAACATGAGGAAAGTCAGTCTCAAAGAATGGACAAGACATGATTTTTCAACTAGATTTCTTTTTTTAAAAAAGTTTCCTATTTCCTTAGATAGATAATTACTATGGATCATTGGTTTGCAGGTTATGTAGGCTTGTTCTGTCCCTTTAGGTTTACTGTTATATCTATTCATTTTTTGTTGTTGTTATTTTAGGAATTGTCTACATCCTAGAAGCAGTGTTGAGTGGGACAGTCTTATAAATATGAATTATCAAAGAATAAGTATTTATAGGTAAAATTACACTTTTCTCCTCCTTTCATTTAGAATCATAGAATTGAAAAGGGCTATTTACAATCTCTTGTTCCGTGGGGGAAAAAAACAATTAAAGCAGTCATTATAACTTCCTAGCTTGTACTTCAACATACTCAATGTCGTAGGGCCTATCTGTATAATAGACAGTAGATGTTTAGTAAAAAAAATAATAAGCCTGGTAAAGTTGTTTTTGCAACATGCAATGTCATTCTATCTTTTTTTCCCCCAGAAGGAAAAAATTGTAAATGTTATTTACTTTGAAGTAAGTGTACATAGGGCTTTATGTCAAATGTTCCCTTTTTCTGATAATTTTCAACAAAAAATATCCAGAGCTTTTAAAAATTTCAGAAGTTATTCACTAGTCAGGTAAAGCTATGCTTGATTTATCTCCATCAATTGAATTGTAAAGTCAGTCACAAAAACCTATTAATAACTAGCTTAGGAAAGTTCCTTAAAATCTGAGCATGAAAGATACATGATTTTCAAATACATATGGACATAGTTATAGGTGGTGACTGGGAAACATTTAAGCAAGCATCTGAGACCATTTCTGGTGTTCTCTTGCCTGGTTCTGGACACTTCTGCACACAATCCCTGTCTCATGTAGCTTCTTAGGGCACCTAAGAAGAGGGGGTGACTGTATGTGGGAGGAAACCAAAATTTCTTTATATAAGATGTTCAGTATCATTAATATACTCAGCATACGACTTAACTTTGCTATCCTAGACCTCATGGGTGATATTACCAACATCATGGCCTATTGTTTGGTGCCTGTGAAGATCCAGATAGAATGAAAAAGGAAGATGCAGCTAGCTTGCATTGTAGCTTTTTGAAATTTCCCATGGTATCTTTTGATGGGTTAGTATCCCCAAAGGAGAGTTTGTTAATTTGGAGTACAGATTTTTTAATAACTTCACTGAAATGTCAAATACATATCAGAGAATGTTCAGACCTACTTGTTCCTATTCAGATTGCTGGGCCAGCCATCTTGTTGTTTTTTTCCATTTTTCTACTATTCTAGCTTTTATGTTGTTTGGTGTGTTGTGAACTATTCAAAGATGTTTGGATTTGAGCACCACAAAATTAAATCAAACAAAGATGCAAACATGTTTTAAAATAGAAATTCAGTTTGATTCAATGATTCAGTAAAAAGCATCAGATCAGATAGATTTGGTTTTCTGTATCAATTTAAAACATTGATTTGAATTGTATTTGTATTGCAAAAGTACTTCTGAATCAGTTTGATCTTTCTGAGACATCAGAGGAATTGATTCTTTGATCTCCTTATGGGATAGCAAAAAATCCAAACTGTTGCCATTTACCAATTATATCCATTGATAATTTACATATAACATAATATCTTTCATTTAAATGCTTAGATTAGTAAATGTAATCACCAAGCAAGCACAACAAATGAAAGGGTTTTTTTTAATGAGAAAGGTAATGCCAATTAAGTTCTTTGGGCAACTAAGTGCTTCATGGTTGATGAAAAGCATTTTCTGCCTGGCAGAAGTTTTCCAAAGTGTTATTATCCATGTATTTTGTTTTCTGATTAATGATATCAGGTCTATTATTAATGGCTTCCTGACATTCTATTGCCATCACACACAAAATATGTATGGAAGTAATATGAATTTTCCATTTGATGTGGTTTACACAAGCGTGCATTATAGAGTTTACTTAAAAAATTATTTAGCATTTGCAGGTATATTAATATGCCATCCATTTCTAGAAAGTAATGATCCAAGTAGTAATGCTTCTAACCATGAAACATATATAATGAGATGCAAATATTCTGGGTTCAATTTAATTAAGTTTAAAATTAAGTTTAAAAAGTTATTTGTGGTATTTATGGTTGATTCACTCATTTCAACTAAAATTAACTTTGCTATCTTGTTTCTTTGGTTCCATTACTTGTAGAATGTAATTTTATCTGTGTCTAGTTTTGCCACTACAGTATTTTTAAAATTATTGAAACTTCATCAAAGCACTAAGAAGCTCAAATGTACTATGGCTCTTTAGGCATCCATCCAGTAGGCATTTGTGGTAAAGACACTTAGCTATTGTACAGTGTTTTCATCTTCCTTAATTACTCCCTACACTTCCTGATAATCAAAGAGATCTAATGACTCTTGAACACTTCTTGTTTTCTGATAAACTTAAATAATTTCTTGTTATTTGTTTTAAGTTGTTGACTAATCCCTTTAAATTTCTTCCCTTGAGTCTTGTAATTTCCATCTTGCATTTTGCCTTTACCTGCCATTAATGTTTAGTCCTTCCTGATGACTTTATTAGCCCTGGATTGTTGCTTTTATATTATTACTAGATGATTTCTAAATTTGTTTCACTCCAAACTCTTTGGGATTTTCCGAAACAATAGCAACCATTATTCAAGTCCTGTAAATTAAAACAATGAAGATTATCTAGTAGTAAAGGGTCTTTACACTGTGCACACAAACAGGCATACACACAAACACACACAAACTCCAGCATGGTCTCATTATACCAGTTGGAAGAGAACTAAATGCTGGAAAAAATAGCTTTAAAAATACTTAAAATTATACAAAATACATAAAATATGATTTCTGTGATTGTATCAGGAGGCCAAGCCATTTCTTTTTCATGGGGATCACACAACAAATATGGGGCCCACCAGACTATACACTGTGTCAGATAATGATGCAAAGGAGAGAAACAAAGTTTTTGAGTCTTGTCTTTTTTGGTTGGGATTTTCTCTGCAAATGACTATATTTCAAGATCTAATTATAACTACATTTTGACATCTATGTTAAAGTTTCTGAAGAAGTCCCATCTCAAAATGACAGGAAATTGTGTCACTATTTTGGGGACAGACAGATAAAGTCATCTAGATTTACCAAAGCCTTGAGTCTGCATGAGCAGAGTCCTTACTGGTGACTAGGCTACTATCTTGCAATGTTATCTGGAATTTCTTTTGCTTGTGATCTTCATAGAAATGATTAGAGTGCTGTCTAGTTTGTCTGCCATTTGCTCTTTGGTGCCTTGCCCTTCCTAATTGCTGTACATAGTGAGCAGAGAAATGATCTGGAATATTGTCAATATTTCCTTATAGCAGTGGAAATTATTAGCGATCATGAAGGAAGCTGTGACATTTCCACTTCTGAAGAGGCCATATTTGGAATTGAGAGTTCAGATAACTTTGAACCAGTCTCCAATTTGCCAATTTTAGGGAAGATTGTCGAAACAGTGGTGTACCAACTATGTAATATAATATAATATAATATTTTTATTGAAGAAATATTTAATAAGGTAAAAGCAAATATTAGAAAAGAAAAAAAGAAAACAAAGAACATTGAACAAGAAAAAGCAGAAAATGAAATAACAAAAGGGAAAAAAGGAAAAAAAGGAAAAGGGAAGGGAAGGATATAAATAAGTGGTTTCCAATCTTTTTGACAGCTATTATAAATACATTTTTATTTTACCTTCACTCTCTAAGGTTACATCACAATTTCCTTCTTTCATAAGCTACCTTTTCCAACCATCAAGTTCTTAAATCATATTTTTTTATTCTTTGTCATCAATAAGTCCATGAACTGTTTCCAGTCATTAATTAGCTTGTCCTCAACATATGCATGTTGTGATAATTTGTTTTAAGCTATACAATTGCTGAATTCAAGCATATGTTAAGATGTGCTTCCTGTGGAATGAATTCTTTGAAAAATATGCCACAACTACTTGATTTGAAAATACTGATCTTTAAATAAAGGTTCTGGGGAAAATTTCATAACACTAGTACGTAGAAATAAGATTTAGAGCTGAAGGTCAGTGTCTTCTTGGTCCAACAGATTTCTGTACAGCAGGAGCCAGGAATATCTGTGTTTTCTGCTCTATCTTTCATCTCAGACAGAACTTTCCAGATGCAACCAGATGCAACCAGATGGCTATCTTATCTTTCTAGATGAGAAAAGCCTCCTCAATTTAAAAATCTCTGCCACATAACAGAGATTGATGTGATTACTTTTGTTGTTGGTCCTGCTGCAATAAGCTATGTGATTATTTCATTAATGATTATTTGGCCAATTGCATAAACTGACTCTCATAGCTGAACAATTGACACAAAGGCCATGGCAACGTTGGGTTGTATCAAGCAATATTTCCATTGCAGTCCACTCTAGGAAATATTTTGCCATATTTTATGCAATTTGTTTACAAAACTAAATTACTAAAAATTATATGCATCTAACATGTGATCTTATTTGTTGTTGTTGTTGTTAGTTGCGAAGTCGTGTCCGACCCATCGCGACCCTATGGACAACGTTCCTCCAGGCCTTCCTGTCCTCTACCATCTTCTGGAGTCCATTTAAGCTCACGCCTACTGCTTCAGTAACTCCATCCAGCCACCTCATTCTCTGTCGTCCCCTTCTTCTGTTGCCCTCAATCTTTCCCAGCATTAGGCTCTTCTCCAGTGAGTCCTTCCTTCTCATTAGGTGGCCAAAGTATTTGAGTTTTAGCTTCAGGATCTGGCCTTCTAAAGAGCAGTCAGGGTTGATCTCCTCTAGGACTGACCGGTTTGATCGCCTTGCAGTCCAAGGGACTTGCAGGAGTCTTCTCCAGCACCAGAGTTCAAAGGCCTCAATTCTTTGGCGCTCAGCCCTTTTTATGGTCCAGCTTTCACTGCCATACATTGCAACTGGGAAGACCATAGCCTTGACTATACACACTTTTGTTGACAGGGTGATGTCTCTGCTTTTTAGTGTGCTGTCTAGATTTGCCATGGCTTTCCTCCCCAGGAGCAAGCGTCTTTTAATTTCTTGGCTACAGTCCCCATCTGCAGTGATCTTGGAGCCCAGGAAAATAAAATCTGTCACTACCTCCATTTCTTCCCCATCTATTTGCCAGGAATTGAGAGGGCCGGATGCCATGATCTTTGTTTTCTTAATGTTTAGTTTCAACCCAACTTTTGCACTCTCCTTCTTCACCCGCAACAAGAGACTCTTCAGTTCCTCTTCACTTTCTGCCATTAGAGTGGTGTCATCTGCATATCTTAGGTTGTTGATATTTCTTCCAGCAATCTTAATTCCAACTTTTGATTCATCTAGCCCTGCCTTTCTCATGATGTGCTCTGCATATAAGTTAAATAGGTAAGGCGACAGTATACAGCCTTGCCGGACTCCTTTCCCAATTTTGAACCAATCAGTGGTTCCGTGTCCAGTTCTCACTGTTGCTTCTTGGCCCACATATAGGTTTCTCAAGAGACAAATAAGATGATCTGGTACACCCATCTCTTTAAGGACTTGCCACAGTTTGTTATGATCCACACAATCAAAGGCTTTAGCATAGTCAATGAAGCAAAAGTAGATGTTTTTCTGGAACTCTCTAGCTTTCTCCATGATCCAGCATATGTTGGCAATTTGATCTCTAGTTCCTCATCTTATTATGATCTTATTATGTCATGCCAATATTGCCAATATTGAATTTAATTGTTTAATTTGGGAAAAGTATAGAAGAGACACATGTTTAAGTGCACCCATCTTCCCTCCCATATGAGTGAATATATTGATACTTGATGGGGATGATGGATTACATAGAGAAGCTTTTCCATAAAATGAGGGGCTCCTTCCATTTTTAGAAAAAATGTAAACCAAGTGGGGATTCCACAGGAGAAAGTTCTTGTGGTTTTCCCCTTTCTTCTCTTTCCACCATTTATGTACCCATTTTTGCATTATTCTATAGAGCTTTAAAGATCTGATTAGTAAAAGAAATATGTTTGTGGTTTATTCCTGTGGTTAGTTTAAAGAAAACTTAACATGCAATGCTGTGATTATTTTCAGCTTATAATTATTTCATTTTTTTTTCAAACACACACGCATGTTCTTAGCAAGTGTCAATGGGTAATTATGGAAAACTAAAAGTTTTCATGACTTTCTTGACTTTTTCATAACTTTCTAGATTCTTTGACAATATCTGGTTTGTTGTTGTTGAAGAGAGAATATTTTATTCATTTATGTATTTGTGGCTTTTTACTTGAGGTGGGACTAGAACTACCATTTCCTGGTTTCTAGCCTAGTGCCTTACTTGCTACACCAAACTGGTTCTCATTGATTAACACATATTTGTTTTTTGTTTTCTCTAAACCTATTCCAGTTTTTTTTTTCCTTTTTCTCAGTTAGGCTTGCTGTATCTGAAGATTTTCATAATCATATAGTTTTGAATGCTATCATATGCTGATCTTAGGCCAGAAATATATAAATTTGGCTAGTGAATGCAGCTCTTGATGTAGACAGCCATTTATTTGATCACACTGCAAAGAACTGCATTTTTCTTCATTGCAAAATTGTGGTGTAGAACAGGGGTCCCCAACCCCTGGTCCATGGACCAGTACTGGGCCGTAGAATGCCAGCAACCACAAACAAGCAAAGCCCCATCTGCAGGATGCAGGCAGCACACAAAACCACCCCCCCCTCCGGTCTGTGGAATAACCTCTCTCCATGTAACCGGTCCCCGGTTACACTTGGGGACCTCAAGTGTAGACAATTTTTTTTTCTTTTGTGAAATTGCACCACTGCAAAGAATTAATAATATTGGATTAAAATTTCAGTCTTTCAATAGAACCATGGGAGTTAATTGGGAGCCACCCAGATTTTGATATAAAATGAGCATTTATATGAATCTGTTAAATAAATGAACTAAGATAGACTAACAAAACTTTAGATCAACATAGAAGAATTAATTCCAAAACTCACCTCAATTTTATAAACAGGATTTCTTAAAACAATCTTACTGAACACATTTATTTTTATGAAAAGCGACATCTCAAGCTGTTAAGATTTTGTAGGTAAAAAAACACCAAGAATCAATACATTTAATTTTGCTTAAAAGCCATAAAGGTACAGATCTTATCAGGATTCTTGCTTTCAGTATACTGACCTCTACCAGAGATGTATTGGCTGACATGAAAATAAAGGGCATTTAGATTTATTGAGATTTATAAGCAATTTATTGCAATTTATTTTCTACAAATATACTTTAAATTATAAGATTTTCCAAATATCGGACTTCTTTGGAAAATACTTGTTGTAAATGACCGACCACTATACTTGGAATTAGTTTTTTTTTTCAAATAATATGTATTATTTTTACATAATAAAAATTGAAGTAGGTTTTTCCATTTGCCTTCAAGTTTTTTAGTTCCAGTGTTCAGTTTTCATTCCATCTATAATATAAGACTAAGATGAAATAAATATTGTTGTACTTGGAATACATATATTTGCAGAACATCCAGATTCAGCCACAGTTTCATTCCATACAACATTAACCTTGTGAACTCTCAAGCTTCCTCCTTCTGTTATATATTCAAGATGGACAGTTTTTAATATTTATTTGTTATGTATATGTAGGGTGTGGGTCTATAAATACTGTATGTGTATATACTATGGTTAGGTGAGTGTTTCTCTTTGAGAGCGGGCAACTAAATTTCATTTTTGATGTGTGCCATTGTGCCCACAGCAAAAAAAAAGGCAATAAAGGTTATCTTATCTATTCTGGCTTTTTTATGTGGTCTCTTTCTCTTATTTGTGCTTTTATTGTTCATATGTCATTCATTTAATTCTTTTAAAAAACACCTAAATTATTTTAATGTGATTTGGGTTGTCCTGTGAAATTTATGTTTAAGAGTGTAATTGTAAAATAAATTATCAGTCACTGCTGCAAACTCAACCTCTCAAATTATGTAAAAGGAATTACATAATTGTATGTTTCAAACAAAATGTAAGGTTAGTTCAAGGTTTTCTGTGTTCACTAGATGAAGCAGGAAAAGCCTGGGAAAAAACAACAACTTGTAAAGTAGGCTTTTGAAATTCACTCTGTGATCTACTATCCTAAATATTTTAGATGTGGAACATCACCAATGTGAAAAGATTTTTTTTCCTAGCCTTTTCATACATTTCTCCAAAGGATCAGAATAAGAATACTCTGAGACTTTTCTAGAGTTATATTTGGTTCAATATGAATTATAGAAATAAAGGTGAATACCAAAGTTGAATATAACTTATTATCTTATTAACACAATTGTCTTTTAATTTGAAATCATATGCAGTGACTCTGTTTTAGTAAAACATTATAACTAAAATCAAAATCCAAATTAAAACTTCCTTTAGTGATTTAACCCAATTAAAAAAACAACAACAATTTAATGCTTTTCATCCTATTTGGAATCAGTTTAATGTCCTATTATATTATATCATCCCATTCTCCTACTTATAAAAATAAACTAATGAAGTCAATATGTTTTTAACTATACAGGTTAAGGCAGCTCAGGCTTGTTGCATCCTGTTCTTTATTGTTCTGTACCAGTGGTGGGATTCAGCCGGTTCGCACCACTTCAGCAAAAGTGGTAGCTAATTTTTTGTTGCCCAGGCCTACAATGGACTTCCGGAAACAGCATCCACAAAGAGAACTGGTTGTTCACATATTTGAATCCCAGCACTTTTCTGTACCCACCAAATTATTCAAGAAGAGATATAATATTATTGTTGTTATTATATTATATTAATAATATTATATTAAAATAATATTTTAAAAAAGTTAGATAGAAAAGTCAATATCTCTGGATCCACCTTTCATAGCTACACAAAAATAATAAATCCACCTTTCACAGCTATATACAAAAACTCACATACATGAACTCTCACACTTTCATGTTTGATTTAAAAAACACATAAAATTATACAGTCAGGTAAATATTGTGTCTTTTTGCCCCTTTTAATAGGCCTTTCATGGTAATTTATTTTATTTATATAAAAATATCATATTTGTTCAAATATATAATTTGGTCTGAAGTTCTGCTTGGTACATTTCAGTTGTAAATTCAGTACGAACTATCATGCTGGTTAATCGTTTGCAAGAAGTAACAGCCTGAAAAAAATCACTTTAAGAAAAATGTCAATGTTCAATGTTAATACATGCACTGCCAAAGAGAGAACACTTCATTCCTTAAACAATCTTGCTATATAGCTAGCCTGAACTGAGACCTTTTTTAGATACTTCATTTTATAGCATTTTCTGATATATAGTTCACAATATATTTGGTTTTTAAATGAATTGCAATAGTGATAATATAGATTCACATGTATCTAAGGATGTTCTAAGCATATTCACAAAATGGGACCAGTTTGCATATCCAAATTTTAATATTGTTCATATGTTTTATTTTATTTATTTTATTTTAATTCCATTTATATCCCGCCCTTCTCCGAAGACTCAGGGCGGCTTACAAGCTTAGCAGTAGCCTTCATTCTATGTATATGCCTGCTTATTAGGGCTTTCATACACCCCCCAAGCGGCATTATTACAAAGTCAGCTTAATTGCCCCCAACAATCTGGGTCCTCATTTTACCTACCTCGGAAGGATGGAAGGCTGAGTCAACCTTGAGCCTGGTGGGATGCGAACCTGCACTAATTGCAGGCAGCTGGTGTTATACAGTCAGGTAAATAGACCAAAAAAATAAATAAATCCACAAATGAATTCAGAAAAAATCTTTTCCGAAACTTTCTGCAAAATATTTTAGTTTAAATAGACTTATTTACAAAGCAAAACAAAATATCATAATACTCTGTTACAAATATTAGGGTGCCTACAAATAATAATAATAATAATAATAATAATAATAATAATAATAATAATAATAATAATAATAATAATAATAATAATAATAAAAATAAAAAAACAACTTTTGTTTTGTCAAATTAAATAATAGTTGTGCTTCTTTTACTTGTATAATGGTTTTGTTGTGTACTGTATAAACAGGCTATATCAATCTGTAGATTGTAGTATTATATCATGGTGGCCTACTGGGGAAGACACTCACTTCTCACTCAGAAGGTTGAGAGTTCAATCCTAGGTAGTGGCAGATGTTTCTTTCCTAGGATGCAAAAGTGTCAGGAAGTACATCTGGCCAATAAATGCTCAGATCCATCCAGTCGCCCTGACTCTGCCACAAATGGGGACTACGGGGTCATAAAAAGGAAGTATTATTCCTATCAAGTGATGTTCTAGATACCTCCATGATAGTTTACAAAAAGTTAAATATTTACAGTTTTCTCTAGGATTAAAGCACTAGAATGATTTTATGCACCTACCCTCCACAAGTTTATTTCCTTATGATTCTACAGAAACAAAATAATTTGATAAAAAACTTTGTGATAGTTGTATTTAATATTTCAAGCCTTATTTAAATCAGCGTAGTTTGACTGAGCTAGTTAAACACATAACAATGTGCCACAAAGTGATAAAGACAGACATCTATAGATGACTTTGGAAGCTTGGATATGTATTTAAATAAATGTATTATATTTCTCAAGGAAGAGCCCATTTTCCACTTACTTTTAGCCCAGCAACAGTGCTAAATACAGATTTTTTTTAATACAGATAAATAAAGAGGCAAAGAGAGTCATCAGTAAATTAACAAACCAATTAAAAGATGGTTCTATGTAAAGAACTTTGGCCTCAAGAAGAAAAGAAAAAAGAAGTGAGCACGCTAGAGAGACATTCATACAGAAACATGCTCCTTGATGACAGTAAGGTTCAACTTCAAAGGAAATAAGCTTTATTTTGGCAGTAAAATACAGATTGTTTTGTGCAGGATGGATACATTGAGTTGGATCTCACCTATATTGTACAGTGGGCAAAACATCTGAACTGCACTTTTTAAAAAATGCTATTTGAAAAAGTGAACTCCACTAATCCTTTCCTTTGCAATCCTCAACACTTTCCTACAATTCTAGGAGATATTTTAAGCCAGGAGTCTTCAAACTTGGCCAGCATGTCTGGATGAGGAATTCTGGGAGTTGAAGTCCACAAGTCATAAAGTTTGAAGACCCCTGTTTTAAACCTTTAGGACAGAGGGTTTAGGGGGTTCCCAAATCAAGTTGATAGTCCCTATCAACTTCTCCATTTTAGAAGCCTTTATTTTTATGAAAGTTTTATGCTGGATGCAAGACATAATTCTATAAATATTTATATAGATAAATTAGATGTAAACTGATATTCATGTAATATCCATAAGCTGCCATAAACATTCCTCATTACTAAGTAATCGGGATATTTCAGCTTTTGAACAAGCCATCTTAAGTTCTTTTGTACCAAAATAGATTGCTTAGTCAGAATATGGATAGGTGTTGTTGATTCAGCTGTAACCTTTCACTCAACTTATGCTCACTCTAGAGATAAAAATAATGTGCATGAAATATCACCACTATTTTGTAACAATGTTCATTGTTTTTGGTTTTCAATTGCAAAATTTGTAGCAGATTGAAAAATATTTCCTTTTTATGTTGGTTTTTTAATATATAAAACAGTTTTTTTATATAAAATACTTTATAAAATAGTATCTTAGAGAACATGTAGGGCAACCTTCAGGGAATGGACACATTCCAAGGTTTCAGATGTCTGGGCCCAGTTAAACTCATCTTGGCCTTGGGCTTGTGTAGGGACTGAAGTCAGTGTGATTATATCTAGACAAAGCCATTGTATAAACAAGGACAGATGGCAGAAATCATAAAGGCTGGGAAATTAAGAGCTATAAGGGTATTGAAAATGATCCATGAGTCAAAGCTTGGTATTAGCATATGTAAAGCTCAGGATCCTGGGTTAATCATATGGGGAGGGGAACTTTTGTAAGTACAGGTTCCTAACTGAATATGTTCCTCAAGTTGGTGTCAATTATTAACAACCACATATAAAACTTGTTGATTTTGTTATTTGTATGCCACCCAGAGTCACCTTTGTGATATGGGCAGCCATATAAATTGTTTAAATAAATAAACAGATCATTTTTAGGATTAACAGATCAGAATGGTAGATCTCCCAATGGTGCATCCATCATTGGTGTAATCAAGTTCATCCAACTTGTTGCTGGTCATCTTTTTTGTTCTTTTTCCTAATTTCCCAGTTTTGTAGACTTCTCAAGAGAGATGGATCTTCACATAATGGATGGGCCTACAAAAAAATATTTATAACTCAAGTGATTTGCTTTGCTCACTTTGTACACATGGTATTCTGAAGAGCTTTTCTAACATAAACTTTCAAAAACATCAATCCACTTTGTAATTTGTCCCAAAGGTGCTTTTTCAGGAAGCAACAGAATTTCCTGTTTTTCTTTGAAGAGTTTCAATTCTCATCCAAAAAGCTTCTTCAGCTCTGACTGGATGTTGGAGAATGGAAGGATCATTCCATTCCCCACCATCCAATCAGAGCTGAAGAAACTTCTTGGATGAGATGCGAAATGTTTTCAAAGAAAAACAAGAAAATCCAATTGCCTCCTGAAAAACCACATTTGGGACAACCATGACCTGGATGACTAAGAACTTTTTTGCTTCCACCAAGTATCATAACCATTGCCTGCATGATTCTGATATGTATAGATATAAACACATTGCAGCATTTGAATTTATTTTCCAAGAATTTCATTGCTACTGTGCAAAGTGCTAGTCCCTGTTACATTTCTTGACAACTTTTTTAAACAAACTGATTGATAGTTGATCTTAAAAGGCAGAAGGTTGAATATATTTATTGTCACTATAAGATTCATTACTGTTCCTGTTGTTGTTTTGACTACATTTAATCATAGTCCCATTTTTTCAGTGTTCCTTGACTTCATTACCAAAACTTTATATTTTCAGCTATCAAAAAACGTCTTCATTAGAGCATTGATTACTGCTGTTTCTTCCTCAGTACTAAACCTATTCTCATCTTTTTCAAATCCAGACTATAAACAGCATATAGGTTGAGCAGATAAGGAAAGAGTATTCAGCCTTGTCTCCTTGTCAACTAGAGAGACAAGTCAATTTGTTTTCTCATGTATGCCCCAGAGCAGGGGTGGGGAACTTGGTTCTTTTATGACTTGGGACTTCAACTCTCAAAATTCCCGATTCAACCATGCTGGCTCAGGAATTCTGGGAGTTGAAGTCCACAGGTCATAAAAGAACCAAGGTTCCCCACCCCTGCCCCAGACTATGGCTTATTATTCTCTGTAATGATTTCACATAACAAAAATGAGATGTTATGAGATACCTATTTTTCTAAGGACATTGCACAGATTAATATGGTCAGCACATATAATCAAACTACATTTTTTATTATCTCCATCTTTAGCATTCCAGTCTTCTTATAGCTTCATGTTCTATTGATTTTGAGTTGAACTTGAGAAAAACGATTATCAAATCTTCAGCAGCAGTAGATGGATCACCATACTGGGTAATTGTCAAAAAGTGATCAGCACATTGTTTTATAACTGACTGCATTATACTTAAGTACTCTCTTTGCCATATTTACCCTGCCTTTGAGGGTTAAATGAAAAGCCATCCTGTGTTATAAATAACCAACAGATGGCAGCACTGACATACTAGACTAGAGGCTCTGACGTGTTTTATAACATCCTTGGTCCACTTTTTCCCATCTGCTTTTTCAGCAGGAAGTTGCTGTACAAAAAAGTTTCTATTGTTTATGAAACGGAAGCTCATCTAAGTACTCATCAGAGTCCTTCAAGCAATATGTTGCAATTGAATTTCTGATTGCCAAGGAATGTTTCCAACTGAAATTTACTACTGAATGCAGGTTGTTTATCATAATGTACTGATTTAAGTAGTTTGTATCACTGGGCCAAACAATGTAAAGCAGGTAAAATGAGAAGAGTTGTTTTGTGTAATAAAGAATGGATAACCTATGAGAGTAAGTGATGAGTTTCACATGAGAAAATTTGATGAAATAATTTAAGACAATTTGTTGATCAGTCAGAATAAAATTACTGCCAAATTTGTCATTTTATAGAAATGTATGGGCTATATTATTGAAGCTTTTCAATATTGGAAGGTTTGTGCAGGATGGTTCCTCACATACCGATGGCCAGGATGAAAAGTTCCAGAGTTGAAATTTTTAGCACAAATCTCACACTGTGAGAATGAAGCTCAGGAATTTCTTCACAGTACTGTGACAGCTGACAAAACATGGGCTCATCATTATGACCTAGAAACAAAGTATCAGTCCATGGAATAACCCTTCAGGGGGAAAAAAAATCAAAACTCAAGCTTCAGGGGGAAAAAAGGCTATAGTTTTTGGGGATGGTGTTATTCACATGGATTTCCTTGAAGTTGAGGCCAATATCTCCTGAGAGTGCTGCATTACAATACTCAAAACTTTAAAACAATAATTAAGCAAAGTTCAGAAGCACAAAAAATGCTACAATATAACAACACCAGATATCCCTAGAGGCAATTGTAAAGTTAAATTTCACTGTTTTACCCTACTCACCATCCAGTCCAGATATGGCATTCTGTGATTTCCATCTTTTTTCAAAAATGGAAGAAATACTTCAACAGATATCAGTTTGACTTCATTGAAGAGGTAGAATGGACTACTAGGACTTGTTTGAAAAAAAAAAGTGTGTTCATTGTGATGGATTTAAGAAAGTTGTGCATCATTAGCGGAAGTGCAAAGTGAAATATATAGAGAAGTAAATACAGTCATTTCAGGGATTATTTTCTTTTTTGCTTTTTTTTTAAAAAAAATATCCCTATTTAAACTAATGTTCTGGAGAAGGAAATGATACTTTTCATTCAATCCTCATACGAAAGTGCTTTTTTTATCTTCCTGTCTTAAGTGGAAAAAAGTATGATCATCTGACTGAATAGTGGCTAGGCCATTTCAGTTCTCTGAAACCTGATGTCAGTGTGTTGTAGGTTCATTTCATATTGCACTTTCATTTGTTATGCTTCTTACATTCCACGTTCCCACTAATTCTGTCATTGCAGTTTCAGAAGTTATTTTTCTGAATGGAAATATCAGTAAACCAGGTATCCCAAAGATACCAGTCCTGTCCGGCTATAGGCTCCATTAGTACTCCAAAAAAGTCTTAGTTCTTACTCTGTAGAATATTGAACACCATCCAATTTAAGAGGTCTATCATTCAGCACTTGAATATTAGCTAGTATTCTGGAATAAATCTACTTATCCCCATTTTCTTGAATCTGCTTGGGGAATAAAAAGCAGGAATAAAACTAATTGTCATGTCTTGATAAGCATATTTTGTTCCTTCCTTTATATACCAGAAGAAACCATTAAAAATTTTAAATTTTAAGAGCACTGATATCACCCCATTCTAGTCTTGCCATAGGATCATCAGTAAGCAGGTTCTGACTTGGGAAATAATGCAACGTCTTAGAGCACTAAGGATAGAAGATCTTTAGGATTTGATTCCCAGAACCACAACCACTCTATTTTTCTAGGGCTAAATCTTATAGCCTCTTTTTCCCCATTCAGAACTACCCAACCTCTAGACACCATGACAGAACCTTGATAGTATCACTTAGATGAGTGTTTGGATCCTCTTTGGATTCATGTGGATATCACTGGATGATCTCTCCTAATAACTTTGTATAGATGTAAAATAGGAGAAGAAAGATGGGCAAACCCTACAAAGCCGAAGCCTAGAACCCTCCACCTCATTGTCCGAAACTAACTCTGAAGAAAGGCGGAAAATCATTGCATCACTGTGCCTCCCATTCTCCCTCCAGTGAGCTGGCCCAGAAAGATGCTGTGATCAGTAGCCAAGAGATTAAGAAGGACAATGTTACAGGCACTATCCCATCCTCTTCCTGATATAGGTGAGCAATAAGGGCAATCAATGTTGTTACAGTACTAAGCCCAGACCCAAATCCTGAGCAGAGGGAATCTACATAATGCACTTCCTCCAGGAAACTGCAACCTGACCAATAATAAAATCTAAAGAAATATTCCTAATATTATTATGATTAATAATCATATTTATGGTAAAGTAAAAATGAAATGTAAAAATAGATTTCGGAGAGTGATTCTCAACGACTGTCCATTTGTTATAAAAAGATATATTCTAGTTCGTGAAATGGAATAAAATGAACACAAGAGACAGCATTGTACATATTCAGTTGATTTAATTGACAGATTTTGTGTTTCCATTGGCTTTTTTAATATATTTCAAATGTCTTACTTATTTCTTTAACTCCCCCAAATCAATGCAGCACAATTATTTTTACTTACTTTTAAAGTTCCTGAAATAACCTTTTATATTCTTTGATATTCTCAAACAATAGAAAGATATATTTAAGCTCCTATCATACTGATATCTTTTGTTACAGCATGATTAAGTTAACTGAGCATCCTCATCAGTAGAAGTTCAGCAGGAAATTAATTTTTCCTCATTATTCCACAGTAGCACATGAAGTTTACTAATTTTATATATTCTTTTTTCTATCTTGATTTAAAAGTATATGCAAGTAGACAAAAGATCATGCCGGTCTTAAATTATGCTATTAAAGAAGAAAGAATAAATTTTGCTGGTTCCATTAGAGTTGTTTTGAATTTTTACTATGCATAAACATTATGCATAAATATTTCCATTCCTAAAAAAGAAAAATCTATTAACAGGGCAATTAGTAAATATATACCTACAAAGTACAGCAAGTATTTGATTAATCCCAATACATATACATTTTCCATATTGTAAGGCTATGAGAAAATGTATCTGTCTGTATGAACAGCTTCTAGAGGTTTCAGGTTTGGGCTTCAAAGAGATTTGAAACCAGTTTTTTCTGAGTCTGAAGCGACTGGTTTTAGTATACAGTGGAATTTTAACATTTTAATTTTAATTTTTTATACTTTTAAAGATTTTAATAATCATAGTATATTATTAAAATTATTATATTAAAAAGTTAAAGTTAAAGGTTTCCCCTGTCCAGTCGTGTTCAAGTCTAGAGGCTGGTACTCATCTCTGTTTCTTAACCAAGGGAGCCAACATTGTCCAAAGACACTTTCATGTGGCCAGCACGATTATCTGCCGAGGTACACAGAAGGATGTAGCTTCCCACCAAATTGCTACCTATTTATCTACTTGCATTTGCATGCTTTCAAACTGCTAGGTGGGCAGGAGCTGGCTCATGTAAAGGGAGCTCACCTCATCACACAGCACTTTCCAGCTGACAAGATCAGGGTTTTTAACTGCTGAGCCATTGAGCCCCCAACTATTATACTGTATTAATAATTATTAAATTGAAATATGGCAAATTTCTGGCTGTCAGTGCTGCTGTATAGGTGTGCTTCTGCCCAGAGTTTCAGTACGGCTTACACTGGCCCTCCAGAGGCTGAATACTCATCCTGTCATTGGCTGTTGTAAATCATGTGGACTAGCCCTGCTCTCTATCTTCAAAGGTCGATACTGCATATTTGTTTTAACATATCTGAGGTTGATTGTCTGGGATGAGATCCCCATGATTAAGAGGGAGAATGTTGACAGCATAGACTGGACTCTTCACAATATATGCAGCAAGAATGAGGCCTTTGGGGAAATTTTAACCATTTCCTGAAGTGATTTCCATCAGCCTGTACATGCTGTAAATGTAAGAAATTATGCTTATGAAAAGAAATATGAAATTGAGTGAAGGAAAAGGAAGATATTCTGACTTCTTATTGAATATTGGAGAAGACAAAAATAAATAAAAAATAAAATAAATAAAAGATATGGTTTTACCAGCAAAAAGTACTGAAGAATGTATAGATTTCAGTTACCTATACAACTGTTCTTAAAGAACTTTGTCTTGATTTACCCTAAAGAAATGATAAGAAAAAAAACCAATTCCATGCATATTAGAAACTTCCCTGGAATGATAAAAAAATATATTGTTTATTTAATGTTATCAGTGAATAAACTAAAATTATTCATATTCCAATAGGATTCCTTGATTGAATTGATCTGTCTGAATTGCCACCACACAAACTGGAATTGAAGATAGGATCCTGCATCATTTTAATAAGGCTTTGCAATGGAACACGGATGATTGTTGGAAGAACTCTACAAGGACCTCATTGTAGCAAAGATAAACATTGATGTGTTCAAAACTGACATTGTTATGATTCCAAGAATTATGCTCGATTTATCCACAAAGTTAAGATGTCCCTCTTCAGTGGATACACTCCCAATAAGTCATGCTTTGCTCTCACTATACGTAAAGCACAAGGACAAACTATGAAGAATGTGCTGATTTATCTGGAGAAAATCCAGCATGGTCAGCTGTATGTCACCTTAAGCTGAGGAAAAAGAAATGAAAACATTAGAGTATTCTTAAAGAATGGTAGATCAAACACAAAGATTTTCATCAAAAGTTTTATTATTTTTATTTGTTATTGGGTAATGAGTTACACTAAGAACAATGAGATTCTGCAGTCTTTTCTGGAAACATTCAGCATCTTTGCTTAGAGATAATTGAAATTATTATGTATTATACATTCATATGAATATGTATATCTAACATGTCCTCTCATACAGAAGGATGTAGGAATTAAGTGAGCTTTAACAAAATGCAGCAACATCCATCAGATTCATGTACTGTCCTAAGCATTTAATTTATGGAAAGTAGATTTATGCAATGAGCTTCAACATAGTAGGGAATAACTAGTATTAAAATGATGAATAATCAATTAAACATTTATTCAAATCCGAAGTCACACATTTCATCATATATATGTATTCTGGGATGTGTTACAAAAGACAAAAGCAGGTTGTTAGCTTATCAAATTCCTTAAAAATATTTGTTATATTTTCAAAATAAAGACAAAAACAAATATTTAGGAAATATTTGTCGAACTAGGACTGATAAGAGAGGGTAGTACATAGATAACTTATAGACTAAGAGAAAACATCTGAACATAAGCAGCATCAGAATAACAGAAATATTTCTTAATTGGTCATGGCAGCTTTGTTTGTCAATTCTATCTCTGAATTTTGAATTGCAAAATATCTAAATCTTCTAATTATAAGACATTTTAGATAGAATGTTATAATTCCTAGTGTTTTCCCCAAAGAAAAGTCAAGCTATTGATGTTATGACTACAGTAATGTATCATGTTTTGGACCTATTCTCAGATTTTGGATCAATTAAGATAAAAAGGGAGATTCCTTAAAGCCAAATATTTCTTAAATCTGATTCTTATCATGTACATAAAGTTTATATACTTTAGACATATTTCCATGAATTAAATGATTAACAGGAAAAGTACAAACATTGTCTGGACTGATTTGTCCTACAAACAATCTTGCTGATGGACAGAGCAGTCCAAATTCAAATTTTGTGTGTTGAAAGAAAAATCATCAGCTCCAGTTCCAAGCCAGCAGTAAATAAAATGGAGGCTAGGACACTGGAAATAAAAATGGAGGCTGCTTTAAGAAAGAAGGTTCCTGTTTATTGATGAGCAGAACCAGCAACAGCATGCAGTTCTGGGACAGCTGAACAAATTGAGTTGAGAGTGGGTAGATCTTTATGGCACTCTGAGACTTTGAAGTGGAAATGTTTTTGTACAATGAGGTGGGCTTTTGTGTCTTTGTTAGTCTAATGTTAGTCTTATCCTATTATATCCTAAAGGTCATGTCCTGTCCTTGGAGCTGGACGGGGGAATGTAATTCTTAATCAACTATGGGGGCCGAAAGCATTTTGCTTATGAATACTGTGCCCCAGTCTTTCTGAATGGATTACCAAATCTGCATTTCTAAAGAGTGGCCTTCTCAGGTTTCTGCCTGAGAAAAGGGAGACTGGGGGCTTTTCTGCCTAAGATTTTATCTCCATTTCTTCCTCAGGGCAAATATTCTATCTCTTTTAATATTCCTCCAAATATTTCATTCTCTGGGGGAGGGGTGTTGCGTTCTTAACACATGAGGCTTGCATTTGAAGTCTCCAGGATGGAACCCTATGGAAAATTTACTTCTGTTTTAGTTCTACTGTAATTGAATGAACATTATTATCCAGAAGTAGTCAATGTATTACTAGATTCAAACAACCACATAGTCCAGTTGAAATCATTGCCCAAATTCACAACAATATTAAAATAAAACATAGGTTCTGTTCAATTCATTATCTAGTGGTGGACTGTCACAAAACTTAATCACTTTTAGCCCTCAAATCAAGCCAGAACCTCATTGTTTGCCATTTCCTTTTTCTGGGATAGTTTTTTTTTACCTCCCCAGTATAGACTTCAGTGTTTAATTTTGAAATTTGGTGACTAACTATGTTAAGTGACCCGTATTAACCCTAGAAAAGATCAGCCAGGTGCTGCCACCTGCTGAAACAATATTTCATTTTAGTGGGATAAAGAAGTTTGTCGATAAACATGGAGAGAATGAATTATGACATTTTTAATAGAAATTATCTTGAAATCTGTTTTATTTTTTCAAATAAAATTTTGAAAACACTTTCCAGCAATAAAAACTTGATAAAACCAAGTTCATCCGATTAGAAGTGGCATAACTTCAAAGTTTATTTTGGAATCAATAAATATAGCTTTAAAATCTCACTGCTATTACTAAAACATAATATTTCTGTGATTATTTACAGAATTATGTTTTTTCATTAGTATGTCTTTCATTATTCTATGTACCAATATACAGATAAAAAGGTAAAGGTAAAGGTTCCCCCGCACATGCGTGCTAGTCATTTCCAACTCTAGGGGCCGGTGCTCATCTCCATTTCAAAGCCGAAGAGCCAGTGCCCATCCGAGGATGTCTCCGTGGTCATGTGGCCGGCATGACTAGACGCCAAAGGCACACAGAATGCTGTTACGTTCCCACCGAAGTGGTCCCTATTTTTCTACTTGCATTTTTACATGCTTTCGAACTGCTAGGTTGGCAGAAGTTGGGACAAGTAACAGGTGCTCACTCTGTTATGTGGCACTCAAGATTCGACCCGCCAAACTGCTGACCATCTGATCGACAAGCTCAGCGTCCTAACCCACTGAGCCACCGCGTCCCCAATATACAGATATGCTCCCTCAATTTCCTTTTCTCTATTAAAGTTTCCTCAGTTTTTTTCCATTTTCCCCATACTCAATTGACTCTTCATTTGCTTTATTACAAATTATGTACCATGACAATGACATTGTTTCAGGCTGGAGTGTGATAATAGTTACAGCTGCCAAAATGTAGAAAAATAGGTTTATAGCTAAGATAAGATTTAATGAAGAAATGACTAACTAGTCACTAGTCTTAAAAAAATAAATAACAAATAAGTCCCTAAGTAGATTAACTTGCCTATGTCATACAACTGTTTCCCTCCCTCCCTCCCTCCCTCTCTCTCTTTCTTTCTTTTTCTTTCTTTTTCTTTCTTTCCTTCCTTCCTTCCTTCCTTCCTTCCTTCTTTTCTTTCTTTTTTTCTTTCTAGACTGAATAACAGTTTAAGAGAACAAACTGTAAAACAAACTCTACCAAATTAACAAATTCCAGACAATGACTAGATGGAAGCAAAAAGTTAATTTCCTATTTTTCCTTCTGCCATTTATTGAATAGATTTTTGCAGTTTTATGGAATTGTGTTAGTAAAACCTTCAATATCAGGTTTTTATAATGATTGCTTTGTTCCCCACCCATCCCACTCCCTGTGCTATCATATCTAGACTGCTGAATCTGAATTACTACTAGGTGTTTATAAAGAGATATATAAAATCATAACTGTATCTAGTAGTTATGCACATGCCCTTTCTGCAGTGTGGTTAAGCCAACCATTAATAGATCTCATGGGCCATTCTTTGAGAGCATATTGTCATCACTGACTTCATTGATTACTCTTCCTCTTCTTAACAGAATAGCATTTATGTACATGATGAAAGTAGACTTGAACACAAATGGTCTCTTATATTTCTCTATCTAATTTTGTAGAATTGGGTAGATAACATCTCTGAATTACTCTGGGGAAGGGCAATTTCTTAAATGTGTGACTCCCTTTTAGCCGTGATAGTACAGCTATTGAAAAAACCTAGTAGAAAGAACTGTTTCTGGATGGCTTCCCTTGAGTTTAATTGGAGTCTGGGACTTCAAATGGCCAATAAATGATAAATGATTGAATAATGAAGGGTATTACATTTACACACACACACCTTGTATGGCTTCTAACTATGTACAAGAACAGTACAATTCATCAGTGAGAACTTCTTCTTTGAAAGAGTTAATAAACCAAATCTTTTTCATTAATTTGATGGAGAACTGATACAAAAAATGTATATTTTTTCTGTATGACACTAGATACAGATTTTTGGCATGGCTACTAAAAACAACTTTGCAGTATAGGTAGTCCTCAATTTATGACCATTCATCAAAATAAAAAAAAGTGATTTATGACTTGCACTTCAAGGTATGACCACAGTGACTTTTGACAAAAATTCTGATCTTGCTTGAGATTGTAAGTCAAGAAAATCCTATATACTGGAACTACTGAGAAGCAGATCAGTCTGGCTCTCTGAGGAAGCCCAGACAGGGTCAGATCTGTCCAGTGGTGGGATTCAGCCGGTTTGCACCACTTTGGCAGAACCGGTAGCTAATTTTTTTGTTGCCCAGGCCCAGAATGGACTTCTGGAAGCGGCATCCACACAGAGAACTGGTTATTCACATATTTGAATCCCACCACCGGATCTGTCTGTTGCTTAACAACTTTTGAATTTCCCTGCTGTGCTTTAGGTTAAATATTAATGACATGTTTTCTTCTGGACTGATGACTGGAAATGCTGTGTTATAGTGGTTCCACTTCAGTGGGTGGTTCTAGCCAATTATGGGGGGGAGGGTAGCCCAGTGATTCTTTTCTTGGAGGGTTTTTTCCCCCACTTCTTTGTTGCTTTGTAACTACAGAAAGCCTCTTCTGGAGATCATCCAGTAGTTTGAGATGTGCTACCATCACATTTTTAGACCGGGGTGGGGGGGTGGGGAAGGGAAGGAAGTTTCCCAAGTCCTACTTGACAATGTAATTAAAGTTTTGTTGCAGTACCAGAGGATGTTACAATTTGCACGGGGCAAAAGAGGTTGAAACTGAATCCTTGCAAGGTGCTTTTTGCTCATTGTGGTTCTCCATCAACCTCATTATAATCTCTGGGTAAATCGGCAGACAGCTTCAACTAAAGATAGTTAAAAAAAAGTAGAAGTGTTATAGAATAATATCCCTTAAATCAATCTTAAGAAGTGAAGTCACAAGCGTACTAGATACTCAAACATCAGGAGAAAGTAAAACACCATCTGTAATCAAGGGCAATGTGCATAAGACCCTACAAATGATTCAGTAGTTTTGAGGCTAAGCTCAGGAAGATGAAGGATAAATGGATTTTGTTAAATGAGTAATAAAAGAAAATGCCAGGAAATTCTTATCTAAGTTCAACCTGATTTAATCTAATTATAGAAAAGTTAACAAGTTACTATATGAAACACAGTTCAAAAGGTTGCCTAGCTAGCGTGAGGACTTAATTGTTGGAAATTTTATAAGAAAGAGTGCATAAATCTCAGCAATTAATGAACAGAAAAAATACTTCTTGGGGGAAAATATTTCTATTTCTGGTTGTGTTCTTTAGAAAAGTGGTGATTTTTTTTTCTGAAAAAAAAACACAAAACTAATTCTTGAGCAAAATTCTCAGGATATTTTTAGAGAAAAATATAAGCTTAGTAACTTTGTAGTCTCCCTGCCCATAACAAAACATCAAAGCTTTTGATGAAATGAATATCTGATATTAAAACTTTAGATAAAGGAATAATATTACTTGATCTATTAATATATTATAGGAAACTGTAATTATGAATAATCATATATTTTGGGTCAAATGATTCCTGAAAATGGCACAGTTCTGTTTTCCCTCTCATTTTCTCTGATTTGAATTGGATTTATTTGAAAAAATAAGGTACACGAGACTCTCCTGTTCTTTGGGGCTTCATTTTCTATAATCTATTTCCACATGTCTTTCTGGGACTTATGTCAGTTGGAGAGGCCAAACGTCTTGCTTATCTCTCATAGACTGAGTCTATTTAAAAAATGATGAATATCAACTAGGGAAAAAAATATTACAATCACTCTGTTGTATTAAGTCTTCTGGATTTGTAATGGAAAGTCTGGGAGAAAAGTTAATTCAAGAATTCCCTTCAGTAGCATGTAATTGTAAGTTGGCAAAAAGAATTGGCAGAATGGTGTACTTCGTAGCATTCAAGAACCAGTAACTGGTATCATGTGATCTCTGGAACTTCTTAAGATCATGATGCCAAAATTTGATAAAAAATCATAAAAAGTCAACAAAATGATTTTGAGGAGGAAATTTCAAGAACAACTTACATTAAACATTTATTCTCCCAAATCTAAAATAAAACATAGAAACAGTTTCAATGCAAAACAAATGGAAAGAAAAAATAGCCTATGGATACCTGACTGATGTCATGAAAAATGTCATGAGAATACACTCAAGACCTATGACTGTCAAAATGTGATTTCAAATTCTAATTGTTAACTTGTGGCCTAAAAAAGCTTGTGTTTTGTTTTTTATCAGCTATGTGAGAAGCAGTGTCTTTGCTTAAGTTCTCACTTGGACAATTGTTTTCCCAAACTCCCCAATAAATCTCCAAAACCATAGGTGGGGGGGACAAATATTTATGGGACTATCATACAAGTTTTTGATAGAGTATAGAAACATCTACTGCAGTTTGCTCATAATCCTTTAACTTTCAATGCCATGAAATAATAAATAAAACCAGTGTGGAACTTTTAGAAGTTGTGCCGTGATAGATGCAAAAAGTTCTTGTGAACGATTGGGTGAGGCATACGCTATGTTTTATATACAGTTATTGGACCGGACTTGGGAGATGGGGTGGGGGAGAGGAAAGAGCCACATATAGAAATTGGATCCCCAATTTAGATTCTTGGTAACAAGAAAGATTGAATTTCTGGAGTTCTGCTCCAGCAAAACCAAAAAAAAAAAAAAAGAGAGAGAGAGAGAGAGAGAGAAAGGTGTGTTTAGACAAACAATGCATTGGTCAACTCTTTATGCAGAAATCAGGCCAATCTTTATATTCCTGCCTGGGAGTATTCTATCATGCAGATAATATGCCTTGCCCTACGGATGTTATTACTTATACAAGCCTGAGAGGTGTTTAAAATGCAGGTTTGGTGTGACAGCAACCATTCCGGAACCTTCCAGCCTTTTACTTTGCAGCCCACCCCACCTTCGCCTGACAGCAAACACCTTTCTATTTTAGGTCTTCTTTCTGCCGCCCACCCCCAATCCCTCTTCCTACCAGCCCCTCGTGCAAATAAATCACTGGCTCCCTCGACGCAGTTAGTTATAGAAAGCGAACCGGCACCCACCCGTCTAACCTTTGGCCCCCTGGGTGGGATGGGGGAAGCAAACACCCCACCCTTTCCCCTCTGGTCCCCACGGTTTCCTATCAGAGCCAACACTGCCTGCTCTAGTCCTACCTTTATAAGGAAACCCCTCCTAGCTGCGCCTACGCTCCCCACCCTGTGGCAGCGCCCCCCCTTCCCTTCCCCTCCCCTCCCCTCCGCAGCATGCCAGCGCCTGAGGGAAAAAAAAAATCTGAGCTTCCCCTTTAAGTGCCTGTGCAGCCGCGAGGGAAACCAAATGCCTCCTTCGCGTCTCACACCCGGCAGAGTCTCTCCAGCCACGCATCCAGCACTGCCGCCGCCGCCGCCGACGACGACGACCGCTCCGCTCGCCTTGGCTTTCGCAGTTCCAGCTGCACTCCAGCAGCCGGCCGGCCGGGCGCGTCTGTCTACCGCTGCCCTGCGCGCGCGCCGCTGAGCCCGGGGATTGGCTCGCGCTCTCCCCCCCCCCGCCCTCACACACACACACACTCACCCACCCGCCTATTCAGGAGCTCGTGCAACCTGGTGGCTGTGCCGCCTGCCGCCAGGCTGGCTTCAGAGAGCAGCCGCCGCCGCTGCTGCCGCCGTTGCCGCCGCCGCCGCCGCGCTGTTCGAGTGGCTGGACTGACTTGGTAGGGCAAGGCGGACCTGGCCAGACCTCCTTCCCACGGAGCTCTCCCTGCCGTTGACGGGGACAGAGATCAAAGGCTGGGCGACAGGAGCAGCTTTGCTCACTCGGGATATCACACCTTTTTTTTCCTGGGAAGGGGGGGCGCCTTCCTCCCCTCCTCCTCCTCCTCCTCCTCCTCCTCACCGCCCTTTTCTCGGACAGTGAAGGAATCTGTCGGGGCTCTGCTGGCTAAGTTACCTCAGGGAGATGATGTGAGGAGCTCCGCCTGTTCGTCCCCGCTGCTTAAACGCTGCCTCCACTGGTAAATGCTCTCTCTCCCTTCTTCCCTGAGTCTCTCGCGTACTCGTCTGCATGCTGGAGGGTCCTTGGAGCTCTGCAACGGCGCCGGAAAAACTGCACACCCCTCAGGGCGTGCGTGTGCGGGATGTCTGTGTGTCTTTCCGTCCCCGTCCCCCTCCCCAGCCCGCCCGCCTTCCCCTGCTTTCCCTTCTGTAACTGCGTACCAGCGCCGTCGACAACTTCGGCTGCTTTTCTGCTGCTGAGGGGTGTTTTGTCTCCTTTTGGATTCAGCACTTGGAGAGAGGTCATTAGTTGCCCGAGTTTCAGGAGGCTCCGCTCTTGTGGCTGCTCTGGAAGAGCTGCTGCTGCTGCTGCCTTCTGTTGTGCTCATCAATGTTCATCTCTGGGTGTTGACACTGGCTGGGCTGAAATGGAGTTTTAACGTTGCTTTGCGTGACAACTATTTATTTATTTTTATTTTTTTGTAAAGCAGTGAGTAATTTCTGTGGGATGTCGTGTTTTTTTTAATTATTATGATTATTAACTGGTTGTTTTGTTTTTGTTTTTTTTTTCCCTCCTTATATCCAAATGCGATTTTTATTTCAGTTTTGGGCAAAAAATGATGGATAGGAGGTTTTGGCTATTTCAGACTGCTTGATCAAAAGGCATGCCGGTTGGAACAGTTGCAACAAAGGGCAAAATGGCATTTATATTCTACATGTGAGATAGATGCACACACGTGCACACGTATACATGCATAAATACATAGACGCAGTAGGTTTGTCATAAGCGTAAGCAATAAAGGACAAACACCGCTCACATTACTTGCAAAGGACTTAAAGTAATGGTACAGCTGTCACTTAATTCCACTTACGCTACATTCAGAAATATAATGTGAGATAGAAACTCCTTAGCATTGTACTATTGTCTGTAAAGTTCAATCTACAGCTATTGTCACTCCGAGATGCACTTTACTGTATATTGCTAATGGAACTATTTCCTTTGCCCTTCCACTTTTTATGTATTCATGTATGACATTTTAGGTTTGTCTGCTTGGAGAGAGCAAATGAAGCTCAGTATGACAGGGGTTTTTTGGTATATCAAAATTACATTTCTTTTAAGGTCTTCCTGTCATATAAACTCTAAATATCAGGCTAAGCATAACTTTTTTTTTTACTACCCTGGCCATTCTTTTCTAATTACTTCAATAGGGGAGAGGGGAAAAACATTATACCAAACAAGTCAGCAGTAGTTCAGTAGTTACACCTTAAAATATTTATGATGCAGTGCTTTATGGGGAAAATAAATGAGCCCAAATATTCTCTCTCTCTAAGGGTCATAATGTTAAAATAACATTTTAAACCACAAATGTGACTGCATTTCAGAGTCATGTTACTATGCATGGTGATTTTTTTTAAAAAAAAATAAAAGGCTCAGTATACAAAGTATTATTAGTTTCTGAATAAACTTGTTCCATTGGTCTTTTTCAGTCCTCCAAGGATGAGGCTGCAGAGATTGTTATAACATTCCATTGAAAAAAAGTATATCTAAAAAAAAGTAGGACTTTCTAAGTGATAGCTAATAGTATTAGTTTGAAAGTTATTATAATTCATTCTGGAAAGATGGCAGGGATTCATCTTCCACCTTTACCAATATTTGTTTATAATTTTTTAAATTCTTTTTCACACGTTAATGATAAAGTGAAAAACTGTCACAATATTATCTTAACTTTTTTATTATTTTATTGTATATAGATTAACAATCCATTTTCACATCCAGTGAAGGATTCCAAATGTTATACAATACTGTCATACTATAATACTGACTCTTGCCAAGGAATTTTATTATTGTGCTATAATTTTCTAACCACTTACAAGAATCAAATATGCCTGTCAGACATATTTTTCTGCAATTGAATGCCACAAAACATTAATTAAATCAAGTGCATGATATTCTGTGAATTCTATTTACTTTCCTTTTAAATTATTTTTATTCGCAATTGCTATCAAAATGAATTCTAAATTAGAACTATTAAACCCAACTGATTTCAGCAGGAAAGTTGAAAACATACTTTGTAGTTTAATCTTTACAATGTACGCATACTGTATGATATTCAAATCTCTTTCACTCTCTGTCTGCGTGTATGTGTGTGAGAGAGTTTGTATATGTAAGCCTAAGCCACCTTTTGTAAAGGTTTGTTTTACCCTATCACTAATATCAGTAGGAATTTAAATATATATATATCTGAATGTGGGATGTTTTATTTTGCAAAGGATGTATTCTGAACTTAGATAATCTTTTAGTGTGATTCATTAAGTTATAACTTATCTAGAAAACTTTTATTGAAGTGAATGGCAATTGTGTTGCACTTCTGTCTTTTCACATAACTTCTGTTTGTTTCATCTAGACTTATACAAGACAAAAATGCCCATATATATTTGCTTGCTTTTTAGGTCACATGTTGACATTTTTATTTATGAAAAATAAACCTTAATGTGTGTGAGTCTGACATTCACTTGGATTGTTCTGGTATGCTGACGTTTGATTTATTCATAGCCATCTGCATGTGCAGTAAGGTTTCCTACCTTCCCACCTTAGTGCCACCACCTATACAGAATAAATAACAAGTTCACATTTTCCCATTTCTTCCTAAGATCATTATCCTTGCCTGTTTGTAAGATTCTGTGTTAAAGGAATAATGTCCAATCATTTTTAGTTGTTTGGTATCTCTGCATTGGAAATTATACCCATGTACACCATATGCACCTCTGTATGATGAGATAGCAAATCAAGTAGGAAAACAAAACCCTACAGATTGCAACATGAAGAATAAACGTAAAAGCTGCCTTTAAGTTTTCAGAAATAGATCTTTTAATGAAACATGCATATATTTTATATTTCAAAGTACAAAATATCTTCAGTTTCAATAGGAACTTATGACTCAGAGCTATGTAATGAGTCATTGCATAACATTTTAAAAATATTAACATCTTCTAATAGTAAAATCATAAGGTTTCATTTTATATCATTAAATAAAGGTATATATGGTAAATAATAGCTGGCTCTAGCATAAAAGTGGTAAAGTGAGTGAAAGGTACTAAAAAAAAAAGAACCATTTTTTGCACATAGCTGTTCTTAAGCCGAATAGTGCTATCTACCTGTAGACAGCCATTAAACTAGATATCTTCCAATAAATAAATTCTAAATATATATTTTTGTATATGAAATGTAATGCAGTTGCAAGTATGCATTATGATTGCCTTTATGAAATAAGAAATCTTGATACTACAGCAAGAAGATTACCAACGTTCTTAGGGAAAAAAAACATTTTACTTTTACTTCAAAAGGAGACAGCTTTTGTCCTTTGTGTACATGTTCTTTAGGGGAGAAGAGTTGGAGGATAATACTGTCATAAATGATCCCACTATTAGAATGACATATACTTTAAACCTCTGTATCCTCCAGAAATCAGATAGCTACATAGGAAGACAAACAAATGGTGCCTGCAGTTCTTAGGTCAGAGAGAGAATTACTACTGTTCCAGAAGTATTGATCTGAGGCAGCTGACAGTCAGATTTGTCTGTCGTCTTAGGCTTCATCTTGTATTTGGAAAAGACTAGAAGTGTCTGAGCTGACACTGTAAATATATTTACATCTTAGTGTTTGTTAAGTACAAACTGTCATTTTCCTTCTGTTATTGTATATTTTCCTATTTGCTGTTTTGTTTATGTTGCATAACTTAAAAATATTTGAGGTGTATTTTAAACACATTGGATTTTTTAAATAATGAAGTTCTAAATAAGAAAGTGATTTATATCACAATCATCAGCAAGTTACATATTTCAATCCCACCAAAAGAAGTCAAGACAATTTCAAATTTAAAAGTGTCTTTAGGATCTCAACCTCACCAGGGTTTACTTTGCAGTAATTTTATTGTAGATGTGAATTATTCTGAAATTAAAATATACATATTTTATGTATAAAATGCATTGATTATAAAATGTCCAAAATACTTTACAAAATATTCTTATAACATATTTCAAGCTTTTATTTATGCAATAAGGAAACTGCAAATAGGAGGAGAAATTGCTATTTCCCATTCCATTGACAGAAACATAACTTAATCAATGGAACAAAATGTCAGTGGAACAACTTAAGATTTTCCCATTATGCAAGATAATAAGATAAGACAAAAAGATAATAAGAAGAGCACCAACAACAATAACCCACTGTCCTATTTGAGAGGTTAACTTAGATATGATGTAGGAAACAGCACACAATATGACTGTTTTTATTTAGATTAATAAAACAATCAGAGTATTAAACTTTGAGTGATGAGTGCTGAACTATAACTACAGATTTAAGTTATCCCCTAGTTTTTCATCACTATTGATATGACTATTTTTATTTAATTATTTCTGTTTACATTGGTTGCAAATAATTGCAAACTCATCTATCTTTCATTGTCATTTTTTAAAAATATAAGTTGATACAAAAGTAAAATATAAATGAGAATGGCTAAAGAGTTAATTATTAGAAGTTTATCCTTTTTGATTCCATAGTTTAAATAGAATATGTAATTTTATGGGTTGAATACTCTTCTTTCTATACAAGCTAAATTTCTGAATGTAAAAAAATTGCTGATAAACCTATAGAGGAAATATTACACATTATTCCTAGAATATACTGTATATGGTTCTGGTGTTTCCAAGGATTTATTTTAAAATTAGGCAAGCTTCCTTCAAAAGATATATAAAACATAATTTCAGTAGGGAATGCTTTCGTTACTTGGCTCTCGGCATTTTTATCAAACTTGAACAGATCTTGCCAAAACAATATCCCAAAAGTGTTATTTATAAACAGATCTGTACATGGTCATAGAAACAACAGCACAAAATTAATCTCTATAACAATTAAAAGAAGCCTCTTAGCTCTTTCTGTTCAATTCACTTGCATCTGTTATATGTTAAACCTGAGAAACAGACTTTTATAAGAATGGAACAAATTTATATCTCCTAGTTTTGTAACATTTTGGATTCATTCCCCAAAAGATACTTCGGAGCACCGAAAAAAACAAACACCACAATTGTTTGCAATTGTTTAAAGAAATGATATCTGTTCCCAGAATCATGTGCCAGGAGCAGATAGTTTCTGTGTGATCTTTGGAAAAGATATGGCTGCTTTAAAGAGCTGCAGACCTATGCTACATTCATGCTCCTACATATTCCACTCTTCTAAATTACTTCTTAAAGACTTTAACAAATTAATAAAAAGGTAATTTTTTCACATAAAATAGTTTTTGCTGTCTGTATTGCTACATAAAAGAATGTAAACGAAATAGAAAAATTATATAAACAAGCAAGGTAACTTTATAATTTTCCTTGAGCTAAGCATTATTCATGGGCATGTCTTTTTATTTGTTTTGCAATAATATGTAGATTGTTAACCAGTGACTACTTATGGGATTTTTCGATTTCTCAGTCCAATCTGGGATTTCATGGTAGCTTTTCTTATAAGTACCAAACAGACTCCACTTAGCATTTTCAAGTTGACAAAGCTGAGCACTTATTGCCACCTATTGTGATGCAGGTGGGATACCATAAGAATACACCTTATACAATCATAGATTGTAATTCCACTATAATTCATCGGGCCCTCAAAATTTCAGGCTAATTACCATGAAAAATATGTCACCCATGAATAAGCCAATCCACAATTTTTACCATAGTTAAAAATTGCACAGGAAAACTGCAAACTGTTATATCATCAATTATAAAGCCATCCGATTTTAAGGCCATGATAGGTTTTTAAAAAACCTGAACTCCGCTCCACAGGTAAACCAAACCTAATTTTGGGGTTGTATTTTGTGAAGTGTATGAAAAATTAGATATCAACAAAACTGTGAAAATAAATGAATCAAGTTTAGTTTTCTATATTTTGTCTCCACTAATAACTTTATATATTATATCATACCTTTTAAATGAAATTGATATATGAAAGGACAGAATAGGAAAAAAAACTTATTTGCACACTTAACTGTAGAAATAAAATCATGAGTATTTGAGGTATGCCCAACTATTTACATGTAGTACTACCAATGTTTCCACAGGACCAAAATTATTTACCAAAATGTATAAATAAATACATTGTCTTCCACCTGTTAAGTAGAGTAGATTCAAGATGGAGTAAAAATAGATAAAATGTGTTTATATTAGAATTTAACCAGTCTCGATTTCATAAAACCTATACATTTTTAAAGTGAAGGAATACAAAGTTAACTATCACTTCAGAATAACCAATTATTCAATGGTTAATAATGCAGGGAATATGCTGCTTACTTCATGCATGATAATATGAATTAACACTAGAAATTTTATATCTTTTATAAATCTTTTTTTAAAGGATATGTGCAAGACATTAACAGATGTTTCAGTTAGGCTGAGAGACAATGAGAAATATAAAAGGCTTTCAATTTTTGCAGTCAAGAATACAAACGTTTTCTGGTTTTGTAGCTACATTTTGTAGCTACATTGTATGTGTATGTGTGTATATATTATGTATAGTATTTTTGTAAGTTAAGTTTACTGTATTGTGTGCATTTTATGCTGTCTTGTCTGCACTTTTGTACTTCATTAATGTACTATTAGCCAAATATTATATATATATTATTTATATTGAAGCAATATTGATTAAATTTTGTCACCAGTGTACTGTATAAAATTTCAAATGGTGAAAACTGGAAGATATAAAATATTTTTCTATACAGTTTATTTTCACTAGCTTTTGATTATTATTTATTATTATTTATTATTATTATTTTATTGACCAAAGTTTTTGAGGTATTGGGATTAATGGTATGAGAGCTTGTTTAACACAAATTGAACAACCTGGCTATGTCTGAAAAAAAATCCATATTGTTTTAAACTGCAGTACACTGGTCTTCAGGCAAGTAATGAGGATGAGAGAATAGCTTGGAAAAACTTTATAGCTTTTTGAGCATCCTATGTGAATAGAATAATGTAGAATACTAGAATACTAATTCTATGAAAACTAACCTTGACTCTTCCTTTTTTTTTAACTTCCCAACTTCTTCTTCTTCTTCTTCTTCTTCTTCTTCTTCTTCTTATTATTATTATTATTATTATTATTATTATTATTATTATTATTATTATTATTATTATTATTATTATTTTACCAAGTAAGAGCTTTGCATGGAAGGGATGCTAAACTAAGGTAATACTCTGATCTTCCTGGCTAAAAGAGAAAATATATTTCTTTCAAAGAAAAAACATGGCCCAGGAAGCCATAGCGGAAAACAATATTCTGCTTCCCTTTTATCCTGTCAGTGTGAACCTATAAACTGTTTTTTATGGTCAATTGAAAGCATATATTCCAACAAAATGGACCAAATAATCTAATTACTGGTTAGACTGCTTGTGGCCTTTAACATGTTCCACAACCAGAAACCCTAGCACTCTGTAGAAGCATCTCCAGTAATAATTCAGCTATAGTTTCACAATTAGTAAAGCATAGCAGGGCATTAATCAGTTTAAGAACGTAGGTTATTGTCTTACACGTAAGATTTAAATCTATCCAAAGATTTAACAAAAACCTGGAGCTACTATGATACATATTATGTTATTTTATTAACATATGTTAACAGTTAATATGTTGTCTCTTCTTTAGACAATTGTAAGCTTTAAGACAAGCTGCAATCTAGTTTCAGAATAACAGAATAACAGAGTTGGAAGGGACATTAAAGTTTTATTTTCTCACCCCTTTAGTTTTCTGCTAGGTGCATATCCTCCCACTTCTTTAAAAAAATTCACTGCTGGAAAAAAAATGATGTAAATGTAAAATGCACTACTTTTTGCTCAGGCAGAGAAGAAACTTTTTCCTTATAATTTACTATACTATAAAATCTGTGCTTTTTAATTAAATTGAATCAGCAAAATGTGGGTGTTGAAATGGGATACATAAATATTTTCACATCTGGTGTTAAAAGAATGTCACTTAATATCTTATAAATGAATATTGTATTTTGAGAGAAAACTGAAGATATGTCATTTAAAATCAAATATATATTGTCATAAATGTGACACTTTCATTTAATTGGCAGATGGGAAATATTAAAATCCTCAATTATGTCTTCAACAGCTAAATTCAGTGCCAGGCATTTTAGGTAGGGAGCAGTGGATATTTCAACCTCTGAAACAAAATTTATCAGAAAAAAGGTAAGATGAACTAACTGAAAATCTTCAATTTTTGTAATAAATTTAGAATTCTGCAATTATATTTTTTTGTACAAATAATTCTTCCCATATCTGACGGGAGAGCTGAGGTAGAATAACTCTCTCTCCATATTTGTGAAATTGCATCCTTTAAAAGAGCCTTGGTGGAGCAGTGGGCTAATGCCTCCTTAAGTAACACCAGCTGCCTGCAATTAGTGCAGGTTCGCATCCCACCAAGGCTCAAGGTTGACTCAGCCTTCCATCCTTCCGAGGTAGGTAAAATGAGGACCCAGATTGTTGGGGGCAATAAGCTGGCTTTGTAATAATGCCGCTTGGGGGGTGTATGAGAGCCCTAATAAGCAGGCATATACATAGAATGAAGGCTACTGCTAAGCTTGTAAGCCACCCTGAGTCTTCAGAGAAGGGCGGGATATAAATGGAATTAAAATAAATAAAAAATAAAAAAATATACAGTCTGATTTGTTCTCCTCTCTTCTACTGAAATTTCCTAAACTCACCAGTATCAGATAATTCCACTTCTTATCTCTGAGATTTCCCTAGTTGAGCTCAACTCCATTATAGCACATTACGGACAAATTCTCATTTTTTTTTTTATTAAAATAGGGATAGCAACAAAAGAAGAACATTCATATTATTTCATTATACGGGGAGAGGAGAGATGGTGCCCATTAGGTTCTTTAACATTGTTTTTTTTCCAAAAAGATATTTCTTCTGTTCTGAGATGGCTTTATAATGATAGCACCACCTGTATTATTAGTTCTTACCTTTAATTCCATGGTTGAGATACTATTACTTCATTTAGAGCTGTGGTAGCACAGTGGTTAGAGTGCAGTATTACAGGCTAATTCTGCCAACTGTCAGCAATTCGATCCTGACCGTCTCAAGGTTGACTCAGTGCTCCATCCTTCTGAGATAAGTAAAATGAGGACCCAAATTATTGGGGGCAATATGCTGACATTGTAAACTCTCAGAGACTGTTGTAAAGCACCATGAAGCAGTATATAAGTCTAAGTTCTATTGCTATTATTATTAGTAAAAAAGTAGATGTTTCCATTGTATTCATGTTGCTTATTTTAAAAGCATTGTCTAAACTCAGCCATAATGAAATACCTATACTACTAGTAGACATACCTGGAAATAAAAATAAATTTTGAGAGAAGCATGAGCAGCTAAGGGAATTTATATCTTTACATTATATATGCCAAGCAAGATAGCAGAGTTTTCAAGTGGCCTAGAGCTGCATGGCATAAACTACCTCAGCTAGTGATACACAATCTCAAGAAACATATTTTTTTTAAAAAAAAACAGGAAAACCAGAATGAAAAGGTAATATTATGTACACTTTAGTATCTATTTCTTGGTATGCTTTTATGATAGAATATCCCTTTAGATAAAAGTTATGTAGAAACAATGGGGATACAGAGAATAATACTGACACAATAATTCAGTCTGCATGAATGGGATCAGATACATACTTTTTAAACTTACACTGAACTTGCTACTGGGATTTGGGAGACTGCATAATTCAGTGTTTCCATATTAAATGTTTTACACATAAAAAAGTAGAAAATTGGGCCAAAGGCTAAGTCAGAATACTTCTCCTGGGCATTTTGCCATGTGCAATTATTCCATTATCTGAGTATCCCTCACACACAAAAAATAAGGTGGTAAAGTCTAGGAGCAATTTTATCTCATGATAGCTAAGCATCTAAATTTTTAGTGAGATATTACTGAAGAGTCTTTTCTTCATTAACTGAGACTAAACTAGTATGGGAAATGAACTTTGTGTCTCCCATCTTAGATGCATGGAACATAATGTGACATATTTGGTGAATAGGCAGAGTGCTTGTATTATAAACTAATCAATTTTACATCTGCACACTGCATTCTGATGAAATGAAAGACATAAACGTATAACTGTTCTAAATGCTCCACTTCTTAAAATCTTGATTTTTTACTATCTGCTTACTGTACAAGTAAAACTATTTTAAGCAGCACAATTCTTGCTATGCTTACTGAAGTTGAAATCCTATTGAAATTGAATGGAACATAATCTGAGGAAAGTATAGAAAGATTACAGTTTATGAGAATGAATTAACTATAGAAAGTAATGTAAGAAAGCATTTTGCTGAGAGAAGTATACATAATCCAGCTTTTCCTATCAGTGTATGTCTGCCTGCCAGCCAAAAGATTAATAGTGCCTTCTCCCAATCGCCTACCCTAGTTTGTGTGGTTAAAAATTATATCACATTGCTTGCAGCAAGATTTTCCTCAATGGTTACTTATAGAAAGAACTTCGATGCATTATTTGCTTTTTCATTGCCACAATAGAAACAGAAATAAACAAATGGTCTTTCTTCCAATAATTAACAATAAACTATTGATGCAGATAAGCTTTTTCCTTTCTTGTTTTTACAAAAGGAGGTTATGTTGAACAAAGCCTTACGTTTTCTTATGTTTTTATAATATTTTTATTGAAGATAAAAAAATAATGCAAATTAAAAAATATATATAAAAAGAGGCAATGTGTATATGAAAATCCACTGAAAGAAATATAAAGAAATGACTTCTGCCTTCATCAAGACAAGTACAAACATTTTCAGTAACATAATACATTCTCTGAATTTGAACCAATACCATATTTCCTCTTTTGTCTATTTGTGTGTGTGTGTGTGTGTGTGTGTGTGTAATTTTTTTGGCTTGCTAACAAAGAATAAAGGGAGACAGATACGATCATTTCAAACTTATTTGTTCTCATCAGTCAGCCATACCCTTCTGAGATTCGAACCTGGGCCGACTGCATCTTAAGCAGTTTGTTTTAACCCCTAGGCCACAGGCTCTCTCTCTCTCTTTGTTAGCTGAGAAGCAAGGGAGATATGTGTTAAATGTTTGTTAAGTATTTAGGTCGCAAACACACATACACATATACATACACACACACACACACACACACACATACTCTGTGTGTGTCTCACAAATTAATTTCTTATCATCTCTTCTCAATTTTAATACAGCTTATCACTTTCTCTAAAACCCACAAAAACTTCCCAGATCTTATCTTTAAACAAATTTTAAGCGAAATCGTTTAGTCCTAGTCAAGAAAAACCCATAAAAGCTGTTACCAAAAAAATCTTATACATTTTACTCTTTGTTGTATAAGCCAAATTTGTAAATCTTATTTTAATTTTAAAGGTCTTAGTGTTTATTATTTTTAAATAATGACACAAAACTTGGTTTCTTCTCTTTGTCTCTTTATATTTATCTCTTCTTAGGAATTTCTTCATGAATATAAGACTCTTGTAAATTCAAAGTAAAAAAAAAATCCAAGTCAATTCACTGAATTAAAATCCACATATCCAAGTGAAGTTCTGGTTAACCTCACAGCCCATTTATTTATAAGTCCTGTATAACATCTTTGTCAGTGCCATTCTTGTACCCTGTGAAATTTAAATCTATATTTAAAACAATCTGATTTTCAGTTATATTCTCTTCTATGTCTTCTTTTAAGCCCATTTTTATAGTATCAGACTGTCTAAAGATAAAGTTCTGATTACATTATTATTCAAATATCTTTGAATTCTTCCACAGTTAAAATACTTTTCTCCATACTATATTAGTGGGTCTTCTTTATTTTTTTCTTGTTGCCTCTGGTAGCCAGCCTTAAATTTAATAACATTTCAAACCACACAATGCGTTCTTATAATTGTTTTAAAATCTTATTTCCAGTCAATATGTCCCCGTAGTCCATTTAAAAGCTTTCCAAAATCAACATTCTAATCAGCCTTTTGCTGCCATTTTCCAAATAAATAAAGCTTTTAAGTTTTAAACATACATAAAACTTATTTCACTATGGCTTAAAGAAAAATAACCCTGTGTAATAAAACTTGTGCTTCTGAAAGTTCTTAATATTGAAAAATCAATTTGCAAGTCATTTCTAATAAAAGCAATTGAAAAAGAAAGTGGATGTCCCTTTAAAGTCTCCAACCATGGCTTGGGCAAAGCTGACTCCCTAGCTCTCAGAGGTATGAAATCCCACAGAATCTTCTATTTTATGCTCTTGTCAAAGGGAACATATGTATGGAACTCTCTAGGCCAGGGGTCTTCAAACTTGGCCCTTTTATGACTTGTGGACTTGAACTCCCAGAATTCCTCAGCCAGGCACGCCAAGTTTGAAGGGCCAAGTTTGAAGACCCCTGCTCTAGGCAAACCCAAGCCCTCTCCTTCATCCATAGAGGAAGTCAGGGAGCTTTATTCATTTTTTTTCATCAGCTCTTCTTTCTGCCATGTTCATCAGCTCCCATTGTCATAGGCCATTTTTAGTTTGCCACTGTTTGCTTAAAACTCTTGGAAGTTACATTATGTTTTCATAATTATTCAGTTTATATTAATTTTACATTACTTATATTAGTGTAAAGTTATTTAATTCTGCTTTGGATTTCATTGTTAATCAATGGAGGTAGAAGAAATTGTGGAATTATCTGGTTCAGACAACTGTTTTCTCATATTCCAGAAAAGTACATTTAGATTTATAGATTAGATTAATATTGCTATCTGTGATACTATGATACTAATGATTTAAAGTAGAAGTTCCAGGTTCTTATGGCCATAGTCCATCATATAGTTTTAAATGTAATTATAGAAGCCAAACAGGAAAAAAAGCTAATCTAATTTAATGGGTAGGAGTCTTTTTGCCAATAAAAATAAATAAAATAAAAATGGTTTCTTCTTTGTGATGACTGCAAATTGTGGAGGATTCATGTTGTATCATCTACCCAGTTGGCCAATAGGCCTGTTACCATATTGGTCAACTGTTTTGGAGAGCCAAAAAAGCTGATGTTGCTTTCTATTAATCTTCCATTTCCCTCCAACACAACAGAGTGGATTTCTCTTCTTCTTTTCTGAAATTCATTTTTCTTTGTTAGGTCACCTATGGTGCTCCTGTTTGAGAGAGTGTCCCTTAATCTGATCTAATGCTTAGCATGCATTTTATACTTTCTTTTACCAGGACTGCAGAAATAGAATAGAACTTCCTGTTACCTAGAGAAAATTGTCCATTCAAAAACTGGCTATGTGTGTATTTCTGTGTTTAATTATTTTCTCTTCTAAGTAGTTCATTTAATCTAGGACTTTTTAATGAGTACAGGAGTTTACCATTCTATTGATTTGGTGGCAGGCAAAATGATAAAATGGTAACCCCTGTACTTACGTATTTAACAAAAAATAAATAAAGACCAGAAAGAAAACTAGTTAATCAATAAAATAACATTTCTGTCTGTGTGTATACATTCTCTTTGTGTGTGTGTGTGCACACGCGCGCTTCTGTGTCTTTCAATATGTGTGATTGTGTGTGGGGAGAGAGAGAGAGAGAGAGTCTTGAATGAGCAATCAATACTAAGCAACTATTTTAACCAGTGTGCTATTTCTGTCAGGCTGCACAAGGAAGACATACTGTAGAAACATTACAGTGCATGTTGCAAATAAGGTATATTTTAAAGCTACTTGTTGTGCATCTGATACACATACAACTACTACAAATACTGACACAGAAGTTTATGTTCCCAAAAAGATTCACCTACAGAAAGGAAAGTAATTGGCAATCACTTTCTTGAAAGTGAAAAGAGGGACATTATCGTGTCACGGAAATTGTTCAATAGAACAGCATTGTAGCTGCACTTCATATTGAGTAACTTGCAAACTGTTGCCAAAGCATTTCAATCCAGACTAAATTGCTTTGTTTGGTTTTTTAAAAAATGTTTTAGTCTCAAGCAAACATGAACAGAAAAGAGAAACAGTTTGTTCTATAACTACAAGAAGCCAAGAAAGTCACAGGAAGACATAAATTCTCCCAAGTACATATTTCATTCTTATTAGGTTCAATTCTGATTTTCTTTTTTATCCCTAAGAGTTTTAAAATAGTATTTTGGCCCAGTGTTGCTTAAAACATTTGCACGAAGAAACATAACATCATTATAAAACACTACAGTACTGATCCAGTACAGCAAATCCTTTTGAAATACTCTGATCAGGAGAAAAGAATAGTGCATGTATATAATGGAGTCAACAATAGTTAAACAAAAGAAAGAAAGCAAAAGAGAAGGATGAAACCCCATCAACAATTTTAAATGGATTTTTATTGTGAAAGCTCAGTGGAGCACAAGAACATGCACAGAGTACACTCAGCCCAGGGGTCTGTAACTGGATTGCAGAAAATCAGACAATTAGTAGGTTGCAGCAGAGAGAATGTCTAATGGCCATCATGATTGTGGCAATACAATCAATAGAGCTCTAAGCCAACTTCATTGCTGAACAAAGCATCCTTTAAAAAGCATTGTATTTTTAAAAATACACTGGAAAATTAAAAAGGCAGAAGCACATGCACAGCATGCATGTACATCCAAAGTTAAACTAGACCAACATTGTAATAGTGGACCTTGCATTAAGATCTTTTATGAGTCTCTCTCTCTCTCTCTCTCTCTCTCTCTCTCTCTCTCTCTCTCTCTCTCTCTCTCTCTCTCTCTCTCTCTCTCTCTCTCTCTCTCTCTCTCTCTCACACACACACACACACACACACACACACAGATACACAAACACACACACACAGAGAGACACACAACCTACACCCTACTTACAGGCACTCAACACACTCCCTTTGGTGTTATTCTGCTGCAAAATAAAGCTTTGAGGGATATGCTCTGTATAACCTTGTGACTTGTTGAAATTTCATATGTCAGAAAATATTTTAAAATGCAAAGCCTGTATGTGAGTTTGGGCATATTTGTCTCCTCCTTATACTATGCTATATCTGATGAACATGCCATGAAATTTATTTAAAGAAATTGAAAATATCTGTCTTATTTCAGTGAGAAGGGGAACTAGATTTTCTAATAGCAATTTCTACAGTTATCTATTAACAAACAGATGTTCAGCTTCTGCTTTTTCAGATTCAAAACTTGCCTGTAAGATATTATTTTCAAAAATAAAATAAATAAATAAATTTGTCAGTGTGAGTAGTAGCAATTAGAGTCTTCTGTCACTCGTTCTGCATTGCTCTGGTTCAAATCGAGGAGCAAAAATAAGTTTTCATTGTTTCCTGTACCTGGAACGCTTGAATTGTTTTGAGTTTAGTCATGAGAAAGCAGCCAGCCTGAAATGGCAGAACATTTTCAACATTGTATCAAGTTCAAAGCCTTATCTTTCATTTTATGCACACCTATATCTTTTGACAAGCATTCTGGATCAGTGTATTTGTTTCTGTTTTATTCTAGAAAATGTGTACTTTGGTATTCCATAGTAACCAGTGGATTGTATCAATTAAATATAATAATGGATTTTACAAAGTATTTTATTTGTAAATCTCCCAAAGTCATTTCTGATGAAGTCATAGAAATTTGTTATATATATGTATGTATGTATGTGTGATGTGTGTGTGTGTGTGTTTGTGTGTGTATAAAAACAATATATTTTGGTGCTGGTTTTACACTGTTTTGAGCTTCTGTATTCTCAAAAAGAACACTACATTCTCAAAAAGAAAAAAAAACAGCTCTACTTCTTATTTTAGATGAATTAATTATATAATAATTGTTTCCTCACTCTGTAAGTTCAACTAGATTTCTTCTGATTAAGTTTCCTACTTCTATAGCAAATACAGAAAGTTTGAGCATACTCCATTTAAATGATTTTAACCATTCTTAATCATTCTAAAATGAAAAAGACAGTATTTTCTACTATAAATCCTATTTAACTATTTGTCTCTTTTATTCTGCTTTTTAAATAAATACGAAGTTTTCCAATAGTAACAAAGTTAAAAAAAATCCTATAAGTGTATGTTTAATCATGTTAAAATATATTCTGTCTCTAAAATTAAATTTGTTACCAAGAATAAATGAAGATTTTAAAATTAAATCTACAAAGTAATATTAATTTGAATATGAAATTATACATATAATTTTATCCAAAAACAAAATATGTATTAATAAGCTGTCAAACAGAAAACAAGAAATGTTATCTCTTGTTACCAGAATTCTCTCTAAACCCATCTGTTATGCATTCTTAAAACAATTGCAATATTTTTAGGAAACTGAAAGTTACTCCTGCTTCATATACCCTAGGGCAGGGGTAGGCAACCTCGGCTCTTTTATGACTCTTTTATGACTATGCTGGCTCAGGAATTCTGGGAGATGAAGTCCATGAGTCATAAAAGAGCCAAGGTTGCCTACCCCTGCCCTAGGGCCTAGGACAGGGGTCACCAACCTGTGGGCCATAACCCACCAGCAGGTTGTGGCTTATATTGGCCAAAGGGCTACATGAGTGGCTGGCCGGTATGCACAGACTCATTCACATGAACGCTCACAGCCCCACTCACATGAGCAACAGGTATTCATGCTTTGGGCCAATTCAAAAGGTTGGGGAATTTCGCCCTAGGCCTAGGAGAATTAGATACTAAATTTTTGCCACTAGTTTTTCTTGAATTTAGCATACATAACAGTATTTAAACTTTATGAGGTCCGTATCTAGCAAGGAATTTAGCTTTCATCAAAATGACTATCAAATGAGTTAAGTCTATGCTTGTAAAGTAGGGAAATTATCCTTTTTTTAAAGGAGTTTGTTCCCATTTGCAGTCAAATGCAGGATAAAAAATAAAGAAAATTGAGAAATAAATTTAAAACCATGAATTGGCACTAGAGTGTTTATTTTTCAAAATGTAATTAAAACATATGCCTATGAGTTCCTACTTTTTCATTATGATCATGTGATGAAGAAGAAAAGTTCCTCCTATGGAAAATAATGGTTCAGAAATTCAGTGATTAGGCGTGCTTTTTGGTATTCCAGGGAGCATATTTAAATAGTTGTGCTTCTAAAAACTAAAATAGATTATTATTCTGGATTAACTGTTACATGTTTGGAAATGCAGAATGTTTACATCTTTATTAAACAACAGTTTCTGGGTTAGACAATAATTTAATTTAATTTAATAATTTGATTTCTATACCGCCCTTCTCCCGAAGGACTCAGGGTGGTGAACAGGGCAATACACAATAAAAATATTATACAAAAATTAAAAAGTCATTAAACATTATGCCCTTAAAATTAATACATATTACAATTAAAACTATTTATAAAAACCCAACCCCATCCCATCAGACCAGGCCAGCTTGTTCGAAAAAGAAAGTTTTGAGATCGCGCCGGAAGGAGCGAAGGTCGGGGGCCATCCGGAGCTCAACCGGTAAGCGGTTCCAAAGGTCTGGCGTGCCCACAGAGAAGGCCCTCCCCCTGGGGGTCACCAATCGGCATTCTTTGATCGGCGGCACCCTGAGGAGGCCCTCTCTGTGGGAGCGCACTGGACGGAGGGAAGTTGACGCCGGCCGCAGGTGTTGCCGTAGGTAATCCGGACCCATGCCATGAAGGGCTTTGTAAGTCATCACTAACACCTTGAACCTCACCCGGAGAGCAACCGGTAGCCAATGCAGCTCGCGGAGCAAAGGTGTAACATGGGAGTATCGGGAAACTCCCAAGACAACTCACGCGGCCGCATTCTGCACCAGCTGGAGTCTCCGGGTGGACCTCAAGGGCAGACCCATGTAGAGAGCATTACAGTAGTCTAGACGAGAGGTCACGAGCGCATGAGTGACTGTGCGCAAGGCATCCCGGTCTAGATAGGGCCGCAACTGGCGCACCAGGCGAACCTGGGCAAAGGCCCCCCTAGTCACAGCTCCAATATGCTCTTCCAAAGAGAGCTGTGAATCTAGAAGGACCCCCAAGTTGCGGGCCCTATCTATGGGGGGTAATAACTCACCCCCCATGGCCAATGATGGGATAATCGGAATTTCCCGGGATGCCGGCACGAACAGCCACTCAGTCTTGTCAGGGTTGAGTCGAAGCCTGTTCCTCCCCATCCAGACCCGGACCGCCTTCAGGCAACGGGACATCACGTCGAGGGCATCGCTGGGGTGGTTTGGGGTAGAAATAAAAAGTTGGGTATCATCAGCATATTGGTGATACCCAACTCCAAAACCATGAATGATCTCACCCAGCGGCTTCATATAGATGTTGAACAGGAGAGGCGAGAGAACTGATCCCTGAGGAACTCCACAAATGAGAGGTCTCAAGGTCGATCTCTGCCCCCCTGCCAACACCGACTGCGAACGTCCCAGAAGGTAAGAGGAGAACCACTGGAGAACTGTGCCTCCCACTCCTAACCCTCTGAGACGCCGCAGCAGGATACCATGGTCGATGGTATCAAAAGCCGCTGAGAGGTCTAAAAGGACTAGGACAGAGGAGCAACCTCTGTCCCGAGCCCGCCAGAGATCATTCGCCAGCGTGACCAATGCCGTCTCCGTGCTGTACCCGGGCCTGAAACCCAATTGGTACGGGTCTAGGTAGTCAGCTTCCTCCAAGAACAAAGGGAGCTGCTGCGCCACCACGCTCTCAACAACCTTCGCCAAAAAGCGAAGGTTGGAGACTGGACGATAGTTGTTTAAAATTGCTGGGTCCAAGGCAGGCTTCTTGAGGAGGGGTCTCACCACCACCTCCTTCAAGGCGGAGGGAAAACTACCCTGACTCAAAGAGGCAGTAATCACTGCCTGGAGCCAGCCTCGTGTCCCATCCCGAGCTGCATAAGTCAGCCAGGATGGGCACGGGTCCAACAAACACCTCATCCAACTCCTGTCGTATCTAAATATTATATTTATATATGTTAATTTATTATAAATTTCAGCATTTATTTGTTGCTTGCCAACTGGAAGTACATTTTTTAATTCAAAATGAAAATAGATATGAGGGGTTCTGTAACAAATGTTGTTGTACAAAAATGAAAAATCAGATTTGACAAATTTGTGTCCTGTTTTGCACTATACATCTATATCATCATCTCCAAAGCTAATTTCTAGAAGTTCTCTTCACTTTAAGTAGAAAATTAGGATAAAACAATTCTAAAAATGATAAAAAAATGCTAAAGCACAGAGCACTGATTCTTAAGATATTTTTACAGGGGAAAAAACTTGATATTTCAAAAATCATGTAATCACCATATAATCATATATATAGGAAGCTTAATGAATCTTCCTTAAGCTCTCCTTAGTAGGAAAAAATATTTATAAAAGTTCATATCTTTGACTTTTTAGTTAGAAAAAGAACTGAAAAATGGAAAAAAATCTGTTACAAGCATTTTTGGTTAGATGGAGCTTAACACTACCAATTTCAAATGTAACTTTGTTCTGTTGAGATTAGAAAATATTGATCTTTTTTCTTTAAACTTAGTGATAACTTTAGGATAATAATTATTTTATAATGGATTTTTTCCTACAGTTTTTGTATAAGACAAAGAATATTAATTTAATATTCCCAAAATTTGTTATCTTTTCATCAGTAATTGTTCACGAATGAGGGATTTATATGAATAATTCATATGCAACAAAAGAAGTAGGACTAATGCAAAACTCTTTGGCAGATGGATCTACATTTCTGCTTATGTCATCATGTGTATGTATATATGTATGTCCACATGCGCGTGCGCGCGCACACACACACACACAATATAACATAATATATAGTAAACAGAATCTCCCCAGTTCCCAGAGTTCCTAACTAACATGGATAAAATTGTATGAAAGACAACAAGCCTGGGAAGACTGACTTAAGTTCTGAAGATCACTCCCTGATTCATACTACAATCATAAAATTGAATTTTCCATGCCAAATAAAATTAATGTTGGGAAATATAGCTCAAGAATAATTTGCTAAATAGATTGAGACAATTGTGTGTAATTAAATTTACTCTGTTATTATTATGATTATGTTTATTATTAGGGGCTGTCTGCTGAGTGTTAGAATCACTGTCCTGGATAAAATATGGAGGATCTAGGGGTACATAAGTAAAATGGCCCCAAAGCTGTACTGCTGAGAGAATGCCTAAGGCAGTAGCAGAGATAGATCAAGCAGTGCAAGTGCCATGGCAAAACAACATCCTGCATGAGATATACCATCATCAGATAGCTGAGGTGGCTGGCATTGGGAAATCCTAGCAGTAGTTGGAAAGTGCTGGACTAAAAGACAGCACTGATTCACTCAGCAGCATAATAACCAGTCTCTGATAGAAGACACAAGATTGAAGAAGGCACAAATCATCTATAGGAATTAGAAGGAGCATCTAACTGAAAATTGGCTTTATAATATGTATAATTCCAGTGTTTTTTTTTTGTTCAAAATCAATCCTTTTCAAGCTACATTAAATCTGCAGTTACTCTTTGGTGATTTGTGAATTGATTCAGTGATTGACGAAGAGGCAGATTATGAACAGTATAATGTCCTTGTACTCATTTGTTCTATAGTAGAGAGAACTAGAAATGTGCATTCTGAAATGAACAGATGTGGGTGGCTAATTCAGTTGCCCTGACCAAACGATTAAGGGAATTAAACCTGGGCATTCCATTACACTGAGTACCCTCATGCCCACTCCTATTTGAGGCAACATACTGCTTAAAGTGAAGAGTTATTGAAAAGTAAAACACAAAACAAACATTATCAGTCACAGAGGTAACATTCAGCTTCTTTGCCTAAGCACAGACATTTATGAATACAGGAGTCCCCTGATATGACCACTGAATTAGACTATTACAAAAAAAAAGGGGGGGGGAGAAAAAAAAGAATACTATGAAAAAACCACTTGAGTCTTCCTTTGTGCTTTAGATCCAGGAAAATTGCATCTATTAAAGAGGGGAGACATCCTTTTAAAAACTATGTCCTGTTTATTTTACAATGCCAGCGTGTATTTTTCTCTGTTTACTCTCTTCCAAGCTTTTTCCTTGGGTATTAATTTAAAATATTGCTAAATGTTATTTCTCGCTGTTATCAAAGAGAAATAAACCACATAGCTTGGGAATGTGTGAGTTTTCTTTTCTTTTTTTAAAATGAAAGCCTGATTTTACCAATGGTTTAAGTAAAAAGAGGATTGGTTATTAAACAGATCAAGATACAGTAGTCTGACCTTACATATGATTATATTGCTAATACTAGTCATAGCTTCCTCCATCTATAGAGTTAATGTAAATTACATCCCTCCCTCATTTCAGAATTATAATTTTCAATCTGATTTGACATTATACAATTTACCATTTTATTTTTTATTATTACCATTTTTTATTATAACCTTGAAAAAATTAGAAAATATTGAAATTAATATAATTTAATTTAATAAGGAAAGTGAGTGGTATTTGATGTAGTGGTGAATGCATCAGACAAGAAACTGAGATATTGAGTTCTACTGCCACCTGAGCCACAAAACCAGCTGGCTGACCTTTGGATAGATATATACAGTAAATATAGATATTTTATTTATTAAAAGTTATGCTGTTATTTCGTTCATGTAGTGTACAATAGTCCACAACAGTGATTTTTAAGAGAAAACTGTTGTCTTTTAAATGCTTATGAAGCAGATATCAGGACAAAATGTAAGAGTTTAAAAAGTTTTGTTGTGAATGCTACTAATAAATTCATGAATATCAAGTCATGAGAAAGATGTTAATCTAGCCAACTGGGAGATACAGAAGTTAAAAAAAAGTTTGTACAGTTGAAATGAGGTGGAACTCTTTCATTCCAACTATATTCCTTTTAGGAAAAATTCCAACAAAAAATAGTTGTTTTGTTTATCCTTATTTATTTTTTTTATTTTTTTTTATTTTAATTCCATTTATATCCCGCCCTTCTCCGAAGACTCAGGGCGGCTTACAAGCTTAGCAGTAGCCTTCATTCTATGTATATGCCTGCTTATTAGGGCTTTCACACACACCCTAAGCGGCATTATTACAAAGTCAGCTTAATTGCCCCCAACAATCTGGGTCCTCATTTTACCTACCTCGGAAGGATGGAAGGCTGAGTCAACCTTGAGCCTGGTGGGATGCGAACCTGCACTAATTGCAGGCAGCTGGTGTTACTTAAGGAGGCATTAGCCCACTGCTCCACCAAGGCTCTATAACTATAACTATATATTGGATTTAGAAAGCTGCTGAAATGTTTGTTTAATTCATCTGTCTATCTACTCATCTGCCTTTGAACAATTAAAAATGTAAACACTTTTTTTTAAAAAAAGAAACTCATAGTATAGATTAAGGATGTTTCATTTATGCATTCTGTAGTCAGGATTTGATTGGATAGTTCAGGATTGCTGGGAATGTTACTTTATCACCTATAGCTTCTGCTTTCTGAATAAAAAAATAATTTTATCTTAATACTTGAATCCATTTCTAATAACAGTATATTAAAACCACAAGGTAATTACACAAATAATTTCTAAATAAAATAGTGTAGGATTAGTTAAGAACCGAGTTTAGCTATTTCACCAAAATCTATCTGGAGAAAATCAATAGGGATAATGCTATATCACTAGATACTACCTAAGACAGGGGTGTCAAACTCAATTTCATTGAGGGCCACATCAGCATTGTGGTTGCCCTCGGGGGGCCGGCTGGGTGTGGCTAGGATGGGTGTGGACTACTGGGTGGGTGTGGCTAGGATGGGAATAGCCTACTGGGTGGGCGTGGCCAGCTCAACATCACTTGCTTCAGGGGTTCCTGGGTAGGACTGGGGCAGGTCTGAGGGTCTCTGGCAGAGGAGGATGGGACCGGGGCGAGTGCCGGGACATGGTCCCTCCCACCCTCCCTCCCTTCCATCTTCTGTTCTTTCCTTCCTCCCTCCCACCCTCCATTCCTTCCTCCCTCTGTTCCTTCCTTCTTCCCTTCCTCTGTTCCTTTCTTCTTCCCTCCCACTCTCCATTCCTTCCTCCCTGTTCCTTCCTTCCTCCCTCCCTTTTTCTCTCCCTCCCTCCCTCCCTCCCTCCCTTCTCATCTCTTTCCTTCCCCCGCAACCAGGAAGGGGTGATCGGAGGGGGAGGGATTGCCAGCACTAACATGCTGCTGCTGGCCATTCCTATACTATTTGTGTGGGTGGGGGTGGCCCTGTTGAAAGGGATGCCTCGTGGGTGCAAGGATGGAGGTGCTGGTGGGGGGGTGCTGATCTACAACCTGGTTGTGTTCATCAAAGCCAGAACACACTCAGCCTAAGATCCACTGGAACCAGCAAGGAGCTGCCCCGCCACCTCTGTCCTGCCCCCCAGGTGTGCACACAGGAGATGGCCAGTGCCGGCATCCTGGCTAAAGTCAGCCTGCAGGGCAAGACAGCCAGCAGGGATGCCGGACTCTACTTGTATGCACACCCAGGGGGTGGGGTGGAGCTGCCCTGTGGATTTAAGGCTGAGTGTATTCTGGCTTTGATGGATGCAATCAAGTTGTAGATCAGCGCCAACCCCCTCCCCACCAGCACCTCCACCCTCACAGCCACAAGGCATCACTTTCATTGGCACAGACCCCCCTCCCCACACAGGATTGCAAGACCGGCAGCAACATAGCAGTGCTGGCAATCTCTCCTCCTCCCATCAACCCTTCCCAAGTATTGAAGAAGGAAAGATGAGAAGGAGAGAAGGAAGGAAGGAAGTGTAGCAGAGAGGGGGATTGGGGGGGATTGGCGCTTGCTGGGAGGCTTTGCCAGAGCTCTGGGGATTCAGCAGAGTGGTCAGGAGCTCCAGAGGCCTCTGCGGTGGCTGGGGGTGGGCCAGGGCTCTTGGAGAGGGATTTTTAAAGGGGAAGAGGAGATTGACTGGGGGAAGAAAATTTTAGTTTATCTTTTCCAGAGAGACAAGCCAGAAGGAGGGAGAGCAAGGTAGGAAGTTTATTCTCTGGAGAGAGAATAAAAAACTTTTTTGCCTTCCTACCTTGTTCTCCTTCCTTCTGGCTTGTCTCTCCAGAAAAGAGAAACTAAACTCTTCTTTCCCCAGTCAATCTTCTCTTCCCCTTTAAAAATCCCTCCCCAAGAGCCCCGCCCCACCCCCAGCTTCCGCAGAGGCCTCTGGAGATCCCAACCTGTCTGCTGAAACATCAGAGCTCTGGCAAAGCCTCCCATCCAGCGCCAATACCCCCCCAATTCCCCTCTCCACTACACTTCCTTCTCATCTCTTTCCTTCCTCCACACTCAGGAAGGGGTGATGAGAGGGGCAGAGGTTGCCAGCGCTGCCATGTTGCTGCTGGTCTTGTTATCCTGCATGAGGGGAAGGTCTGTCCCAGTGAAAGGAAAGTCTCATGGCTGCAAGGCTGGAAGTGCTGGTGGGGGTGGGGATTGGCGCTGATCTGCAACCTGGTTGCGTCCATCAAAGCCAGAACGCGCTCAGCCTAAGATCCACTAGAATCAGCAAGGAGCTGCCTTGCTACCTCTGCCCTGCCCCCCGAGTGTGCACACAGCAGACAGCCAGCGCCGGCATCCTGGGTGAAGTCAGCATGCGTGACAAGACAGCCAGCAGGGACACTGGACTCTGCGCGTGCATGCAGGGGGCGGGGCAGAGTTGCCCCATGGATTTAACGCTGAGCACATTCTGGCTTTGATGGATGCAACCAGGTTGTAGATCAGCACCCGGTCGGCTTGGGCCGGGCTGAGGTGCAGCAGGCCAGTCCTTCGCTCTTTTCAGAGCAGGGCCCCGGGCCGGATAGAACCACATGTCAGGCCGCATCCGGCCTGCAGGCCTTGTGTTTGACATGTCTGATCTAAGAAATCATCTTGTCTATCATTATGATCATTGGAGGAACTCCTGCCGTGTGTGGCATGTATATAGATACTCAAAGATTGGTCTCTGATATTTTTCTGGATGCTAATATCTATGAAGTGCTTATTATTAGGCTAGGTAGGCACCTTCTGAAGATGCATCTCTTTGGTTAGGCCTTTCCTACTTCGAATTATTGATGATTTTATTTTGTTTCTTCCATCTTTTATGTGCTGCAGAAAACATTTTATATTGTTTTTTGATTTTTGTCATTAACATTTAACATTTACATTTGTATTCTAAAGTGCATTTTGTTATTTACTACAGCAGTATAGAACCATAGTAAATAAATAGTTGTGTTAGTTCTGCTGCTGCTGCCTTTCAGGAAAGATTTAAAATCTCTTCACATAAAGTTATTCAGAAAAGCAAAAGATCCAAAATTTTATATATCTAAAAACATTCAATATGATGGGAGTCAAGGCATTTTTTCATAAATACAGTTACTGTCGTGTTAAGTAAAGTACAACATAATTTTCTACTCATAATAAAGTTGTTCCTCAAGTACAATTTTAATTTTCAGCATGACAGCAGTTCCTTTTCCTCCACCAAGGTGTTGTTTTTATACTCCCCTCATTCCTTGCCATGCTATATAATGTAGATTATGTGAATTGGACTTCAACATCTCTGGAGAAGGGTATTTCATTTCATAAGGTAAAGGTAAAGGTTCCCCCACACATGCGTGCTAGTCGTTTCCGACTCTAGGGGCCGGTGCTCATCTCCGTTTCAAAGCCGAAGAGCCAGCGCTTGTCCGAGGACGTCTCCGTGGTCATGTGGCCGGCATGACTAGACGCCAAAGGCGCACGGAACGCTGTTACCTTCCCACCGGAGTGGTCCCTATTTTTCTACTTGCATTTTTACGTGCTTTCGAACTGCTAGGTTGGCAGAAGCTGGGACGAGTAACAGGCGCTCACTCTGTTACGCGGCACTCGGGATTTGACCCGCCAAACTGCCGATCTTCTGATCGACAAGCTCAGCGTCTTAACCCACTGAGCCACCGCGTCCCTTTTATTTCATTTCATAGGAGAGGGAAAATGTTAGGAAAGGAAGGAGAAATTAATGAGTATCATAGAAAATAAATGTGCTCAGTAACATAGTTGATATGACACAAATCAAAATTCAGGCACTAGGAAAAAAAACAGTTCAGGTAGTAAAGATAAATCTGAAATACTCAACCTAGTCTGACTTTTTCTTGTGTTTATTAACAAGCAGGAACACAAATGCCAACCATAATATATTATATAGTAGTATTATGAGATGGTATTTTCAAGGAAGAGTTTTCCACCTGGTATGTTCTGCTAGTATTTTCATCTGCCATCATATAATTGATATTTGTAGTTTATGCATATGCTAGCTTAGTGATAATCAAATGAAAGCCCCCAATGGTTAAATACTGTTCATTCAATTTGTAGCCCTTTCATATTGGTTTCTTCAGGATTTTTTTTTAAGAAAGCTCATCATAGTGAGAATATGTTTATGGAGTCAAAAGGAAGCAGCAAGGCTTCTCCAAGTATAAATATAACTGATATGCCTCATGCTTACTGAAGTTGACACAGTAGTCAAGCGGAAAGATCCCAGAAAAAAATATTTCAGATCTTATTTGTTGCATAGGCAGCTGATGTGCTTCAAGAATAATCTAGCAAGATCACAGCCCCTGCAATTCTTACATTCTCATTAAGAACTGAGTGGGTGGGATTTGAAAGCTGTGTGCTCCTGCTATGGGTAACCTTTCTTGTCCTCATTAGGGTGAGTGATGACAGCAGTGAGAAATAAAGTATTCTCAGTTTTTCTCTTCTTCTTCTTCTTCTTCTTCTTCTTCTTCTTCTTCTTCTTCTTCTTCTTCTTCTTCTTCTTCTTCTTCTTCTTCTTCTTCTTCTTCTTCTTCTTCTTCTTCTTCTTCTTCTGTAACATAGCAATAACCAGCAGAAAACATACCCACACTAGTTTTATCAGAGGAAAGCATGTGTTTGACTTACTTGTTAATGTAATACTTGCTCCATATAGAACTTTTAATCACATTTCCATATGTATTATGATCAAAGTTTTCATAGTACTTTAGCCTTTCTACTGTACTAAAGAAAGAAGAGGTGACTGAGGTAAAAGAAGAATCTCAACAATACTATTCTTTAAATCAGACAGGCACCTAATTAGGAAGCACTAAAAAGCCTACATAATGGAATTAATTTCTATAGGATTATATTCTGCCTTCTTTAATTCAGCTTTGTTAATAATTCCTTTGATCTACATTGACCCAAAGGAGTAAGCCACAGGTAAGGGGGAGTTGGTTAGTTTTTCGTATGTCATTTCTTTCTGGGTCTTTACCTCTTGTGGTATACAAAGCAAATGGATAGTAACAAAACAATAGAGCATATCATACTTCCTCTCATGCATATTATACAATTATGTCTCCATATTAGGCAAGTATTTATCTTGTGAATCCAGTAAAAGAAAGACAGCAATGATTGGGCTTCTGTCTCAGAAGAAAAGTTACTGATCTTTAATAACTGTCTAATTTTCTACACAATCCATAAGGAACTACACCCACTGCATTTATCCATAGATACTTAGAGGTTTAATCATGAAACTACAACCAGCAATATTTTCACCAACATTCTGCTGAGCTTCTATACTAAACATAAGGCTATAAACTATAAAGATGTAGAAAAAAAAATACATTTAGCCATAGTTACTTGGAGGTTCAATAATGAAATCACAACAAGCAATGTCTTTACCAACATTCTGCTATGCTTCTACGTTAAACACGAGGCCATAAACTATAAAGACATAGAACAGGGATGTCAAACTGCCGGCCCAGAGGTCAGACGCATCATCCAGAAGCCCTGCCCACCCCGGTGCCGGTGATGGCGAAAAGGCTCTGATATAGTGCGTGACATCACATGATGTCACAAGTTTGACATGTCTGATGTAGAAGAAAACATGGTATTTTTTGAAAAAAAAGCTATTTTAAATTTGTGTTTTTGAGAAAATTATTTTTTTGTAAGAAATGAACGTTATTTGAAAGATGCTTCAAAGCAAGTATAGGTTAAACAGATTTTTCAAAAAAAAATCATTATGTTTAAGTATAATAAAATATTTAAAGAGCTATTAATTTGAAATCACATCCATTTTTCAAACCTTCATCTAAAGAATTGCCCTGAATCAATAAAATAGTTTTGGAAAAAGTAACGTATGGTTATTTTGAATAACTATTCAATATATGTTAAACAAGAGACTTCTGGACATATTCATGCTTTTTTCTTGGCAAACTATAGACAAGGTTTATAACTTCACTCTTTTTTGACATCCCAGTCTAGCCTATGCCATACTTGGAGACTTCATCAAGCAAACAGTGGGGTCTCTCTGTATTCATGTCAGAAGCACCTACAAAAGTAGCCTAAGGGAGCTTCTGGATAGAAAGGATTTGCCAGTGACACCACCATTGCCCAGGGGATACCCAATTGCCAAACATAATGCAGTCTTCTGGAGACTTCTTTCATGTCCCCCAAACAGTATAGTAATCCATTTCCAACAGCAATAATGCCAAAAGGACAAAGCATGTCATGACATCATGACCGAAGTTTTGATACTTGTTATACAGTATCATTACTTCCCTTATCCTCACGAATCAGGCCCGAACCCTTTTCCAAGCTGAGACAAGTTCAGTGAAGTTCAGTTTCCTCCCAAGAAACTGGCTGCATATCACATAATCTAAGAAAAAAAATAGCATATGTTAAGTAGCCAGATTTAATATTTATTCAAAACTATGCATATAATTGGAGAAAAAAAAATATTTAATTATTACTTGGTGTTACTTAATTAATCAATCTTTATAAAAGTATTTAATTATTAAATTAGTTGTTAGGAAAAGATATTGATACAATATAGCTAACATTACCAATATTACAAAATACAGTAATTCTGAAAATGGGCTTATTGTAAACAAACAAACAAACAAACATTTATGTCCAGCATTTAACATTTATCAGCATTTAACTGCTGTTAAATACTGCAGTTTTCCCAGAAACAGAGATATTTACCATGAAAAATTATTAAAACCAATAAACTCCATAACTTTTTTTTGATGAACTATGAGCAGTTCTGAATTTTTCTATTCTGACTGAATTCTCTGACATTGTGAATATATACCTGGCTTAGTTCCTTGACCTTCTTTGTGTTCAATGAGCATCTGAAGGATGGGTCAATTTTAATTGTAGAGTTCTCCATGCAATTTATAGGCTGGGAGATTGGAAATAAAATTACTAGCTTTGACATTATTAATGTTCCTTAAAGAAATAACATCTATCTATTCCTAATGTAAAACAATAGCCAATTAAAGATGTGTATAAATCACATTATGTTTGTTGTTGAATCATATCTGTGCATCTGAGTTGGATTTGGCCAACTCAGAGCTTTCCCAAAAGAGACTCAGTTAAGAGACTGTGCAGACCTGAGCTGGATGGGGAAAAAAAATATAGGTTCAGGAAATCTCATATCTTAGAAGGTTATACCTTTAATTTGACAACATTCTGTTTATGAAGTGTAAGCATATAGACATTTAGTCTTGATTAGATCACACTGTCTCATCTCTGAGCTTGGGCCTAACAGCTTCCTATTTAAATACAGGTGTGTTAAGTTCTAAAATGTAAATAATATGGGGATTTTATTTTCATGTAACACTTACTTTTTAATGTGCTACATTCATTATTATTTTAATGATTTCATTTATATTTTAATCATAAAAATCTTGCTGCAACTTTATAACAGAAAATAGAGAAAATAAAATACATAATAATAATGATTCAACAGTATTCTCTTTTATGGCTCATTAGTCCAAATATGTGGCTATTCTAAAAAAATGATTTGAGCCCTATTGATTAGCATTATTGGTACTCCCACTAATTATAATTTCACAGTACATTATAGTCCATTAAGGGGGGAAAAGCATTCTTATTTAAACAGGATTGGGAAAAATATTTCCAGATTAAATGTAAAGAAATGCTAAATTTAAGCTTTAAAATTAAAGTAAATATTTATACTTACCTTAGATTTTTAAAAATTATCTCTTTTTTTAAAAAAGAAATGAATATTGGTTGTTCATTTCTCTTTATGCAATGTAATGATTTTAGTATACACCTGAACTGTGTGTATAGATTTACTGCTGCCTATCAGGCACAAAGGAAGTGGAGGAATAACGTAACAACTTATAAGTGCAATGAGCGCTGCCAACGCAGGATCTGAACTGCTGGCCCATGCGACAGCAAAGAACTATGACTGGTGAAGGGGAGAAATCCCCAATACATCCTGTGCAAGAATCAAAGATGGGAGCCTGGGCACATATACAACAGGGGAGGGGTGGCCATAGGACAAGAGGCATTAGGGGGACCAGCTTACAGTAATGGGTATTCAGGCAACAAGAGGGGTGATGACAAGAGTGACAACGAGAGGGTTGATGATTCCCGAATCCAGGAACACACGGACAGAAGCGAGACAACTACAAGTAATACGGCCAACTGGGGTGGGTAGACTGGTAACTCGCTCAATGAGCAGAGCACAAAAACAGCCAGTCTCATAAGCAAGCTCCCAAACCTCTGGCATTTCACTCTGACAACATTGGTAGTTAGCTGATGAAAGCTAAGTTTATTAAACAGTTGGTTTATATTTATCCTGGTGTTCGACTATTTTTCTCAATATATATATATATTTGCTCACACAAGCACGAAGCCGAAGACACCAGCCTGAAGATGACAAGTGGGACCTCGTCGAAACATTGCCAAGACACTCTCAATCTTACACGGGAAAAGACCTGAATACGCCAAGACACACATACATACATACATACATACATACATACATACATACATACATATATATATATATATATATATATATATATATATATATATATATATATATAATTATGAAGGTTGGAAGTATCTATAGTTAAATATGTATTTCAGTCTTCAGAAAGAATTATACTTATTTGGTAGAAAATATTTGCACACATAAATCACTAATCACCAAGATACATATTCACTTATAGAGTTAACTCACAAGTTATATGTTATAGTTAATAATTACTGGTACAATATTTAATCAAATCCTGTAACTCAGGCGAAGGACCGTATAATGCTTTTTTTTAAAGCTAAAAAAGTGCAGACCCCCTAGTTTTTGTTTTTTTTTGTTTTTTTTGTTTTTTTCTTCATTTAATCCTGCATAGCAAGGAAGAAAGAAAGAAAGGTAGTGGTATAAAAAGTATCTGATTATAGATGAGAAGATACACCATAAAATGTTAGGCACATAAGTCTTACTACTATTAATCCCTGGAAAAAACATTCATTTCATTTGTCTGCTTCACTAGACTCACATCTGCTTTGGCTGCTCCTAATGTTTGAAAGAAGCAACATACTGTATATAGCCTGTATTTCTTTCTTTCAAGCTTGTATCTTATAGCGAGACACATTCTGTCTTTCTCTTTTCTGTTTGTTTCTTTTTCACACACACACTTTTCTATATACAGATGCATACATACATACACTCACACACCACACACACACACATTTATTTTCTCCAGTAGAAACAAGAAAAAAAGTAGAAAAACAAGATGAAAATGGGGTGGAAGGAAGGAACAGCTTCATTGGAAGGAAAGAAAAAAACAAGAAGATGGAGACTTTCAGTTGGCCATCGCAGACACTGCAGATGTGGGAAGGTGAGCTCCGTCTTCCACATTTGATTTTGCAACGTTGGAGAACCCTGGAAAAGGTTGAAAGTCCCCTTGTAGGAGTGACAAGCAAGGAGCGGATCTCCGCTTGATCATGGGAGGATGGTAGCCCTTCCGCTTGATCTAGAGCAGCCCTCCAAACTGGTGGATGAAAGACCAGCCATAGAAATATGGCCCATCGCTAGGCTGCAGACAGCCAGTCAAACTTACCACCAGCAATTCTAAAGCAGTGCAGATGAGACTGGGTGAGATCTGAACCTTTCTTCAATCCTAACTACCTTTTCTACCTGTATAAGCTGCCCAAAGTATTTTTCCCCTGTGGAGAGATGGAATGGAAATCCTATCCCACCTTCTAAGAGCAGCGGCAACTGACTATCTAGGGGAGTTTAAAATGTTGAAAGAATAACCTTATTTTAACTGGATTTATGTTTCTAAAATTTGGGGAACAAAAGATTTCTTATCCCTATTGAAGATTTGGGTTTTTACTTACAAAAAAGAAGTAAAATTGGGAAAAAATTATAAAAAGTTTGGACTTAAAAAACCTTAAATGGCATTGGTGACATCTTGTGGCTAAACCTGATACTACAACCTGTTATTGTCTAAAAGAGACTTGGTTTGAAGCCCAGACTACAGTTAAGACTCCTTCAACCTTGGCAGATATCAGCTGTGAGAAGCTCAGCTGTGTTCTATACCCAGTGATAAAAATATTTTCATTCCCTCATTGTAAAGCTTTTAATTTAATGCACTACTAAGAGATTATGGATGAAGATCAGGAACAGATTCTTTTTATATTGAAAGTAATTCATGAAACTATTCTTATAGCTTCTGATGAAATAAGATGCTATAGAAAACAACAAGATGTCAGCCTAGCTATTCAAACCCTAACTTTGACTATAATTAAAGAATCAACTATGCAGAACATAATAGAAGAAGTGGAACAATAAAACACTATGATAGAGGATTCAATGGACCAACAAACACAGTTAATGGAAAATCCACAAAAGGGAGTGATAAGACTGAAAATGAAAAAAAGACTTTCTATATAAACCAGAAGAAATCAGAGGAGCAAGAAGAACAGACTGAAGAGAAGATAAACATTCCAGGACAACTACAGGGAGATGGAATAATAGAGAGACAATTTGTTAGTCCTTTCAAAAGAATGGTGATTGGATGGTCTCTTCTATTTCAAATAATATATACAATAAAAGAGGGAAATATATTTGATGATTTAAAATCACAGACATGGAAGGTGAGTTGGCAAAGAAAGCAAGCTAGAATAAGGCTGAAGAAAATTGGGGTTTGTATTCATTAGTGATGATGTCATGTTATTAATTAAAATAGAATATACTCAAACAGACAAGATGTGTACTTTGAATACTAGATTATGCTATGAATTGAGATAAAGAAAACTTTGGTCATTTAAAACTTGGAAGCATAAATATCAAAAGTTAGATTTGAATATTGATGGGAAATTAAAAATTGGGGAAAACAAATGGAATATTGATTGTCTATAAAGACTGATTGTAAAAGTAATTAAGATATATATAAGCTAAAAATTTTGATAATGTAATAAACATGTCTTTACATAGTGGATAAAATAGCTGTATTAGTTTAAATATGAGATAGCAGATATTAAGAGAAAAAGAGGAAGTATTTGATTTTGAAATAAGGGAAATTTTGGTCATTAAATTTAAGACATTTGGGAATTAGTAGAAAATAAGAATGTTATACTGTATTATCAATTAGATGATGTAAGATGGTGAGAAATAGAATATATTCAAATAGATAGGACATGTATCTTGAACATTAGATTTTGTGATGAATTGTGGTAAAGGAAACTTTGGTTACCTAAAACTTGGAAATTATAAATATTAAATGTTAAATTTAAATATTGATGGGAAACTAAAAATTGGGAAAAACTAATTACAGGATATTGATTGTCTATAAAGATTGAATGTTAAAGCAATTAGGATATGTATAAGCTAAAAACTATTGATAAATGTAACAATGTTATTTTTACTTAATTGATATAATAAGAATTGTATTAGCTTAAAAATCAGACAGGAAATATTAAGGGAAAAAGAGAGGAAATATTTAATGTGTAGTTTGAGATTTGTATAAAGATACTTGTATGCTATTGAATTATTGATTAACCCAGCCACCACATTGCTTTTTAAATACTTAAATGTAAAACTAGAAAATTAATAAAACTTTAAAAAAAAAAGATGGAGTGAAGTGAGTAGAAGGTGCAGCTGGGCAGAAAACAAAAGAAGCTTTAAAAAGTTAATATACTTTTTGGTTCATTTAGAAAGCATAAAGGTATGCAATACCAATTTTGTAGGTTTGAATAAATATGTGTCATTCTTAGATTAGTATCCTGACGTCTTTTACCTTGCTCAGTCACTTCTGTTCAAGATCAAGCTGGGTGATTAATGTTAGCCCTGCTCCCATTGTCTTCTTTTATAGAAGAAAAGTGTCTTCAATGAGATGGAAGAGGAATAACAGAGCTGGAAGAGACCTTGGAGGTCTTCTAGTCAACTTCCCTGCTCAAATAGGAGACCCTATACTATTTCAGACAAATGGTTGTCCAATCTCTTCTTTAAAAACCCCAATGATAGGAAGATCAGACTCTGCTATTGCTTCTGGCTCACTGAACTGAGGATAGGTAGTTTATATCCTTCACCTACAGTATTGCAGTCTACATTGCTTACTTCCGTTATTTGCAGGTACCTCCATTTTCTACTTATCCTCTTTCAACAAATCTACTTCATGTAAGGAAATCCTCCCAGTCAGAATACATTCTTTTGAGTAAAACAACAACTAATATTTTGATAACTACTATATTGGTACTATTTCCAGACTGTATTCTACCCATCTCTATCTGGAAGAGAACCAGAAGAATTACTTGGAAAGATCTATTCAAGACAGACTTCAAAGTTCCCTGTGTGATCAAACACACCCTGGGACCTAGATACTACTTCACTGTTTGAAACTAACATAATTGCAGATAACCCATAGACCCATTTACTAAAATTCATTTCTCTAATACTAAATATGGATACAAGTAGTACATTTTTACCAAGGCAACAGTAAGCAATTAAGAATGTGTTTAACTGTAGTGAATTATGTATCATATGAAATATTATTATACATGTTGCTGTAAAAAACCGTAAACAACAGATGCTGTGGGAGATAGGCTTAGGTTTGACACAAGTCAAGACCAATAGAGATTGAATTTTACTCAGCTTATGTTACATTTGTGTTATTTTTATTTAAACTCACACTGGTTAACAAAACATTGAAAATGAAAATAGTATAAAAACAACAACAAACAAGAAAAAAACAATAAGATGTATTTTTAGTATTTTAGGGTGTTTCTCACAGCAAATCAATCAATTCCAGAATTTGATCTGAACATATATTTCAAGTTTAATTCTGGAATATTCAATATTTCATAGTTGAATGGACAAAATAAAGTATGCAATTCATATTTTTTTAATGTGTGTGTTTTATATATCCATGTAGGTGTATGTTTGATTCGCACTTTCCATTTTTGGAATAATAATTTCAACAGGTATTATACAACTTTAATGCATCCTTCTACTGAAGAATGTACAAGTTCATATCATTAAAAAAATCTGAAGCATTATAGTTCTTCAGAAAACTATACACATATTTCTCTTCACTGTGTGTATTAATAAAAAAGTAATCTCATTTTCTTGCAGAATTGTATCAATCTCACATAAAAACATAGTATGAAGATGGTATTACTTAGAATGATTTTATTTTCTTCTTAAATTGTTCCATTTGAAATGAATTCAAATCTGTTTAAGGTATATAATCCTTTTCTAAGTAAGTGCTCAATAATTAGGTACTTTTTATAGATAATTCAGTATTTTGTTATTTTTTCAGGAATCAGCATCTAATTTAATACATTGTTTTTGTTGCAAAGATGGTCAGTCATATGGAAGCTGATTTATACATTTTCAAGTGAGCCTTTATTGACATTAGATAGCAAACCAACACATCTAAATTAGTAAAAGTTTTTTGCATATAGTTTAAGTCCTATTTGCACACTAATTTCAATATATTGGTAAATTTAATAAAAAGATTTGAGTAATTACAATACCTCCTTTAAAATAAGCACAGGCCTTATTATAGACTACTTATGTTTGATCGTCAATAATTTACTGGAAACAAATAATGAAGTTCTGAGAAATGTGGTCTATCACCTACCTGGTTGCAATGCATGCTATATTAACTATTGAATATTCCAAGGATTTACTGCTGCCTTCCTCGTGATTAATAAGCCTCAACTTAGCATCACAATAAATCCATAGTTATGGATTTATAGTTATTCCACACTTATGGAAAGGATAGATCTTTTCAGAATGTGTGTGTGTGGTGGGGAGTGTGTGTGTGTGTGTGTGGGAGGGAATGGATGATAGAAACTGCTTAATTATACAGCAATTACTGTTGCTAAAGGTAACTGATTACTGTACCACTTTTATGTCCTTCATTCCTGCCAAGTTATAAGAAAGGGATCACATTTTCTGCTCTGACTAGGTCTAGCATAATGATGTCATTGTTGACCAAAACAAATCTGCACAAAAGCCTGTAAGGCTCATATCTGTAATCAAGCAACTAAATTATGTGCTAATAAATCACACAAGTGGGCATTTTTATAACATTTTTCTACTTTATTTCTTCCATGACTATGATTTTTGTTTACTTCATGTTTCTGTCATTCCCTCCTTCTCCACTTCCCATTTCATACAATTGGTGAAAAATGATTTTACTTTCTATTTTGTTTCTATTTTGCATTTATCTTATTTTAAAATTCAGAGTATCTGTCTGTCTGTTTTCTAATGGGCAAATGAGCACGATATGATAGCAGTATTCCAGTATTTGAGGGGCTGGCACAAAGAACAGGGTAACACATTATTCACCAGAACACCAGAGGGAAGGACGAGAAACAATGGTTAGAAATTGATCAAAGAGAGAAGCATCCTGGAATTAAGGAGAAAGTTCCTGACAGTGAGGACAATTAACCAGTGGAACAACTTGCTTCCAGAAATCATGGGCACTCCATCACTGGAGATTTTAAAGAAGAGGCTAGACAGTCACTTGTCTGAGATGGCATAGGTTCCCCTGCTTGAGCAGGGGGCTGGACTGGAAGACCTCCAAGGTCCCTTCCAGTTCTGTTCACTATATTCAGGGAGAAGCTCAATTTTACAACTATTTTGAAGCCCACTTTTTTGTTTGTTTGTTTGAGGAGATGAAAGCACTGACTCTGAAATATGTAGTTCTCTTCCCACTCTGTCTAATACTACTTCCAGGGGGCTGTTAGAAGTATAAAACCTCTTAAATCAGATTTAACACTGAACTGCCACTAGAGATATCCAAGTGCTGCTGTAAAATCTCTGTAAAGTACACCTCCACAGAGACCTACATACATTTTACATTTATTTGGCTGCAGCATACAAACTTTATTTTAATGCTTTTAGATAATGAAAAAAAAAATCTTAGGGTTAAAGGTAATCGAACTATCAGGCCATATGTCATAAAGGATTCTACAGATGATAACCAGAACTTTGATTTCTGTCTGAAATCCAACAGATAACCAGTGCAGCTCATGCAGCAGTGTGGTTACAAAGACATAGGTAGTCCTTGATTTACAACCACAATGAGCCCAAAATTTCCATTGCTTAAGTGAGTTTTGCCCCCATTTTATGACCTCTTTTGCCACAGTTGTTAAGTGAGTCACTGCAGTTGTTAGTAACGGTAAGTGAATCTGGCTTCCCCAATGACTTTGCTTGTCAAAAGTTTACAAAAAATGATCACATGATCCTGGAGCACTGCAACCATCATAAGGATGAGCTAGCTGCCAATTGTCCAAATTTTGATCATGTGACCATGGAGATGCTGCAGCAGTTGTAAGTATGAAAAGTCATCCTAAGTTTCTTTTTTCAGTGAATGGTCACTAAATGAATGGTTGTAAGTCGAGAACTACCAGTATAACATGGCACACTCATTTCCTTGATTGAATATTGAAATTATTGTGGCTTTCATATGATTTTTAATGTTAGAGCAATCATGTTTATTCCTCTGTGCCAATTTATTCCATATGTACAGTATATATAGCCAGTTTTGCATTAGTTATCCAAGCTTCATGGCCCTTTTCTTCCTTTACACTTCCTTTAATGTGATTTATATATATTCCTTGTTATGGACCTGTAAGATTTCGATAAAAACATTGTGTATTATTATTGTAAATAAAGTGAATCCTATCATTACTCCAAGATGATCTGGATAAAATCAAATGGAAAGAATTAAATATAACCACAGAAATAGTGAAAAATTAAGTGAAAAGGATTAAAAATTGGACATTTCCTGGAAATGACCAATTTTATGGCTTTTGAATCAAATATCTGACTACCCTATGTTCATTTATACCTGAACAACATAATGAAGTATCATAAAAATGGGATACCAGTAACTGGTTAATAACTGATAAAATGTATTTGATTTAAAAAAGAGCCAGCAAAATAGACACAACCAGGAACCTATAGGCAGATAACATGCTTGCCTACAATGTTGTAATTTCTCTCAGGCAACAACAGTGGATAACATCCAAGATTATTTAAAAAATAATTCCCGGTAGAAAAAAAGGAAAATAAAAGGAAAAGCAGAGGTACAGAAGATCAATTTCTGCTTGATAGTTTTGGATAATTGCAAAAGCTAAAAAAAAACAATTTACATATAGCCTAAATTGATTATAAAAAAAGGTGTTTGATTCATTACCATATAGTTGGATCATCAGATGTTTGGAAAACATTGGTATCATTAAAAACATTACAATGTTTATAGAAAAAAAATAATTAAACTGTGGAAGGCATAATTGGTGGCTGGAAATGAAAAATATGGACTTGTCAACATTGGAAAAGGCATCTTTCAGGGTTATTCATTATCACCCTAGTCATTTGTCATTGTTGTTAAACAGGACAAAAATGCTAATAAAATCTCTTTGTATGGATTATTGGAAACTTTATGGAAAATCAAAAATTGAAAATAATTAAATGACAAATACTATAAGAATATTTAGCACAGGTATAGCAATGGAATTTAGCCTAAAGAAATTGTTCACTGGAACATCTGTAAAAAATATGCTGCCCAGTAATAAAACATTGATGGGAACATAGGGTTTAAAATGTAGTGGAAAATGAGCAGGATTTATTAACATAAACTGATAAAGTCTTGGCTCAAAAGATGCCAGATTTAACTGTAGTTGAAAAGAAGAAAGTGTGGATAACTGATGTGGCAATACCATAGATTAGTAGAATAGAAGACAAAGAATTGGACAAGATCAAAAATACAAGGTCTGAGAATCAAAGTTTAAAGATTATGGCACAAACCAGCCTGTAATGGCCCCATTAGTTATTGGCACACTGTATGCCATACCAAAAATCATTGGATGGTACTTAGAAAATATACACTTTGACAAAATTTCAATATGTCAATTACAGTGCTTGGATCTGCACACTTAACTATACTGACATCCTAAGTCTGTGGGAAGAACTCAAAGCTTATGAAGGCTAACATTTTTTTGTAATGGTAATACCAGAAGAAGGCTATAAATATTTAGAAGTTTTGGTAGTTTCCAATTTACTACAGAACCAGGTTTTTAAAAAGCACTTCTGTCAAATATAACAAAAACTTTTTAAAATGAAAACTAAATAATAATAATAATAATAATAATAATAATAATAATAATAATAATAATAATAATAATAATAATAATAATAATAATAATAATTTTATTTATATACCGCCCTTCTCCCAAAGGACTCAGGGCAGTGAACAGGGCAAACATATAAAAAATACAAAAATACAAAAGTTAAAAAAGAATTAAACATATGCCCAAGCTAAAACAGTAAATACATATATTAAAAGCAACAGTAAAAACCCAACCCATCCCCCATCAGGCCAAGCCAGCTTGTTCAAATAAATGCATCTTCAGATCACATCGGAAGGAGCGAAGGTTGGGCGCCATCCGGAGCTCAACCGGCAACCGATTCCATAGCTCCGGGGCACCCACAGAGAAGGACCTCCCCCTGGGGGCCACCAAACGACATTCTGTGATCGGTGGCACCCTGAGGAGGCCCTCTCTGTGGGAGCGCACAGGGCGGAGGGAAGTTGATGCTGGCAGCAGGTGCTCCCTAAGGTACTCCGGACCCATACCATGTAGGGCATGTGAGTACAAATGTTATTAAAGCATTTGATACTTAGGCAATCCTTATTTTTTGATATACATAAACAGTTGATTGGATCCAGATGGAACTGATAACATGAATCAGAAACCAAGAAAACTAATAACACCACACCCCAAAAGTAATATTGATTGGCTGTATCTAGCAAGAGCTTAAGGGGGTAGATATGAAACAAACTATGCAGGAAGCAAAAGATGGTTTGAATAAATACGTCAAGAAAAGCATACAATCCTTGCTGAAGGAAGTCAATCAAGGACAGCTTTTGAAAATAACAAAAGGTGAAGGCTGAATACAGAAAAGAAATAATGGAAAACCAATATGTAAATTAAAAGCCATTGTACAGTCAATATTTGAAGGATAAAGAACAAAAAGCCAGTACAGACTCCTTAAAGCTGATTAAGATCAGAACTGTTAAAAAAGAAACTGAAGGCTATATGTTAATGCACTATTTGTATGAAAACTAAAATCCACCATGTAACAAATAACAGCAAATGTCACCTTTGTATTGAAAAGAATGAAACAATTGACCATTTCATTAGTGGTTGCAACAAAATTTCACAAATTGACTATAAGCAGCTTCATGATTGAGTTGCCAAACTTATTTATTGTAGTATTCATTTTCATCTGGAAACTTTGCCAGAAGTTTGGATTTAAATTTAACAAAAACCTCTGGAAATTTCAAGTTGAGAAGGTTTTAGAAAATGAGCAAGTTAAGATCTTACAGGATTTTAAAATTTAAACAGAAAGGCACCTTGTTCATAACATACCTGATATAACAGTCTTTGAAAAGAAGAAAGTCTGGTTCATTGATGTTTCTATAGCAAATAATGCTAGGATTGAGGAAAAGCAATTGAAAAAATAATATGAAATACTGGGACTTGCAGACCAAGTTTGAATGCTTATGGAAAAAGAAATTTTCTGGTATATCAATTGTAATTGGGGCTCTCAGAGCATACCTAAAGGATTCCCTCAGTATTTGGAAATATTGAATTTATTGTACTTGACTGAACATCTTCAATTTACAAAAAACTACCTTGCTTAAAACTCTTTATATTTAGGGACTACCTTTTAGATCAGACATGTCAAACACAAGGCCCGGGGGCCGGATCCGGCCCACAAAGTGGTTTCATGTGGCCCGTGAAGCCATCCTGGAAACAGTGAGGGAACGGCCCTCACTGCCTTGGCCCTGGCCCAGAGACCCTCCTTCTGCCAGAGACCCTCAGATCTGTCCCACTCCTGCCCAGGCCCCCATAGGCTCCCTTGATGCCAACGATGTAGAGCTGGCCATGCCCACCCAGTAGGCCACACCCACCATGGCCACGCCCACCCAGGCCCCCCTGAGGGCAACCGCAATGCTGATGCAGCCCTCAATGAAATTGAGTTTGACACCCCTGTTTTAGATCTTTGGCTGGGACTTGAATTATTAACTTTCATCAGTCTTAGACTATAAATCTAACTGCAGTTTACACATAATAATATAAATTTATATTATAATCTGCAGACTGCTATTACAATCATATATCACATTATTTTTACTTAGTGAAGAATTTCTTGATTAAAAATAATATAGTTATAAGTTTCTAAATTTTTTTACAAATATATTTATGGTCATTTTAATCTCAGATTCTAGTTGCACTACTAAATTTGTTAAATAGGATTAAACAAAAGAAAATATGTGAATAAAATGCTTTTTATTGCTGAATCAATTTCCCAGTGGAAAAAAAAGGTTCTCTAATGTGTGCATTCTATTACAAATCTACAATATGGGATTCTCTATTTTCCCTATATGCCTGCTTTATATAGTTTATGTAAAAAATATGTAAAATACCTATTTGATATCATGGTCAAGGTGTTGGCTAGAAACCAGGAGACAGTGAGTTCTAGTTCCACCCTAGGCATGAAAACTTTGGGTAACTTTGGACCAATCACTTTTTTCATTTTTCATTTTTTTGTAGGGAAAAAAGGAGGAGGAAGTAGTATTGGTATACTTGGTGGCCCATTACCATACAGTATGGCAGCAAGATACTTAAGACACAAATTGTAAAATTCCAAGACCATCATGGCTTAGGAGTTAGGTAACTTTGGAACTACCTGCTCCCAATGCTATCTACTACTTTGATACTACTTTCTCTCAGGAATGCTTCCTACAGAGACTGAAGAACAGACTTCTCAATTTCTGTGTCCTTTCTTTGAATAGCATTCCCTCTGTGATGCATTTGGCACTATCCTATTGAAATTTAGAAAAGTGATTGAAATCAGCTGTAGACCTTGGAGGGTGATATGTGTGATATGTATGTGTATGTGTTTGTGTGTGTGTGTAATAAATTTATGTTTTCTGCAAATGTAATTGCTATTTTACAGTTATTTTAAGTATTATTGTTATATTCTATTGTAATCATTGTTATTTCTACTGTTTAAATAGTGGTTAAGGAAAATAGGTATTAGGCTACTCAGAAACAACAAACATTAGAGTTATATATAAGCTTAGTAAATTAAATAATGAAGCTTTAATGAAAACATGTTTGTTAAATTGTGCTTGGCTACTCTTTTTAATCAATGCACACAGATCAGATGTGATACGTAAGCATAGGCAGCTTTCCTCCCATCCTAGTACAGGAAAAAGTCAAACAAGCATGTATCATCATGCCTTTTACATTGTTCAACTTATACATCAATACTATAATTCAGAGTCTCAACAAAAATATCATTAACTGCCAACTTTGATGAATAGGTTGAGAAAAATCTTGTTATATCTGAATGATGCAGTAATTCTATCAATTTCACCAATAGGGAAGAAGAGTTTATGTTTCTTGGCCTTCTAGTTTAAGCCAGGACTGCCAGATGGAAAATGAATTGCAATAAGACTTAACAGGTGAAACATTAAAAAAACATATTTTTTCAGGTATACAAATTAATGAGATTCACAAAAGCATTAGAAACAACATATTATATATTCTTGGTTTCATTATAATTGGGGGAAGGCAAATAGTAATACCAAAACCCCTAAAATGATTTGAGTCTAAAACTATTACACAACTTATCACATGTATATATACACAGTGTAAAGTAAATATAAACCTCATGTATAAAGGTTATATTCCTATCAAAATTTCTAAGAATCCACAATAAAAAGTAAAAAAGAATTTGATTGATTATATGCCAAAAAGACATTTTTGCCTCATAGCTAGACATAGCTAGATTTTCTCCATAATGATCTATCCCTAACCTGTTCCTTAAAACTACACAAAAGGAATACAATAAACATACACAATGTTATATTTACAATCAGAATAAAAATAATGTTTATTCAGACATAAAGTCCTAAATTTACCTTCTATCTAGCTGTACTAAGTTTTATAGTAAAACAGACGTAGTTTCTCAGCTATTTTCACCAATTTGATTTATTGAATAAATAAATTTTCAAACACCAGCTGCCTGCAATTAGTGCAGGTTCGCATCCCACCAGGCTCAAGGTTGACTCAGCCTTCCATCCTTCCGAGGTAGGTAAAATGAGGACCCAGATTGTTTGGGGCAATTAAGCTGACTTTGTAATAATGCTGCTTGGGGGTGTGTGTGAAAGCCCTAATAAGCAGGCATATACATAGAATGAAGGCTACTGCTAAGCTTGTAAGCCTCCCTGAGTCTTCGGAGAAGGGCGGGATATAAATGGAATTAAAATAAATAAATAAATAAATAAAATAAATAAAATACTCAGAGATGTATGGTATTTAAAGAGGAATATAATTCCACGAGGTGCCTAGATTATATGCAAATAAGGTGGAACAGCATGTGAAAAGGGATAGGAAAAAAAAACCCTGATTATGTTAGATTAATAGGATAATAGTTATACAAGTGCCAGGATTGGTAGTGGGAACAGCCAGTGGCAAGAATTTAAACTAAAGCAAGAAGAACGTGAATTGGGCTCTGGCTGTAATAAGGACTCAGTATAAAGCCTTGGGTGGGTGGGAAGAATATGAAGAAAATGAGTGAGGTCTGGAAGAAGGCATATTTTAAGATCTAAGCCAATATTAGTGTCATAAAATAAAAAAAGACTGACTATTGCAGTGGTCCAGATGAGACCACCAGGACATGGATTAATAAATTTATGATGTCAGTGAACAGGAACTACCAAATTTGGTTGATATCCTGTAAGTGAAAATGTCACTTTCTCAGTGTTGTCACTATAAGTGACCAAAGAGAAAATGTACCATCCAGTAGAAACCCAAAGTTTCTGAAGCCAGAGGAACCAGATTCTCTAAAAGAGGAAGGGATGAATAATAATAATAATAAATGGTATTACCTTAGACTTCAGCAAGGTATTCAACAAAGTAGACCACAACCTACTTCTTGGTAAACTATAAAAATGTGGGATAGACAGCATCATCACCACATGGTACTATATCCACATGGAGGGAAGTAAGCAGAGGAGTACCACAAAGTTTTGTCTTAGGCCCAGTAGTCTTCAATATCTTCATAAATGACTTAGATGAGGGAATTGAAGGGGAACTCATCAATTTTATTTTTTAAATCCCATTTATATTCCGCCCTTCTCCGAAGACTCAGGGCGGCTTACAATCTAAGAAGCACAAATCAATGTGCTTAGCAATAGCCTTCATTCTATGTATATGCCTGCTTATTAGGGCTTTCGCCCCCCCCCCCAGATGACACTAAGCTGGCAGGAAGAGTCGACACCAAAAAAGACAAGCTCAGGATCCAAAAAGTTCTTGACAGACTTGAACAATGGGCCCCATCCAACAAAATGATATTTAATGTGGAGAAAAACAAGATTTTATTCTTAGGTAGGAAAAACCAAAGGATCGAGTACAGATTAGGTAAAACCTGGCTCAAAAATAGTAACTGCAAGAGGAACCTTGGAGCCCTAGAGGACAATCACTTAAGCATGAACCAGCAGTGTGAGGCAGCAACCCAAAAAGCTAATATAATCCTTGGTTGTATAAACAGGCATAAAATCAAAATCACGTGAAGTATTATTACCACTTTATAAATCCTTGGTAAGACCACACCTGATATACTGCATCCAATTCTGATTAGCATGTTACAAAAAAGATTTTGAGTCTAGAGAAAAGAAGGGCTAGGGCAACATGATAGCAGTATTCCAGTATTTCAAAGGTTACCACAAACAAGAGGGGGTCAACTTATTCTCCAAGGCACCAGAGGGTAGGACAAGAAACAATGGATGGAAACTGACCAAAGAGAGAAGCAATCTTTAATTAAGGAGAAACTTCCTAACAGTGAAGACAATTAATCAATAGAACAGCTTGCATTCAGAAGTTCTAAGTGCTTTGTCACTGGAGGTTTTTAAGAAAAGACTAAACACCTATCTAAAATAGTATAGGGTCTCATGCTTGAGTAGTGGGTTGGACTAGAAGATCCCCAAGGTCCCCTCCAGCTCTGTTCTGATTGATTAACCTCTGTGGTTCTAAAGAAGTTGAGATAGGCAATCATATGCTTTTGCACTATACTGTATATAAAGAGATCCAGAGAAATGTCATACGTTCAATTCAAGCCAAGACTAAGAGGATAGTGAGACAGCATTTTACTAAAATAAGTCACTAGATACTTCACTGTTACAATTACCCCTTTTTAAAGAGAATTGCCCTTAGGTTAGTTAAGTAAGGTAAGATCTGACTAGTAGTTAACTGGAAAACTACAAAATTTCAGATTGGGGATGGACTAAAAAGTTAAAAAAAGCATCACAAAGAAGGCAATAGCAAACCACTTTTATACTGATACCAAGAAAAGTACAAAGATGTGTCTTTAGAATTTGTCCAGGATTTGTCTGGGATTTGTCCAGGATTGTATAAGGATTTTACTTTAGGCAAGGGGTCAGACTAGAAAACTCTATGATTCTATGAATTACAATGGATAATTTGAACTTCACCTTTTCCTTTCCTTTCCTTTCCTTTCTCTTCTCTTTCCCATCTCACATCTTTTCTCCTATGCTTTTTTTCTTTTAATTCAGTTTTCACTCCTAATTCCTGACTCTTAACAAATGCAATTTTCTTGGCAATATTTTTAGACATGGTTTGCCACTGGTTTCTTCTTAAAGCTGGATGAATGATTGACCTAAAGACATCCAACTGGTTTTCATGCCTAAAGCAGGACTAGAACTCAATTTCATTTGTTCCTAATACAGTGCTACAAGATCTGATTCTTCTTTTGTGCATAGAGTGTATGTGTACACCTTCCAGTCTCTGTTGTCAATTACCTGGACTAGTCTGCAATTTTCTTGGCAACATTTTCAAAAGTGGTTTGCCTAAGTTTGCTTCCAAGGACTGAGAAAGAATGGCCTAAAGTTACTCAGCTGACTATGTACCTAAGGTAAGATTAGAACACATAGCTTCCTAGTATTTAGTTTGGTGCCTTTAAGCACTGTCTCAAATTGTATTTCATTTCATTTAAAACCAAACTAAACTAAATAAGCATGGTTCATATCTCTTCAACATAATCCAGCTCTGCAGTTTTTCTGCAAGTTTTGGATTTAATGGCAATAGCTGGAATTTATTTCTTATTTTAGCATGAAAACTATACTCATAAATATCATTTAGATAAAATTCAGTTATCGTATATATCAAGTGGATGATGTGAAAAGAAATAGATGACTAAAAGTTTTATTATTTAATGATATGCATACTTCTTTTTCTATCTTATGTAGATGAAGCTTCAATATTTGCTTCTCCAGCTAATTGTAAAGTGAAATTTATTACAGAATATTTCTAACTGGCAGCTTAAAAGCCAATGTTAAAAAGTACCTATCTGTGTTCTGAGGCAGGACAATTTGAATAAAGCATTCTTTTCCCATGAAAATTGTTTTTTATTCTGTAGTTTTTATACAATCTAACTGTGTACAATATGAGGCTAGAACATCCTATTACCTAGGTTGTAGATCCTCCCCACCTGTGCTTTATAAACAAGAGGATATAGAGTATAATATAACTACAGTATAAGTTACATTCTGTTATGGTGATCTGAGCAAGGAAATGGTGATCTTAATACAGGAGTATTTATGACTTTATTCCTTTTCCAATAAGTTCACTAGAAAATTTTTAATTTTTTTCACAGTTCCATTGAGTATTTCAATGGAAATAATATTCTTTCTGCCATTACTGTAGCCCAAAGCTGATATATCTCAAATCTAAGATTGTGAGTGTATTTTTGTTTTAATATGGAAAAAAACAATGAGAAGAGACAGTGTATTTGGCCCAACATTATAAACAAAATTAAGTTTTTATGTTATCTTTTTCTACTGAAATAGGCAATTGCAAATAAAACCATACTAAATTATTTACATCCGATATCTTTCTTCTAGTTGGTTCTACAATGAACCAAGAATACAATAATTAATTTTAAACATTTGGTTTTTTTCACAAAAAATCTCATGATTTATGACTTCATTTAAAACCTATTAAAGATTTTCTCATATTGATTAAATGGTTCTCCTTTAAAGGTTAATCAATGTCATTTTTAAAACATATATTTAATCCTACAAGGTTTAATAATTCTGCACAATTAATTTGTCTCTTAAAATCAAAAGTTATGTGAAACTAATATTTATTTATTATTTACAACATTATGAAAAAAGACTTATGAATTTAACTTTACAGGAACAAGTTCAAATATTTTTTTAAAATCCTTTACCTCTGAGAACAGTGTCTGTGGATACAGAATGTATCACATTTTTTCTCTCGCAGCCCTGCCAAACATTTTGTCCTTAAATCAACACTAATAGCATCAGGATTTTTTTAAAATGGGGTGAAACAGTTGGTAAAAGGATTGTATAAGAGGATCTTTCATTCAAAACAATTGGAGCCTCTCAAACCTCGTTTCATGGAATCCCAGAAATGATAAGAGTGTTCATGTCTTACGCATTTGTGAAGAGAATTGATATGGCCCCTTTCTCTTTTTTCCTCAACTACAAGTTTAACAATATGGGGAATAGAAATGAATAACTTAAAAGTTCATGGTTTCCATACATAACATCCCACAATATTAAGTTTCTTACAACTAACAGGACTAGAAACAGATAAAAGACCTTGAAGGATACAAAAGCCTTTGATAAATACAGTAGATGTATTTTAGAAAAAACAAATGATTCCATTATGAACTATTTCAGCAACTGCTGTGTAATAAATGCAAACTCTATTTTTGTTTAAATCAATGCTCAAATTATTGTACATTGTTGTTCCACATTTATTGTTTGTTTGTATAACACATTTATATGGCTATCCGACTCACATATGATGGCTCCAGGTGGCTTACATTGTTATGTAAGAGATTTGAAGCACTAATAGCAAGAACACATTTCTCTTGAACAGGAGGAAAGTTTCCAATTTTTTTTTTTTGCTTCAGTAATAAAGTAGTCTGGACTGTTTGTGTCTTTTTAAATATTCATTTTCACATGTGCTGAGTTCCAAGTAGGTGTGTCACAGAATGAGGAAACTTTTAATGTTCTTAATAGAATGGATACAGTCAGGTGGTAGTACCAAAGCTAATGCATAAAGATATTTCTATTTTATGCAATAAGCTAATTATGTCTGGATCCAGCATTTGTTGTTGTTAGCTGCAAAGTCATGTCCGACCCATCATGACCCTATGGACAACGTTCCTCCAGGCCTCCCTGTCCTCTACCATCTTCTGGAGTCCATTTAAGCTCACGCCTACTGCTTCAGTGACTCCATCCAGCCACCTCATTCTCTGTCATCCCCTTCTTCTATTGCCTTCAATCTTTCCCAGGATTAGGCTCTTCTCCAGTGAGTCCTTCCTTCTCTTTAGGTAGCCAAAGTATTTGAGTTTTAGCTTCAGGATCTGGCCTTCTAAAGAGCAGTCAGGGTTTATCTCCTCTAGGACTGACCGGTTTGATCGCCTTGCAGTCCAAGGGACTCACAGGAGTCTTCTCCAGCACCACAGTTCAAAGGCCTCAATTCTTTGGCGCTCAGCCTTTTTTATGGTCCAGCTTTCACTGCCATACATTGCAACTGGGAAGACCATAGCCTTGACTATACACACTTTTGTTGACAGGGTGATGTCTCTGCTTTTTAGTGTGCTGTCTAGAGTTGCCATTGCTTTCCTCCCCAGGAGCAAGCGTCTTTTAATTTCTTGGCTACAGTCCCCATCTGCGGTGATCTTGGAGCCCAGGAAAATAAAATCTGTCACTGCCTCCATTTCTTCCCCATCTATTTGTCAGGAATTGAGAGGGCTGGATGCCATGATGTTGGTTTTCTTAATGTTAAGTTTCAACCCAACTTTTGCACTCTCCTTCTTCACTCGCAACAAGAGGCTCTTTAGTTCCTCTTCACTTTCTGCCATTAGAGTGGTATCATCTGCATATCTTAGGTTGTTGATGTTTCTTCCGGCAATCTTAATTCCAACTTTTGATTCCTCTAACCCTGCCTTTCTCATGATGTGCTCTGCATATAAGTTAAATAGGCAGGGCGACAGTATACAGCCTTGCCAGACTCCTTTCCCAATTTTGAACGAATCAGTGGTTCCGTGCCAGTTCTCACTGTTGCTTCTTGACCCACATATAGCTTTCTCAAGAGACAAATAAGATGGTCTGGTACGCCCATCTCTTTAAGGACTTGCCACAGTTTATTATGATCCACACAATCAAAGCCTTTAGCATAGTCAATGAAGCAGAAGTAGATGTTTTTCTGGAACTCCCTAGCTTTCTCCATGATCCAATGTATGTTGGCAATTTGATTTCTAGTTCCTCTGCCTCTTGTTGTTGCTCAGCTTTTTTAAGGCCACTTCACTTTACATTCTAGGATGTCTGGCTCAAGGTCACTGACCACCTCATTGTGATTATCAGGGACGTTAAGCTCATTCTTGTATAGTTCTTCTCTGTAATTTTGCCACCTCTTCTTAATCTCTTCTGCCTCTGTTAGGTCCCTGCCATTTTGGTCCTTTATCATGCCCATTTTTGCATGAAATGTTCCCTTCATCTCTCCAATTTTCCTGAAAAGTTCTCTGGTCCTCCCTATTCTACTGTTTTCTTCTATTTCTTTGCACTGTTCATTTAAGAAGGCATTCAATTGGGCGTATCTTTCTTTTTCTCCCTTGCCTTTCGCTTCCCTCCTTTCCTCAGCTATTTGCAAAGCTTCCTCAGACAGCCATTTTGCTTTCTTGCATTTCTTTTTCTTTGGGATGGTTTTGGTTGCTACCTGTTGTACATTGTTGCGAACCTCTGTCCATAGTTCTTCAGGCACTCTGTCTATCAGATCTAATTCCTTAAATCTATTTGTCACCTCTACTGTATATTCAACAGGGATACGATTTAATTCATACCTGATTGGCCTAGTGCTTTTTCCTACTTTCTTCAGTTTAAGCCTAAACTTTGCAATGAGAAGCTCATGGTCTGAGCCACAGTCAGCTCCTGGTCTTGTTTTTACTGACTGTATAGAGCTCCTCCATCTTTGGCTGCAGAGCAAATAGTCAATCTGATTTCTGTGTTGACCGTCTGGTGATGTCCATGTGTAGAGCCGTCTCTTGGGTTGTTGGAAAAGAGTGTTTGCTATGACCATCGTATTCTCTTGACAAAATTCTATCAGCTTGTGCCCTGCTTCATTTTGTACTCCAAGGCCAAACTTGCCTGTTATTCTGGTTATCTTTTGACTTCCTACTTTAGCATTCCGATCCCCCATGATCATAAGGACATCATTTTTGGGTGTTAGTTCTATAAGGTGCTGTAGGGCTTCATAGAACCGATCAATTTCATCCTCTTCAGCACTGGTGGTTGGGGCATAGACTTGGACTACTGTGATATTGAATGGTTTGCTTTGGATTCGAATTGAGATCATTCTGTCATTTTGAGGATTGTATCCCAGTATTGCTTTTCCTACTCTTTTATTGACTATGAAGACTACTCCATTTCTTCTGAGGGATTCTTGCCCGCAGTAGTATACCTGATGGTCATCTGAATTAAATTCACCCATTCCTGTCCATTTTAGTTCACTGATACCTAAGATGTCGATGTTCAGTCTTGTCATCTCTTGTTTGACCATGTCCAGCTTTCCTTGATTCATGGATCTTACATTCCAGGTTCCTATGGAGAAAAAATCTTTACAGCATCGGACTTTCCTTTCACTACCAGACACATCCACAGCTGAGCGTCCTTTTGGCTTTGGCCCAGTCGTTTAATTCTTTCTGGCTCTACTAGTACTAGCCCTCTGCTCTTCCCTAGTAGCATATTGGACGCCTTCTGACCTGAGGGGCTCATCTTCCAGCATCATATTGTTTTGCCTTTTGGTACTGTCCATGGGGTTTTCATGGCAAAGATACTGGAGTGGGTTGCCATTTCCTTCTCCAGTGGATCACATTTTGTCAGAACTCTCTGCTATGACCTTTCCATCTTGGGTGGCTCTGCACGGCATAGCTCATAGCTTCATTGAATTATGCAAGCCCCTTCGCCACAACAAGGCAGTAATCCATGAAGGAGGGATCCAGCATTATATAATATGAAATAGCTGTCATTGAGATATGTTCAGTCAAATAAATAAACAAACAAACAAATAAACAAATACATATTGATGCTTTAAAATTCTTTTACAATTCATTGCTATTTACAATGAATTTCCCTTACCTATAGAAATATATCCCATTTTAACAAAAATTGCAATAGTAACTGTATTAGTAATTTAATTTTCCATTCCTCACCTTAACCAAAAATATAACACTAATCCTGCACCTGGGAAATAAATTGATTTTCTCCCTGTGATATATTTAACTAATTTTATTATGGGGATTAAACCTGTAAAGTAAATACATGGTAATCAATTGCTTAGCCATTTGCAAGTGAAGAATTCCTATTGAAATGGATTCAGCGCAGTCCTTCAGTCCACTGAGTTGCTTTTTCCTGCAGCAGCTTAATCCCAGTCTCTCATACAGAGGATCAAGCTGTCATGAAACTGCTCTCCTCCTTCTCGTTGCATTCCCCCAAACTATCTGAAAAGCAACAAAAGTGACAGTGTCTCTGTAGTGGTTCTGAGACAAATCTTTTATTCCTTTTCAATGTGTCATAAAAAAGAAAAGACAAGAAAGGTACCCAAAGAAAAAGTCATTTTCTTCACTTCAGTTTCCGACAGAAGTTTGGGATTTGAAGATCCCATGGATTTTTCTCTGACAATATGGCAATGCTGTATTTTGTACAGAAGATTATCAGTCAGTCTTCCTGTGTAGATTATTCTCTCATCTTACATGTATTAGCAAGAATCAAACTGTTGAAAAATGAAGTAACAAGAAAGAGATGCAAATGGCTGCAGTGACAGATTGAAAAATAGTTTGAAGAATAGCCACTGCTTAGGAGAGGCTATTATCTTAATCAGCTTAACCCTTTTTGTAAAGCCCCATCCACCATCTTCTTCCCTTCCATCCAGTTTTGTTTTCCCTTTAATTCTTTATCTTCCAATGCAGTAATCTCTGTCTTTACCCAATTTCCCCTGGGTATTTCCCCTGGAGGTCCAGCCGATCTGAATCTGACCGATTGCGACTAAGAACCTGTATTAGGTCTTATCTCGCAGCAATAAGGGTGGCGAGATCTAATCACTTCGCTTCCCTTATCGCATCTGCAGATAATCGCCCGGCCGCCCTGTTTAGGGTGACCCGCTCCCTCCTTAATCAGGAGGTGAGGGAGGAACTCTTGCAGGGTCGTGCCAAGGAGTTTAGTCAACATCTGTCAGATAAAATCGCTCGGATTCGGACCAGTTTGGACTCTGACTGAGCAGAGTCTGACGATTAGGACACGGGCGGTCTTGTCGATGTTATCTGGGAGTAGTTCGATCCTGTGACTCCAGAGGAAGTGGACAGGATTATGGGGAGGCTGAGCTCCACCACATGTTTATTGGACCCGTGCCCTTCCTGGCTGGTTTATGCGGCTCGGGAAGGGACACGAGGCTGGTTCAAGGCGGTTATATCTGCCTCTTTGAGGGAGGGTAGTTTCCCCGCCGTGTTGAAGGAGGCGGTGGTGAGACCTCTCCTCAAGAAGCCTGCCTTGGACCCAGCTGTGTTGAATAACTTTTGTCCGGTCTCCAACCTTCGCTTTCTTGCGAAGGTTGTTGAGAGTGTGGTGGCGCATCAGCTTCCTCTGGTTCTGGATGAAGCAGATTATCTAGACCCGCACCAATCGGGCTTCAGGCCCGGGTACAGCACGGAGACGGCATTGGTCGCTATGGTAAATGATCTCTGGAGGGCTCGAGACGGGATATTCCTCTGTCCTAGTCCTATTAGACCTCTCAGCGGCTTTCGATACCATCGACCATGGTATCTTGCTGCGGCGTCTCAGGGGATTGGGAGGCACAGTTCTTCAGTGGTTCTCCTATCTCCTGGGATGTTCACAGTCGGTGTTGGCAGGGGGGCAGAGGTCGACCTCGAAGCCTCTCGCTTGTGGAGTTCCTCAGGGGTCGGTCCTCTCACCTCTCCTGTTCAACATCTACATGAAACTGCTGGGTGAGATCATTCGTGGCTTTGGAGTTGGGTATCACGCTGATGATACCCAGCTTTTTATTTCGACCCCAAACAACCCCAGTGATGCCCTCGATGTGATGTCCCATTGCCTGGAGGCGGTCCGGGTCTGGATGGGGAGGAACAGGCTTCGACTCAACCCTGACAAGACCGAGTGGCTGTGTATATCGGCATCCCGGGATATTCAGAATATTCCATCTCTTTCTATGGGGGGTGAGTTATTACCCCCCGTAGATAGGGCTCGCAACTTGGGAGTCCTCCTAGACTCACAGCTTTCTTTAGAAGACCATATAACAACTCTGACTAGGTAGGCCTTCGCCCAGGTTCACCTGGTGCGCCAGTTGTGACCCTATCTAGACTGGGATGCCCTGCATATGGTCACTCATGCGCTCGTGACCTCTCGTTTAGACTACTGCAATGCTCTCTACATGGGGCTGCCCTTGAGGACCACTTGGAGGCTCCAACTGGTACAGAATGCAGCCGCGAGAGTTGTGTTGGGAGTTTCCCGATACTCCCATGTTACACCTCTGCTCCGTGAGCTGCATTGGCTCCCAGTTGTCTTCCGGGTGAGATTCAAGGTGCTGGTAATGGTCTTTAAAGCCCTACATGGCATGGGTCCGCTGTACCTTAGGGATCACCTGCTGCCGGCATCAACTTCCCTCCACCCTGTGTGTTCCCACAGAGAGGGCCTCCTCAGGGTGCCACCAATTAGAGAATGTCATCTGGTGGCCCCCAGGGGGAGGTCCTTCTCTGTGGGTGCGCCGGATTTGTGGAACCATTTGCCGGTTGAGCTCCGGATGGCGCCCGACCTTCGACGCGATCTGAAGACCTACTTGTTCGAACAAGCCGGCCTGGCCTGATGGGTGATGGGTTTGGATTTTAATATTGTTTTAGTGCATTTTAACTTATTGTTGTTAGTTCTGGGCACCTTGTTTAATCTTTTTTTAATATTTGTATTCTTGTATTTTTATATGTTTGCCCTGTTCACCGCCCTGAGTCCTTCGGGAGAAGGGCGGTATACAAATAAAATTATTATTATTATTATTATTATTATTATTATTATTATTATTATTATTATTATTATTATTATTATTATTATTATTTCCCCCCTCTTTTTATTTAGTATTTATTCATTGATTGATAACATTTATAGGTTGCCCATCTTACCTCAAGGTAATTCTGGGTAACCTATGTGGCTGCCCATTCCACCAAAGTTACTCTGGGCAGTGAACAAAGTTTAAAAATAAAAATAGCAGCAGCAAAGCCAACAGAAAGTTTTTCACTGTTTCTGCTGCACCAAAGGAAATATGTAAGTATGCTTATTTATTTCTGTTTATGAAAACAGTTTGTGTGTTGAGGAATCAATTCATTTTGAAAATGAGGGCACCATTTTGAAAAGGTACATGACTTTTTTAAGGGTAAGATGTCTTTTTTTTCCTGTATACTCTTTAATAATATGAGAAGGACTTAACTTATATTTCAGGTAAGTAGGGTATTTATAGTCAAGTTGAGTGGCAGAGTGGCCTAGAGGTGAAGACTCTTGCCTTCCACTCAGTTCAATCCTAGGCAGTGGCAGATGTTTCTCTATCAGGGCACAAAGAGAATATATCTGCTGCAAACTCTGTGTAGGCATCAGAAAGGACATTCAGTTAGTAAATGCTCTCCAGAAAAAGATTTCAATACTGGGAAAGATGAAGGAAAGGAAAAAAGAGGATGATCATCAACAAGGTAGATGAACTTATTTACAGTGGTGATGAGTGCACTATTTAGAACGCCCAAAACACCAGTTTAGGAGTGGATCGTCATGGAGAAAATCTATTTACATGGTTGCTAGGAATTGAAAATGACTTGATGGCACATAATCAATCAGTCAGTCAATCAAATTCTGCTGAAGTCAACTATTTACTGTATTTTAGTGCAAAATATGCCTCTTGCAATGGATGAAAAGATATAGTCTATAGAAGGAGAGTGGAGGAACAGTGTGATATTTGAAATGTTCTTTTTCCATGCTATGCAGCTAGAACACTAAAGGTCCTCATTTAATTGCAATAAAAAGTGGAACCTTGACAAAGGTAAATTACATACCAGGTCAATCTGCGGTGCCTTCAGAAGGAATCTGCTTGTGATTTGTGGTGGTATCTTTCCCTGTTAAACCATAAGAATTTTCCTGGACTTTCCTTTATTAATGAGATTTATAAGAAAGAGATGCATACACACATGCTTTCTGATGAGTCTCACCTAAGTTAAACAATTGTTTTTGATTGTCTTAGATTTTAATGTTTTTGTGTCACATAGTTTTGTTCCCATAAAGAATAAAAAACATACTCAAGTATATATCTATTCAAATGAGGTGGGAAACATTTTCTTATTCAATTAGTCTATAGTCTTTCACAAGGACTATTCGCAAAGTGGATAGTCAAAGTGCTGATGGAATTCACAAAGCGCTGATAAAATTTGTATCTACATTTTGTGACATTTTTTATAAGAACTCTTGTTTTATTATCTTTTGAATATTTTCTTTCCAATACTGCAATTTCATTTAATATTGTATCTACCTTTGGCCTGGGAAGTACATACAGGTAGTTCTTGACCTTATACCATTGTTTGAAGTTACAATGGTGCTAAACAACTGATGGTTGCAACTGGTTCTTGGAATTCTTGCCATTCCAGCATTTCCTAGCACAATCTGGCTGCTAAGAAACCATCTCACACTTATGAACAGTTGTAGCACCTTCAATCACATCATCAGTATTTATGAATTTCCCTGCCAGTTTCCCCAGAAAGCCAATGGGAAGCTGGCAGGGAAGTTTGCAAGTCATTGAGGTAGGTCTACTCTCCCCAAGCACCTCCTCCAGCCCATCTGTGTTTATTCCATACCTGCCACTTGCATACACAACCAAACCCCTGGCTGTACCTCTCTCACACCTATGCACACACTCTTGCACCTTTCTCCAACCATTGTCATGCTTCCCTTTCATGCACGTGCATACATCGATCATGCTGCACTTTACCCAGCAGCAACCTCTTCCTGCTGCTCTGCTTGCAAGCCACCTATGACTTTCAACCTCCTTCTGGTTTTCCCGCTGACTTAGTGTTAACCATATGACTCAGTTAGCAATGGAAACCAGGATTGCAGGTACTGCCTTCACTAAGCAATGCAGCCATGCTTTACAACCTCATATTTTAGCAATGGAAATTCCAGTTCCAATTGCTATTCTAAGTCGACACTACCTGTAGACTACTCTGCCTCCTTTTGAAAATAATGCATTCTAATAATACTTTGATACCTTGATAATTGTATCCTAGGTGACTATATAGCTGATAGAAGTAAAGCAGATAACAATTTTATTTTAATTTCTTTCAGATTAATTTGAGTTCATAGATAATTATTAGGCTACAATTCCCTTGTTTAACAAGTAATTATCATTCTAAAAAATCTGTTTGAGTTGCATTTAGATATTTTTTTCTATCCAAGGGGATCATAACACTGATGGAATATCTATCAGCTGGTTCTTACAAGTGAAAGTAATTAAAAATAAGTTTTTATTATTTTCTCAATGCAGGGACTAAAATAACAGTGGAATGAGTTGTTTAAAAATAAAGTATCAATATGCAAAACTACTTCTTAAAATATAGGGAATAAAGTCAGAACCTGTTCAGTTCTGCTTAGTTTTGCATGATTTTAATTGAATTAATAGCTTCTGGAATTAGACAAATTAGAATTGTGAAGCATGAGCGATTTTAGCTACTGTAGGTAAGTCCTGACTTTCATATTTTAAGCATTGAAACAGAAATATATAAGTGCCTTCAAAAAAAGAATATTGTAGTTGGTATGGACAAAATAAATATAACAAATCATAAATATTTTATTTATTACAAGCTACTACTGAAAGGAAAAACCCAATTCCTTCAGTTCAGACTTGCAAAACAGTTGTTCTTGTTGCTTCTTTAGCACTAAAAGCTGGTGGAATTTTCTACATAGCTTATAAGACAGTGCAAATTAAAGACAGGTGGAATAGCTTGCCTCTGGAAATCGTAGGTGCTCCATCACTGGAGGTTTTCAAGAAGAGGCTGGAAAGCCATTTCGCCAGAACAGTATAGGATCTCCTGCCATGGGCAGGGTCTGGACTAGGACACCACCAAGGTCCCTTGGGTGACATGATAGCAGTGTTCCAATATCTCAGGGGTTGCCACAAAGAAGAGGGAGTCAAGCTATTCTCCAAACTACCTGAAAGCAGGACAAGAAGCAATGGATAGAAACTAACCAAGGAGAGAAGCAACCTAGAACCAAGGAGAAACTTCCTGACAGTTAGAACAATTAACCAGTGGAACAACCTGCCTCCAGAAGTTGTGAATGCTCCAACACTGGAAGTCTTTAAGAAGAGATTGGACAACCATTTGTCAGAAATGGTATAGGGTTTCCTGCCTGAGCATGGGGTTGGACTAGATGACCTCCAAGGTCCCTTCCTCCTCCTCCTCCTCCTCCTCCTCCTCCTCCTCTTTATTATTATTATTATTATTATTATTATTATTATTATTATTATTATTATTATTATTATTATTTCTTCTAGTTTTCTAAGCATTTTGAAGAATGAAGAAATTGTGCCCTTTACTCTTTTCATGCTAAAAAGAAATGGAAAATAAATTGCCATCACCAATCCTTTCAGTTGTCTTACTAAATAAAACAGTAAGCATATTGGAACCATAACTATATTTTTCATACATTTAATATATCTAATGACTTCTAATTAGAATCATTGTACAGTTTTGTACAGAGAAATGCAGAAAAACAAATATGACTTAACTATATTTACTACGGCCAAAAGTTTGATACTGTAGCATTGTAACTGAAAAGGTGTTTGAAGCAGACTTGAGCATGAACCTCTCCCCCAAACAGTGCCTTTTTAAAGAAGCCATGTGTTTTTCTGGTTTTAGAATACTTATACACTCCAACATAGTACATACATAATAATTAAACAAAAGAGTACAGCAAAGTACATACCATATTGGTTTACTATCTGACTTCAAACAAAAAGTTGTAAATAATTAATATAATAGGTACATGCCCATTATGATTATATACAAGATTATTTTATACTTTAAGTTGCACTTAAGAAAAACATATGCCTATTTTACAAGGTATTGATAAATTATGTTGATATTAAATGACAGATTGTACTACATTATTTTGCATATTTGGTTAATCCTAGTGTGTATATTTACTTTTTAATAGTTGAAATTTTATATTACTTTGTGAACATGTACATTTTTTGTATTTTGTGCATGAACAAATTATTTATGAATTATAATCTCATAAAATTAGCTCTTGGAAAATAATCTCACTCTGATTTATTTATATTTTAAAAGCTATTTTATAATAATAGGTGGTATAGATGCGGTTTTCCATGTCAGTAAATATTTAGCTATTATTAGTGCATATATCTGGCATCGTGAATGGTTTTAAAAAAGTGTTTATTAAAATTTTCCAAGACAATATTTTAAAATGAGCATCATTAATTAAAATTTACTTTTTAAAAAAATAAAGACTAATTTGGTACTAGAGGCTGAAATAACAGAGGTGTCCTCTTTTGATGACTTTTTGTTCAGCAATCATTCAAACTTACTGAATGAATGACTGGTACTTACGACCAATCATTGCAATGACCCACAGTCATGTGATCATAATCTAGGCACTCAGCAACTGGCTGGCCTGGATTTCTGACCATCACAATATCCTATGGTCACATAATCATGATCTTTTCTGGTTTCCCACAAGCAAAGGGGAAGCTCAAAGGAAGTCTGAACTCATAATCATGCATAGTCCTCCTTTGATGACTGCTGTTGCTTAATGGTGTGGCTGCATTGCTTAGCAATAAAAATTCCAATCCCAATTACTGTCATTGAGGACAGCCCATAATGAAATAAAATATTTTAAAATAACATGTTTAATTTTCCTTTACATTTCTTTTATTGTTATAGACCTAAATGGATGTATGTGCTTGCATAACGAAGCATATTTCATCAAAGTCTGGATGAAATTTGTCAGAAAAAAAAATCTTAGAGTCAGCATTCAAGTCAGACTATCTCAGTATTTTGTTTTGGTTGCAGAAGTGCCAGAAATGTTATATTCACAAGAATATATTGAAGAAAAAGATATTATTGTTTGAAGAGCATTTCTCTTCTGCAGAACGTAATTTAAATGATATTGTTTTAACCCAAAGTGCAAAAAAATAGTTTATATTCCTCCTCCATGCGCTCGTGACCTCTCGTTTAGACTACTGCAATGCTCTTTACATGGGGCTGCCCTTGAGGACCACTCAGAGGCTCCAACTGGTACAGAATGCAGCCGCGAGAGTTGTGTTGGGAGTCTCCCGATACTCCCACGTCACACCTCTGCTCCGTGAGCTGCATTGGCTCCCAGTTGCCTTCCGGGTGAGATTCAAGGTGATGGTAATGGTCTTTAAAGCCCTACATGGCATGGGTCCAGAGTACCTTAGGGATCACCTGCTGCCGGCATCAACTTCCCTCTGCCCCGTGCACTCCCACAGAGAGGGCCTCCTCAGGGTGCCACCGGTCAGAGAATGTCACCTGGTGGCCCCCAGGGGGAGGTCCTTCTCTGTGGGCATGCCAGAATTGTGGAACCGTTTGCCGGTTGAGCTCCGGATGGCGCCCGACCTGCGCTCCTTCCGACGCGATCTGAAGACCTACTTATTCGAACAAGCCGGCCTGGCCTGATGGGTGATGGGTTTAGATTTTAATATTGTTTTAATGTATTTTAATTCATTGTTGTTAGTTTCTGGGCACTTGTTTAATCTCTTTTAATGTTTGTATTCTTGTATTTTTATATGTTTGCCCTGTTCACCATTATTATTATTATTATTATTATTATTATTATTATTATTATTATTATTATTATTATTATTATTATTATTATTATTATTCTCTTTAAGCAAATTTTGCTCACACAGCAATCTGAAACATATATACTCAAAAATAATTTTATTGAACTTTCTTAACTACTTTCCCAACTGGCTCTACTGTTGTGAATCTAAAATAACTGAAACAAAGATAACAGCACTGAACTTCAGTAATGTTGCTATAATTAAACATAATTCAACCCTGTGTATTCTACTGTAACAAATTATTCTACTGGATATTTTACGTACTATTCCTACAGGGAGCAGACAGAAACTGTATGTTATATTTTTTATTGAAAACTGCTTGACATTTAGAAATTAAAGATTTTAACAGGGTAGCAGTGTAGTCTCCATTGCATATATGAAAATATCAGCAGGTATTTGACTGTTTCTAACACAACTATTTATTATCACTATATTATGAAAAAAATAAGAACATAGAAACTTGCATTGAAGTTGGAAAAAGAAATATAATATATTCCTGTTGCAGATGCATCCCTTCCAGGGTTTTTCTACAACACCTATAGACTTCTGTTGTTGTTGTTGTTGCTGTTTAAAAAAACTAAACTCTTTTTCCAGTTTAATTTGCTCACGATGTGTTCTGGACTGTCTTTTAAAAAGATAGAAAAAATTCAGTGTTATGGCTATGTTTGTGTGTATGCACATATGTGCATATGTGTGTGCTTTAGTATTTCTTTATAGACGTGTGCCACAGAAGGTGTTTGGACTTGGAAGTTAAAGATGATTTGGACCTGGGTAATATTTATATGGGAGACCTGCTGTGTAGGATAATGGGAGAGGCATTTTCAACTTACTGTCAAGACAACTGCATAGTTGTGTCTATGTTGTCATAGGAGTCCAATTTCAATATGAAATATACCAATAAGACAGCGGTGTCTAAGTTTTCTGGCTTGGCAGTCTGGTGGGAGGAGAGGGTATAGTTCTCTGTGGGTGGGAGGTGGGTGCATGCAAGTACACGCAGCTCCAATTATGTCAGTGGTGGGTCATGTGCCCATGCTCGCAGAAAGGAAGCTGCACGAGTACAAGCAGCCCCATCTTGTTCGAGGGGAGGTGTTCATGTGAGTGCAAGCAGCCACCGCTCACATGAGGGGAGCATCATGCATGTACATGTGCTTGCCCACCGCTCGCGTGGCCTGGTTCCACGTGAGTGGGCCATGGCCTGGGAGTTGCCGAACCCTGCCATAAGATATTAAACACAAAGATAAAATTAAAAGACTAATAAGTGTTTATATTTATACACAGTGCATAGCTGTGCATAAAAATATAGCAAATCTCAATCTAACCAACTACATTGTAGCCTATTCTGACCAAAAACAAAAAAATAGATATTTTGTTTTTGCTTTTAAAATATGGATTTAAGAGAATATGACTTGAAACTCATGAATCTGTTTCTTTCAAATACTTCATACACTCATAATGATATACAGTAAGTGTGTGTGTGTGTGTGTGTGTGTGTGTGTGTGTTTGTGTGTCTATGTTGCAAATGTTATTTCATTCTGCTAAAAATGTAGAATAATAAATGTTTCACTCTCCCAGGGTAAACTGTGAAAGAATGGAGATTCAGTTTCTGAATCTCATTCTAGATGTGGCACTGAGTCAGACCAGGATGTTTTCTGAAGGGCCTGAATGAAAATGCAATTGCTGTTTAAACTACAGTATGTATCAAGAATATGTGTAATATCAAATAACTTTATCCAATTCAATGTGGGCTGATTGTGTATTGCAGGTGTACTGTATTTTCCATGTATTTTTTTCCATGACTTTCCTAATGTTTACAAATGATAGCCAGGATTATTGTAAGACACCATGCAATTTAATTCTATTGTAATATGACTCTGTGACATGAGTCATGTAGACAAAACCAAGTTGCCTAACTTTGGATTGTATTATGGTAATATCAGTGACCAAGTAATTTACAGAAGGGCTCCTTATTAAATTTCTTAATGTTCCTTATTAAAAGGAGTATTCTTATTATGGTTTTTGCAAACTAATTTTCATTTCCAAAGGGTATAAATATTTTACGAACTGAATAGAGATTTCCATATATTGCAGATACTGTGCATTGTTGTTTCAGCACAGTTCAGTGCTGGTTTGCTTAGAAGTAATTGCAGTACACATATTATTTGTTAAACCAGAGTGATCAACCTTCATGAAGCACTTCATTTTACAAGGAACAATGACTTGCTTTTAGAAGATAAAGTGCCTCCTTGAGACAGATCGTGCTGATCCACATAGGCCCAAAGTTTATTAGAATATTAAAGCATTCAAGTAACTTTAGTCAATCTTTTTAAGTAGGATTATGCAAATCCTTCAAAAGGAGTGCTTTACAATGTACAAGAACATGTGAAATCTAATTCTCCTTTAATCATTAAACTAGTTGTGTGGTTTTTTCCAGACTTGACCAGCTGCTCTATCAACTGCTCCTGACTTTCCTTGCATAAATGTGCAAGTACGGCCTTTTTGCTTCATGTTGGCTCTCAGTGAAGCAAAACACACAGATACAGAGACTGCTAAGAGTAGCCCACCTGGAAACCTATGCAGCTGCTTTAATGAAATCAAATACTTTGTGTTTTCATACATTTTGAAGCACTCATTATAAAGGATTTGCAAAGCCCCACCATTAAGTATTATAATAGAAGATCCTACTCGAACAACCTTTGTCTATTGTTGATGCTATCAGCTAGTTAGGGTAAGACATTTCACAAAGCTTGATCATTTTAACTTGCTCACATACCAAGTTTGCCCACTGAATATTAAAATAGTTTAGATCATTGTTTTAGTTCTATGTAAATACTAATTACTTCCAAGAACTAAGTCGGCATAACTGATTATGTGCCATTAAGTCAGTGTTGACTCCTCATCTATGTGGATAGATAAACTTTCTGTAAGACAATCTTGTCCTTCAGGTATCAGTGATGCATCCATTACCCCTGTAAATGAGTCCATTCACCTCACCCTTTTCTTCTCTTTCCTTCCAAATTTCCCAGCATTAGATACCTGGAGTTTTGTACAGTATATTGTGTCCCAGGTATGATAATTTGAGCCCGGACATTTCTATCTTAAATTAAGACTCTGGGTTGATTTGTTCAATGATCCATTTGTTTGTTTTCTTGGCTTTCTGTGGTATCCTCAGGAATCTTCTTCAACAGGTTCACAAGGTTCAGAAGTGTCAACATTATATCAATCCTGATTCTTCAAAGCCCAAATTTAACTTCCATAGACTATCATGGAAAGGAGGAAGAAGTGTAGTAAAATCAGACATGGAAAGTTGATGTTATCTCCATTAACTGGACCAGACCAAGAAATCAGTTCACGGGAAGGCTAAAACTATTTTGATTAATATTGGCTATAATCACAGAACCTTGCAAGTATGATTGTATTGTCCCTTCTCCTATAGCTTCTAGTTCAGTAAATCAGAGAAGCATCTACCCAAGCCACTTCCAAATATTATTTCATAATTATGGGCTTAAAAATATTTTAACCCATTTTGTTGAGATTAGGGTTCTTGTATATTTCAAAATCATCTTCCTTAGTCTCCACAGTGACCACAGCAGAACACCAACAGAAAAGCATTCTGGGATAGATTTGTGCCCTCCTATACTAATTGGAGAGGGACGCGGTGGTTCAGTAGGTTAGGATGCTGATCTTGTCAATCAGATGGTCGGCAGTTTGGCGGGTTGATTCCCGAGTGCCGCATAACAAAGTGAGCGCCTGTTACTCGTTCCAGCTTCTGCCAACCTAGCAGTTTGAAAGCACGTACAAATGCAAGTAGAAAAATAGGGACCACTACGGTGGGAAGGTAACAGCGTTCCATGCTTAGTCATGCCAGCCATATGACCATGGAGATGTCCTCGGATAAGCACTGGCTCTTTGGCTTTGAAACGGAGATGAGCACTGGCCCCTAGAGTTGGAAACGACTACCACGCATGTGCGGGGGAATCTTTACCTTTACCTTTTACACTAATTGGAACTGGTCCTGAGGAAGATAGAAACCACTGTAACACTGTGCTCTCTATTCCCAAACAACTGAAAAGTAATAATTAAACAAGTGAGCTGTTCAGAGTATACTTCAAAGAGATGTAGTTTTTGTAGGACATAGGTTCCAATATAGCCACTTTTGGGCCAAACATTTATACACCTCTTATCTTCTTGGTTAGTTAATTAGGCATGGAACCAGAACTTGGTGTCTCCTGGATTATAACACTTGTAAATTAGGTTTTCCCCACTGACAAATAAGGGTGCTGGGAAAGAAAGTCTTGCTTCTGTTTAATGATGTTTCAGGTTTACCTCCATCTTAGCTTGCTGTCTTGTAAGAAATGAAATACTACTACTACTACTACTACTACTACTACTACTACTACTACTAATAATAATAATAATAATAATAATAATAATAATAATAATAATAATAATAATAATAATAATAATAAAAGTTGGAAGTGACCTTGGAGGTTATCTAGTCCAACTCCTTGCTCAGGCATGAAACCCTATAGCCTAACCCTAATCCTAATCTGTTTTTTATGGTACTGTTTTTGATAGGTTGGACTGTTTTTTTTCCCCTTTGTGTAAAGACAGATGCAAAAAATGAGCTAAATAGTTCTGCTTTCTCTCTGTTGCTTGTCACCTTCTTTGTACTTTCCCCACTAATGGACCAATCATTTCCTTAACTTTTTTCTTGTTTTTTACATGTTGAAAGAAGCTTTTTTTTTTGTTATTTTTGACTTTGGTTGCAAGCCTTAGTTCATTTTGAGTCTTATTTGCTGATATTCTGCCTTAGTTATGTGCCCCTCTTTCCACTTTTTATACTTGTCCTTTTTATCTTTCAATTTATTTGTTCATCATTCCACTATTAAGTGTTTCTGTTGCTCCCATTAGACATGATTAACTTCTTTTCACTCTATATGAGAGTGAAAGGAATGAATCTGGTACAGACATTGAGGAAAATAATTGCCTAATACCACAAAGCACTCTAACTGGTGCTTCATAGTATTGTCTTAGCAAGCCTTAAAACTTTAGTAAAACCACGCTTAGAATATTGCATGCAGTTCTGGTCACCACAATATAAAAATGTGACTCTGGAAGGAGTGCAAAGAAGAGCAACAAGAATGATTAGAGGACTGGAGGCTAAAATATATGAAGAATTGGGTATATTTAGCCTAATGAAAAGAAGGACTAGGGAAGACATGATAACAGTGTTCCAAGATTTGAGGAACAATCTACAAAGATGAGAGTGTCAAACTATTTTCCAAAGCACCAAAAGGCTTAAGATGAGAAACAATAGATAGCATCTAACCAAGGAGAGAAGCAATCAAGAACTAAGGAAAAAAATCTTAACTGTGAGAGCAATCAACAGCTTGCCTTCAGAAGTTGTGGGTGCTCCATCACTTTCAAAAAGGCTTTCAAAAAGAGACTGGACAGCCATTTGTCTGAAATGTTATAGGGTCTCTGCTCAAGCAGGGGTTGGAGTAGAAGACCCTTCCAACTCTATTATTCTATGTTCTATGGTGCTACACATCCTGGGTTAGCCTGAACAATCAGATATAGCAAGTTGCAACTGTTTTAATGATGGAATTGTAATTGAAACAGTTAAGAAGATTGGTAGAACACTTAGCAGAGCAGTTATGTACAAGAAAAACTAGACAAGTATGATCTTGTCTAGTAAGACAGGACAGTGTCAATGTGGGTTGAAGCCAAGAGTTGAGTGATCCAGAGTGACAACTACAGAAAGTGCAGTTCAGATACATAGCTGTAAGAAATGACAGCCAAGTTAGAAGGTGATCAGCTAGCAGTGTGCAAGGTGGCAGAGAAACAAGTTTAAAACTCAAAGATTAGAGAGTTCTACAAGCTGGTTTGAGTCATTAAAGCCTAGAATCAGAATAACAGAGTTGGAAAGGACTTTGGAGGTCTTCTAGTGCAAACCCTTGCTCAAGCCTGTACCATTTTAGACAAATGGTTGTCCAATCTCTTCTTAAAAACCTCCAGTGTTTGAGCAGGTTGTTCCACTAATTAATTGTTCTAACTGTTAGGAAATTTCTGTTTAGTCCAAGAACAGAGAAGAAACATATGTTTGATACAGGACAGTTGGTTTCAGTAAACAGTAAGGTTGTGATAATTGCCGCTAGATAGTCCTAGTTGCAGGTGTGGTTCACTTAACATTGTCCTTCTTGCTTCCCAAGTACTAGCTGATCAGAATGCTTTTGCTTTGTCCTTCAAAGTTGCCAATGTATCCCTGGGCCTAGGCAGTCTATCAGGATCTGGTCCCTCATTATTTGAATCTGTCCTTACCATCTCCTGTTCACTGTTTCCCTATTCTGCTTGGGAAGATTGATTACCTGCCAGTTCTAAGGCTAATGACCCTCAGGCTTCTGATTCAGAAAAAATAGACCAATTGGTATGACTATTCCTAATGAGGGCACATCCCACACTCAACGTCATTTTCAGCCACCGATGGTGAAGAGAAGAAGAAAAAGAGAAACAGAGATTTTTATATGTCTAACGATTTAAATGGAGATGGACTCTTTGGATCTCCAATTAGATTCTGCTTCTTGTCAGGGCAACTTTGGGAGGTAAAATGGCTCTTCCCCTGGAAAGATAATTTAGTTTTATACTGCCCAATTAATTTCATTAATAAGGGAATTTCAAAGAAGAACATTTCAAATAACGATTATGCAATGCATTATATCAATATTCCAGGAACTATTACTAGAGAGAAGACAACTAGTGATAGAAGCTATTCATAAAAAAGGATTTTCTTAATAAAAAAAACTAAAATAACATTGTAAGCCTTACGTGTTACAGTATAAGTAATAGAAGGCTACACCTTACTATGCTCCATTTGGGAAAGTCTACTTTTCTTCAAAGAAGGTTTTATCTGAAATTCATTATGCTTCTTTCTCATTTCAGTGAGATAGAACATCCAGTTGAGATATTCACCATTTTTTTGGCTTATTGTTAATGTAACCCACATTTGCCAAAATCTGATGAAAATTAACATTTGCATATGAATGTGTGTAACTGTCTGAAAATCGTGTTTGTTGTTCAGCTATACATGCATTATTTTCTCAGGTACATTAAAAAAAAATCTTGAGCTTTTGGACATTCAGAGAGATCATAACAGTGTCTTCCATATATACAAGTAACAGTTACTGTATACTAAAGTGATTAAAGTTTTTGAATGTAAATAAGACATAGTATTATTGAGTGATATGCGCTGCAACTATTTTCATTATAAGTAATGCAGCAATTCTTAAGGTCTTAAATGTGCAACAGGTAAGATCATTGGAGGTACTGAAGAATTAAAAAAAATGCCTTTGCACTGTATTACTGAAAATGGAGTTCAGATATGGAATAGAATGATTAATCATGTTTGTACTAGGCTTTTCCCTACCTTTCAGTGTTAAAAGCAGAAAAGAAGGCATGTATAGAGCTTATCTTCCAAGTTGTGCAATTTTCCTTTCAAATATGAAGCATATCTTTGAAATGTAAGTTGTGAATGAGTGTATGTATGTTTTAAAGAAGGCAGAAGGAGCATGTTAGGGAAGAAAGAAAATAATTTTAAATAATTAGTCATCAATATAGAAGCAGTAGATTATTCAACTCCATCTAATTAATGACTATATTTCATTTGTTGTAACTGATTTTGGTCTCCTGGAAACAAGCTCATATAATAGTTATGTAATTTTTAAATGTTACCTTAATATTCTTTCTCCCTCCCTCACTCTGTGTGTGTGTGTGGATTTCTTTATGTTTACCATGTTTCCTTGAAAATAAGACCAGGTCTTATATTTGGGGGGGGGCTCCAAAAGACTCATTAGGGCTTATTTTCAGCAAAAAAACGTTACCAGAGATGTGAGGGACAGGCCCTGCCTAGCCCGTCTGGGCACTCTATCCCCTGGCATGTGCACAGGAGGAAGACAACACACAGGGGGTGTTTGGCAGCTGCTGCAGCCCGCTGGCCCCTTGGCCACCATGCTCTGGGGCTACACAGCCTATGCAGTGCAGGTACGTCAGAGTGCTGGCCTTCCAAGCAGAGCCTGGGTGCCAGGGGGCATGTGCAAGAGAAGCATGCAAGGCAGGTAGACTCATCCTGGAGGGAATGATGGGCTTTTTGTCCCTCACCTAAGTAGCAAGGGGAAGGAGAAGGAAGGAAAAGGAGAGTGGTTGCTCGAGGGCTGCCTCTTCGCCGGTTGACATGTTTTTGCACTGACAATATAAGAGTCAGCCTGTTACTTTAATTGCTTCAAATTGCTACCCGGATGTTGTGAGAAGATTGGAAAAGCCCGCATACAGAATGGGAAGTGAAACCTCATATGTAAAACTAATTGGATAATGTGATTTATGACATGTAGATAAGGGCGGGGATTGTGTTTGTGTTATGATGGGTTTGGGGGGGAGGAGATTTCAGATTCTGGCATCCTCCATGAGTTTCATTACTAAGGCTTTTTAGATAAATAATATGCCTGCAATTTGTTTGAATTGTCTCATTTATCGGAACCATGACACCTGGGCTTGCTCATGGGTACCTGGCATGGAAGGAAGGACCTGTTTCTTGCAGATTTGTTCCAACCTTTGGGGGATATGAAGGGCTAGGCTGGGCTGAAGCAGAGGAGAAAGAGTGGTGGGAGAAGCCATGCAGCTAAGGACAAGGGGCTTGCCTGCCTCTCCATGAGTTCTCTCAGAAGATGCAGCATCCAAATGTAAAAGTGCTCCTTCCAAGTGAGCATAAGTGCCTGGGCTCTGGCACTCCCCAGGAGTATCTTGTCAGCATCCCCTTGATGGCCCTTTCCTGTTCCCCCTTTCCCAGGAAAGGAGAAGGGAGAAGGGAGATAGGGAGGGCACCTGAACTCTCGGCGCTTTGTTTTGATTCAGGCTTGTGCCATGTTTGGGTCACTTTTGCAAAAGTGTGGGAGCCCTCCAGGTGGCATTGAGGTTGTTTGTTTTGGGAAGTAGCAGCTGTTCTATTATCTCAAAACAGGGGCAGAACAAAAAGCAATAAATTAGACCCATATCTCTTTAAGATCCCGTGAATGGATGGAGCAGCTCAGTTGTGGTTCACTGGGTGCATGTGTCGAGAGCCAATTGCAAGCCTCTGGGGAGATTTTACAGTGGGGCACCCTTGAATCAATCCCTGGATTTGCTACGGTGGAAATGCACATGGAGAGAGGGTCATATGTAAATCCAACAAATGATCTCCTAATGGCCATAGGGGCCAGGTGGATCCCTTTGGGGGGAATAAAGAGCTGCTTTGCTGTCTGGAAGATGCAAAGGGGGCATGCGATCTGGCTTGTCTGTCACACCAGAAGACAGACAGAATGCATAGGCTGCCGCATGGCACGTCTAGTGGGCTGGATTGCATGCCTTTCCCCATGCCTCTGCCTCCGCCTTCTGCTTGGAGGAACTTATCCACACTGCATGGGCTGAACAGCCCCAGAGTGCATCAGCCAAGGCCCCTGTGCATATGCTCGGCACCTCCTTCTCTTCATGATGGCTGATGCTCTTAACTGGGAGTTATTGCAAGAAGCATGAAAAATTATGCTAGGGCTTATTTTCTGGTTGGGTCTTAATTTTGGGGAAACACAGTATATAAAAAGTAAACAATGTGTTGAAAACAATTAGCAATAGAATAACATTTAGACTTACATACCACGTCACAGTGCTTTACAGCCCCTTCTAAGCAATTGACAGAGTCAGCATATGGCCCCACAATCTGGATCCTCACTTTACCAACCTCGGAAGGATAGAAGGTTGAATCAACCTTAGCCAGTGAGAATCAAACTGCCAAACTGCAGACAGCTGGCAGTCAGCATAAGTAGCCTGCAGTACTGAATTCTAACCACTGTGCCATCAATTTCTGGCGATGTCTAGTTTACAATATGCTTTTTGACTTTGTTGTATGCCACCCACAATCATTTGTTTCGTGAGATGGGCAACTATATAAATTTGAAAGATTAATAACTACCTATGCCCAGCTGTCTTGGTAACTATGTATAGGAAAGTTTATTAGCTCCCTAGTCTAACCTATAGACTTGGGGTTCCTTTGGATTCACTGTCATCACTGTCCAGGCCCAGTTCTGCTTTGCCTTGAAGCCCACAGAAGCTCAGTCAGGCGCTCCCCTTCCTGAGACTTGTAAGCATCTAAAATGGATCAGTTCATATATAATTTACAAGCATAAAATGAAAATGGATATGATCTTAAAGAACTTAGGAAAGGATATATGTCAACATGTTTTGTAATTTGCATGTTTTCACTATGTTTTCATAGAGGATAAGTAAAATGCCAGTAAAAATGCAGTTAAGAATTCTTGCTCCTGACACACCTTGTTATTTCTTCTTTTTATAAAATTAAATTTGCTAAGGCCATCTTCTACATTTGCAAGTATTCACACTCTCCTGTATTTTAATGATTTCCTTATTGTGAACTGCATTTAAACCTTTGGGAAACTAGAGTTCAAATATGTTCCTTTTAAATTAGGTTGGACGTATAATGCAGTTAAGAAACTATAACCTGAACACTCACATTCCCACAGTTCCTGCACTTTGGTTGTCTATGTTTATTTGCATGTGTGTCTTAAAGTAAGGCTTGAGTCTTGATGATAGTATTCTAAGTTATGATTTATGTGAGACACTGAAGCTAGCACAAAGAGACTGAAAGTAGAAACAAGAAGCTAGCTTTTCACTTTACAGAAAAATGATTTTTTTAAAAATTAAAAATTAAAGAAAGTGGAATCCAGAGGAAGGTCCTCAGAAAAATATGCATGGGAAATGTATTATATTAATTCCAGTAATTCAAAAAAGAAAACAATGACTAATTTGGAATAAAAATCTTTTTTTCCCAAGTTAATCATCCAATCATTTCAAGATGTTAGCAGAAGAATGGCAGGATTTTTTTAATCTTTTCTTTCTTGAGAACATTATATATACAGAATTACAGAATTAATTTTAAAAAGCATATCAGTTAACTACTGCATTTATCTTTGATTCCAAAGTAAATAGTTCATGAACAAAGATATTTCTTCTTTTAGAATGTATAATATAGTTTAGTTCGTTTTTTAAATTGTTCTTATTCCATCTCCTCAATAGCAAAAACATCTGCTTGTCCTCTCTTAAGTCATTAAATGCAAATAAATAGCTGCTTTAAAATAATAAAAGAGCTTCACTGAATGGGCTGCTGCTAATTATTATTAAGTAATTTTACAGAGATAATGAGGCTGAAAAAAGTTGACTGAACTGCTGAGGATAATGCTAATGCTAATAGTTGTCTATACTATTTACTGGCCATATCTCATATAGCACAACTGATTTACAATGCATGTAAACTAGTAAACATTTCTCCTTCAGATTTATTTCAAATACTTTCAGGATTGCTTGACAATATTTTATGCAAATTCGATCTTATAGCTGAAAAAATAATAAAAATGAAATAGCATATAATTATCTTACCAGTACATATACAAATTTGTGAATGACTTAGGCATATCACACACATTTATGAAAAAAAATGGATGAAGGAGCCAACCAAGCACATCATTGCTGAAACATGGCTGGATGAACTGGCATGAGGAATTCTCAGTGCTGATTCTCTTTCTGGCTTTTATGCCATCAGCTATGGCAGGGGCCTTCAACCTTGGCAACTTTAAGACTTGTTGACCTCTGAGCTGTGGTATAGGCTTAGATTTGATTCATAGGCTTAGACCTCATTCATAGTTAAGCCACCTGGGTATAAGCCACGGTGAGAGAGTGGCTTAGACTTACATCTGCTGCCCCCTAGAGGTGAGAGATCTATGGAGTATGCCCTACCCAGGGTGTGTGTTCCAGACCACCACCGGGATCAGAGCTGCGACCGTCGTGAGAGGATGGTGGTTGGCCTGTTCTGGGGGTTCACCCAGCTTGAGTGGCAGTGAAGCTGGGTTGATGGTCTGGACACCCACTTACCCTCTGTTTTAGATCCTCCTGACTAACTAATTAATTATGGGACTGCCTTCCCCTGGATTTGCTTGGACAATTATGCCTCACGTTTGTTACACCAGCACGGACTTGTTCGCCCTCAGGGGTGCCCCCCCTTCCTGGGTGTGACCCGCCTTTCTTTCCACCTCTAATCTTGATGAAGGGCCCAATTGTTGGGACCCTGAGAGATGGCTGGGCAGGGGCAGGGGCCTCCGGTACAAATTTGATAAGAGGCCCCTGGTTAGTTTTTTAGTCAATTTTTTTGTGGGGTTAGGGAGGGGGGGTGGGAATCTTTCGTGGTTGTTTGGAAATGGGGGGTAGTCCATCAACCGTTGTTCAGGCCAGGTCCGGGATTGATCGTGTGGGGGGGAGTGGGGGTCGGTTACCTCCGGAGCTCTGGAGCGGGTAATTGGGATTACCTATTCCCACGACATTAGGGAATGACAGCAGGTGTACGAACAGAGGGCCGTATCGACATCCGGGAGGGCATCTCCGCTATTTACAAGCAGTGAGGCACTCCGACCCTCTGCTTTCGCCCCAAGGTCCCGGGAGCAAGGATGTGCAGCCACCTGAGCTCCGGCTGGTGTACTTGAATGCCAGGTCCGTTGTTAATAAGGCTCCTCTCATCCGGGATCTGGTTGAGGATGAACATGCGGACCTGGCTTGCATCACGGAGACTTGGCTGGGCCCAGAAGGTGGTATCCCTCTGGTTGATCTTTGCCCACAAGGGTTTCCGGGTGCTACACTGGCCTCGGGCTCAGGATAGGGGCGGGGGAGTGGTGGTAGTTATGAGGGAGACCTTGTGTCCGTGGGAGGCCACCGTTCTCCAGATAGTTGGGTGTGAGTCTCTCCTCCTGAGATGTGGCCCTAGGGCGCAGTTGGGCTTGCTGCTGGTGTACCTTTCACCTAGTCGCGCAGCAGCAGCCCTGCCTGAGCTTCTCGACATCCTCTCAGGGTTGGTGATTGAGTTCCCCAAACATATAGTTTTGGGTGACTTCAATCTACCATCCCTGGGAGGATCATCTGAGTTAGCTCAGGAGTTCATGGCTTCCATGATGGCCATGGACCTGACGCAAGTAATTCATGGACCGACTCATGTGGGAGGCCACACCCTTGACTTGGATTTCTTATCTGGACGGTGGTTAGATGATCTTGGTGGGGGCTCCCCAATTGTTATGCCCCTGTCATGGACCGATCATCATCTCCTGCGGTTGGTCTTCCATTTTGCCACCCCCCGCCATGGGTGTGTGGAACCTATCAAATGGTACCGCCCCAGACGCTTAATGGATCCCCAGAGGTTCCAGGTGGCGCTGGGGTCCCCACCTGCCTCCCTTGCTCACAGCTCAGCAGATGCCTTAGTGGAAGCCTGGGAAAGGGTAGCCAGGGAGGCACTTGACCGAGTTGTACCCTTGCGGCCCCTGACCCGGTGCAGATCCCAGCGAGCTCCATGGTTTTCCGTGGAGCTTCAGGAGATGAAGCGTCGGAGACGGGGCCTAGAGAGCTGTTGGAGATCCAGCCAATCCGAATCTGATCGATTGCGACTAAGAACCTATATTAGGTCTTATCTCACAGCGATAAGGGCGGCGAGGTCTAATCACTTCGCTACCCTTATCGCGTCCGCAGATAACCACCCGGCCACCCTGTACAGGGTGACCCGCTCCCTCCTTAATCAGGAGGTGAGGGAGGAACCCTTGCAGGGTCATGCCGAGGAGTTTAGTCAACATCTGTTGGACAAAATCGCTTGGATTCGGACCGGTCTGGACTCCGACTGGGCAGAGTCTGACGATCAGGACACGGGTGGTCTTGTCAATGTTATCTGGGAGGAGTTTGATCCTGTGACTCCGGAGGAAGTGGACAGGATTATGGGGAGGTTGAGCTCCACCACATGTTTATTGGACCCGTGCCCTTCCTGGCTGGTTTATGCGGCTCGGGAGGGGACACGAGGCTGGTTCCAGGCGGTTATATCTGCCTCTTTGAGTGAGGGCAGTTTCCCCACTGTCTTGAAGGAAGCGGTGGTGAGACCTGTCCTCAAGAAGCCTGCCTTGGACCCAGCTGTGTTAAATAACTTTCGTCCGGTCTCCAACCTTCGCTTTCTTGCGAAGGTTGTTGAGAGTGTGGTGGCGCATCAGCTCCCTCTGGTTCTGGATGAAGCGGATTATCTAGACCCGTACCAATCGGGTTTCAGGCCTGGGTACAGCACGGAGACGGCATTGGTTGCTCTGGTGAATGATCTCTGGAGGGCCTGGTACAGGGGATATTCCTCTGTCCTAGTCCTATTAGACCTCTCAGCGGCTTTCGATACCATCGACCATGGTATCCTGCTGCGGCGTCTCAGGGGATTGGGAGTGGGAGGCACAGTTTTTCAGTGGTTCTCCTCCTATCTCCTGGGACGTTCGCAGTCGGTGTTGGCAGGGGGGCAGAGGTCGACCTCGAGGCCTCTCGCTTGTGGAGTTCCTCAGGAGTTCCTCGCCTCTCCTGTTCAACATCTACATGAAACCACTGGGTGAGATCATTTGTGGTTTTGGAGTTGGGTATCATCAGTATGCTGATGATACCCAGCTTTTCATCTCTACCTGAAACCACCCCAGTGATGCCCTCGATGTGATGTCCCGTTGCCTGGAAGCGGTTTGGGTCTGGATGGGGAGGAACAGGCTTCAACTCAACTCCAACAAGACTGAGTGGCTGTACGTACTGGCATCTCAGGATATTCAGAATATTCCATCTCTTTCTATGGGGGGTGAGCTATTACCCCCCGTAGATATGGCTCGCAATTTGGGAGTCCTCCTAGATTCACAGCTTACTTTGGAAGACCACATAATAACTGTGACTAGGGGGGCTTCACCCAGCTTCGCCCAGTGCGCCAGTTGCGGCCCTATCTAGACCGGGATGCCCTGCGTATGGTCACTCATGCGCTCGTGACCTCTCGTTTAGACTACTGCAACGCTCTCTACATGGGGCTGCCCTTGAGCACCACTTGGAGGCTCCAATTGGTACAGAATGCAGTCGCGAGAGTTGTGTTGGGAGTCTCCCAATACTCCCATGTTACACATCTGCTCTGTGAGCTGCATTGGCTCCCAGTTGTCTTCCGAGTAAGATTCAAGGTTTTGGTAATGGTTTTCAAGGCCCTACATGGCATGGGTCCGGAGTACCTTAGGGATCACCTGCTGCTGGCATCAACTTCCCTTTGCCCTGTGCGTTCCCACAGAGAGGGCCTCCTCAGGGTGCCACCGGTTAGAGAATGTCGTCTGGTGGCCCCAAGGGGAGGTCCTTCTCTGTGGGCACCCTGGATTTATGGAATCAGTTGCCGGTTGAGCTCCGGATGGTGCCCAACCTTCGTTCCTTCCGACGCGATCTGAAGACTTATTTGTTCGAACAAGCCGGCCTGGCCTGATGGGGGATGGGTTGGGATTTTATTGTTGTTTTAAATATATTTACTTATTGTTTTAGCTTGGGCATTTCATTTAATTCTTTTTTTTAACTTTTGTATCTTTGTATTTTTATATGTTTGCCCTGTTCACCGCCTTGAGTCCTTCGGGAGAAGGGCGGTATACAAATAAAATTATTATTATTATTATTATTATTATTATTATTATTATTATTATTATTATTATTATTATTATTATTATTGTTATTGTTATTGTTATTGTTATTGTTATTGTTATTGTTATTGTTATTATTTTCAGGGACAAGCTGAAAGAATAATATTGCATGGAAGTAGCTCTGGGCCTTGGGCTGCCAAGGATCATTATGTTTCTCTACTACTATTACCCATAAATATGAAGGCATTGGCAATTATCTGGAGCATTAGGGTTTATTTTGTTTGTTTGTTTGTTTGTTTATATTGTCCATTGCTTAAGGTACCAAGCTAGAAACTAAGAGAACCATATAGTTCTAATCCTGATTTAAACCTGAATGTGACTGTGTGACTTTGGGTCATTCTCCTTCAGCCCAACCCACCTCACAGAGTTGTTGTTGTGGAAAATAAAAGGATAAAGTAGTATTAGATATGTTCACCCTGAGTTATGAGAAATGACCCAGACAAAGACAATGACAGGGGACAAAGTAATTTCTAAATTTTTATGTATTAAAAATCTAGATTTCGAAGTTAAAAGTTATTTGGAAAAAAGGGAATGGCAAACCATTTTTGTACAATTGTCAGGAAAGTTACATGGATGTGTCTACAAAATTACTAGAAGTCAAGCTTTATTAAAGGGATTTTTACCTTTATTTAGCCAAGTTTACTGTATATATAGTATGAATCCTGCATTCTAATATAAAAGGAAGAGATGGACAAAATGGCGGGTTTAGATAAATGAAAATTCTAAGTATTGGACAAAGGACAAAGAAAATTCTAAAGAGAAACTAAGAGGGAAAGTACTGTTGATATGAGGTCATATGATAGAGATATGAACGCATTTGCATAAAAAGAAAATTAAACAGTTTACACTACCTTGGAAATTAAATTTAAATTTAAAAGTTTCAAACTTCAATAATACTTTAGATCAGGTGCAACTTGTACTGATGCATACTGGTATACCAGCCAACACTGCTCCTTTCCATTTGCCCAACTTGTATCAACACAGTGAAGTTGTCTCTATCAGCATCGCTCTTGTAATTTTTTGAAACTCAGTTGTTTGTTAAGGCTGAACAACCATAGTGTCTTCTTTATTCAGAAACCAAGTTAGATGCATTGTTTTTCAACCCTGCATAGTTTTTCTAACTATGCTCACACAAGTTACAAACAGATAAATATCTTTTATAAGTGGAGTAAAAGAAGCTAAGGGAATGGTTCACAGAGAAATATTAGCACTGCAGCTTACAACAAACCAATCTCAGTCCATTAATTTTGCTCTGTGTTTAGGTCAATCAGAATAAAAAAAAACTCTTTAGGAAGCTGCAAATGTTTGATTTTTTTTCTTATGAAGTGTTCCCCAAGTTCAGTTAGTCTGCACATGCTTTTAAAAATAACTAAATAAATAAGGTAGCACTTCAAACAGAAATATAGTGGTTTGATGCTTCATTCTTCTACTTTCTAGTGTAGCCTTTGGCCAAACTGATTCATGATGATTTTTCATCCAGATCCAATCCAATCCAATCCAATCCAATCCAATACAACCAAATCTTGACAACAAGAAGCAAAAGCATATGCTTCCAAAAAAGAGAAGCATTTTTTAAAAATAGCCTTATTTCTCAGGATGGGTGCTTACACCCTTTTGCATCTTATGCCCGTTCAACAGTTATATTTACTAGTAAATATAAGGCACCCTTTTCAATTCATAAATCATTTTTTTAAAAGAATAAAACCTGCTCTCTTCCTATCAAGTAAATATGCTAATACTTCTTTAATTTCATATGTCCCCAAAATCTAAGGAAGTTAATTTGGTCTTATAAATTTACTTTGTTTTTTTATTTATATATAGCATATTAAGGATAATTATTGGGTTAGAATAATACATTGCACATTGCTTTGCAGTACAAATGTATTAATGAAAATATACCCCTTGAAGAATTTGTCAGGGCTGGAAAATGATGTGGGAGAAATCTGATCATTTTTCCCAATTCCATTATTTGTGTCTCAATTTCAAATAAAAATTGGCTGAAAATGAATCAAAATAATTATGTACAAATCTGATTATTTTTAAAATACATATGTTATTTTTCTTCAGAGTTACATCAGTCTGTCTTCTATCTGCTTCCATCCATCCATCCACCCATCCACCCATCCATTTCATTATGCTAGTAATATAATAAAACATTTCTTATGAATAACTTGTATTCACTATATTTACTAATTTAAGAAAAAATGTGAACCGTTTTCATCTACTTTAGGAAATAGGATGTTTGACAACATGCATTTGTCTGCAAAATGCAATGTAATATCTGATGAATTATGTTTTCCAAGTGAAATACATAGCAAAGAAAAATGTATTTCTTACTGAAAGGGCATTTAGCTCTGAAAGTGAAATAAACTTTTTTTGAAGGTCTATTTTTCCATAGTATTTTGGATTTTCCTTCTCTCAGAATCTCTTGGTAAAATACATATCAGCAGTGGTGGGATTCAGCCAGTTCACACACTTCGGCAGAACCAGTAGCTATTTTTTTGTGGCCCAGGCCCAGAATGGACTTCCAGAAATGGCATCCACACAGAGAACTGGTTGTTCACATATTTGAATCCCACCACTGCATATCAGTGTATTTTATCAGAGTAAGCAGGCAAACTTTATTTTATTGAAAAGAAAAAGGGTTAATTGAAGAATGAGGGATGAGGCAATCCCACATTTTACATTTCTTTCATTTAAAGTGCCTGGATCGCAACTGTATGCCAAGTCAAAGTTTATTTCAGTCAAAGATCAGTATAGGATGAAGCAATTAACAATATTTTGAAAATAAAAGGACCACACATAAGATGCAAGCAAAAAGTATAGAGTATTATTGTTACTATAGTTACTATCGTAAGATATATTTCTAAGGCTAAAAAACCAGAATATTGTCTATGTAAAATAAACACCTAAAGCTAAAATTTTAACATAATAGAAATAGATAGATGTTATTTTAAAACAGAATAAAATGGCATTTGTCTGTCTGACTGACTGACTGTCATCTATCTTCAGTACTGTTCACAAGTTAGGCATAGTTATATTGAGGGAAGGGAGTTAGGGTTATTAAATGTTGTGAAAAGGCTTAATATATTTGCCACTATGAAAATGTTATATTAGATAATATTACTAACCAACAAAGTTATATCTGATAAGATATTTCCATTGTGGAGACAATCTGTCACTGTAACAATGAAATACAAGGCTTAGAAAATCTGTGAGAGATTTGTGGACCAGGAATCTGAAAAAGCGTACAAATAAACTTTTTTAAGCATACTAATGTGAATTAATTGAATTGTAGACCACTTTTCAATGTTCACATTATATCGAAGTAAATTATATCAATTTCTCTGAAATCAGAGCCATAATACGGGGATTTACTTAGGGATCCTAGTTTGCTATGGAGCCCATCAAGTGGTTTGTTTGTTGTCACCAGGAATTGGAGTTTATTGGGTATTGTGTTTGGGATTGTATTCCTATAAACCAACTGGAGCCACTGTGAGTGAGTTGGGCAGCCATATAGATTTCTTTAATAAATAAAATAAATAATATCATCAAGTTATTGGTGTCTAATATAACTTTTTCAGTAAGGTTACATTATATAAGTTAATCTGTTTAGAACGGTCTCTATTCTTCTGAATGCCTAAGAGTGGAATGGTCAGGTATAATAACAGGGATGGAGCCCCAACTATTATGTCATATAAAGGCTACTTAGGAAAGAGACTTTGATAATCTTAGGTCCTACCCATATAATTGGTATAAATTAGAAATTTATTTCAGGTAATATATTAAATATTATTCATTAGAATAGTTTGATGTTGGATTAGGATTGAGAAACGTCAGGTTTAAGTTCATTAGCAGCAGCCATTAAGCTCCTTGTGTGATTGTGAGGCAGTCCACACTTTCTCAGGCAGGTTATTGTGGAGAAAAATGTGGAGAACAGATGGAAGATGTGATAAGTCTAACCAATGAATCCTACTGAGGTAGTATTTCTGGAACTCAGTGAGGAAGAAGTGTGGCAAAAATTTCTATGTATGAAATTGACATGATAGTGACCAGCACTGAAGCTGTGGAGAGAAAAAAAGATAAAGGAGGAGAGACGTGTTTTCTTGAAAAGCAATTCTTTGTCTCATAATTTTAGAACCTCAAATTAGGCAGTCATCAAAATGTTACTCCCAACTTTGCTATCTTCATATTGCAGACCAAATTTGGCCAGGCTATTTGCTTTAGTGCTAGTTATCTTGATGATGGCAATACCATGAGAAGTTAACATGGGAAATAATTTCATGTATTAAATACACAGCTAAGCTTTAATTTATGTAACCATCACATTAATACATAACCAGCAGACAATAAGAAATTTGGAAAAACAACAGGGAGGCAGCAAAAAAAAAATATTCATCGTTTTGCAAAGAATCTCAGTTAAAACCATATGCTAGCTTTTGTTAACAATATTGTGGGCAACTCCTTATTTAAACTAAGTTTATTGCTTTAACACAAAGAATACTATTTTTCTTTATTTGTGGCCCTTCATTTCTTTCGGCTTCCCAGGAATCAATGTTTTCTCAATGTGTGTGGGAAAATTATCTTTAAGTATGATATTTAATTTCCTCTTATTACTTTTTTATTTTCTAGTATGGATTAATGTTAGGAAAAATGTGTAGTCATGGTTGCCAGTGATATAGTCAGGGACTAGTCCTCAGTGAAGAGATACGTATGTATTCAAAAATAATATTTCAATCATTCCACAAAGGATGACATTCTCCAAAAATAGCAATGGCATTTAAGTTTATATCAGACAAACAAGAATGTTAACATATATTAAATGCAGACCCTGCACTGCTTATAAAGCTTATATTCCATTTAGGAATAAATATCTTCCTAGACCACAGTACTAAATTTTTGGATTCCACCAACTGACCTAACAACCAGGAGAGTCTTTTTCCTTCTGGTGCCAAGAAAAAGTAATTTCATCTGTTATTTATGTTTTCCCACTGCATCTGCTATATATTACTCTGTTTCACATATTATCTAGATAACATTATTTAAATCATATTAAAAAGTAAAAGCTTACAGTGTCAACATAACTTACTGTAGTTGAACTTCAATGTGAGCCATAAAATCATTAGGCATTTCTCCTGCCCAGCTACAAAATAGGTAAACTCAGTAAGTGTTTTTGTGTAAGATCTTGTGGCATGCTCAGAAAAGAAAAAAATAAATTTAGTTTTATTATTCTTGTGCAATAGCTGGCAATAAGTGTTAAAACAGCTGTTCTGCATATAGAATCTTTCTGCTTCTAGGAGGACTTATTTGAATCTAACTAAATTAATATGTTGACTTCATTTTTTTCGTAATTTATGGCTAAGGAAATATATGAATGAGAGTAGAAGATAGAAAATCTGTAGATATCATGCCTTAATACTCCAAATTCCTTCATGGCGGATATTTGCCCTTAAATAAAACTAAAAATATCATTAATCATGTAAAATGGTGAAAGCATATAAATGTGAATTTAGTTTGGTTTGATATTGAATCATATACATGTATTCAGTTCTATATTTAATTTTCTTTTTCATACACATCTCCACTAATGTATTTGCACCAGGAAGATACAGGCTGTTTTTTTTCTAAATATTATGAGAGATTCCTTTTACTGGATGATGGATGGACTATGGATGCTGAAAAAAATTAAATATATTACATGTTACTTAATATTTTAAATCAGAAAATGGTTGTTACAAAAACATTCCTTCATAGCTAAAATAAATATAGACTAAAATATACATAGATTTTTTTAAAAAAAAATCAACACTGAAGAATAATTTGGGTGTGAACAAAAAGAAATACATGAGCAAAAGGTGTCTGCTTGTGATGACCTGTAAGTGCTATTTATATACAGTATATCAACTTTAAATAGGTTTCATACAAAGATTGTTTCTACAAATATAGTTCTGAGATAAGAAATATGGAAGTCCATTTAAATCAGTAATTTTGTATCCTTTTACTAGGTGATTATACATTATCTTTTGTGAGACATGGAACACTCCATTTGTTTTCTTGTAATGGAAATGTCATTTATAAAACCATTAAACATAACCTTGAAATTAACATGATGAACCTACAAGGAATAATTTGACAGACAAAAGAGAAATGGACTTATGCAAGTAGAGGACTTCTTCATCTATAAACTTCAAAATGCCTGCTAATGAATAATTACTTTAATGAGACTGTGAGATTGCATTAACTCATATTAATGTGGCTTAATTGCTGAATGCCAGTGACAAAATGTTCATCCTCCTATTAGATAAATATGCTAAGTAGTAATATAGTAAGCAAGTTTCTAACTTTCATCCAGATATTAACAAAGTTTTAAGCTTCCAAACTGAAATCAGAAGTAGAATCCAAATATATAATTAAGGAAAAATTGGTTCTAATATTTCTCAGTGGATTTTTTGTTAAGTTCATAAGACTACAGGTATTGTTATTATTCTTCAAAATGACTAACAGCTGGTGAAACTGGACCATTCTGGACCATTTGTTCATCAAGGAAATTTAAAGAATGTGTTACAATGATCCACCTGAGATATATGTAAGTCAGCAAATTCTGATGAATTAATATGTGATAATAATTTACCCAATGAAACCTTTTTTTCCATACCAAGTTATATTTTTCAAGGCTTGTTAATGGAAGCCAGAAAACTGGGAAAAACATAGTCTAAATCAAGAATTAAGATTTTCATTGATTACTCATGATTGGAAAGAGTAATGACCTAACAAAAGAGGAGGTGGAGTTGCATTTTATATATAAAAGATCACTATATATCTACATAAATACACAAAATCAAGGATGAAAACTTCCTAGAATCCATATGGGTTAATATAAAAAGGGAAGGAAATGACATTGCTATAGGCGTATACTATAGGCCACTCAACCAAGCAGAAAAAATAGATGAACTGTTTACCAACCAGTTAACAAATATATGTAGGAAACATACCACAGTAGTAATGGGAGACTTTAACTACCCTGATATCATCTGGGAGACAAACTGTGCAGCAAGTAGGAGATCAAACAGATTCCTAACAAACCTAGCTCACAACTTTGTCATCCAAAAGCTGGAGGAGGGAACTAGAGAAAAAGTATATTGGACCTAATTTTTACTAATGGAGAAGAAGAGATAGAGGGAGTTGAAGTTGCCAGAACCTTGGATAACAGTGATCACATATACTGGAATTCAATATAATGCAAACACAAGCAATAGACTATAATCCAACCAGTGTCTTAAAATTTAAAAGAGCTGATTTTAACAAACTCAGAGAGACTCTAAGCAAAATTTAATGGATAAAAATCCTAAAGGAAAAAAAAACTTAAGAAGCATGGGAAACACTGAAAAATATAATCCTAAAAGCCTAGTGCAAATCCACTAAACAAGAAAAACAAGAAATCCAAGAAGAAACCAGCATGGTTGCATAAAGATGACTCTGATAAACTGAAAGACAAAAAGGATAAGTATAAAAAAATAGAAAGAGGGACACCATTACTAAGGCAGAATATCAGCTGATAGTCCAAATCTGCAAAGATAAAGTCAGGAAAGCAAAGGCTCAGAATAAATAAAGACTTGCAACAAAAGTCAAAGCTAATAAAAAAGGTTTTTTTCAACATATAAATAAAAAAAGTCAAGGAAACAGTCGGTCCACTAAAGAGAGAAGATGGCAAGGAAGTAACAGGCAATAGCAAGAAAGCAGAGCTGCTTAACTCATTCTGGGGTGCTGGCATCTCAGGATCCAAAAAAATCTTCACAGACTTGAACAATGGGCCTATCTAACAAAATGAAATTTAATTTGGAGAAAAACAAGGTTTTACACATGGGCAGGAAAAACCAAAGGTACAATATAGATTATGTGAAACCTGGGTCAAAAACAGTAACTGTGAGAGGGACCTTGGAATCCTAGTAGACAATCACTTAAAAGTTAGCAATATACAGCAACAGCCAAAAAAGCTAATACAATCCTAAATTGTATAAACAGAGGCATAGAATCAAAATCACGTGAAATATTAGTACCACTTTATAAAGCCTTAGTAAAACCACACATAGAATACTGCATCCAGTTTTGGTCACCACATTACAAAAAAGATATTGAGACTTTGGAAAAAATACAAAAAACAACTAAGATGATTAGAGGCCTGGAGAATAAAACATATGAACAGTTGTGGAATTTGGGTTTGGCTAGTCTAGAGAAAAGAAGGACTAGGACGGACATAATAGCAGTCCTTCAGTATTTGAGAGGCTGCCACAAAGAGGAGGGGATCAATTTATATACCAAAGCACCAGAGGGCAGGAAAAGAAACAATGGATGGAAACTAATCAAGGAGAAAAGCTCAGACTTTGGACACAAAGTTCTAGTGCCATTTTTAAAAGGAGTTTGGACCACCGCTCTTATAGAAATGGTTTGAATTGATTCTAGGACAACATACAGTAGTTGGAATCTATTTCAACTCTTTAGAGGAACTGTGTTAAACACTTGGCTGCAAATAATTTGATGATAGCAGAAATAAACTTGCATCTTTAGAGTGAAAGAACCTTAAAATGAATGTGACGACATCCTTGTCAAGAAAAATTATAGTTACTGTGAACATCGGGGGTGGGTGGGGCTGATTTTTAGTTGTAGCTTCAGAAAAGTTGCAACAAAAGCAAAATAATCAAACTGAAACCAAAGACAAAAGAGTGTGACTAAAGAAAGCATGATGGAGATGCATTAATTATACATCATACAAATAACTGGGTAGGTATTTACCCTTTTATTATATTAACTGATACATATCGAAACGCCAGAGTTTATGCTGAACAGTAGGTATTGTTTACTGAATACAAAACATACTGTAAAACAATACAATTGCATCATATATACCAAGTTAGACAGCTACAAAAGGATTTTGACATTTATTAGTCATTAATATAATATATTATTTCTAATATCAAAGACAATATACTAATTCTGGGAACCAGTAGCAGCTGAGGTCTTTTGCCCTTATTTCTACTTATGAAGTACCCATAATTGCTCATGGTGAAACTTCCACTGGGTTGTAATCTGCTGCAGCAGTTATTTTATGTTCTTATTTCAAAAATAATGTAAACGTAGATGTATACACAAATACAATTTCATAGAAAATAAAGCAAAATATTAAATCCGCATGTATTTAATAATTTTAATTCATTTGGTTTATCATATTAGTGATCTCATTCTTAACAACAATAAAATATTATATTCATAAAAGTAAATTAAGACATTAACCTCAAATTGATTGTAGCTAAAATAAAATAAAATCTGATGGTTACATAATGAGAAAATAGTTCTATTTGCTGAAAAGTATGAAAAAGTAATTTCCCAAAGTTCTCTGGGCAACAAGAGAATCCTTTCAAGCTACAGAAGTGATGTTAGTAACTAGATATTCTTTATAAATTATAGTATCTAAAGTATCTAAGGAAGGTGTGAAATTAGATACATCAAATATATATAATAAACCCTTGGTAATATACTGTTTAAATATCATTCCTGATAGTCAATAATAAAGGTGGTCCCCAACTTACAACTACAGTTGACCGCAACATTTTTGTTGATAAGTGAGACAGTTGTTAAGTGAATGTTGCCCTATATTACAACCTTTCTTGCCACACTGAATCACTGCAGTTGTTAAGTTAGTAACATGGTTGTTAAGTGAATCTAGCTTCTCAATTGACATTGCTTGTCAGAAGTCGCAAAAGATGATCACACTGCAACCATCCTAAATATAAATTAGTTGCCAAGCATCTGAATTTTGACCATGCGACCATGGGGATGCTGCAGCAGTCGTGACTTCATTATAACAATTAATCTTTTTCAGCAAAAGAGTGCATATGCTGTTATTGAATGGCCGAAATTATTTATTTATTAAATATCTACAACACAGTGGGTTCCTCATAATTTGTAACTTCAGTAGGGATGACTATTAATCATTTTGAAGGTAAAGAAATAAAGATACATTCCCATTATTATGACAAATCTATGTAGAAAGCCCCAGTCAATTTTATAGACATCTGAAGAAGAAATGTGACATTGGGTTCCATCATTATGTAAGAACTGCAGATTTATTTTATTTTTATTTATTTTAATTCCATTTATATCCCGCCCTTCTCCGAAGACTCAGGGCGGCTTACAAGCTTAGCAGTAGCCTTCATTCTATGTATATGCCTGCTTATTAGGGCTTTCACACACACACCAAGCGGCATTATTACAAAGTCAGCTTAATTGCCCCCAACAATTTGGGTCCTCATTTTACCTACCTCGGAAGGATGGAAGGCTGAGTCAACCTTGAGCCTGGTGGGATGCGAACCTGCACTAATTGCAGGCAGCTGGTGTTACTTAAGGAGGCATTAGCCCACTGCTCCACCAAGGTGAAAGTGAAATAAAACTAGTATATTTCATGTGGACTGTAACTTTCTTCCACTGTTTTATTATTAAGCAAATATGAATTTTGAATATGGTGTCATTTTTAAAATATTTTTCCTTGGGGGGAAATATCAGTATAAGGAAATCATTCAGTAAATCTGACATTTGTTTCAAGTTTCCTGTAATATAGCCATGAACACAATCTGCTATATCATATTGATAAACTAATACTTAAGTCTGGGCATCATTCTGAAAGGATGAGATATTAGTGAAGCCTCTTAAATGTTGGCCAGTTTGATATTTAGGAAAAGTTGAAGGAAACATGTATTCTAATCTCTTTAGTTGTCCTTGTAGTCAAAAATCAATTAGCATTTCTAAATAAATCACAATATGTTTAGGATTTTTCTATATAATTCATAATAAAAATATATAAAATATATTTTTAATCAGGCTGCTAATTCCAAAACAACAAATCTTATTTTGACTCTTCCTTAGATATAATTATTTTGTTTGTTTTTAAGGAAATTGTAGTATGGCTTGCTTATAGAAAATATTTTTGTTATGATTATTCTGTCTAATTCGAAAGTAATGCTACATAGAACCTAAAAAAAACCCTATAGAAATAATTTTGATAAATTTGTGTTATAGAATGTATAGAAATGAGATAGATAGATAGATAGATAGATAGATAGATAGATAGATAGATAGATAGATAGATAGATAGACAGAATTTTTAAAAATAAAATTATATATGGAATATTATTTTTATTTTAGCAAAAATACATTTCTTACTGAATTTAGTTACTATATTATTTATATCTTAATATCTGTTATAGTTAACATTTGATTCTAGCAGTAGAAAACCAAATTATCTGATATTTGAAGGGAAAATCGATCAAAATAAGTGGCTAGTTAGTCTAAAAATATTAGGAGACTACAGCAGTTCAGAAAGCGTGTTTATGTGCATGCTTATTTGTATGTAATGAACTTGATAACTCTTATAGTTTTTTTGTAGTTCACTGAGACTAAGGTATTCTTGGTTATTTTTTAAAAAAAATATGTTATCATTTTAATTACTTTTGGTCAACATATAATGTTGTGATTTGTATTCAGGCAAGTATGATGACTCACATACTCCAGCATTCTGTGCTAATGTTTTGAAGGTTATTGTACTATTGATGCTATGATAATTTGCCAATCTATTATACTACAAAAATGCTAAATAGTATTATCACTGGCCATATTTACTTCATGCAGCAAAAAATAAATAAAATAACCCACCTCCTTGATGTTGTTATTATTTTTGTTGATAGGCATGATACAGCAACCAGAGAGACAAATGGTTCCGAGGTGGAATAAATAATAAAATAATGGGGGTTTGTTTATTGATAAGCACAGAAGCTTAAGTGTCTTTGCTATTTTACAGCATCATACCTTATGATATTCATTCTTTGTTGTTGGCATACAAACAATCTCTTTTTTATTTACTACATCTGAAAAAGCTTAAACTTATAGACTAGTTCAGGAAACATTACTGTGTAACTGTTTAGCATAATTGTTTCAGAATAGATGAGATCCTATAAATCTTTACAAATATAAATATAATACTCTCTATAAAACCCTTTCTCCCACTGATATCACTAACTCCACTGTAGCATTTACTTAAGATTGTAACTTTTAAGTGTTAATTTGACAGCCAGAACATCAACTATTCATATTCAAATTACACATTCTGTGATTCAAAAGGAAATGTATGTAAAAAAACATAATGAAACTAGTTTATAAAAATTGAAGTTATATATAACAGCTTGATATGTTATAATTTGTTGTATTTTGAACATTTAAATGTCGGTATATGGCCCCCACTCAAGAATTCAAATCATGAGAAAATATTTAATACTTGATATAATTGAAAGACACATTTATTTTCAGTTGTAAATCATATAATTGTGTATTAATTTAAAATAATTGTACAGTTTTACATAAGAACAGAATTATGAAGATAATATTGGGTATTTTTTATCATTCCATTTAATTTGGAGATTTGTTTTGTAAATGGATACATTCCTTCTGAAATGATAGGTATCTGATGGGTCTTCCTTGACAGCTGTCAGTAGAAGCACTGCTGGCTTCAGTCATGAGGAATTCTTACACGGTCCGGTGAACCTTAGTTTGGAATTGTCTGGTTTCAATGGTCAATTCTCTAACAACTTCATGTCTGGATTAACACAACAAAACCTTTGTGATGCTTAACTTGAGAGTTGTTTGGAAGGTGTAGATGTTAACCAGGGCAACTAAATCAGATCATATTTCTTAAAAAGAACAACCAAATAAGTCCCATAGCACCCACCTGTGGCCACCACAGGCAGACCGACTGGAACATTAGTTACATACTCTTCTACATTCATCATAATACATGAAAAAAGGGACTCAGCTTGTTTTATGATTGGGAAAATTCATTATAATTTTGATAAAAAACACTGGGTTCTGAGGATGTATCCAGTTCCATTGCTTTAGTTTTTACCTTGAGTATTTTAATTGTTATTCTGCGAAGTGGTATATTTATTATTTGAATTAATAAATTTAGTTTACAGGGAAACTGTACAGTACAAACATCTATGCTTGTTACTTAAGGGATTATTTTTAAGAACTGAACCTAAAACTGTGAATACAGCCTATGTAGGCTTACAATTATATAAATCTTATATAGTAAATACAATTGTTAGCCCTCATATTGTTAAATGTTTAGATAACAAATAAAACAGGTCTATTCCATTGGACTTTGGGGTTTATTTTGGTATGATGATTATGCTACTCTTCAGATTGAGGTCCATTATATATACGTAGCTGTCAGTTTATGAAATATTTTTTTCAGTGTTTCATTGGTTGTTACCTATTATATAGAAAGTTTCATTTTACTCTGTTGTTGGCTGCTCTGAATTGTTGCGTTCTTGGTAGTAGCAATGACAGTGTTAGTAGTAGGTTGCCTGAAGCTTCTTTCCAAAGGTATTCATGAAAGCAAACCTCTATTTAACCTATTTTTCAGCAGTAAAATAAAACTCCTATAAGAAAATCAAGTGCTGACATAAGCTTAGTTAACCAGCTTATCATATAAGCAAATATGTGTCTGGAACACATTTCCCATCTGTGGAACTGTTTATGGTCTGTGCTTCTTTCCTTGTTCATTACATTTCATTTTCTTCTGTTCTTTACTCTTTCAGCGCTTTTTATAAAGTTGATCAATTGATATTACTTGTTTTGCAATCTTAAAAAACAGCAAACCATTTAGCTAACCTATATACCAATAATATAATACGATTTGGGGAGAAGTGATTCTGAGCCCTACTTTTTATTTTTGGTAGATTGGAGTATATATATTTTTTTCCTTTTATGTAAAGACAGATGACAAAAATGAGTTAAGTTCTACTTTCTCTCTGCTGCTTATCACCTTCTTGCCATTTTCTCTCATCAATGGACCAATGATTTTCTTGACTTTTTCTAGATTTTTTTTAATATGTTGAAAGAAGTTTTTTTTAATTATGTTTAATTTTTTGTCTCTAGCCTTAGTTCATTTTCAGCCTTAGCTTTCCTGACTTCATATTTGCATACATTCTGCCTTTCCACTTTTTATACATGTCCTTTTTGTCTTTCAGTTATCAGAGAGTTCTTCTGAGTTCTCTTATTTTTCTTCTTTATAGGCTAGACTGGGCTTTTATAATTTCACTTTTCAAATTTTCGCAAGCTTCTTTGTTTTCTCCTTGAGGATTCTCATCCATAGAATCCTTCAAAGCTCTAAGTTTATTCAAATAAGTTCTCTTAAAGTCCAAGACTCTAGTTTATCTTTGTTCTATTACTTGTGCTTGCATAATGTGAAATCCAATCATTTCATCTCTATTAGTGAGAATAAAGTCCAGTAAGGCTGACTCTCTAGTTCAGGGCTTTTCAACCAGTGGTAACAGGTACCACCTGTGGTACATTGGGGTCTGGCAGGTGGTACATGACCATACTAGAAAAGTGGTAGCGGGGGAGGGGAATGAGCTGAACTGGTGGCAGCACCGCACAAGCCTGAGTGACAGATGGCTGGAGCTGCAGGACTGTCAGGGCTCAGTGAAAGTGCCAGGATCAGCGCCAGGCTCCAGCTGGAGCTCGGCACTGGTCCTGGTGCTTCTGAGCCCAGAAGAAGTGGGGATGAGACAGCATATAGGGTGGAGGTACAAAAACTATCCATATGGTGTAGTAACAACAACTTGCACCTAAACATTGGCAAGACGAAAGAGATGGTGTTAGACTTCCGAAGAAAAAAGGAGGAACCTGCCCCACTTTACAACAGGGAGGACTGTGTAGAGAGAGTTTCCTCCTTTAAATTTCTGGGAGTCTACCTCTGTGAAGTTCTGACCTGGAAAGTTAACACAACCCAGGTGGCTAGAAAGGCCCAACAGAGGCTTCACCTTCTTAGGGTCTTGCAGAAGAACAGGGTAGAACAACAGCTAATAACCCTCTTTTACCGGTCTACTATAGAGAGCGTCCTCTCGTATGGTATTATGGTTTGGTATGCTGGTCTGACAGCCGCGGACAGGAAAGTATTACAGAGGGTAGTGAGCACAGCACAAGACATTGTGGGCTGTTCCCTGACACCACTGGATGACATCGCCAGGGCTCGTTGCCTTGGAAGAGTGAGGAAGATTCTCAGGGATGACTCACACCCTGGACGGTATCTCTTTACTCTCCTACCATCCGGTAGGAGATATAAGAATATAGACAGCTGTACCAGCAGGCTGAAAAATAGCTTTTATCCGTGGGCTGTTAGGCTTTTAAATGGGACATAATCTCTGTGAACTTATGCAGAATTGACTTGGGAGGCCGGTGTGTGGTGTAGTTGGTTCACATGGTGTGGTAGGATGGAGGGTTTGTTGTCACTGTGTGTTGGGGGGAGAGAGCACGGGGGGAGGCTCAGCTAATCTCAATGTACACATGTTGTACTTTGACAATAAAGGTTTATTATTATTAAGAAGCACCGATCAGCTGGAATGTTGCAGTATCTCCAGGGTCTTGTGATTTACATTCAGATGCTTAGCAACTGATTCATATTTATGACGGTCACAATGTCCCAGGGTCATGTGAAGTGACCAAAACCTGCTGCAACCACCCAGCAGACAGGGGGAATAAAAACCAAACACCCCCCACCCCACCCCACTGCCAATCCTCAACAGAAATGCTCACAACAATGAAAACCTCGGACAGGAGAAAGAGCGCCATCAGGCAGGCAGGCAGGTGTCTTGCTTGGCTGTGGCTTGGGGAGCACTTTTTTCAGTGCCATTATAACTTCGAACAGTCACTAAGCGAACTGTTGTAAGTTGAGGACTACCTGTACTTTATCACTTTTTTCCTTCTTTTTTTTTTGGTCATCAAGTTTTTGACACCTTGCTAGGCGACATGGTACTCGGATGTTGCCATATCCTAAAAGTGGTACAATGGGTGAAATGGTTGAAAAACCCTGCTCTAGTTCCCCTTTTCTACTTTTTGAGAGACAAAGTTTTCTGCTAGGTTCAACAAAAATAATTCTACCAGCAAGAGTATTTTGAAAGAGAAATTAATTACATGGGCAGAAAATGTAACATCTTCATTGGATACATTCAAGCAGTAGCTGAACAGGGCAGCTGTCTCTTGGTGATGCTTTAAATGGTGTTCTTGTACAGAACAGACAGATGGACTGAGTAGCTCTGATTTTATAATTTTATATTTTCCTATTAGCAAATGGGAGATTGATTTTGGATTTATATTTATATATTTATATTGTAAATATACAAAATACATAACTAGTCTTGGTATAGCCAGAATTTAATTCATTCTTATTTAGTTTATATAACTTTTGTCAATTTTTGCAAGATTTTTTAAACACCTATATCAAATGATTCAGCATTTTTCTATTATATTAATAGTGGTGGGATTCAGCTAGTGTGTACCACTTCAGTGTTGCCCAAGCCCAGAATGGACTTCCGGAAGCGGCATCCACACAGAGAACCTGTTGTTCACATATTTGAATAACACCACTGTATATTAAGAAAAATCAATGCTGACAGCTGGACAGTCATGAACCATTTTATTTCAGCAAACATCTGTTCATACCTGATGCAAGGAATAAAATGGTAAAAATGCACTTGCATTTCATGATAGAAAAATTACTAGAAACCATGGAAACAATACAATTTTATAACATAATTACAGGTTTGTTGCCAGTTAGAATTCTGAGAAATTTAGACATCTTTCTTACTGAGACTGCACATGGGAGAGGGTGTTTATATTTCTGATTCTATCAGAATAGAATACAGCTGGAAGGGACCTTGGAGGTCTTCTAGTCCAGTCCCCTGCTCAAGCAGGAAAACCTATACCATCTCAGACAAGAGACTGTCTAGCATCTTAAAAATCTCCAGTGATGGAGCACCCATGATTTTTGGAGGCAAGCTGTTCCACTGTTAATTGTCCTCACTGTCAGGAAGTTTCTACGGGTTGCTTTTCTCTTTGATCAGTTTCCAACCATTGCTTCTTGTCCTTCCTTCTGGTGCTCTGGTGAATAATGTGACCCCCCTCTTCCTTGTGGCAGACCCTGCTATCATGTCTCCTCTGTTTCTTCTTTTCTTTACACTAGCCAAACCCAGGTCCTGCAGCTGTTCTTCATATGTTTTAGTCTTCAGGCCTTTGATCATCTTAGCTGCTCTTCTCTGATTTTTTTTCCAAACTCTCAACATCTTTTTTGTGATATGGTGACAAAAATGACTACAGTATTCCAGGTGTGATCTTACTAGGGTTTTCTAAAGCGGTGATCTTGATTCTGTGCTTCTATTCATACAACCCAGGATTGTATTAGCTGCTGCACACTGCTGGCTCACGGTTAAGTGATCATCCACTAGGACTCCAAAGTCCCTCTCACAGTTACTGTTTTTAAGTCAGGTCTTGCCTAATCTGTACTTGTACCTTTGATTTTCCCTGCCTAAATGTAAAACTTTGCTTTTCTCCACATTGAAACTCATTTTTGTTGGATGGGGCCCATTGTTCAAGTTTGTCAAGCTCTTTTTGGATCCTGAGTTATCTTCTGGGGTGTTGGCTATTCCTGCCAGTTTAGTGTCATCTGCAAATTTGATGAGTTCCCCTTCTATTCCCTCATCTAAATCATTTATGAAGATTTTGGGCCTAAGATGGAACCTTGTGGTACCCCACTGCTTACTTCTCTCCTTGTGGATGTAAAAATCATGGAGAAGTCAAATTTTCAAACCAAGAATAAGATCAGAACTAGAGTGAAACTCCAATCTAGAAAGTCACAATGAAGGCAAGACTATTTATCTGTAAAGAAATGTAAAACCAGAAGGCACTAAAGAAGCTACAACCAACAAAATTAAACTGGTAGTTAGCATACAATAGTATATGACTACTTCATTGGAGAGGCATTTGGTTAGTTCTCAAATCTATAGTTCATGGCAGTTGCACTCATGTAAAAACATGAAGCATCTTCTGTTTGAAACTATTTTAATGCCTGCACGGAGAACTTCATGTGCTTTATATCCTGTTTATTAAATATTTTAGGATGTTCTATTATAATTCATTCTCTGAATTCTTATTGTACATAGTATTTCTCTGGAACTTTAGGATTTAACATCACCAATTGCCTACACATCTATCTTTCTATCTTTTCTAGGAATCCTATTCACTATATAGTCATATATGCTGCACTTTGTCTTCTTACTCATCTCTCCATGTTGTTGACCAGTTCTCTTATTTAGTTAATAAAGATTATATTACACATATACACACACGCAAACACACACATGTGTGTGTATCATACAAAGATGCATATAATAATCGATATACAAAATTATTTTCTACTCAAATGTGATGTAAAGTTGTTTTTCTCTTTAAAAAGTTAGTTGATATGAAGTTTTGCTGCAAGTAAAACAAATAACATTACTTTTAAAAAATAGAACATCTTAAGGTTGAGAATTATTGCCATACAAATGAAAAAGTAAAGTAAATAAGTTACTTAAAAAAATTTGGCAAATGATTTTTACTCAGTGTGAAATTATTATTTTGTAAAACTTTAAACTGAATATTTTGTGTGCCTACAAAGACATTAATCCCCATAATTTCCAGTGCAAATCTTGTTCCCCATACCTAATTGGTATCATACAGTTGTCATATTATATATCCCTAGTATCATTCACATGAAACTTAATCTGGATGTTACATGTTGAAACAAACAACTATTTAGCTCCTATTCCAGAATCATTACTACCAGTGATTTCTTTGCTTATTATGTTTATTCTTATTTGCTTTTTACATGACCTCCCATCTTCCAGTAGTAACTCCAGAAGCATACAAGTTGAAACTCCATAGCAACCATTTAACATTTAATTATGTAAGGTGGAAAGGGCATAGGCTAGCTGAAAAGAAGTTAGACAAGTGATGGACCTGCCAATTACCCAGTAGTAACAGTAGACCAATTCCTCTGTGGTCCCATCCAGCAGTATGAATGGACAGACTTCTTTTATATTTGGGGAGGGAAGGCAAACCACTAACAGGAATTTAATATTGTATTTTTAACAGATTACAGCAATAACACTTAGACTTATATTTATTTATTTTTATTTGGAAAATTTATATCCTTGCCTACTCGCTCACAATGACTCAAGGCAGTGTACTGGAGATAAAAACACAATATAAAAGAAAAAAATAATAAACAATAAAAATAATAATCCCCCACCCCCTGGTGACAACACACACTCATATTAGCCATTTAATGGACTCCATCCTGCTCTGGGTTCTCCAGGTCCACTGGCAGAACCACATCTTCAGGGCCTTCCAAAAGAGTGTCAGAGTGTGGACTGGTCTAATTTCCAGAAGGATTATATTCCAGAGGGAGGAAGCCACCACAGAGAAGGCTTCTTCTGGGTCCCACCAGATGTATGTCCTTAGGGGATGGGACCCACAACATTCCTTGCCTCCTCGCACTAATGGTTCAGATGGATGTGACCAGCAAAAGAGATCCCTCAGATAACTTGGTCCCAAGCCATGAAGAACTTTTATGGTGAGAACCAGCACCTTGAATTGCACCCAAAAGCAAATTGGCCACCAATTCAGCTTCCGCAGGAGAGGTGACACATGTGCACGTTGAGATCTACACAAAACCATTCTGGCTGCTTCATTTTGCACAACTGGAGCTTCTAGATGCTTTTCAAGGGCAGCCCCATGTAGAGCGTGTTGCAGTAGTCAAATGGGAGGTGACTAGGGCATGAATGACCATAGTAGGGATTGTTGGTTCAGGAAAGGGCATTACTGCCACACAACCTGTAGTTACGCAAAGGTCCTCCTGGCCACGACTCCCACCTTTCCACTTTTGAGGATATAATAATCTCTCTGTAGATTTTTCCCCATTACTTCCCAAAGAGAAATCCCTGGTTTTAGCTGTATATTATTCTTTAAAATCTTTTGAATTAGTGCATGAATTTGAATCTTTTTTTTTTTGCTCTATTACTTGTGCACCAAACATAATAAAATGTTCCTTTGTGTTGTTCACATTTCCAGCACAAATTTGTAAATTTATACATTCTTTATACATTCTAGATAGTTTATCTGGTGTCATATACCAATGGTACATCATTTTATTAAAAAAATCTTTAAGATTAGTACATAACATAAATTTCAAGCCTTTTAAATACATATTTTCTCATTGTTAACTATATTGTAACTAAAATGTTTAGGCTGTTTCATCATATATTTTTTCACTTGCTTTTTTCTATCTTCAAATTCAATAAAAGTTTATATATCTACTATTATAAACTGATTGTGCCTCTCTTTTTCTCCTTGTAAATTTTAGCTTGGATTCATGTCATTTTTTAAATTTCCCACTCATTATACTCAATTTATAGTAATCCAGCAGTTCAGAGTTAAATTAGCTCCAACATTCTTAGTAAGATGGCTAGAAATCAAGAATATCTTTTTATGGCTTTTATATTAACTTTAGTGTAAACCAAGAGTTCAGACTTTGTACATAAGATTATTAGAGCTTTTTGATTGCATCAGAGTGTGAATATTCTTTGCAACTTAATACTTAGTTTGAAATCATGCTAATCTTATAATAAATATAACTTAAAACTGAAAAGGTTTTCATCTTGATGTATTCAAGTGATGAAAGATAATATATAAATCCAATCTTAAAAGCCATTAACAAAAATCGAGATATATACTGCCTTTGAAACAGTATAAAAGTATTCTTTTTTCCCCTCATAAACTTTTATTTCCATATCATAAAACAAATCAAAATTTGTTTTACTTTTTAGTTTTACAAGATGCAACAAGGTTGGCTTACTTAATTAGGGCTGAATGAGAAAATTTGTTATATCTGTTTGCCTTTACTAGACTTTTGCTGACAAAGAATGATTGATGAAGCATTTGGATTTAGTTTTTTTTTACTTAGCAGATGAGTTATGGGATGAAAAGAGATTATGCTGTCTTTAAAGATGGTGATAAGTTATTAATGTTGCCTTTACCTGCTAGGATCAAGGGGGGGGGAGTTATACTTTCTTACATTTCTATTCTTTTTTCTCTTTCTCTTTTTCTTTTTCACATTTTGTGTTTTACTGTTTGTATATTTTGTACTTTGTTTTTATTTTTATTCATAATTTTTAATAAAATTATTATTAAAAATGAGTACAGACATACATAGAAAATATTTTTGTCCTAATTAGTTTGTTATGATTATCTGTATATCCAGTCTATAATTGCAAAGATCTCTTTGATGTCTTTTGCCGCTCAACATGGGTTTAACTCCTATTAATCTTAATACAAGTTATGTATTTACACTAAAAAACAGACCTATACCTTTTATTGTTTCATAGATAATTGCAGATTAAGCCTGAAGGTTGATATTTTTAAGGAAAACAAGGATATTATTATACATATATTTAAAATAATGTGTGTATATATATATATATATATATATATATATATATATATATATATATATATATATATATATATATATATATATATATATATATATATATTCTGAGGCTTTCGCGGGTGTTTGTATGTGGATCTTTGGTCATTCGGGTTTTTCCCCCATGTAGAATTGAAGGTGTAAGAGCAACGTTTCGACGAAATCTCATCCGTCATCCTCAGGCTGGTGGCTTCAGCTTTGTTCTTCTGGGAGAAGTGTGTGGTATTGGCTGTTTGTTCCTCTTTTTTAAACTGCCAGAGGGGGTGTGTTCTGTGGGTGGAGGTGTGCTCTGATTGGGTGGGGGGTTAGCTGTGTTCTGATTGGGTGGGGGTGTGTTTTGAATGGGGTGTGTGTTCTGATTGGGTGGGGGGGGTGTTTTGAGTGGATGGGCTGGTCTCAGCTGCCAGCTTTAAACCTGAACTGGTGAGTTGTGCTGCTTTTGTTCAGCTCCGTGTTTGTGGTGGTGCCATGTTTTTATAGTGGGTGTCAGTTTGCTTATTGTGTGGTTTGGAGGGGTTTAAAGTGGCTGATGTTGCAGCTGTGGTTAGGTTTCTGTTTTGTGGTTGTGTGTCGTTATCATTGTGGGTTCGGATTTGCTTTTTGAATGGTTGTGTGGTGGTGATGTCATGTGATGTTATCATGAGTTTGGGTCTGGTATCATTCTTGGTGGTTGGGACTCGTCTGTCAATCAAGGCGGGTTTCCAAATGGCTGGTAGGCGAGAGGTATCATCTCGTTTGTTCATGCTGTGGGGGCGTTTTTCTATCTCAATGGCTTCTCTAATTATTCTGTTGTTAAAATGTTCAATTTTGGCGATAGTTTTGGTTTTTTAAAAATCAATTTCATGTCCCGTGGCTTTAAAGTGTTGGACCAGGGATGAAGTTTGTTCTCCCTTTCTGAGTGAGTTCCTGTGCTCTTCAATGCGTGCACTTATTCTTCTGTTGGTCTGTCCGATGTATGTGGTGGGGCAGGTGGTGCATGGGATTTCGTATACTCCTTGATTTTCTAACCCAATTATGTCTTTGGGGTTTCTTAGGATGGTGGATATTTTTCTGTCTGTGTAGAATGCTGTTTTGATGTTGTGTTTTTGGAGGATCTTGCTGATTCTGTCTGTGGTCCCTTTTAAGTATGGGAGGAGGGCTTTGCCATTTTCTTGTTCTCTGTCTTGGGTTTTTGTGGGTGTCTCTGTTCGGATTAAATTGGTAATCATGTTTCTTTGGAATCCATTGGCTGTTAGTACATTAGTGAGTGTGTAGTTTGGTTTTTAGGTGTTGTTCGTCGGCTAGGTGTTTTGTTTTGGAGATGAGTGTCTTGGCTACGGAGTTGATCTGTGCTGGGTGGTGGTGTGAGAGTGCGTTCAGATAGCGGTTTGTGTGTGTTTTTTTATGGTAGATAGTGTGTCCTAGGGAGCCGTTGGATTTCTTGTAGACTAAGACATCAAGGAAGGGAAGTTGATTGTTAGCTTCTGTTTCCATGGTGAATTGTATTTTGGGTGTAGGCTATTGAGGTGTTTGAGGAAGTCATCCAGTTTTTCTTTGCCGTGTGGCCAGATTACGAAGGTGTCATCTACGTATTTATTTTTTTATTTTATTTTAATTCCATTTATATCCCACCCTTCTCCGAAGACTCATGGCAGCTTACAAGCTTAGCAATAGCCTTCATTCTATGTATATGCCTGCTTATTAGGGCTTTCACACACACCCCAAGCGGCATTATTACAAAGTCAGCTTATTGCCCCCAACAATCTGGGTCCTCATTTTACCTACCTGGGAAGGATGGAAGGCTGAGTCAACCTTGAGCCTGGTGGGATGTGAACCTGCACTAATTGCAGGCAGCTGGTGTTACTTAAGGAGGCATTAGCCCACTGCTCCACCAAGGCTCATGTATCTGAGCCAGAGTTTGGGTTTGTGGTTGGATTTTTCTAGAGCGAGGGTTTCAAAGTGTTCCATGTAGAGGTTTGCGATGACAGGTGAAAGGGGTGATCCCATGGGTGCTCCTTCCATTTGTTTGTATCTTTGTCCATTGTAGATGAAGTATATGTTGGATAGGCAGTGGTTGGTCAGATCTAGGATGTGTTTTGGGGGGTTGTATTTATTTAGGATAGCTGTCAAGGCTTCTTTGATTGGCACTTGGGTGAAGAGGGATATGACATCGAAGCTCACAAGTAGGTCACAGGGCTGTAAGTTTAGTTTACTTATGATCTCTATGAATTGGAATGAGTTTTGTACATGTGAGGTGATGGAATTTGCATAAGGCTGTAGTTGTTTGGCAAGAAATTTGGCTAGATTTTGTAGAGGTGAGCCTATAGAGCTGACTATGGGTCTGAGTGGGGTTCCTTCTTTGTGTATCTTGGGCAGACCATAGAGCTTAGGACATCTGGATGATTTTTCTCTGGGAATGATTGTTTGCTGGATCTCTTCACTGATGGGGGTGGCTTTTATTTTGGATTTTGTGGTTTTTCCCAGGTAGGTGGTGGGATCTGTCTTGAGGAGTTTGTATGTGGAGTCTCGGAGTAGGTTGGATAATTTGATATGGTAGTCAGATGAGTTCATTACCACCATGGCATTGCCTTCGTCTGCTGGCAGAATGATTATGCTGGTGTCTTTTTTTAGGTTAAGTAAGTTGCTTTTGGGTGGTTTGCTGCTGCAGAGGATGTTGGTAACTTCGAGTCTGATTTTGTTGGTGTTGTCAGGGTTAATTTTGGTCAGGCTGGATTCGACTCTGCATATAATGGTTTCCATGGGAATGTGTTTGGGAGTGACTGCAAAATTAAATCCTTTAGACAGGACGTTGGTTTCGGCTTTGGTGAGAATCCTATCTGAGATGTTGTGCACAGTTTGTTTCATGTGTTGCTGTGAGAGAGGAGGGGTTTGTTTCTGGCGTTCCTTTAGTCTTCGGAGTTTATTGGTGTGTGTGTCTGTTTTGTAGGCAGTCTCTGTTTCAGCTCTCCAGACAGTGATTTGTTTGAATTTGTCCCAAAGTGTGGGGTGGATCTTGTTGCTGAGTTTGAGGTGAAGTGTGAGGAGGTCTCTCTTGATTCGGTCCAGGAGGAATCTTTTTGTGTGGAGTTCATTTCTGATTAGGGCCAGTTCGGTTCTTACCAGGATGCGTTTGATGGCTGCAGAGTTGGAGTGGGATTTCAATTGGAAGGATTTGGGATTTAAATTTTGATCTCGGCAGTTGCGTAGGAATGTGAGGTCACACAGAATGGAAGCTCTTCGTACTTCGAGTTTTTCGTAGGTCTTGGTTAGCTGGTAGATTTCCTCCCCGTAGAGGTAAGATATTTGTTTTCTGAGGTTTTCGCGGGTGTTTGTATGTGGATCTAACCCCCCACCCAATCAGAGCACACCTCCACCCACAGAACACACCCCCTCTGGCAGTTTAAAAAAGAGGAACAAACAGCCACTACCACACACTTCTCCCAGAAGAACAAAGCTGAAGCTACCAGCCTGAGGATGACGGATGAGATTTTGTTGAAACGTTGCTCTTAAACCTTCAATTCTATGTGGGGAAAAACCCGAATTCTCAGAATGTCATGCTCAAGCACTTGGCTCTGTGTTTTAACTTTCCTTATTATAGATCACAGCACCAGATGACATAAAGTCATATGACCAATTAAGTGTAGGAATATGTCTGTGAAACAAATTAAAAAATTTGTTACTAAGTTAAATCTTTATACAATCTTATCTGTGAATCTAAGTTCTTCTGATATTTCATCATCTCATCTTACCTCAACTCATCTCAGCTCTTGCTATATGTAATAAGCTATAGATATTATGTAATAAAAACGGAAGAATATGTGTATCTGGGTGTTTTATTCTATGTAATAAAGGCAAGAAAATACATAAATATTCCAATCAAATTCATATAATTCTTAGATGGACGTTAGTCCAGATTCTGAACAAATATAAACCTGCTAAATTTCAGAATAGTAATTGCATCCTTCATCTTGAGAAAAAAAACCTTTTTTTAATTCTGAGACTTGCTGATTTTATATCTCATTGGTTCTTTATAATATCACAGTGCTTAGGTTTTGCAAGTGTTGTATATGGAGTTTACTTCTGTCAGCCTCCCAGAATCATTATGAGTGAGTTGGATGGCCATATAGTTTTTCCTAATAAATAATAAAAACTAATATATATATATATGATTGCTTTGAGAATGGTTCAGTTAAGGAAATTAAAACATTAGTATGTTCTACATTCATGTTTTATAAGTATTTTATTAGTATGTTTTATTATTCATAAAATCATAGAATACTGGTATATAGACAGTACTCATTTAGCCTATACAGTTGAAACCAACAACTCAGTTGTTAAGCCAAGTGATTGATAAGAAGAACAGTGTCTATGCTTATGATCTTACTTCAGCTTTCCTTTGCTTTACAGATATATGAAGGTAGTAAATGAGAGGATTAGAAAGGATTTTATAAATATCCAGGGTGGACAGGACAGCCCACTGCTTATACTGTATATCCTGTTTAATCTAAGCTTTTAAAATTTTCCTTTGCTCCTATTGAGATGGTGAAAATTTAAGAGGCTAAAAAAAATGAGCACTTTGAATGCTTTTTTTTAAAGGTGACTATAGTAGAAAGCCAAACTGACAATTTGATCAATTAAAGATTTTCAGTTACTGCATAATCTGTATAATTTTAATTTTTAATACAAACATCAAATTAGAATAGTGACTCTGGGAGTTCTTTCATATATTCTATGGCAGGAAAAATACATCTAAAATTAGCCAAAAAAAAGCCTGGGATATAAAAGCATTTGACTATTGTTCTGTATTAAGTATGCAATGGCCCTGTCTCTTCAGAGTTTCTACAAACTGCCTAAGAATGTGAAGAAAGCAACCCCTTTCCTTTTAACCCTTGAAAACAGGGCAGAGAGTGGAAGCCTCTCATTAACCCTAAATATATTATATTTTTCTTCTATTTTTCCTGTTTCCTTTTTTTTACTATACTACAGCTTTTTTACTATACTACAGCTAAATGAAGATCATATAGTTCTTAGATGGATTTTAGTCCAGATTCAAATAACAAGTTACTGATGATTAAATCAGATAATTATTTCCCTGAATCAAATAATGGAAAGTTTCTCAGATCCTTCTCTTTGCACAACAACCCAATTATAGAAGAGTAGCAGGTGAAAACCACTGTGTAGCCAAGGGAAACCATGTACAAACATATGGAAGTGGTTACTGGAAATTAGGCATTGATGCTTTGACCATTTAGTAGTTATGTTTCCTTTTATAAGATTTTAGATGGCAAGAATTTTTAATCATTATAATTATCACTACAATTAGCATAATTGGGTTCATTTTCCTCTTCCAAGAACTTGTGAAAATAGAATGGAATAATGAAATAAATGATAAGGACTACATATGCTGCCATTACTGTTCTTTGACATTAACAAATGCACGTTTGGCATGTTTGGCAAAAACAAATACAAAAAGTGTAGTGCAAATAAAAACTTAAATAAAATATAAATTAAGAATCGTGGAAATGAAACTTCTTAATGGAAATAAGTTCCAATGGAAATTTTAAAATGCAAAGATTAAAATGGGTAGCACACTAGCAAAATTGCTTTTTTTCCCTAAAAAAGTAGGACAAAATGCTTCATTCTCATGTAGCACAAATCTTAGAACTTCTAACAAATACTTTTTCTTTAAGGACAAATGTTTCATGTTGGCCTCATGGGGTAAACTATATAGAATTCACAACTGGATGTGCTAATTCTATTTTATTGTAAAGCTGGCAGAATCTTGTAAATTTGAAATTTACACAATTCTCCTTCTGCCTCCTTTACAGCCTGAGAAACTAGAAAGGGTCTCTTCTGAATAAATAAAAGCACCAAAATATTTACAAAATGTTATCAGTCTCATTGGAACTATAAAGAACTAAAAAAATATTATTAGTTGTCTGTAATATGAAATTTAAACTCTCTTGTCATTTATAGCCTTTAAAAGGAGACAAGATGCAAATTTTATAAAAGATTAGATAGAAGATAGATAGATAGATAGATAGATAGATAGATAGATAGATAGATAGATAGATGATAGATAGATAGATAGATAGATAATGATGGATGGATGGATGGATGGATGGATGGATGGGTGGATGGATGATGATGGATCGATAGATGGATCAATTGATGGATTGATTGATTGATCGATTGATGGATGGCAGACAGACATTCATTGCAATATCATGGCTAAATATCACTTTAAGTGTTAGATTGGCAATATTTAAATTATTATTATTGTTACTATTCTTACTGCTATTATTTGTACCTAAAGATTACTGGTGCCTAATATTCTAGTCTTAGACATTCTGACTTCAATTGTTTACTAGGCACGTCAGAAAATTCAAAGGAGCATTTTGCTTTGATTGAGACTTTGGCAAAATGCCTCTTTGAAGTAGCTCTGCAAAGAGAAGTGACATGCCATCAGAGTTGCCACATGGTGTTACCAGCATGACTTCTTACTTTTGAGTACTCTATCTTAGACCAAGCCTTTAGTTGAAGTAGTATGGCTGCGCTGTAAATAACTGTTAGGAAAATACTTCAATTCTGTGTCTGTTAGTTATGCAGCAGAATCTGCGGTGACCACATAGCTTTGCACAGTTAAAGTGAGAGAAAGCATTGATTGATTGACTAGATTTATATCCCAACTTTTGCTCTAAAATAAAGGGAAATTTATTATTAAAAGGATTATTCATTTTACCAATGTAGGGTAGAGAAAATTATCTACAGGAACAGTTTGGAATTCAACAAGAATCTTAATTTCATCTAATTAGGCTATAGCAAGTCAATTATTTCCTTTCCCACCATTTATGGTTTGAATGCAGGAATGGTTAGCAATACTAACATTATAGTGCTGTTATACTCTTGTGTGTGTCTGTCTGTCTGTGTGTGTGTGTGTGTGTGTGTGTGTGTGACATGTCAAAATTCAGAAAATGCTTAACATGACTCTATTGGTGTGTCACTTTGCTCCTGAACAAAAGAGAAACAATTCTCTATCTCCCACAGTGGCACTCAACAATAGTGCCAAGGGTGGCCCTGAAGTAGAGTCATGAGCCTCAACAAGTTCTAGCACCACCACCACCACTGCTACTTAAAAAGTCTGCCTTATGTGATTCTCCAAGGGATGCAAGCTTTTTCTTTTATATGGGAAATCCAATCCAAAGCAAAAACATCCATCTTCTCTATGTAGTGAAGAGCAATGTCTGCCACCTGTAGCAGGGTACTCAAAACAATTCTGCGCAATCTAAAACAGAGCTAGCAGTTTAGGAAAGTTGTACAGTGATTAAAACAATTCTCCCCAACTCCACTTACCTGTCTGAATAGCCTTCTAATAAGTCTATAATTCATAGTATTACCCAATAACCCAATTCATACTTTGAGACATTCTTGAAGTTTCTCCATGTTGATTCTTCAGCACTCTTGGATTATACTAATTAGGTAAAGGTAAAGGTAAAGGTTTCCCCTTTCCAAGTGAGTCTGACTCTAGGGGATGGTGGCCATCTCTGTTTCCTACCTGAGGCAGCCAGTGTTGTCTGAAGATATTTCCGTGCTCATGTGGCTACCATGACTACACACCAAGGCTCATGGAATGATGTTACCTTCCCACCAAAGTAGTATCTATTTATCTCCTCACATTTGCATGCTGTCAAACTGCTATGTGGGCAGAAGCTGGGTCATGTAAACTGAGCTCACCCCATCATGTGGTACTTTCCAGCTGGCAAGCTGGAGCTATCGCACCCCATACTAATTATGAGAAGCCATTTCAGCTAGGGTTTTTTATTTATTGCTTGTTTTTGCTGACCTGGTCACTTTGGTGAATTATCACTGCTAGAAACTGAATTCAGGGTAGTGCACTCAAGCTATATTTATCTGAACCTTTGATTTTAAGTTTCAGTGTGAGTTTTAATGCCATAAAACATACCATGGTTCTAGAAATAATATGTTGAGTGTAAAGGTAGGGGATGGCCTAAGTGTAAGAATTCAGGTCAGAAATTTTGCTACTTAAAGCAAAATTCCAACTTGAAAGCAGTCTGTTATATGTATGTTCAACAACTTCTTGGTCTCAAGGACACTAAGTATGATGCCAATAATCTATTAATTCAGGAGGGCAGGGGATTTGAATCTAAACCCCAATGAACATAAGGCCCATGAATCTTTACATGTCATCAGGAAATCACTTGTTACGTATGGCTAAATTGTTGTCTGTGTTATTCTCATCTAGCTGACTTTTGTTTGCAAGGCCTCTGCCAAGTCAAGCGGAAAAGTCAAGCTAAGTCATGAATATCATGAGAGCTGTGAATTACTGCTGAGTCCTGGTTGGGAGTAGCTGACAATGAGGGCACTGTTTTATGGTGGTTCTGCTCATTTCTGTTTGGCCATATATCAGAAAATAGTTTACTGAAGCAATATTCTGTAAAAAATGCTTTAGGGCATTATCTATATAAATATTAAATAAACTTCCTACCACACTACAATAAGAAATAAGGGGAAAACACAACATACCTCTCTTCTTTCTATATCCTGTTTAATTATAAAAGCCATATATCATGTCCATTTTTTCTATTTCATGCAAGAAGTCTGTAAGGGATTTCCAGTTAGAAATAAACATAGATACTGTCTTTTCCTTAACCAAAGAAATGAATGTAGCCATCTTAGCAAGTTCCATCATTTTTACCAAATGTTCCTCCATTGGGGATAATGCTGAATCCTTCCATCTTTATGCATACAATAATCTTTATGCATATAAAAAGTTCCATTATTTTTCCAACTCTTTGTCCATCAGTCCCAAAAGAATAATTGCTGGTTTTGATTGTATATCAATCTTTTAAGATGATCTTAATCAGTGTGTGTATTTTAATGCAAAATTTTCTAGCTTTTTCTTGTATATTCCAAGCATATCCCAGGCTCTGTCCATTACACCAATATCCTGTGGTGTTTAATAGTGATCATTGGTGATTTTTTTTTGTCCTGGACATTGGTGATAAAATGTTCTGTTTCTGTTGTAAGCTAAAAGCCTTTTAGCTATTGCACTAAGTCCACATAAATCTTTTCTAAGAAGCCGTTCCAAGTATTCTAATCCCATGTAGCATTTCAATAGGATGAATTTAGTCAGTGGTGAGTGCTTTTCCTGCAGAAGCTACCAGATCCATATTTTGGCATTTCATGAAAAGCAGGGCTGGAAAACTAAAATCCTGGAGAACTGTGATCCATCTGAAGAGGCAAGAATGGATGGAAATGTTCTGTGTCAACCTAAGGCAGTTAACAAATGTTTCTATAAGTTTTAATGATTTTTTTTTTAAAAAAAGTATATATGCAGAAAGAAGAAAAAAACCTATAAAAATAAAATTCTCCTATACTATAAAAAAAGAAATAAGGGGAAAAAAGGATCTATCAAAACAAAATCATACATCTTTTTAGTACGGCTTTGGTTTCATAATTTACCTATTTTATACAGCTTCAATTATCATATGAAAATTATGGTATCATAATTGCAAAATTGGTTCTACTTGTATAATTACTTTACTGTATGATCAAATTTCTTTCTGAAATGCTTCTGAAATTCTTTTTCCAACAATATGGTTAAATCCTACTGCAGTAGGATTTAACTCAGCTAGAGTTCAGAATTTGACCTTCAGCTTTTGCTTAGCTGTGGAACAACTGGATTACTACAGGTCAAGGTATAACAGCTGTGTAGAGAATCACAATATCACCATTGCTATTCAAGCATCAAACCACAGCAGTTATTCCCTTGCTTTCACGGGCATTAAAATTGATCCTCAGTTAAATAAAAAAAGATTTTTCCTATCTCCTTTTCATCAATGGTAAACAATAAAATCATAAGTGAAGACTTTTTTAATATAGGCATCGGAGGACGATTTGCAAAGAAATCAGTTGAGTATGATTATGGTTCTGTGCTATTCCAGCTACAACAATGGCTGTGTTCTTATACATTTGTCACATTTGGGACAGTTTAAACTGTAAATTTTAAGGGATCATGATTCCCTGTTAAATCAGTCATCTGATTTGGAGCCAAGGGTTAATTATGTTTTATTGGTTCTTTTTCTGCCTGTTTGGCAGAAATGCACAATTTTCATCTCTTGAGGGCTGTGTCAGACATTGCTTGCTGTACCACACTCCAAAACGGAGAGGACCAGGAGTCTTTACAAGGGAAGCATAGAGGCCATTAAAATGGGGGTAGGATCTAAGTATGTTTTTTTTAAAAAACTGACAAACCTGATTGATGTTTTTCCCTTTTCCCTTGCATTTGATAACATAACTTTTGCTCTCTGTGTGTTTCTTGACTTCCTTACACATTTTGATAGCAAAATTCTGGTAGAATCAATGAGATCAGCCAGGATCACCATCCCTAAAATAAAACATGGAATAAATACAATAAATACTGAATATTTTTTAGGAAATGATAGAATGAAAAGAAATTAACACATTTATATACAAAATATTTTTTTTTAATTCCATTTATATCCTGCCCTTCTCCGAAGACTCAGGGCAGCTTACAAGCTTAGCAGTAGCCTTCATTCTATGTATATGCCTGTTTATTAGGGCTTTTACACACACCCCAAACGGCATTATTACAAAGTCAGCTTAATTGCCCCCAACAATCTGGGTCCTCATTTTACCTACCTCGGAAGGATGGAAGGCTGAGTCAACCTTGAGCCTGGTGGGACTCGAACCTGCACTAATTGCAGGCAGCTGGTGTTATTGTGTGAACGAATGGCAATATGTTTTTTTTTTATCTGTGAAGCTATATCATAGCATGCTTAAAGGGATATACAAATATCTCCATCACCTTTATATATACCTGTGTTTATTTTTAATCTGTTATGATTTGAGCCAAGACAGGAAATAGGTAATTTTCACTATGAAACAGGAAACCTACTGGTGTTAAAATGCATAGAATATGTTACTGTCAACTTTAAAAGAATCCTGGCTTCAGCCATTACCTTCATTCTAAGTTGCCACAAGATTGGAGGGGGATGGAGGATTCCTACTAATCTAAACATTTTACTGTCCCATGGGAACCAAGGTCACTTTTGTCAGTTAGATAGGAGCTGGATTTTTTAGTTACAAAGCCCACCAAACATTTTTATTGGGGAACGTAGCTAATTGAATAGCTTTGGGGTGGGAAGTTAAACTTTATAATATTGTTGCATCTGAAGGAAACTTCAGACTTGGTTTAATTTTTGACCATGTTGATACTATGTTTCAATAAACATGTTCTTTTAGGAAGCTTCAAGCCTCGGAGTTCTGATTTATTTGGTCTTGTCTGTCCGATTCATGACACTAAACCAAGTCTGATGTTCCCTTCAGATGCAACAATATTTCAAAGTCATGACAGTTACCTCACTACAATGTGCATGTTTTTTAAGAGCTCATTGCATTAAAATACATAATTCATGCCTATGCATATCTTTACACAGAACAGAAAAGTAAATCTAGCTAGCTGTGCACTGTCACACACAATTCATCATCTTTCTTCTCCTTGTCCTCTCCCAATTGACACAAATGCCAAAAACACCCAGTACAAATCACAATGACCAAAAAGACAAAACAGATAGCACAATATTATGATACAAAAATCTGGTATTTTGTACTTGCATTCCAACAATAGATGCAAATACGTAAGTTATGTGGCTTGCACTGAAATGCAAATTAATATACAAATATTTTCATATAGTTTCAGAAATAGATGTAAAGGAGAAATGTTCTGGCGATACCAAAATATAAAAAGTGCAAAACTGAGAAAGAAGAGGCAGTGGCATAAGAATACTAAGCCACAGAGGAAATTTGTCAGGATTAATCTGAATACAAATTACAATTGTATTGTCACTTTTATAGTCATATCCAGCTGAATACAGATTTTAAAAGTATGATTACCAATCCCTTTAGCACTGTGAGAAAAATTCTAAAATATTAAGAATCCGCTACTCCTCTGGTCTTTAGGTCTGATGAAATTATTTGCTATAAAAGGAACCAGAGATTTTATTCCATCTGGCCAAGCAAGAGTTTGCTTACTGCTCCAGTTCTCCAACTCCCAATTCACCAGCTGCCATTTGGAAAAATGCATGAGTGGTGGAGAACTAGTGAACTGAAACTTACTAATACAAATAGCAAAATGAGTGTTGAAATTCAGAAAAAATTATAATAATTATGATAATTTCATGAAAAATAATCAAAACAAAAATGTGAAAAGGAAATATAATGATAAATATTTATTTCATTAGATTCATTTACCGGTAGCTCCTTAATATGAAGGATTTTAAAAAATCTATGCTAAGAATTATATTATGGTATTGTATATATAAAATAATTCAAATAGTTAACTGAGTAATTTTAGTAATCTATAGAAAGCTTGGCAAAGATAGTCCATGGTAAGATAATAATTTTGGGATATCCTTTTACAATAGCATCTCTTTGACTACAGATGTACAAATCATTAATAATTTTGCATTCTGTCCATTGTAGCATCTAGATAATTTATTATATATATATTATATATATATATATATATATATATAGTTTTTGTTTTGTTTTGTTTTTTGTTTGATATTCTACAAATGAAATTAATAATAAATTGCTAGACTAATTAGATTTTTTTTAAAAAAAGGTCAATAATTCGAGCTCAAAAGACAAATATATAATGATCATTCACTAAAATGAGATGTATTATCCACCATTTTTCTTATTTTAAATATCCCTGTGTAGTCGTTTTGTCTTGTTGTACCATATAGTAAGGAAAGATTACAAATTTAGTGTCTAGGTCGTTCCTACCTTCATCTCTAGGATACAATCTAAATTTTGCTTCTATTTAGCAAATCAACAATATGAGTAATAGGATTACTACAGGGAACACACAGTGCATTCAAAAAGTATTCAGACCCACTTCACTTTCATCATTTTTGTTCAAAGTTATTTTAGAAATGTCTGTCAATACTCCAGAAGATAGGCTTAAAATACAGGAGGATCTGGACAGACTCGAACACTGGGCACTATCTAACAAAATGAAATTCAATGGTGAAAAAAGTAAGGTTCTACATTTAGGCAGGAAATATCAAATACATAGGTATAGTATAGGTGGTACCTTGCTCAATAGTAGTAACTGTGAGAGGGATCTCGGAGTCTTAGTAGACAATCACTTCAATATGAGCCAGCAGTGTGCTGCAGCTGCCAAAAAAGCCAACACAGTGCTAGGCTGCATTAACAGAGGGATAGAATCAAGATCAAGTGAAGTACTAATACCACTTTACAATGTTTGGTAAGGCCACACCTGGAATACTGCATCCAGTTTTGGTCACCACAGTGTAAAAAAGATGTTGAGACTCTAGAAAGGGTACAGAGAAGAGCAACAAAGATGATTGGGGGACTGGAGGCTAAAACATATAGGGAACAGTTGCTGGAATTGGGTATGTGTAGTTTAACAAAGAGAAGGGTGAGGGAGAGACATGATAGCAGTGTTCCAATATCTCAGGGGCTGCCACAAAGAAGAGGGAGTCAAGCTATTCTCCAAAACACCTGTAAGCAGGACAAGAAGCAATGGATGGAAACTAGTCAAGGAGAGAAGCAACCTAGAACTAAGAAACTTCCTGACAGTTAGAACAATTAACGAGTGGAACAACCTGCCTCCAGAAGTGGTGAATGCTGCAACACTGTAAGTTTTTAAGAAGAGACTGGACAGCCATTTGCGTGAAATGGTATAGGGTTTCCTGCCTGAGCAGAGGGTTGGACTAGATGACCTCCAAGGTCCCTTCCAACTACTATTACTATTACTATTTCTTCTTCTTCTTCTTCTTCTTCTTCTTCTTCTTCTTCTTCTTCTTCTTCTTCTTCTTCTTCTTCTTCTTCTTCTTCTTCTTCTTCCTCTTCCTCTTCCTCTTCTTCTTCTTCTTCTTCTTCTTCTTCTTCTTATTATTATTATTATTATTATTATTATTATTATTATTATTATTATTATTATTAGAAAAAAGAAGAAGTATCACATTGGCCCAAGTATTCAGACCCTTCACTCGGTACTTTTTTGAAGCACCTTTGGCAGCAATTACAACCTCAAGTCTTTTTGGGTATGACACAAGAAGCTTTGTGCACCTGTATTGGGAGATTTTCTGCCATTTGTCCTTGCAAATCCTCTAAAGCTCAGTCAGGTTGGACTTCCAGTGGACAGCCATTTTCAGATCCCTCCAGAGATTTTCAATAGGGTTCAAGTCAGGGCTCTGGCTGGGCCACTCTAGGACATTCACAGGGTTGTCCCTGAGCCACTCCTATTTTATCTTGGCTATGTGCTTAGGATCATTGTTGGAAAGTGAAGTTTTGGCTCAGTCTGAGGTCCTGAGCGCTGTGGAATAGGTTTTCATTGAGGATATCTCTCTACTTTGTTCCATTCAGCTTTCCCTCAACTCTGACCAGTCTCCCAGTTCCTGCTGCTGAAAAACACCCCCACAGCATGATACCAACATCACCATGCTTTACTGTTGTAATAATATTGGGCAGGTGCTGAGTGGAACTTGGTTTCCTTTAGACATAACAATCAGAATTGAGGCCAAACAGTTCAATCTTGCTTTCATCATACTAGAGAATCTTGTGCCTCACAGTCTGAGGGTCCTTTGGGTGCTTTTTTTGCAAACTCCAAGCAGGCTTTCATGTTTTTTGCACTGAGTAGAGGCTTCCATCTAGCCACTCTGCCATGAAGCCCAGATCAGTGAAGGGCTGCAGTGATGGTTATCCTTCTGGAATTCTTTCCCATCTCCACATGGAATATCTGGAGCTCAGTCAGAGTGACCATCAGTTTCTTGTTCATCTCTCTTACCAAGGCTTTTTTCTCCTGATTGCTCAGTTGACTGGGTGACCAGCTCTTGGAAGAGTCCTGGTTATGCCAAACTTCTTCCATTTGAGAATTATGGAAGCCACTGTATCTTGGGAACCTTCAGTGCAGCAGAAATTTTACAGTAGCCTTCCCCAGATCTGTGCTTTGCAATAATCTTGTCCACATGGCTTTTGTTCTGCTACAGTATGCATTGTCAGCTGTGAGGCCCTCTATAGAGAGATGTGTGCCTTTCCAAATCATGTCCAATTAATTTATCACAAGTAGGCTCCAATCAAGAAGTAGAAACATGCCAGCAATGATCAAGAGAAATGGGAGGCACCTGAGTTAAATTTCAAGTGTTGAAAGGGTCTGAATACTTATGCCAATGTGATATATCAGGTTTTTAAAATACATTTACAGACATTTCTAAAATTCTGCTTTTGCTTTGTCATTATGGAGTACTGAGTATAGATTAATGAGAAAAAAATGAATTTCAACAATTGTAGAATCAGACTGCAGCATAACAAAATTTACTGAATGCACTGTACATATTAAATAGCTAGTAAAATATTATTTATTAATTTGTTATTCATAAAACATATTTGTATGCCACTGCAGTCAAAAATTATTCTCTCTGGCTCAAATAAAAAAATACTTTAAGTACATTATGTACCATTGCAGTATATCTTTTAACAATACTGCTGTTCCAAGAAGCTTAATTACAATTATTGATAACATGGAGGACACTAAAGGAGAATATTTCAGCTTGGGGCTGAAATGAGGGGTCCTTGGTGCTCTCTGACCTTGGTTGTTTTCTTGCAGATGTTTCATTACCCTGATGATAATGCACTGATGATATAACCTAGTTTGGGTAATGAAACATCTGTAAGAAAATAAGCAAGCTCAGAGAGCACCATGGACCCCTCATAGTAAACTCTACCAAGAAAAATAAAAGATAATTGAAATAAAGTACTAATGAGACACTGAAGTCAAATATGCAGTAATCAATAACTTTGATAAATAATAGAATAATAATTATCAAATTTTAGACTTAATTGTTCCACAATTTATGTAAGAGGCCTAATTGTTACATTCAACCCTTGTAATATCCCAGTAAATACAGAATACAAATATGGCACTGTGGTATTATTTATTAAATCTGTTTGCCACCCATCTCATATTGAAACAACTCTGGGTGGATTATTATCATTTCCATCACCTTTTCCAATATCTTAACCACCATAATTATCAAAGATCAATATAGCATACAAATTTTGTTAGATATTATACTGCCTAAGGCTGATTTAACTCTTTACAGCAGGGGTCTTCAAACTTGGCCCTTTCATGACTTGTGGACTTGAACTCCCAGAATTCCTCAGCCAGGCACACTGGCTGAGGAATTCTGGGAGTTGAAGTCCACAAGTCATAAAAGGGCCAAGTTTGAAGACCCCTGCTGTAGATCTTTGTAAAACATTTGATAGATTCCCAAAGCCCTACTCTAAATCAGTTTGACAAGTCATCCCTTTAAAAAAAAAAGTAACTCACACAACCTACCAAGTTATCTCCATATTTTATGTGCTTTTGGCTTGCTTTGCCGAGAAGATATAAGTGGTTTTAACAAATTGAAAAGGAGTGTTTCTTATAACTGCATGGTTTATAAAGCACTTTTTACAAAGTCTTCCTATAATCCTGCCATACATTATATTTAAAGGTTTCCAAAGTGTTAAATGCTTGCATATGTAGCTTAGATCAAAAAGCGGAAAGAGAAATGACAGCAGCCACAATAACAAACTATTAAAAAATATACTGAACAGATTGCAACTTAGAAATTGGGCCTGCTTTCTTATTATTGCATCTCAAAACTCAAATAAGGTGACACTGATAAACCAATTTTCTTAAGTTTTATCTGTTTATTCCTCTTTGCTAGGTCTCTGCAGTACACTGAAAACAATACTTCACCCACCCACCCCCAAAATAAATACGTTGGGTCACTTTCAAGGCTTGAACGGCTATCTCAGAAGCTATCCTTAGCTAACCTGCACGGATGTATATTGTGTAGCCATTTTGCTTCCCTTTGCAAAATAGCTGTATATGTATAGTCATACAGACAGATACATCCTGGAGTGATCTATGGAGCAGCCATTCAAATTTTATAAATGGCACAGATGTTTTATATTAAAAAGTTGTCCCTTGTAGACTTCTGCAGATTGCAAAACAATTCCTTCAAATACTTTCCATAATCCTACTGTTTACTATGCCACATTTCAACCACAATGCATATTAACTTCATATATTATTCCTAATATAATTATATAATATTTCTGTTATACCATCCTGAATAATAATAGTGGCATGAAGTTCTTGCTTAATCCTATGTCCAACACTTTATTTTCTTTTGGTGGGGAGGGTGACCATACTTATGTAACATATCTAAGTCATTTTCAATTTAGACATGACCAGAAGATCTTGTAACATAAGAAAACTCCCTCTTTGCAACTGTAATGATTTGGCAAAAAGGCCTCTATATCCCAAAGATGCATACAAGTTCAGTGTACTTACTTTCAACTAGAACATGGATACTGTGGCACTATTAATATAGTAATAAAAACTGTTTCATAAATACATTTTTTAAAAAAGGACGCTCATTTGCTACATTTGCAGCTAAGGTTTAAATATCTTAGGGTAAATAGAAAAACAACAAAAAGGTTTGATGGTTTTATCACAATCTTCTATCTGAAAGTCTGCTAAACCTGATCCTGTTTATTTGTTTGAAATGAAGATGATATTATATTGATTACTTGTGAGACTGCATACAAGTCACTGGTGGCTGAGGAGAGTATATACACTATAGAACTAGGACAGTGAAACATTGGAATCAATTGGTTTACCCTGCTGCAGTAGCAGAACCAAGCATTTTCTTTAAGCTATTAATTGTATTATTAGCACACCTGGAGACACAGTCACCCTCAGGGAAAAGCAATTCAATGTTTTGTGCTACAAAGACTAGTGGCATATGATCAATGAGGTAGCTGGGGCTGCAATCTTTTCTGGAATACCTTTCATTTCAATACAAATGGATAAAGGAATGCTGTCTTGATAATGTACATTTATAATCTCCTCTCACATTTCCTCCTTTTGCTATTTTCTTTCTGTTCAGTTTCATTTGGGCAGGAAATATTTCTTCTCTGTAGTGATAAAACTAAAATCACGGAAATGTACTTCCACTTATGTTTAGTAGGAATCACATCCAATGGTAAGCCAGTCCATCATGATTTCAGAAACTGTAACAGGTACAATAACACAGCATAGGGATTGCTCTTATTTGGCAGAAACAGGTAAACAATTTTACACGGTAAACTCATTAGCCTACGTAGTTGATAGAAAAACATGCCTTGTGTTCATTTGGTATAATGACTGAAACCAATATTATTTAGTATCAAGTTTAGGTCAGGCCAACTGTCAATATGGTTTGTTCAACTCCATAATTGACAATAGGCAGGAATTGCATGGGGTTTGTTAAAAGAATCATATTGAGAAATTAGATAAGTGTCATTATTCCAGATATTAAGAAATAGTTGGAAATGTTTGATCTATTTATTTTGGAAAATATTTTCTAGTAATCCGATTCAGCAATATGTGTGATCATGGCAGAGATTATGTGATATTTTACAGTAATATGTTATATTGAACATATTATAGTAGTGTATTTATTTGTACATCAATTGTACATTAATTGTATTAGTACAACTATTGATAAGTATAATATATAAGGTAGATGCATTCCTCCTTAGATTTTGGAAATTGTTTTCCCCCATTGTTTTCTTTTTCTTAAACTTTACAAATCATTTTTTAATTGAATATAAAATAAAAATTAAGAAAAAAATATATTTGCATTAACTACCTAAGGTAGTTAGCATGCCATGATATTATGCCTATTCTGCTAAGCAGTGATTGTTTAATGATAATTTGAGCTAACTAAATTGGTTTTATAAACCAATATATCATGGTATGTTAGGTAAGCTCAGCTAAACATGTTGTGATCAAAAAGAAAAAATTGATAACTTAACATCATAAAAAATACTCTTGCATTAAAAGTGTTTAAAATTGTTGTTATAGTCATCTGAAAATATTACCATAAAAGGAATAAATGGAGTAATAGAAATTATATTCTTGGCTTGTGTAGTTAATTTAATAAAATAAAAATGTATACCTAAACTTCAGGAAAAAAATATATTGCAGAATATGCCAACTCTTTCAGATTAAGCTTCTGTTATGAATATTCTTATGCAAACACTAAAATGCTGTTTATATGCTTGTCATTATTACAGAAGAGATAAAATTCATATTGATTTTGTTACTGTCAAGAGTGGTGTTGGCCTACTTGTACTCTGAAGAAAAACAATAATAAATTATTTACATTATTTCTTAATTATTTTAGTTGTTTCTTCTTGCATTTTCTCTGAAATATTATTGTAGAAAATTATTATAGCACCAAGATCTATATTTAAAATAAAATAAAAAGTTTGAGACACTTCTTATTTCAGAATGCTACGTATATTTTAACTATGGAAATGGAATGCAGGTGCAAGTTATAAAACACACACATTGAAAGAAGAGACAGGTTATATATACTTTCATATTTAATCAACCTCAGTTTACGATGACAACAGCATGTGAATATAAAATTGACAGAAAGATACCAAAATAGGATTCACATGATCTGAAGTGCTTGAACTTGTAGTTTCATGACAAATGTCTATAAATCACTCTTACAGGTTAATTTAAAATGACTGTTTGCTCTCTATTGGGCAAAATACAGATAACTTGTTGACCGAAAGGAACGCTACAATTATGCCATTGGTTCCTTTCTAACATGATAGTACCATAACACAAATCTTTGGCTAGAAAAAAAGAAAGCATAAGGCTCCCTCTAAGATTTCAACAGCCCCTATCCTATCGGTATTAAGAATAGCCCTGAAAATGTGGCTCTTCACCCAGGACTTTGGTGAAGACAATTGATACCTCTTTCAGGCTTGTTTTCTTTGCCATCTTGTTCCTTTATATTCTTCATCTTATTATTTATTCTCAAAAGTTTTTAATTTTTCAGAAGTTGTGCCTGTTTAGTCACTGGAGGCTTTTAAGACAAGACTGGACAGCCCTTGTCTGGAATAGTCTCCTACTTATGCAGGTGGTTGGACTAAAAAAACTTCCAAAGTCCCTTCCAACTCTGTTATTCTGTCATTTTAAACAATTCAAGGCAGCAGCGGCCCCCATCCTTTTGGCCACCAGGGACTGTTTCCATGGAGAGAGGTTTTTCCATGGATCAGAGAGGGCATGGTTTCGCGTGCTGCCTGAATCCCACAGATGGCCCTTTGCTTGTTTGCATGGCCCAGTTTGTGGCATGCTGCAGACTGGTGCCAGTCCACAGACTGGCGATTGGGGACCCTTGATTTAAGGCACTTGGAGTTGACCAACCTATAAACTTAATAAAGAATAGTATCTTAATAATCTTTCCTCAATTATTTCTATGTTTTAAAAATTACTTTAGATGATTATTCACCTCTTCTATATATTTTATTTTCTTCCATTCAATCGTACCCAATTCTCAGAAGCTGGTTGGAGAAGACTGCATTTTTCTCAACCCAATTTTTTTCAGAAATGTTTTGCCATTGCTTTGTTCCTAGTGGTGAGAAGAAGTGACTTGTTCATGGTTTCTCAGCTAGTTTTGTGCCTAAGACAAAACTAGCACTTATGTAATGTCTTGATTCTAGACTAATGCCTTAACCAGTGAACCAAATTGGCTCTTACATACTACATTCTTAACTGGAGTAAAATTACTTTGCAAACCCCTTAATGCAAAGTTCCAGTCAAAATTGTTCTAGACATTTTCCTTGTTTCTGAAAAAGGAACAAATAAAATTTGAAAGCACAAATTTTATTTAAGCAGTCTTAATTTTCAGTTTTCAACTTCCCCATAGGAACATAGGACTGGAAAAGATTCCAAAATGAACATCCATCAGCAGTGGCACAGAACGTATTTGGGCATTGCACTGTTGTTGTTGGTTTTCATTTTTGTGATCCAAGAAACAACACCAGGATCCTTCATAGATAGGTAGGTAAGTAGGTAGGTAGGTAAGGATAGATAGATAGATAGATAGATAGATAGATAGATAGATAGATAGATAGATAGATAGATAGATGATAGATAACCTTTATTGTCATTTTTTTACTGTGGGCACAATGGCACACATTAAAAATAAAATTTAGTTGCTTGTTCTCAAAGTGTACACATACATAACACATATTTAAACATACTATATACAACATATGTATAGAACTATAAATATGTTGCTTACATATAAGCAACATATAAATACTAATCACTGTCCAACTTGAGTTTAGAATTCACAAGGTTAATGCTGTATGGAATGAAACTATGGCTGAATCTGGATGTTCTGCTTCGGATACCACAGAGCTTCTTCCCAGAAGGTAACAAAGAAAACAGGTCATGAAGATGAAGTGTAGTGTCCTAGACAATACTGCGGACCCTGCTCAAGCAATGCTTAGGTGCTATGTCCTGGATGGGAGGGAGGGAACTGCCAATGATCTTTTCAGCCATCCTTACCACTCTCTGCACTGCCTTCCTGTCTGAATAAGTGATGCTTCTAAATCAGACTGTGATGTTGTATGACAGGATGCTCTCGATCGTCCCACTGTTGAAAGTGGTAAGGACAGGGGAAGGAAGATGTGCTTTTCTCAGGCGATGCAGAAAATGCAGGTGCTCCTATGCCTGCTTCACCAGTGTCTCACTGTAGAGTGACCAAGCCAGCCTACTTGTTAACTGCATACCATCTCCTCAGGTGAATCATTTATGCACAGAGAAGTGTGGCTGTGCCTGCCTTTTCTGAAATTGACAATGATCTCTTTGGTTTTTCCAGTATTTAAAACTAGGCTGTTTTCCTTACATCAGTTCACCAAACCCTCAACCTCCTTGCAGTAAGCACCCTCATTGTCATCATGAATAAGACCCACTACTGTTGTATCACCTGTGAACTTCACAATATGGTTGGTAGCAAACCTAGCACAACAGTCATGGGTCAACAGGGTGAAGAGCAGCAGACTTAGGATGTAGCCCTGAGGAGAAAATGCTCAGAAAGTGCTCAAGAAAATGGTTATAGAAATATTTGTTCCAGCTATTGCAGCCTGTTAGTAAGAAAATCAAGAATCCAGTTGCACAAAGGAGTGTTTAAGCCTAAAAGGCCCAGTTTGTCTACTAGATGGTGGGGAATGATTGTGTTATATGCTGAACTGAAGTTGACAAACAACAAACACACATGAATATTTCTTTCCTCTAAGTGCTTCAAGCTCAGATGGAGAACAGAAGAAATAGCATCCTCCGTAGAGCGATTTGGTCAGTAAGCAAACTGAAGCGGGTCAAATGCTGGCTAGATACAATAATGTCCTTTAAGAGCTTTTCAAAGCATTTCATAATGATGAACGTCAGTGCAATCGGATGGTAATCATTGTGGCCTGTAATTGTGGACTTTTTTTGCATAGGCAAATTGATGGCCATCTTAAAACACAATGAGACCACTGCCTGCTGCAATGAGAGATTGAAAATATCTGTGAGAACACAAGCCAGCTCATCTGTGCATTCCCTAAGGACATGTCCAGGGATATTATCTGGGCCTGCTGCTTTCCGAATGTTAACTTTCCACAGTGTTTTCTGGACAGTAGTGACATCAAAGCTAAGCACTTGCTCATCAGGATGGGGCACAGCTTTTCTAGAAGGAGTGCTATTTGATGCCTCAAATCTTCCAAAAAAATGTATTCAGCTTGTTTAGGAAGTCTGTGTCATCCTTGCATCTCAATGGAGCCACCTTATAGTCCATAACGGCCTGGATTCCTTGCCTCATTTGCCTGGTGTTTGTTGGATCCTGAAAAAAATGTTCTGAATTTTCTGGCAATGGGCTTGCTTTGCACCTTTTATGGCACTTTTCGAATTAGCTCTGGCTCTTCTAAGTGCCAGCATGTCGCTGGATTTAAAAGCCACATTCTGTGCTTTCAGCATCTTGAGGACCTCATAAGTCAGCCACAGTTTTTTATTCGCCCTCGCAACAATGCTTTTAAGGACCCAGACATCCTCTATGCACTTTTGGATATATGCAGACACCGTGGTGGCATACTTCTCAACACTTATATGTTGGTTATCAGTAGCTGTTTCTTTAAACATGCCCCAATCCATGCACTCAAAGCAGTCTTGTAATGCTTCTATCGCTCCCTCCATCCAAACCTTCACCTGTAGGTTTCACTCTGACTAATACAGGTTTATATGCTGGAATAAGCAGCACTGAGAGATGGTCAGAGAGGCCCAGGTGAGGGCAGGGGATAACTTTGAATGCATTCTTGATGTTGGAATAGGCAAGATCCAGTATATTCACCCCTCTGGTTGCAAAGTCCATATATTGAAGAAAATGTGGCAGAGTACCTTTCAAATCAACTTGATTAATTTCTCACACTACAATAAATGCACCCTCTGAGTGAGTAGTTTGTAAGTCACTGATGGTATGATGGAGAACATTCAGGGCCTTTTCTCTGTTTGCATCAGGGGGGATATACACTGCTGTGATAATAGTAACAGAGAATTCTCGAGGCAGATAGAAGGGTCTGCATTTGATGTTCAGAATCTCCCATCAGGGGAGCACAGACTTGAAACCACCTTGGCATTATTACACCATCTGTCATTTATATAAAAACAGACACCCCCTCCCTGGGATTTGCCACTAAGAGCAAAACCCCAATCCAGCCAAAATGTTGAAAATCCCATCAAGCTAGCAACACTCTCTGGGACAGAGGGCTTTAACCAAGTTTCTATTACAATGATGACACAGCACTTTCTCACCTCCCGGTTTCTTATTAAATTACTATATTCATAATGTGTGGCTGAAAGGACAAAAAAAAAAAAAAAAAAGAGGGGGGAAATGACAGACAACCCCTGGTCCTAGATCCATAATCTGAATTCACAATTCCAATTTTTGATTGGGAGCTGCCCAGAGATGGTTATAAATGGGTGGCTATATACTGTACATGTTTAAATAAATTGCAGACATAATCTTGCACTGCTGATACACAGGAATGAGTTGTGAGCAGCTGACTCAGTTGATTGTGTTATTTGAATAGACTCAGATGCCTCTGATCAGATTTTGGCCATGCAGGCTGGTTGTTTATGAATGTGGAAGTACAACATATCTTTTGGGCAACAGCTGGTGGAAAAACAGTTTGCTTATTTGACTTATGGTGCTTGCAGACCTTCAAAGAATGGTTACTGGTAGTATGAGCAGAATTAAAACTAATGAAAAAATAATGTCCTGAATTTAAATTTAATGTTAAACAACTTCTTTTTTCCAGGATCAAACTGCCAAATTTCATTGGTGAATTGTAATCTAATATCATGTATTGCGTTACTTAGAGTTTTCACTGTGTAGCATGCAGAAAAAAAGTTCACTGCTCCAGAAATAGGATACATTCTTTCTTTATCCATAGAATTCTGGAACTTGAATATTGGCATATTGTCATGTATCACTGTTGCTGAGTTCAGTAGCTTTTACAGTTAATTCAGGAAATATGTCTGTATTATTAGTAAAATCTGGGGGAGAGATGTGTGATGAACTTTCTGTGTAGATTATCATTCATTCACAAGTTTATTATATTGTGTCTGTTTTTAAAGAAAATAAATATGTTCTACATGGAATCATTTATACAATACAGTTTTTCCTTAGCGAATGTCTTGCATGAGAAGTGAAGGAAGGATATTTGTCTGTTTCAAGCTAGGTTATTATGAAGTGATGAAATTGATATAATGTCAGCTCTTCTCAACCTGTGTTATAAAAAGTGTGCATGGTTGTTTGAGTGCATCAGTGTATCTTTTTTTTTTACTGTCACAGTAAAGAATTTATAGACTTCTGTAGAGTAAATGCTTTGTAAGAAGACAACTCTGTATTCAGTTCCTGTTTTTTCCAGATAGGACAAATCACACAATTAATCAGAATCCACACAATTGCTCTAAGTAGATCAATTGTCTAAGTCAGCAAATAAAAAAGATGTGTTTATGATACATAATCAATTTTCCTATGAATAGTTGAGTTTAATTCTTCTATCTTCAAGTCCCAATTTAAACTGAAGGAAGTGTATGTTATATGCATAGTCTAGGTTAGGTGGGGGTATTCTAAATAATATTTATAATTCTAATATACCATTGAAACTTCTGAGAGTTGTCATGTACCGTATTCCCCATCCCAGTTCTAAAGAAATTAGGGAATAATTAAGGCCTATATAATTCTCCATTGACAATCTAGATTTTTAAAGAAAAACAAAATCAGAACAATAATCATGATGATCTAGATAATAGTCCAAGAAGTATTGCTTTGATTGTTATTCTGTGAAGTTTACCAGATAGATCCCAAATGTTCACAACTTTTTTATTAAAAAAAGAGAGTTCTTTCACTTGGCATTACAATAGATTCTAATTACATACAATTAGATACAATTTTAATATTGTTTCTTGTGAAAATGTATTCTTCATAATGACTGTATTCTTTAGGATCTGTAGAAAGCTACCTTACTCAGCAATTGAAATAAAAATCTTTTAAACTTAATTTTCTACTAGGCCTACCAGAATTCTGACTTGATTTTTAGTTCAGAGTTTTAATTAAACTTTTTTGGGGGGAATGGCCAGATCAGTGGATCTAGTCTTTCTAAATTCTTTATAAAGTATTTTCAGAATTAGGGGAAAAGATTATATGTTTCAAAGAGCCCAAATGTGTCTGAAAAGAATTCCTGGCACAAAAATTGCCAAACTTGTTCCTATAGTTTCCATTATAAATTCTCTTTAATCCTTATTTGTGCTGACATGTATGGGAGGGGAGTGACCATCAAGTTTAAATTTACTTTAAACAACATTTCTCCTCCCATAGTGAGGTTTGATATCGATATTGCACTGTGGTATAGAAAACTTACTGGCTGTTCAAGAGTGACAGGATCTAACTAGTAATTCATTTCTCAGCTCATTAAAGCACCTCCATGAAATAGATATAACTAATGGAGGAATTAGCAGAAAACTCAATCACCAATCCCTCTAAGATGTTCAGAGATGACAATGGAAGTGATGGGATGGCAGTGAAGTAAGAGGCCAGCTGTGGTAAGACATTTCTGCTTCAGAAACATATCCAGACACTGAATGCTTATCATAACCATGATTTTGGTAAGCATATAACAAAATACATATATGGTAATGCAGCTATGTCTTTACAAGTACTATTTAAGCATGTAATCCTCAAGAGTTTCAGAAAAGAAAGAAACCTTGCAAAGTGTAATCATAAACTGTTTAATTTTGTACAAGCTGCTTGTTTTTGAGAATATTGGACAGTGTATAGTTTTAATTGCATACTAGTGCCACCTAGCCTCAGTTTGTAGCCTTGTGCTTATCTTTGTGAAATTCCCAGGTTATATAGTTCCTTTATTTGTTTTATAAGCCAAATATATTTTATTAACTTCCCCAAAAAAGTTTTACTTTTTCAGCATGTAAAATATACCAGTCTTAGCCTTTGTTCAGATACTGTGAATTTATATAAAAGCTCATACTGTACCTTGACTGAATGTATACATTTCTGAAAAAATGTTAGAGTACATATATAATTTCCACAAAATCCACAATCATTATAGTTTCCTATAAAGCCGTACATACCGTAGTTTAATAAAACAAATTGGAATGCTAAATTTTATACTTCTTAGGGCTACATCTTTGAAAATGCTTTGTGGTCATCTAATAGCAAAGTTTTTTGTTAATTTAATAATTAGCACATTTTATGTCATAATGAAATTAGTTGTTTTCTACATGTTGTATGTAGCCCTCTAGTTTGTCTATTCACCAGGATGTTTGTTATGCTACAAGTAAGAGAGAACCATTTGGTGTAGTGGTTAAGGTATAAGGCTGGAAAGGAGGACACTTTTGGGACACTTTTGAAAAACCTTGCTAAGAAAGCTGCAGGGATTTACCAGGGAGGCTCTCTGAAAATCAGAAAAATCTGAATGCAGGGAAGGGGGAAAAAACATGTAAAGAAACAAGTGATTGTAAATGTGAATGAAGTTTCTCATGCAGGTGACCATGCAATAAAAGCACAATCTTCAGATTTGAATAGTATAATTCTGTTTGAAAATCAATGCTGCAATGAAGAGGGGTTTTTTGTATTAGTTGCTTTTTGATGATTTCTACTAAGATAGAACAATAACATTTTAAGCAATATTGCTAAGAAAAAGAAATTATAATTGTGCTGTTACTTTATATAATAAATCCTTTATGTTCTATACCATACATTAATCAATAAACATACCAGAGTGCCTTCCAATACAACCTTGTAAAGTTTCTTAAATTAATCCTTATTAAAAATATTGACTTGTTGTGACTTACTAGATTTGTAGCTGCTGAGAGTTTTTCATCCTAATTAGGAGGTTAGGCTCCAGTGCTTAGACTGCAAATAATAATCCAATGTTTCTTTGTCTTGAAACGTGAAAATCAAGTTTTGCCAATTGTCACACTTATGGAAATTACTCAGGCTCTTTAAAAACAGCTCTCTACAAATGTTTTATTTTAAATAAAATCAGTTTGAGTTGTTCAAGATTTTTAGTAAGGTAAATCAATACTCATAATTATATCAACAGTATAGCAAATATTACAGTAGTCAAGTTAAATAATTTTATGTTCATTAATAATATTATATTGCACAAATCATTTTATTTAAAGTCAGCTTTCATTTCCACTGAATCTTGACTATACTGAAAAGAAAATGGTTAGTGTATATTTAAAATAAATCATAAATATGAATATTGTTTCACATTATTTTCAGCATGAATAGATATTTTTAAGGGGTAGTATATCAAAATAAATGTGTTTATAAGATTATAGTGCAATGAAATTTTGCATGTTTATTTGATATCTTTTTTTCCTGTTAATGTAGACGATTGTAAATAGTATAATATTTTTTTTTATTGAAAAGTTTTAAAATACAATTTTCCCTTAAAAACCCCCCTTCCCCCTCCCTCCTCCCCTCCCTACCTCCCCCCTATCTCCCCCCCTCCCACTCTCCCTCCTCCCTCCCCTGCCCCCCCCTCTACTTCCCCTCCTCCCCCCCTCCCCCCCGACTTCCCAGAGCAAAATACAAGGTATATATCTAAAAAGCAATCATAAACAATCATATACTAACAATTATAAACTCTAAAATCCATCACTCTCTAGCTTATATAGAGTAAACCAATCCTTAACAATACTAAATATGTATAAAGAACTAAAATAAAAGAAAACTAGCATCATTCCCATCTATGTTCTTCCACAATTCACTATTACCTAGACATATTCTCACTTACACATCACAAGCACCTATCCCTCTTAACCTCTCTAGCCAAAATAGGCTATAATAGATAGTTCTTACACAAATTAACCCGCATTAACCCACAAAACTTTCTTCCTCTTCCTCTGTAGTTAATTGACCATTAATTCCAAATTGAAAATTCTGTTACCATACATAACATCCCAAAACTCTTAAAAACACAACTACCACTTAACTATAAGTATATTGTGGAAGTTCCATAGATTTCTACTGGTCTTATTTTTTAATCTTTTTTGAGCGTTTTAAGGCAGCACGCGTCACCCTCTGTTCTCTAGGATCATCCAAAAGAGTTGCAGCTTGATCTCCTCCTGTACCCTTCTCGTCTATCTGTCCATCTTCATCCTCTTGATGTTCTCCTTCTCCAGATCCCTCTGCAGCTTCCAGAAGTGTTGATGGGGTTGCTTTTAAAACATTGTTGTAAAAATCATGCGCTTGCTTCACAGTACCCAAACAGTACCTTTTGCCATCATACATGAAGCTCAACCCAGCTGGGATCTCCCATCTGAACCTTATATCTCTTTGCTTGAGCTCTTGCACAAGAAATATAAAGTCCTTCCTTCTCTTTAAAATCTTTGGAGGAATTTCTTTTAGAACCAAAACTTCTTGACCAGCAATCACAACTTTAGTATCATAGGCAGCTTGTATAACTTCATCTCTAATTTCCCTTTTTACAAAATAAACCACCACATCTCTAGGCAACTTTCTCTGCTTAGCAATCCACGAATTCACACGAAACACTTTGTCCATGCCTTGTTTTATTTCAGATGCTGGATGGTTCAATACCCCCTCAAAAGCCTCAGAAACCAGCTGCTTTAAATCTTCCTTAATATTCTCTTTTAGGCCTCTAATTCTAACAGCAAACTGCATCTGGTAAAATTGAGCCAGACTCTGTTCGCTATCCATTTTGTCTTTTAAATCTTCAATTTCCAATACTTTTGCTTCTAATATAGCATTCTTTTGAGTCAAGTCTTCCACTTGATCATCCAGCACCTCCACACATTTAGCTACTTTATGCACTGAGGACAAAATGTCTACCTTCATCTCTCTAAGTTTCTGCTCCATCCTTTCTTCCATTCTCTGCTCCAATTTCTCCAATTTCTCCTCCATCTGTGCAAATTTAACACCCATTGACTCCAAAATTAACTGGGTATGTTTTTCAAGATCCTTCGATGTCAATACATCAGGAGAATGCAACGCTTGCAGTAATGATTGTTGTTGCACCGGAGAATTTCCAGCACTCCGAAAAGTTCTAGGGGGAGGTTTAGCCGCCATCTTTTACTTACAATTGTGACGCACTTTCACTTTAAGTTTTAAGCAAAGTCCATCAAGCTTGAGAGTAAAATAAAATAATCCTCTTCATCTCTTCATCTTTCCCTCTTGTACTGCTCTGCCTGCTCTTTTCCTTTCATAGTCTCTCCTTCAAGCAGGGATGGTCGCAGACGCCTGGCTCTGCTCCATAAAGTCCGGAGCAGAGACGCTAGCCAGCTGGGAGCAGCCCAGGCTACGGGGGAGTTCAATCCTTCAGCCGCCCGAGCTCCAAGCTCAGGCGGCCCCGGAGAACTCGACCCCTACCTGGGGGCTCACCCCCTCCTCTTCTCCCGAGGAGGGGGCTTCAAATTCGCCCGAACAGCTGATCGGCGCTGTTTCGGGCGAAAAATCACACAGCTGAGCCGCGGGCAGCCCGGGAAGGCTGTCTCCGGTGCCGCGGAGCCACCGGAAGTCGTAAATAGTATAATATTGTGTCATATTTAAAATTTAACAGTTTACCTCACATTAAACAAAATGTAAGCAAATTTAATAACTTGATTGTTTTATTTATTTCTTAATATTGACTCACTTTAATTATATTCTACATCACAGCAATAATTACATAACAATACTTATAGCATAAAACAGATTTACTGGCAACATTTAAAACTATTTTAAAAGAATATTGAATATTATCTTCAGCTCTAATAAATAGTTTGACATGAGTACATAAAAAACTAATTTAAATATCAATACTTTAAAAATGCGTATCTTCCTTATTATCACTAAATGTCCTTTTTTCCTAATATTTAAACATTTTTGAAATACTCAGAAATAGTGTTCAAATGACTGACTTTGAAGAGAATCTTTCATTCCAGGAAAATTTATATCTTTTGCCTAAAATGGAGCTGTGTGAAAGCCCCTATCTGGTTCTTTATAGCAGTTGTGATAAAAAAACAATAATTACAGATACATTAATGAAGATTTTTAATCCAAGAGTTAGGGTAAGACTGATCTTGAAATCTGCTACAGAAAGTTCTAGTTCTTTTTCATATGTGAGTTCGTTAAAGCAGAGACTCATTATAAGTTTCCAATCTCTTTTTCTAGGCTTTCTTTAACTCAAATCTTCTTCTCAAACTTTTTGCAATCTGTACTAATCTACCACCAGCAAAATCTTATATGCACAAATATGCAAAGACACACTAACTCCAGCAATGGAAACCTGAATGGTAAAGATGATGGAGTTAGCAGAGATGGTGAAATTGACTGTTTTAATTAAATAAAAAGTGTATCTATTTTTATTTCTACTTGGGAACTCTTTCTGAATGTTTTGCTTGAAATTGAATAAAATGAAACTTTGATTTTAGTTTTTTTATGATTAGAATGATTTTGTAACTATAGAAATGGTGAAATGTAAAGCAAATGGTTGATACATTATTTTTGCAATCTACTGCACCAAAGAAAGTCAGAAGCCATTATTTTCTTTCCTCTCTTTTCAATATTTTCTCTTTTCTTATTTTTTCTAACATTTGTTTCTTCAATACTTTTCTCTTATAATGAAACCTAATAGCATAGCATTCATGTCAGAAGCACCAAGGTGCTTTCAGGTTGAAAGGTGTAGCCACTGACATCATCATTATTTGGAAGACACCCAATTGGGTCCTTTCAAGTCCCTGGCAGGAGCTGAAGTAAAGGATGGGTGCTCAACTCTGCCACACTTGGGTCTCAAACATGGGCTTGCTAACTCCACCCCAGCATCCTAATCATGTATTATTTCATCATAAAGCATGTTATGCAAATGATGCAGCCTACACTGTTGAAAAAAGACATTATACAAAAATGATGTAATTCAGGGGTGTCAAACTGTCGGCCCACGGGCTGGACACATCATGCAGAAGCTGCACCCAGCCCATTGGTGGCAATGGCAAAACAGTCCTGATATGTCATGCGATGTCACGTGACATCATGAGTTTGACATGTCTGATGTAATTATATAAATGACACAAATCAACCCAATGACAGCTTGTGACTTAACAAGTATTTGGAAAGAATGGCCATCCCTCATCCAAAATTGTCTATTAATTTGAGGCTTCATGGTAAAGTCAATAAAATCTATTTTTAATAAATTCTGATATGCAGACTAATGATAAAATATAATAGAGGCATTTGGATAGAGGCAAATGATAGAATTATTTGTCGTTGGATCTTGCATAATCTTAACTAAAGCTGAAATAAATAGAATTGGAAACAATTAAAAACTTATCACAGCTCTCTCCAATATGTACAAATTCCATTCAGTTCCACTTCAAATAAAAGAGGGAAATTATTTCTGCTTTTTTAATAAAATATTTTCCCTAGATAATATTCAGAAACAATTAGGCATTTGCTTTCATAAATACTAAAATATGTGTTAATTCAGTTTGAAATACATGAACCATACACACTTTGAAACTTGCCTGAAAAGACTCATTATAAATGAATGCTGTGAGAAGCATTCTCTTTCAAAATGGTGAAGCACCTGAATGCTTTTAATAAGTGGTTGTCATAATTTTAAAGAATTCTAGTTATGCTACAAACCCTTCCTGGCAGACTTCAGATTCTAGTATATTCGGGGAGCCTACAACAATATAACTCTTAATAAGACTGCATTTAAATTAGTTAGTCTTTATTTTTTTAGATGTGCATTAATTTAAATGTAAAATCATGGCTGCATGCATTTTTTTCTTTCTAGTGAGTAGTGCTTATGTCAATAAAAGCTATTTTCTAAAACAATAATAAAATTACTGAATTACAGTAATTGAATAAACTGATTCAAGTGCCCTATGTGTGTGCATACAACCAAAACTATGCCAGTCATGCTCAAGAGAGAGGTGTTAAAAATATACACACTAACTAATCTTGAGATTTTGGAGAGAGAAATAATACCTTTAAAAAACCTTTACAAGGAGGGTAAGGGCATCTGGGTATGAAAGGTAAAAGAAGAAAAAAACAAAGAAAAGAGAAGTATAGACTTCACAAAGAATTATAAGCACAGCTTAGAAGTGTGATTTAAAATGTGCCCACTTCCTTTCTCTTTAGTTCAATAGCTGGGGAATTGTGCTTTGTTTTAACTTTTGTGCATCTCAAATATAACTAATCAGAAACCATACATTTTTTTATGGAGATGCTTCCAATGTAACTCACACTGAATACTTAAGCTCAATGTTTTCTATCAATCTTGTTAATTTAAGCAAAAACTGAAAGAGAACATTGATCCTGCAGTGTTGTTTGCTATTTTTATCCCTACATCTCAAGTGTAATGCATCCTCAATGTACTTCACTAATACACCTGATTGCAGATTTCAGGGCAGTAATGATTACATAGTCATATTGGTATCTCTAACATGTTTTGAAAAAATCTTTTTAAAGCAAGGGTTGAAGAAAGAAAGAAAGAAAGAAAGAAAGAAAGAAAGAAAGAAAGAAAGAAAGAAAGAAAGAAAGAAAGAAAGAAAGAAAGAAAGAAAGATAATTTTTGGTAGATTGAATCCAAGAATTATCAGTCAAAACTATGAATGCTTACATGGATTTAAATCCCACTGAGCTGAATATATCATATTCCCAGAATGTGATGCAGAATGAAATATTCATTGAAAGTACAGTGGTTAATCTGCTAATTTTCTTGCTTTTGAGAGGAAATTCCTGACTTATTCTTGTTTGAATCAGCTGCATTTTTTAGTTCTTATTTTGTAAGATTTCCAATAGTTTCTATTTGTTTTCATATCATAAAGAAAACTATATAAATATATTTAACTACCTAGAGTTTACACTTTTTATCTCCGATCCTATTATTATGTACTTAGACATTATATGAATTAACCACATTATGCTCTTGACAATTACAGTGGCCAAAAACTGGCTATACTTGGTGAAAAAGAAAGATTAGCTAAGAAAAATACTGCAAACTAAGTGACAGGCAGTTTTTAAAATTACTATTTTTTGTAATATAAACTAGGTGTATGAATGTATTGACTGCAAGAATTATATAATTTGAAAATTGGCAAATATGATAATATTTGTACCAATCAGTTCATTTTTATTATTTACTATAATGAAGATGAAATATTAAAGAAAGTACTTTGTGGAGATTTTGAAAAGTATAAATTCAAAGGAATCTTACAGTATATATACAGTAGATTGGATTATTTTATCCTTCACATAAAGAATATTGGCATGCTAGTAAAGAATTTCAGGTTTGAGCATTATTCATTCCCCAGTAGAAATTCCTGTCACAGATTGCCTAAATGAAGCACAGAAAAGGTGAGCAGTTTTGAAACAGAATCACTGTAAGTCACTATGAACCTTATATAATTTATCAGGAGATGCATGGATTAAGGAATAAAAATTCCACGTTGACAACAAAATGATTTCCAGAATCAGTCTTCTACTGGAATGTGTTTTTTCCCCCAGAGTTATTTCAAACACAAGTCATACAAAGTAGTTTCTTCAGGATAGTTGGAGCATTTATTCATGATTTAGGTATTTCTGTTTATCAGAAGATGTTATTATTTATTTTATAGCACCAAAAAGAGATTTGAGATAAACCTACATATTTTCAATTCTTCCAGTGGTAAATTTTAAGGAATTTTAAGTGAATGAGTTAAGTGACTGTGTTTAAACGAGTTCATTTGCAGAATGAACCAATCCTATAGAGAGATATTTGTATCTTTCATCTCAGTTAAATATAAGGGAATACACAGTACCATACAAACTCAAAATAGGCAACCTTTTGGAACTGAGAAAACACAATTTTGGGGATTGTCAACTCAGATCCACAGTTAATTTTGTCTTCAGATGGATTCGTAGCTGGCTGACAGGCCGTACTCAGTGTGTGGTCCTCAATGGAACTGCATCTACATGGAAGGAAGTGTGTAGTGGGGTGCCCCAGGGCTCTGTTCTGGGCCCAGTGCTGTTCAATATCTTCATTAATGATTTGGATGAGGGGATAGATGGGGAACTCATCAAATTTGGAGACGACATGAAGCTGGCAGGAATAGCCAATACTCCAGAAGATAGCCTTAAGATACAGAAGGATCTGGACAGACTTGAACACTGGGCACTATCTAACAAAATGAAATTCAATGGTGAAAAAAGTAAGGTTCTACATTTAGGCAGGAAATATCAAATGCATAGGTATAGTATAGTTGGTACCTTGCTCAATAGTAGTAACTGTGAGAGGGATCTCGGAGTCTTAGAAGACAATCACTTCAATATGAGCCAGCAGTGTGCTGCAGCTGCCAAAAAAGCCAACACAGTGCTAGGCTGCATTAACAGAGGGATAGAATCAAGATCAAGTGAAGTACTAATACCACTTTACAATGCTTTGGTAAGGCCACACCTGGAATACTGCATCCAGTTTTGGTCACCACGATGTAAAAAAGATGTCAAGACTCTAGAAAGGGTACAGAGAAGAGCAACAAAGATGATTAGGGGGCTGGAGACTAAAACATATAGGGAATGGTTGCTGGAATTGGGTATGTGTAGTTTAATGAAGACAAGGGTGAGGGGTGACATGATAGCAGTGTTCCAATATCTCAGGGGCTACCACAAAGAAGAGGGAGTCAAGCTATTCTCCAAAGCACCTGAAAGCAGGACAAGAAGCAACAGATGGAAACTAGTCAAGGAGAGAAGCAACCTAGAACTAAGGAGAAACTTCCTGACAGTTAGAACAATTAACCAGTGGAACAACCTGCCTCCAGAGGTTGTGAATGCTCCAACACTGGAGGTTTTTAAGAAGAGACTGGACAGCCATTTGCCTGAAATGGTATAAGGTTTCCTGCCTGAGCAGGGGGTTGGACTAGATGACCTCCAAGGTCCCTTCCAACTTTTATTATTATTATTATTATTATTATTATTATTATTATTATTATTATTATTATTATTATTATTATTATTATTATTATATTATTATTATTATTATTATTATTATTATTATTATTATTATTATTATTGTGATGGATTCACAAGGAGGGGCAATGTATCCCATTGCTTGATTGTGTTAAAAGGTCTAATTCTTTTCTGCAACGGTTATATGAAAAAAGTGTCTTTTCTTCAGCAAGACTTTCTATTCGTACTTTTAAAGAAAATATTTACTATTTTTCATCTGAATTTCTTGCATGAACACATTTTAATGTAAGCAATAGATAACACATTTATAAGTATATATATTGTACATTTTATTTAAATATTTTAGAATATATTAATAATTAGTATAGATTCAAGAAAAACAGAAATTTTAAGAAGAGATTGGACAACCATTTGTCTGAAGTGGTATAAGGTTTCTGGCTTGAGCAGGGGGTTGGACTAGGAGACCTCCAAAAGGTTCCTTCAAATTCTATTATTCTGTTTTAAGGCTGTCATCTTATGGTTATGAGGATTTTGGTTAATGCAGATCTTACAACCAAGGCTAAAGAAAGAGAATTCTTAGTAGAGGGGAAATGGTGTCTATGCATTTCTCTTTAGTGCTAGTGGGATATTGTGTGGAGCTTACTCCGATGCAGTAAAGTCAAAAAGTGGAGCAAGGACATAGCTGTCTTGGAGTTCCCTTCGACTATGGGAAGGAAGGAAGGAAGGAAGGAAGGAAGGAAGGAAGGAAGGAAGGAAGGAAGGAAGGAAGGAAAGAAGGAAGGTGGATAGAAATGAAGAAAGAAAAGTTTTTCTTTCATTTTCATAGTATTGCCACAAGCTTTGTGTGCCTTTAAACAAAGCAGTATTTCCAACTTTGTATGCCTCTGCCCCTACTAATAGAATTGTTCTACTTCCCCCCCCCCCCACACACAGTGTTACAATAGCAGATTCAGATTATTTTTCATTATTGCATCCTCGTGCAATGTGTTTTTGAATTTCGTAGTATGCAAATGTTTCACATATTATGGAATTATGTAGTGTAATTTCACTGCATTGGAGCAAAACTAATTTTGTTTAGAAAACTTGTTTATTTTTTTTAATATAACAGAGCATTTGACATTACAATTAACACTTTTCACAGGTAACACCACATAAAGGTTAACTCAGAAAACCTGAAAATTTGTCTATTCCTCTCTGAATCAGCAATTAAGAATTCATTGAAATTACAATGAGAAACAATATCCAAAAGATATTTGTAGTAGCAAGCTTTGTGTTAATTAAATTTTACTGCAATTAAAAGGTCAATGGCTTACATGCACGTATTTTAACGCAATTTTAAATGCTAACAGAAATTATCTTTCACTTATGATTACTTGGTGATATATTACTAGAATTAGATAGCGTAGTACAACAAGATTTAGAGTTGTTTATTATGTACAGTAGAGCAGGGCAACTTAACCAAAAATGGCTAAGTAGAGAAAAGTGTGAAATTGGTGAAGTATGTCATAAGAAAACATATTAAATTTAATGAGGACATGACCTCAGAAATTACGAAATAATGCCAAGCAAGTCTATTACATTTGCAATATATAAGAACTCTGCCTCTTTGAATGACGAAAACAAAGGTTTTCTCACCATTATTTATTTATTTATTTTATTTATTTTAATTCCATTTATATCCCGCCCTTCTCCGAAGACTCAGGGCGGCTTACAAGCTTAGCAGTAGCCTTCATTCTATGTATATGCCTGCTTATTAGGGCTTTCACACACACCCCAAGCGGCATTATTACAAAGTCAGCTTAATTGCCCCCAACAATCTGGGTCCTCATTTTACCTACCTCGGAAGGATGGAAGGCTGAGTCAACCTTGAGCCTGGTGGGACTCGAACCTGCACTAATTGCAGGCAGCCGGTGTTACTTAAGGAGGGCATTAGCTCACTGCTCCAGTGGGCTATTCTTTTTGTCCGCCTCTAGGTTTGTTGTTTTTGTTATTATTATTCTATTGTCTTGTGTTGTTTTTGTGTTTCCTTGTAGTTTTTATGATTGGTGGGGGTTTTTTTGGCTTGTTTACTTTTAAATATTTTTAACCATTGTAAATCACTTAGTTGCTGATAGTCAGATAACATAAATTTAATTATTTATTAATATATTACAAGATCAGTTCAGCAACTAAAAAAAAAATGACCCAATGCTTTGCAAATGAAACATTTAGTTCTACTTCCTGCAGCTCATACACCCACACACTTTCACCATTCACCACACACAATCACTTGACTATGAGCCAGCAGTGTGCAGCAGCCGCCAAAAAAGCTAATACAATCCTGGGTTGTATAAACAGAGGCATAGAATTAAGATCACATGAAGTGTTAGTATCACTTTATAAAACCCTAGTAAGACCACACCTGGAATACTGCAACCAAATTTGGTCACCATACTACAAAAAAGATTTCAAGTTCTTGTAAAAAGTTCAGAAATGATCTGAAATGATCAATGTCTGTAGACTAAAACATATGAAGAACGGCTGCAGGACTTGGGTTTGGCTAGTCTAAAGAAAAGAAGAAATAGGGATGACATGATAGCAGTATTCCAATATTTGAGGGGCTGCCACAAAGAAGAGGGGGTCAAATTATTCTCCAAAGCCCCAGAGGGCAGGACAAGAAACAATGGTTGGAAACTGATCAAAGAGAGAAGCAACCTGGAATTAAGGAGAAAGTTCTTAATAGTGAGGACAATTAACCAGTGGAACAGCTTGCCTTCAGAAATCATGGGCGCTTCATCACTGGAGGTTTTTAAGAAGAGACTAAACAGTCACTTGTCTGAAATGGGATAGGTTCTTCTGCTTGAGCAGGGGGCTGGACTAGAAGACCTCCAAGGTCCCTTCCAGCTCTATTCTGTTCTGTTCTATTGGGTGAAAACAGGTCCTATAACTTTAGTAGCCATTTCTAAAACAATTAAAAAGCTCTTTCTAAAAAGAAATGCAGTCCATCCCACCTTCACAATAGAGACAAGTCTCCTTTCCCTTAAAATGAAAAAGATGTGAGGAAATTAAAAAAAATCTAATCTTTCCACCCTAATTTGTCTATGTATATATGTTCACCATGTGAAAATACAGTACTCATTATATTTCTTGTGTTATTATTTTATTTATTTAATACATTTATATAGGCACATTTATAGCTCTCATATAATGACTTCTTAATAAATCTTGCTATCCAGAGCTATGAGAGATCTTGTTCCTAGGACTAATTGTTTCCAGTCTTGGCTGCTACAGAGAAGCCTGACACTATTGACACTAAGAATGGCATGGATATAGTTGAAATTTTCTGGATTTTTCTTTCTTTCTTTCTCTTTTTTAAAAGGGGTAATAACAATTCATCACAATTAAAGGTTCCTTTCTTCTATTCTGCTGACTCTCAGGAGCACTTATTATTTTACCCTTTTTCTTAGCTGCAGCATTAATATCTATAGGAATGTTCTCTTTTGAAAAGATCTGTGAACAGATGAGAATTATTTTTTTAAAAAAAAAATTCTGTGGTAGGTTCAGACACAGACAAGACTCTTTATCCAAGAATACTTGCAATTACATTGAATGAGTTTTAAGGATTGTGCAATGATAATTCTGTGGTTTTCAGCCCTATACGTGGCAATATTTGAATGTTTCTGATTTATATGACTTAATATCCCAACTCCTAAATTATATCTTTAATAGCAAGGTAACTTCAACCAACCCGTATTAAATATTCTTTGAAGTGTCCAATATAAATAAAATGGAATGTTCACTCATAGTAACCTCCTTTTAAGATCAAAAGAAACTAATTTCACATTCATTAAAACAGCTTTCCATTGGAATAGGAAAACAAGAAAATCGAGCTTTTTATTCCAAACCTTTCATAAATAGTTAATAGAAATTTTATTATCTTTTTTCAATTTCTTATAAAAATAGGTTCCTATTCCTAGGACCCTGATTCCGCCAAATTTTATAACAATAAAGTAACTTCAGATTGCGTGATGTCAAGGTCACAACTGGAAATCATATGAGCTTAAACTAAATATCCTGCCAGGAAGCACTCTTAGGTAACACCAAGATAATGTTTAAGTGATAGCTTAGCTATTAAATTAATTATTTTTTTTTCAATAGGGTAAAGCTAATATAAATGTGTGACATCAATATATGCATTATATCTTTTCTTTTGCATCATAGCAGATTAAAGTTAGAACAGTCTATGCATTCCTTGATAGGAATAATTTGAAAATTACACTCGTTACACCAAAGTGATCTCATTTCTTTTGCAAGATGAATTATGTGTTTATAGATATTCTGCATTTGTTAACAATGGCTCATGAAAATATGTGTCATCCAACTCTTTTCTGCACCTGATCATTTAAGCTTTATAGATTTTTGACAGCTGACATCTCGGTTATCTTGAAGGTCACCAGAGAGCTGTAAAAATGGAATGTTTGTGATGCAAAACATTGAACTTTCTTGCAGATAGTACATGACTAAATCTGAAACGCTGGTTGATTTATATAATCATTATATCTTAATTTTATATTGCTTTAATTGTTTTTAATTTTAAATGTATGCTGCCCAGAGTTACAAAGCAAATAAATAAATATTAATAATACCCTTCTATACTGAGAAAGTCATCAAAATTTATGTTTTCTTTATGTGCTGGCATTTGATCATTTTTCCCATGCTTGTTTTAGACTAAAATAAAGACAAATGAATAAACTGGCATGTAGAAATTTAACTGAATATAATTTCCATAATCCCAAATTATTCCTTTTCAATTTCATCCTTCTTTTTTTTAAGTTTTGAAGTGCAGTTCCAAGTGAAGTAAAAACTATGCATATATATTCACTTCATTGGAAGCTGACAGTAAGTTTCCTAAATTTTGATTAGAAAAACAATGCCTTATTTCTTATTATATCGGAAATAGGAATGTGTTGTTACTTTACCATTGCTTAGATTGAACTTCTCAGAAATGCATAACTACATCTCTCTGAAGCACATAATCAGGACTCTGATGTGCAGCCAACAAACTGACGATCAAACTTATTTCAGATTGTTTTTTTTTTCCTGATAAAAAAATGCAGTAGACTGAAATTCAGTAGTCTGAAGGTAAATATAGACCTTTTCTTTACATGCTAACCTCTAACCTAAGCTATTTAACATTCAGCTTCACCTTTTTGAATTGATTCAAGCTAAACACTAGTTTGAACTTTATTCTAGAATAAAATGAAAAATGCAAATGACTGGAAATTAATAAGTCTCCACCTTGTTCCCCCAAGGTCATAAATTTAAGGCTGTCAGGACTTCCCACCAATGAGAAAACAATGCTTTAAACAGTATCTATTGCCTGAAGCAAATGAATTGCCTAATCTATCATTCAATTTACATAGCTGAATATTGTAAACTATATAATGACAAGAGTATCAATTATAAAAGAATGTAGGATGTAAAATGAAATATACAATATTCTCTGGCTAATCCAGCAAGCTATTTTTAGATTAAGGATCACCATGTAGGGGGTTAACAAATATAACCAGTATTAAAAGATGTTTAAAATGTATGTTTGCCTTTCCAATCAGTGAGATTTAATTAATTCCTGTCTTGTTTTTATTTTTCTATTTTATACAATGGTGGTTTATTTGTTTTATTTTATTTTGTTTACTGGTGCCCCTTAATTTATAACCATTCATTTAGACAACCCTCAAAGTTACAACACTGAAAAAGACGACTTATAACTGATCTTCACACTTGTGACCATTTCAGCATCCTCCCAGTCACGAAATGAAAATTTGGTCACCTGTCAAATGGCATTTGTATGATGATTACAGTATCCTGGGGTTATCTGATCACCATTTGAGACCTTTACAGCCAGCTTTTGACAAGCAAATTCAGTAGTGGCTGCTGGACTTGCTCAGTAGCATGATTCCTTTAACATCTTCCTTGATTCTAGTCCCAACTGAAGTTGTTATGTTGTGGACTGACATATAAGAGACTTTTCAATCCTTGATTATATTTGAAATCTGAAAGATTTCCTTACAATTTACTTGTAATTTTATTCAAAGGGATGGATTAAACTTATATTTTTTCCTATTTCAAGATATGTTTAGAGTCAATATATGAAAAATTTTACCCCCAGCAAAATGTTTATGAGTGCTATGCATAATTATTGCTAAACTGTGCATTGAACTGAATATCCTGAATTAATCTGAATTAATTAAATTAAACTGAATTAAACTGAATTAAGCACATCAATATTTTTCTAGAATTTTAACTTCCAGTATTATATCATATTATTCTTATGACTGACACCTGGTGTAGCATTATAAAACTAATAAAAATAAAATAAATGTAATATTTGTTGTTGTTGTTGTTAGTTGCGAAGTCATGTCCGACCCATCGCGACCCCATAGACAACATTCCTCCAGGCCTTCCTGTCTTCTACCATCTTCTGGAGTCCATTTAGGCTCATGCCTACTGCTTCAGTGACTCCATCCAGCCACCTCATTCTCTGTTGTCCCCTTCTTCTATTGCCCTCAGTCTTTCCCAGCATTAGGCTCTTCTTCAGTGAGTCCTTCCTTCTCATTAGGTGGACAAAGTATTTGAGTTTCAACTTCAGGATCTGGCCTTCTAAAGAGCAGCCAGGGTTGATCTCCTCTAGGACTGACCGGTTTGATCGCCTTGTAGTCCAAGGGACTCGCAGGAGTCTTCTCCAGCATCATAGTTCAAAGGCTTCAATTCTTTGATGAAATGTAATATAACTTTATTTTATCATTCATTATAAATTTAATAAATAATGAAATAAAATATATTACAAAAATGCATGCAATATTTTTGTGGATAATAGTTTTGTTTAAATAGTATAACACATTATAGTAGTTTGATCTATTTATATTGCTCAGGCATCCTATTACCTAAATCATGATTAGATAATATGGTTTAATGTATTGCATGAATTAAAAGAAGATTCCTCTTGCTCAAAACCTATGCTTTTCTATACAGTTCTAGTATCAATAGTATATATCGTATAGATAGCTGTTTATGCTGTCAAATGTTTTAACAAGTAAATAGCCTAGCATCCTTGAAATTTTAAAATAAATATCAAAATCACTTACCATTGGCTAAACTGAGTAAGGTTGCTTGGTATTTAAGTCAAACTGATTTGTATCAAACTCTGGAAACTGTATAGCTTCAAAGCTTTTTCAACGCTGATAAAGCACATAACTGCATACTATGTTATTACGTATATCATACAAACATTATCTTATTCTGTCTATAATATAAGTACTTTATTTGAGAAAATACAGTAAAAAGTTACGACTATTTTAGTGTATATTTGAGTGTATGAGTGAGTGTTGGATATGATCACTTAAAGATATTTCATAAGTATGGGAGGCTAAATTCCTGAAATATTGGAGAGGCAAAGCTTATTTTCTTAGAGGTATTAAACAGAAAGTGTTCAAAACCCCCAAATATGCAAAATGAATATATCCCCAGCTAAGGTGCTTTGCAAGTCAAGTAGGTGAAAACAAATGAGGATTTTATATGCCAATATGCAGTGCTTACTGTTAGTCTGAATTGAATTGAAATGAAATATTAAATATCTAGCAGAATTTTGTTGTTGTTGTTAGTTGCGAAGTCATGTCCGACCCATCGCGACCCTATGGACAACGTTCCTCCAGGCCTTCCTGTCCTCTACCATTTTCTGGAGTTCCTTTAAGCTCACACCTACTGCTTCAGTGACTCCATCCAGCCACCTCATTCTCTGTCGTCCCTTTCTTCTATTGCCCTCAATCTTTCCCAGCATTAGGCTCTTCTCCAGTGAGTCCTTCCTTCTCATTAGGTGGCCAAAGTATTTGAGTTTTAGCTTCAGGATCTGGCCTTCTAAAGAGCAGTCAGGGTTGATCTCCTCTAGATCCATGAAGGGGATCTAGCAGAATAAATTCCCCTAAATGTATAATGGTGTGGATGGAAGGAAGAATGGATGGATGGATGGATGGATGGATGGATGGATGGATGGATGGATGGATATCCAAGAAGCCCTGCTGCCTACTGAGACAGGTCTGGTAGGACAGGTATTAAAATATATGTTGCCACATTGATCAATATATAATAATGGATATTCTCCTTGTACCAATTTTTCAGAGAAAAGCCATTAAATGCAATTGACATATTGTGAGTTCAGTGTTTAAAGAAAAATATATAGATTTTTACATTGTTGGCATTTTTAAAGATTTGCTCATTTTTATAGGAGCACTCTCTTTTTGCTTTCTAATATGTGGTCTGTACTTTTTTTGCTTTTTAATGTTTTTAACTGCTTTGAAATGGTTCAGCAAAAGCTCACAGTAGGAACTTGTGTTATTTTTGACAAAGTTGCAAGTTTCCATATATAAACCTCATCTAATAGGTATCCATATGTACAGTATTGTCCTCAAATGTTCTTTATGGTTTTGATCAATGGAAGTTTTTCCATAAAGCTTTTGGTAAGGTGAAGAAAGTATAGATTAGGTTACCAATCTTAGTCATACTCATTCCACATGCAACATTCCCTGTTTATAATAAGAACATAAGTGGTCAGTTTTGACTTATTTGGTCACAGACATAATAACAGCACAGTTTTACCACAAATATGCTCACAGTATTAAATTTCAGCCCATAATCTTCAATTGGTAGAGATTCTTCGAGCTCTCTGACCCAGGCTGAGAATTTTAATTTTAATTTTAATTGGGGGCTTTTACTTTTTCAGGGACTGTTGTAATTTTTTTAATCGTTTTTAACTTTTGTATTTCTTGTTTTAATTACCCTGTATACTGCCCTGAGTCCTTCGGGAAAGGGCGGTATACAAATCTAATTAAATAAATAAAATAAATAAATAAATACCAATGAAGGAGTCTTTATTGCAGTCAATAGACAGTCATAAAACATACTGCATACATAAAATTAATATTGATTAATTCATTAATTAAGTAAGTATATGAATCTAACTGCTGCTTATTTGACAAATTACATGACAAAATTTGAATACAAATATTGTAAATAGTTATTTGAGTCCAAAAGTAAGTGTTTCAAACAAAATTGAAGAGAATGCACAAGGAATGTTAATTATAAGTGAGGTTAACAGCTCACAACAAACATCAGAGTAAAATAAATAGAGCAATGGGGCATCTTTGCTGATTTAGTTATTTCTTCTTTTCATACACATAAACTGGATTGGAAATGGATGCTCTAATATCTCCTTTCTAAGAATGCCAATTGGAGCACGTTGACCCATGCCTTTTTATTTTGGGATAGTAATTTGGTTTAGATACTATAGGACTGCAAGAGCTTTTTAGAAATACATATTTAGGGAGGGACTTTTGGTCTGAATATCAACATTTAAGAATTTGATGGAGAATACATGTTCAAAAACATAGCAACATTCTTTTTATAGCATTGGTGAAATGAAAATAAAAATAGAATATCAAGTTATACAGTATATTGGATGGCCTCATATATAACACTAAACATGGATTTTTTTAAAGCCATTAAATATTCTTATACAGAATATAGAAGAGCTTAATGAAAGGCATTATTTTCTCCTCTTCATGTAACTGATTATAAAATATACAATGAATAACTGGCACTGAGAAGAATCCAAATGCCTGAAGGCAAATATCAGGACAAACAGTATGCTTATCTGAAAATTCTTTGTTCGTATGTTCCTAGTGCAGTGGTCTTTATGGCTTAAGAGATAATCTCTTTTTTAAAGCTGAAAAGCACACATTTCTTCTGTACCTCAACTGCTGTTCATAAAGGCATACATTGTTATATGCATACAGATTGGAGCCTAAATACGGTAATTTCTAATACTTTTGTGACAATTCTTTCTTTATATATTCTTATTACTCGTTACATTTTTTCTGCTAATCTCATGATTTTTTTTTTCTTTTATCATACGGCTGTCAATTATTTAAAGCTTAAATGTTCCCTTTTTTGTAACTATCAAATTATTTTTGATGCCTCTTATCAAAGGCCGCTTCTAAAAGAATAAGTAGTGTTATGCTGCACACCAGATAGAGAAAGAGACATGTGAAGTCTCTGTGGCCAGAGACTTTTAAAAAAACGTAGAACAAAAGCTGTTGATTGTTATTGTTGTAGTTGTTATTGTTGTTTTGCAAAGTCTTTTTTATGTTTCTTAACTGTTTTTAGGACCGTTTTAAGTCTGCCAGTTACCTTTTACATTTTTTTGTAAACAATTAATGGGAAATCTTGCCAGATTGCTGCTAAATTTCAGTGATGTAATGTTGGGCCAATCCAATAATTGTTCCCATCCCTCCTAAAGCTGACAGATCCCTAAATTTTTAGCCTTTTATGAAAACATTAAATTGTCTACATGAGTACTATCTGTATTCAGTGGCAAACAAGTCATTAAAGTTATGACAAAATACTATATGTCTATGTAATTAATGTAAGCATGGAATAAAACCATAACGTAAATCATAATGTCCTATTTTATGTGCAATATAGGATATGCACTTTACTTGATGCAACATATAAAGAATGCCTTGGTCATAACATAAATAATGGCAAAGAGGGGAGGATGATGATAACATCCACAGCAATAATCAACATCATTTTTTGCAATAGAATAATTGCACATCAGACAAACTGAAGGAGCATAATCTGTTATTTCAATTGCCAGTTTTCCATTTTTTTCTCCTTTGTATTTGTTCTGACTAGATCACTATGATTCATAGATATTAATGCTTATCCTTTATTTTGAATCATTTGCAATTTCTGTATTTGCATGGTAATATGGCAACAGAGAGTATGGCATAATTGATTCTACTTCAGCAATCTATTTCCAGCTGAAAAGCCAGATTCATTTGGACATGATTCTAAAAGATCATTCTAGCAGTAGATTGGGAGCCAAAGTCAAAGTAACACTTTCAAGTCCAAATGGCTATTTTAAAGGCAGAAAATTCTCAGAAGTATCAGTTGTTAGCAAACATAAACCTGTTTGCTCAGAAAAAGGTAAGAAGCAGTTCAAAAACACATTCCCAAAGTTCATCTGTTTACTTAGAAGTAAGCACTAGAATATAGCTCACCATGACAGAAAGAAGTGAGCATCAATAGAAATTCCTATCTCACATCACAGCATTGTTATATCTTTATTCAAGAATAATATGTCACAGCAATTTATTTTTGCTATAAAGGGTGCGAAGCATTTCAAAAGTTAAAATGCTACTGGGGAAATCCCTAAAAGATTGTTTAACAGTCAAGAAGATGCTCCAAGAAAAATAGAAGCCCTGCAGAGATCACAGTCATGGCCAAAAAAAGTACAGAAACCCAATGCCCATGAGATTAGCAATACTTCTGTAGTGCTTTTTCATTATTGTTTTCAGGGCACCCCAAAATAAAATAAAAGCACTTGAATGCTCAGAATACCTTGGAATGAACTATAGGAACTACACAATCAGAACAGAAAATTAAGAACATTTTAAAAGTCAAGAATCTGCCATTCCTTTTATATTTCCCTGGAAAGACATTACCCTACAATGCTACAGAGCAACAAACTGCAGGCATAGAAAAAGTGAGATCGAACATATTCCTTTGTAGAATGTGGTATTGCACTTCCTTCAAGGAACCATCACTGAATCTAGTAGGATTACATAATTTCTGATCATAATAATAGAGTTCTTTCTGGAGAGCATGACAACAATTTTTCTTGAACTGAGAAAAAAATCGAGTCAAAATAAATATGTATTTATTTATTCAACTAACATAGCCATCAATCTCACCAATTGTGACTGGGTGGTGAACATAGGATCAAAGAACTAACTCAGCAGTAAGAGAAAAATATGTAAATGATTAACAATATTAATATAATAACAGATGGCACTTTTTAATAGGCAGGAGCTGGAGCATCCTCAACTTGCTGGATCTATTTCAGTTAAAAACAGTTGGAAAAAGCCCCATGCCACCTTGAATTGCACCCTAAATTTATTAGGAGCTGATGCAGCTCACAGAGCAGTTGTGTAAGCAGTTGTGAGTGCATGGAGATGGATCCATAATTGCCCATGCATTCTGGACCAATTGCAACTTTTCATTGCTCTTCAGGGACAGGTCCAAGTAGAACATATTGCAGTAATCCATTCAGCAGATGAACAAAGCACGGGAAACTCGTACCTTCTGATTGAGAAAAGGGCAGACACTTTGATGCTATGCAATGGTCCTCCAGATATGGCTGCTACCTGGTCAAGAACAGGAACTGTACAATTTAAATAAAACTTTGGTCCTTTTGGCATGAACAAAGTTTTCTGAATAACAATCAATCAAAATAGAGCTGGAAGGGACCTTGGAGGTCTTCTAGTCCAGGGCTTTTCAACCAGTGGTATGGGTACCACCTGTGGTACATTGGCACCTAGCAGGTGCTTTGCGACCATCCTAGAAAAGTGGTAGTGGAGGAGGGGAATGAGCTGAACTGGTGGCAGCACCGCACAAGCCTGAGCGAGAGATGCCTGGAGCTGCAGGGCTGTCAGGGCTCAGTGGAAGTGCCAGGATTAGCATCAGGTTCCAGCTGGAGCTCGGCACTGGTCCTGGTGCAGCATCTCCAGGGTCTTGTGATTTACATTCAAATGCTTGGCAACTGATTCATATTTATGATGGTCACAGTGTCCCAGGGTCATGTGAAGTGACCAAAACCTGTTGCAACCACTCATCAGACAGGGGGAATAAAAACCAAACACCCCCACCCCACCTCCGCTGCCAATTCTCAACATAAATGCTCACAACAATGAAAATCTTGGACAGGAGGAAGAGTGCCACTGGGCAGGCAGGCAGGTGTCTTGCTCAGCTGTAGCTTGGGGGGAACATTTTTCTGTGCCATTGTAACTTCAAACAGTCACTAAGCGAACTGTTGTAAGTTGAGGACTACCTGAACTTCATCGCTTTTTCCCTTTTTTTGGTCATCAAGTTTTTGACACCTTGCTAGGCGACTGGTGGTGTTCGGATTTATCGTAAAAGTGGTACAATGGGTGAAAAGGTTGAAAAACCCTGTTCTAGTCCAGCCCCCTGCTCAAGCAGCAGACCCTATACCATTTCAGACAGGTGGCTGTCCAGTCTTTTCTTAAAAACCTCCAGTGATGAAGCACCTACAACTTCTGAAGTTAAGCTGTTCCACTGGGTAACTGTCCTCACTGTTAGGAAGTTTCTCCTTAATTCCAGGTTGCTTCTCTTGATTAGTTTCCATCCATTGTTTCTTGTCCTGCCATCTGGTGGTTTGGAAAATAAACTGACACCCTCCTCTTTGTGGCAGCCTCTCAAATATTGGAAAGTACTGTCATATCCCTCCTAGTCCTTCTTTTCCCTAGATTAGCCAAATCCAAATCCTGCAATCGTTCTTCAAATCCAAATCCTGCAATCGTTCTTAGAGCCTTGGTGGAGCAGTGGGCTGATGCCTCCTTAAGTAACACCAGCTGCCTGCAATTAGTGCAGGTTCGCATCCCACCAGGCTCAAGGTTGACTCAGCCTTCCATCCTTCCGAGGTAGGTAAAATGAGGACCCAGATTGTTGGGGGCAGTAAGCTGACTTTGTAATAATGCCGCTTGGGTGTGTGTGAAAGCCCTAATAAGCAGGCATATACATAGAATGAAGGCTACTGCTAAGCTTGTAAGCTGCCCTGAGTCTTCGGAGAAGGGCGGGATATAAATGGAATTAAAATAAAATAAATAAAATAAAATGTGTTTTAGTCTTCAGGCCTTTAATTGTCTTAGTTGCTCTTCTTTGTACTTTTTCCAAAGTCTCAACATCTTTTTTGTAATCTGGTGACCAAAACCGTATTCTATGCAGTATTCTATGTGTGGTCTTACTAAGGCTTTATATAGTGGTACTAATATTTCACATGATTTTGATTCTATGCCTCTGTTTATACAATTTAGAATTATATTAGCTTTTTGGGGTGCTGCTGTACATTGCTCACTTTTAAGTGATTGTCTACTAGGATTCCAAGGTCCCTCTCACAGTTACTATTTTTGAGCCAGGTTTCACCTAATCTGTACTTGTACCTGTGGTTTTTCCTGCCCAGGTATAAAATCTTGCTTTTCTCTACATTAAATTTCATTTTGTTGGATAGGGCCCATTGTTCAAGTCTCTCAAGATCTTTTTGGATCCTGAGCTTGTCTTTTGGGGTGTTGGCTATTCCTGCCAGCTTAGTGTCATCTGCTAATTTGATGAGTTCCCCTTCTATTCCCTTATCTAAGTCATTTATGAAGATATCGAAGAGGACTGGGCCTAAGATTAGTTTGGTATGATCTATTTTTAGGAAATCCATGCTGGCTACTAGCTATAACTTTATATGTTAGATATTCTAGATATTCACAGATCTGGTTTTTTATTATTATTTTTCCTAGTATCTTCTCAAGTATTGATGTTTAGCTGATTGTTGTGCAGTTTTCTGGGTCTGTTCCCCCCCCTTTTTTTTTTTTGAACATGGGAACCATATCAGCTCTTTTTCAATTCTCTGGTAGTTCACCGGTGCTCCATGATTTTTTAAAGATATGATACAGTGGTTCTGAGATAACATCTGCCAGCTCCTTCAGAACTCTGGGATGTAATTCATCAAGTCCTAGTCATTTATATTCACCAAGGTCAGATAGCTGTTCTCTTACCATTTCCTTGCTTATTTTAATTTTTATTTCTAGTCTGTCTTTTATAGTTATGTTTTTGGTAGGTTGGGCTATAATTTCTTTTTGTGTGAAGATTGATGCAAACAATGAGTTAAGCAGCTCTGTTTTCTCTCTACTGCCTGTTACTGTTATTTCTCTGTGGTGGACTGACTGTTTCCTTGACTTTTGTCAAGTGCTTCAAGACTACTTTTGTATCATTCTATATTTGGCCAGCCTAGGGTAGAGATGTATATTGTCTTCAGCATACTGTGTATCAGTGGATGAGTTCACTTAGTGGTTTCACAAAATCAAGGAGTGGTCATTGTCCCATCATATCAAAACTGACCGGAATCAGCTTTGAGGAGCAGAACAACTGAAATACCTTACTCCCAACCTCCTGAACATATATGGTTAAATGACATGATTGATAATATAACAAGCTATTTAAAGAGCAGCAAACGTCTCTAAATTCCAGGTAGCCTTAGTTCTGGAACAACAATACTGGAAGAACAATCACAGTTTAAGATTCCAGCAAATATGTACAGCAACAATTTAGCTGTTAATTCAATTGGTGATAAATCTTACATCAAGGGACATATTTATTTCTAGACACAATATTACACATAGTTATCAAAGTGAGATAATAAAGAAAGGGTAGGCACTTGAAATATGAATTTATAAAGGAAAGAAGGAAGGAAGGAAGGAAGGAAGGAAGGAAGGAAGGAAGGAAGGAAGGAAGGAAGGAAGGAAGGAAGGAAGGAAGGAAAGAAAGAAAGAAATCAGATTGTTTTAGGGAGATTAAATAATCTGGCTCCTAGTTAAAAGCTTTCGCATATTTTACATATACATTTCAGTATTGTGTTACTTGGGCATTTAAATTTGCAATTAGATAGCCATCTAATCCACATGCGAACTATTTGAAATGTTTAAATTAAATTTGTCTAATTTTATCACTTAATGCAGCATAGTTTAAAAAATTCAGATACTTTACTAAAAATGTGGATTTTTGTAAAACTGAACATTATTGGGGGAGAGGTTTGTTGTTCTCCTTATTTCCCTTAATTATTTCATTAATTTTCACATTTCATAGAAATAAACTTTCAAGAATCAAAGATGCCTATAGTTATATCTGCTACTTCTTATAACCTAGATTGCTTCTTCCAGAGTGATATTCCTAAAACAAAAAGTGCCATATAGGTCATGCACTGTGCCTTTAATCCTGGCACTCATGTGTCATCTAGATTTTTCATCTCTGAATGAATATGAGTTGGGGAGGTGCTAGGGGAAATACGGTAGATATTGTAAAAAGTCACAATCTTTGACAAGAAAATCAGAGTTAATGTTTATAACCTATACAAAAGGAGGATAATTAGGCCATATAAACTGAGAAGCTTTCTAGAATGATAACCAAAAATTAAGAAATAGATGGAGAAATTTGAAAACCTGAAAACCTGAAAATGTTGGTTACTAGGTAATGGCTATTATTTAATTCATTACAAAGAATGAATGCATGATGAAATAAATGGAAATGCTGATGCTACAAGTAAGTTTCTGACCACTTTGTTATGTAAAAGTGAGAGTTGTATGTTAGGAGAAACAAAGATAATTTGAATACAATAAGAATGGAGTACTTTAACAGTTTATCTGGTAAAACAAGAAGTACATTTAAGACTGAATAGCTACTGAATGAATGTGGACTGAATATAAAAAGAGTGACAACTAAGAAAAAAAGTATATTAAAGTAGTTTAGTCATAGAGCCGTGGTGGCACAGTGGCTAGAATGCAGTACTGCAGGCTAGCTCTGCACGCAGCCAGGAGTTCGATCCTGAGTGGCTCAAGATTGACTCAACCTTCCATCCATCTTAAGTGGGCAAAATGAGGACCCAGATTGTTGGGGGCAATATGATGATTCTGTAAACTGCTTAGAAGAGAAAGGGCTGTGAAGCAATATATAAGTCTAAATGCTATTGCTATATAGAGAAAATGAATGAGAATCAAATCAAATCAAAGAAAGGAAATAGGTTAAATGGAAGAGGAAGATACAGGAAATTGGGGTTGGTGGGCTTGACAAAATCATCCAAGAAAAGTCTCAAGTCTAAAACGCATGAATGAATCAGTGTACAGAATGTATTTAGTGGAAGTAAGGATGGTTGGAAGAGCAGCAAGGCATGGGTAGCAAGACAGAATTAGAGTTTCTTTGGTTTTGTCTTCTTCCTTTAAGTTACTTTGCCTAATCATTTGCTTTTAACATACTTCGCATATTATTACTTAGGTATATATTTCAACCTCTTTCAAATCAGAAAATCAGGTCTAAGTAATGTGCTTGGTGATGCAAAATTTATGCCAGCAATTAATAATAAAAAGGTAAATAGATTATGAACTTTTGCATCTAATTACATATAGGATGTTAATTATAGCTATGGCATCATAATGTTCAGTGCACCATAACTCAGGCTATTAGTATCAGGTTAAGATGCATAAATGTAACACTCTCTGAAAGAACTTCAGAAAACTTTCACTAAGCTAATTAACAATTTTTTATGAGCTTCTCAAACTACATTTGCATACTTACAAAGAGCAAGGTATGGAGTGAAGACCAAAAATGACAGAAAGAAAATTAAAACAAAGTTAGAATACTAAGAATACTTGGCTCTCTCCATCCAAAACAAAACAAGCAATATAACACATTCAGTTTAAATCTTAGAGATTTTTTACATGATTCACTCTATTTTCAGCATTTTACAGGAGAATCTAATATTCAGATATACCTGCATCTAACAAGAAATAATCATTCTTACTTTTTGTTTACAGAGAATGAAGGTGAAAGAATTGTTAAATTGTTATCATTGTGCATTCACAGGTGAATTTATTTCAGTAGTTCGCTTTTTCATCTATTTTTAAACACATCAATATAAATAATTTTAATAAAGTATAATTAGGCACTTAAACTAATTTTAATTTGCAGGATCCAATCTGGGCCAATCACCGGGAGCACAAGTTTTGTCTTCTGAGCTTTCGGACTTGTGTTGGAGACCATCTCCAGAGAGAAGTGCCCTGAAGCTGGGCTCCAGAATGAGTCTGAAAGTTCAGAAGACTGAACCTCTGGTCCCGGCAACTGACCCAGATTGAATCCTGCAACATTATCCCTGGGACACGTATATTCTCCTTCATTCATAATTTTCCTTTATATGTTGCTATTAAGTTAATTTACGTATGTATGTATGTATGTATGTATGTATGTATGTATGTATGTATGTATGTATTAAAATTATATTTACTTGTTAATTTTTAATTTTAACATTTTTTAAGAGATGTGTATAAAATGTTACATACAATGTGTTATATACAGTGTCCACTTATGAAGCACATAGGTAAGAATAATTGCATTGTTTTTCTATGTTTTGTAGGTAGCAAAGTAACCAGCCACATTTACGTCAGTGGGGGAAATTTTCTCCTTGACTCAGAATTATGGATGTAAAAGACAGAAGGCACCGTTCTTTGACAAGAGGTAGATGTGGGAAGGAATGTCGCTATACAAGTTCTTCACTGGACAGTGAAGACTGCAGAGTACCTACTCAGAAGTCCTACAGTTCAAGTGAAACACTGAAGGCTTATGATCATGATACGAGAATGCATTATGGAAATCGAGTTACTGACCTAGTTCACAGAGAATCAGATGAATTTCCCAGACAAGGTATGTTATAGATTCTAGAATGTTTCCAATACTGTTGCAGCAACTCTAAGTGAGCATGTACTCACTTTGCATGTCCCTTTGGCAAATGTGTTTACTTGTGATTTGACATTAGTGTACAAAATTCAGGTTCCATTGTGGTGCTAAATTTTGAACATGTTGCCTTTAGGCATATTCAGAAATACCTTTCTATATTTCCCTTTCAGTACAGAAGCATGAATAACTATTAATATTATGCATGTATCATACTGTTATATTTAAGTATTCTAAATATTATAATCTTGCATTATGTCATCAAGATTTATTACATGTCTAGTATAAACAATTTCACAATTATTGTTTCTGGATTAGATGCACTCTCAAACTATTAGCATGATTATCTTATAGCAAATCCACATCCAGCCTCCATCCAAGGAGTTAATTTGCTACTTTACCTGTTTCTTACTGAAGTTAATTACATTTTGCTGAAATGTTTTCATCACCTGATATTTAATTTCACTTTTAAAAAATTAAAAGCTAAATCCCACATAATTATTTTAATTTTACCTTTATGTTCTACTGTTTCACAGATATCCAGAAGTTTGTAATTAAACTAAGGACTGAGAAACTCTTGTCCAATATACTGTACATTTTCTACATTACAAGACTTTTATTAAAATGCATGAAGGAAACAACAATTTTTTTTATTTTGTTTACAATATGTTTCTCTCTGCATTTCTTTAAGTGTTTATTCATTTTGATTTGATTTCTTACCTTTAAATGTATCAATTAATCAAATAAATGTACTTCAGATTTATAATATTCCATTCAAGATTGTCATATCTATAATGCAGGAAATGTAAGTATTTGTAGCCTTGCATTGAGCTTCCTAGAATTCTTTTAAGTCAGGCATGTCAAACTGCCAGCCTGCGGGCTGGATGTTTCATGCTGAAATCGTGCCCACCCCATTGCCGGCATCATGTGACGTCTTGAGTTTGACATGCCTGTTTTAAGTCGTCTTATTCATTTGTAAGATTGAACCAAAGCAGCTGTTTCTAGGATTTTCCCTAGCCCCAAATGAATCTCATACAATGAAAGATCTTGAAAGATTGCCTTGCCAACTAAATGGATCCCATAGGCTTATCACTCTTGTGAGAGGATACTTGTTCAGCACTGATTTAATTTTATCCAATTTATAGTTTAATAAATGCATTGATGCTTGATGCTTTATAAATATATTTTAATATAACTGGATCATTGGTTCATATAATAATCATATTTAATTGCTTTTATCAATACATTTCTTATGAGATCATTGGTTTTATACTTTCTTTCCAAAATGTTTAAAACTCTTTGGAACTATAAACATTAAACCAAACTGGTTATTCTCAGGTTATTCTCTAAGGAAACTCAGAATGATTGGCCAAGGACTCAAAGGCCTTTACAGTTAAGTAGATGTCTGTATATGGATTTCCCACTATTTGTTGTAGCATCCACCTCACAATGATACTTGTCACATTACATCTGCAGCATTACTTCAAAAACAATGTTATTTGAATAGAACATTGTTTTTTTTCCCAAAGTTTCAGACTAACCTATGTCTGGAACTCATGGATTTTTAAAAGCTTCCTCCAGCTTCCTTTTTCTTTCATGAAAGTAGTTTCAGCTTGCCTACTATATGAAATGAGTACCCTATACTGTTTATAATATTTTAGTTTAGAGGTATGTTGGTAGTTTGGATATATGTTGAGTGTGTGTGTGTGTGTGTGTGTGTGTGTGTGTGTGTGTGTGTAAGAGAGAGAGATAGAGAGAGAGAAAGTTGTACTATTAGATAATTATGAGTGAAAGACCCAAGAGCAAGAATAATGAAATACAACTCATTATAGTGAACATGTGAAATGCCAGTACAAATAAATAAACAAATTCTATGGTATAAATGTAAAAACACAAGTTCAATGACAATTTGTCTCATTAAAAGTATTAAGTATTTGAACATATATTGTGGATAACAGTCAACATTTGACTCAAAGGTTTTAAAACAGACAATTGTAAATTAAATAAATAATATTTTTCTGCACTAGTGAAGATTTTGATTTTTTTTAAATTTAAAACTGTAGAATATATACTGTATACTAATTTATTCAGAGGTTAATTCCATAGTCTGATTTGTCACCATACAGATATGAATATGTCTTCAAACACATAGGTATAATTGAATGTCTCAGAGAATATTTTGTTGTTATAAATAACTTTAATGCTTTTTATAATTGTATTTCAGTGCTCAGTATTCAGATGGGTGGCCATATAAATTTGTTTAATGAATATTTTTTTTAACATTTGGGTTTAAAATACTTTCTTCATTTTTTATGCTATGGCACAGTTCAGTCACAACATGAGAGTTAGTGAGACTTAAGATAATGGTGATATTTAATAAAGATAAAAAATGAATTTTATAAACAATCTTTTAAACTGCGACACCCAGATGGTATAACACTTAAAATTAAAAAAAATCTCCATCACTCTGTTATGGAAAATTAGTAAAGGCTGAATTGAGAAATTTTCAGAATGTATAAATTTTTTAAAAAATTGTAATTGAGATAGGTGAAAAGTATACTGGGAAGAATGTTGGTAAAGAAGAAATAGCAAGCTATCTTGGTTATTTTGTTTTCAAAATAGAAATGAATCATTTTCTAAACATAGTTGCTTCTTTAATATTTGAAAGAAATATTAATCTACTTTAATACTGAAATTCACTATAGGGGGATTAATGTTTAAATAAAAAACCTTTTTGTTTCAGGTCTGTAACTTAATACTTTGTTAGGGTGAAAAGGGCAAAGATAAGAAAATGAAGGGATTAACCAAGCAGGTACATTCTGCAAGTAATACCTTCTAGAAATTTAGGAAAATTTAATCAGTGAATCAAATAACTGTTAAAATACACTTTATTAAGAATATAGTGAAGTACTTCACTATAAAGAATATGAAGTTCTGAGTTGAGCCAGATTTAAGACTATGGGTCAGGATAAGGTTAGATGCACAAATAATAACATGGGGAATAAATGAGGTTATAAGATATACACTGAAACTATAAGTTATACACTGAAACTCTGGAAGCATATCAGTAGTTGTCTGATACTATTGCATTCAGTCCATACATGAAATATGAGACTTAAGTTATTAGTCTTATATATTATGTGCTAATAATTATTCATGTAGATTTTTTTTTCTACACAGATCAACAGATCACAGTGAAGACACTTATAACTCATGAGAATATAGTTTCTTATATGGCAAGGGAACTTATAAGTTCAGTTAGGACCTTTTACATAATTCATTGGATCCTACTTTCTTGTTTCTGTCTTGGTATTGGTGTCTGGTTTTCTGTTATGATTAAGACAATTTGGAGGAAGAGAAAACAGGTTATTAAAAATCTAGCAGTTCCCAAATTATGGGTTAGAATCCTCCCCTATAGAGTGAAAATATGAGGGTTATCACAATGAGTCCCATTTTGCTTGCCCATAGCAAACGTCAGTGTCTGTCTGTCTGTCTCCCTCTCTGTCTCTCTATCTCTCTCTCTCTCTCTGTGTGTGTGTACATGTACAATGGGATGATAGAATGAAGGTGTCTTTGTGTGTGGCATGTGTGTATAATCTACATACACAAAACATATACACACAAATACCTTCTATAATATAATTATTCTTTCAATCATTCCAACATTTGTGTGTGTGTGTTTGTGTGTGTGTGTGTGTGTGTGTGTGTGTGACAGAGAGAGAGAGAGAGAGAGAAGGAGAGAGAGAGAGCGACATAGAGAGAAATTCAGAATCTCATAGGACCTATCTACATAGTGCTAGTTTCTATGAATTCTAATATTGACACTATTTTTATAAAGAGAGCACAATCCTAAACATATCTATTCAAAAGTAATCTCCATTGATTTCTGTGGAAGTTATTTCCAGGCAAATACATATATAACTGAAACCTTAATTACTTTTATTGCAATAATTTAGTCATGTTTCATGTTTCCTCTCTTGGTACAACAACTATATTGTATGGATATACAGTTCATATTTTTGTAATAATTTATTGAAAATAAGTTTTTAGTTCTGTTTAGGTACTGTAGTTAACTAATAGTTCGCACTGAAATGTATGTGACTTTTAATGAAAAAAAGCTCTGTAGTTTGAGCCTGGAAGCATACTACATACTGTTTTTATATATTATTTAAGCATTAAAAACAACTTGTATATCTGTAAATAAATGTCAAAGAAAACATCTAATGTTTAGGGTTATTTTTTCCTGGGTGTACTAAAGTACACTGGAAAATATATATTTTTAAAAACAGACAATACAATTTTTTAAAACTGTAACTATTATATAGTCACATTTTGTAAAATGTTTCTGCTTTTGACTGCAATCAGAAGCAGGAACATTTTACAAAGAAGTACCAAATAATTATTGAGCATTTCAGGGTTGCATTCATTAATTGCTTGAATGAAGACGAGGAAGTCAAGCTATTCTCCAAAGCACCTGAAGGCAGGACAAGAAGCAATGGATGGAACTAACCAAAGAGAGAAGCAACCTAGAACTAAGAAGAAACTTCCTGACAGTTAGAACAATTAACCAGGGGAACAACCTGCCTCCAGGAGCTGTAAATGCTCCAACACTGGAAGTTTTTAAGAAGAGAGTGGACAGCCATTTGTCTGAAATGGTATAGGATTTCCTGCTTGAGTAGGGGGTTGGACTAGAAGGTCCCTTCCAACTCCATTATTATTATTATTATTATTATTATTATTATTATTATTATTATTATTGTTATTGTTATTGTTATTGTTGTTGTTGTTGTTGTTGTTGTTGTTATGTCAGCTTTGTAATCAACTTCTTCCAGAAGAATGAAAGTAACTAAGATGTACTTCAAAATTTTAACAGATATAACAAACATGAATTTGTTAGTGATTTATAAAAGTCTCTTCTAATTCTTAGAATACCTTGATAGATGAACAACACCTAATATTTATTGGACTAATATTGTCCTAAACCTCAGATTTATTTTTACTGGGGCATAATATAACATTTTCTTAGTATTTCTGTCTGGTATATTCTATACCATTTAAACAGGAAGAGGATGGAAAATAATAATTTCCTATTTTTAAAAATCTACTTTGACCTGTTTTGAGGAGATGAATGAGTGAAATTATTAGCGATGATTTTAACATTTTAAAATAGGTTTTCTACAACTGTACAATATGATATCTATAAAATCATGTTGTCAATGATGTATCCCAGTGAATGGAGTCTGTGAGGTCTTGTGATGGAAGTAGAGGCTTCAACTCAACCCTAGTAAATTCACAGTAATTTTGACTTCTCTGGATCCTGTGACTGTAAATTTTGGATCTTCCATATGCTGGGAATTGATATTTTGCATCTTGGTTCTAGGGTAGGGTGCCACTGTCCTGCCCAGAGCTGGTGCACAGTTTAAGGGATCTCTGAGTATAAAAGCTCCTAACTGAAGCTGTAGACAAAATGATGTTTGTCTTTGTTTTGAATGCCAATTCCACTTACTTCTGGATTAGCAGGCTCTGATTGCTGTCATTAATAACTTAGTCATATCCTGGTTGGATTAATGCAGTCTACACTACATAGGTTGCCTGAGAAGACCATCTGGAAGCTCCATTGTAGATAGTTACAGGAATAACTCAGTTGCACTGGATTCCAATAGGCTTCTAGGTGAAATTTAAAATGCTGGTTATTTTCTATAAAGCTATAAAGTTATTTATTCTATAAATAACATAGAATGTTATTTATAAACCAGATGTCCTCAATGAGATTTACTCATCCCATGTACTAATAGGATGGGCATGCTTCAACTACCTTAACGGACACAATTTGAAGTGGAAAAGTCAGAAGGCTTTTTTTTTTCCTGCTGAAGCATCTGCTGTCTGGAATGATCTCCACTGCCACCTCCACAAATATATAATTGGTTGTTGGCCAACCTTGTTTTTAGGAAACCTGTTCTAAAATCTGGTTCTTTCCTTGGGACAGTTGGATTAGATTTAGCCTTTTAGAATTTAACATGAATTTGAGATCCTATTAATTTTTGTGTGTGTGTTTTAGCTATGCTGTTGCCTAATTTGTTGATTATGTGACACCCAGTCTTGCAGGGTTTTTAAAATAAATAAATAAAAATGTAAGCTTAATACCTGTATTTGCAACTCCAATCAAAATGTTTAATGTTTACATTTCTTTACATTTTGTAGCTCTAGCCTGGGGTCTGTGACCTTGACAACTTTAAGACTTGTGGATTTCAGCTCCCAGAATTCCTCAGCCCGTATAGCTGACTGAGGAATTCTGGGAGCTGAAGTCTACAAGTTTTAAAATTGTCAAGGTTGCAGATCTGTGCTCTAGCATAATAGTTATGAAAAAGATACTGTGACAGAAAGGAGAAGTTAAACACTATTTCTCATTCTGTAACTGACTGCTGAGACTGACCAAAAAGTACAGTTAAGAAAATAACTTAAGCTTGAGAAAGAGTCAGTGATGGTATTCAGCCAATTTGCACACTTTGGCAGAACTGGTAGTTAATTTTTTGTTGCCCAGGCCCAGAATGGACTTTCGGAAGCAGCATCCACACAGAGAACTGGTTGTTCACATATTTAAATCCCACCACTGGAAAGAGTTAAGATAAAAACTGCTCTTGAAGTACAGCTGGAAGCTTTGACTGGTCCAGAATGCAGCAGCACACACAGTTTTAGATACACTGTGGTTTGTCTGGATTACTTGACTGCTATGCAGCCTGCACAGTATTCTTCTGGACACAATTCAAAGTTTTCATTCTCATGTTTAGGGCCCCGAATGGCACAAATGAAGTGGTCATTAAATGAAAATTCACATGACAGCAACTGTGTTTATGATTTTATTTAATCTTTCCCTTTCTTTCAGGATCAAAATAATACAACCCCAGAAAGTTGGATAAGCCCCCCCCCCTTTTTTTTTAGAGTGGGGAGAAAGTTTTCTCCACAAGGAAACCTGAACAAAGGTAAATCTTTTTCCCCCCCGCAAGACTAGGGTTCTCTTAGCAATAGAGAATCCATATACTAGCCCCATTAAATGCAATATCTTCCTTCTCATAGTCTTGTTTATCTAAGTTTATTGTTTTAATTGATTTTGTGTTATGTTTAATTGAAGATTTTACTGTATGCTGCTTAGGGTCAATTTATGTAAAGATGGGTGGCCATATAATTTTGTCCAATAAATAAAAAATAAACAAATAAATTGCACCATTTAATATAGCTAACGAATTGTTTTACTGATTTTTTTAATTAAAATCTAATAATGCAATAACAGTTTATTGCATTCCCAATAAATGCTTGCAAAATTTCCCTTCACGTGTGATTGCAGAAATAAATCAGTGCATCAGTGGAGATGAAGAAAAATATGTTGGGTGTGGCTGTGCAGGGGAAATGATGCTAAATATGAAAATCTTCCAATCTGGCTTCAATATGACACAAAAACAATGTAGTACTTTCAATTGTTTTAATAGTCAGAGGACAAAGCAAAGAAGAGAAAATTATGATACTGAATATATTAAAACAACCTGAAGAATAAGTGAAGAACATTTTTTTTAAAAAAAATAAGAATTATCTATTAGCTTTGGGAAAACAAATTAACAGGATTGCTAGACTGTTAATTGTCTCTCAGCAATAGTGATTGTAAGAAATTTGGCAACCCTTCTGGAGATATTTACTGAGCTGTCAGCTAAAATGAAGTTACTGATCTCTTCATCTGATCTTGCATGAATGTGAGTTCAAAAAAAGTAATTGTTAATTCAATGCACCACCTCTTGTAAAGAAGGGAATTGGAAAATTATATATGCAACAGCTTCTATTTCCTCTTGGGGCAGAAGCAAAGCCATTCTTGGATTGGAGCATTTTGAAATCTTTCCTTAAAATGGAAGGAAGGCAAAACATTAAATCAGTAATCACAAAAGTACATGCAAAGTATTTTTCAGGAGATATCCATTTCCCAACTGTTATCCAGGCCCTAGGTTGTATATATGTACACACACACACACACACACACACACACACACAATGTCATAGTTGCCTAATTATTTTGGAAAGGAGAACAAGACAAATATATACAGTACATATATATATGGATCTTTGGTCATTCAGGTTTTTTCCCGCGTAGAATTGAAGGTGTAGGAGCAACATTTCGACGGAATCCCATACGTCAACCTCAGGCTGGTGGCTTCAGCTTCCTTCTCCCAGAAGAAGGAAGCTGAAGCCACCAGCCTGAGGATGACAGATGGGATTCTGTCAAAACGTTGCTCCTACACCTTCAATTCTACGCGGGAATAACCCGAATGACCAAAGATCCACATACAAACACCCGCGAAAACTTCAGAAAACATACACACACACACACACACACACACACACATATATTTGTCAAGGCTTCAAAAAGCCTTGACAAATACTTAAACATATATATATATATATATATATATATATATATATATATATATATATATATATATATATATATATATATATATATATAATTGGTCAGTCAAACATAAGCATAAATTAACATAACAAACATTGCAAACTTGTAAGCTGATAAACAGATTAGCATCACAAAGTCATTAAACTTTTACTCATATCAGATTAACGCTTCTAATTTGCCACCTAAATTAATTATATTATAAACCAAACTGATATTTCTGAGGTAGACTTAAAAATATGTTTCTGCTTTACCTAATGAATACACATTTTTGTTTTCTACCCTGATTTCCATATTTTTAAATCACATTTATCCCAAACTTTGATTCTGTGTTTGAGTCTGTGTACATGTACTCTCATGCATGCAATTAAATATGTGCTTTCATATTAACTTTCTTGGCAAATTCTTGTTTAAAAAAACATTGTAAATGCATACATTATCACCATGATCTGCTTCAAGCACTGAATTCATTAAGTAGATTGTTAATAAAATGCAGAATGATATATCACAATTTTAATGCTCTGTCTCCCAAAGTTAATGAAGAGTTATAATTTTCTAGATGACAAATTAAAAGGAGGTTAAAATGGTGGATAAGATTGCCTAGAGATTTAGCAACATTCTAATTAAAATAAAGGGCATTAAAGCGAATTAAAATCTTGATTTGGGAGGGATTAAAAAGTATGAGGGATACATGGCTTATTATTGCTAGAGGCCAAAATTTGTGTATAAATAGGAAAGATATTGTAAACCTTACTGATTTTTTTTCTTAAGAGATCTTAATAATATTGTGAAGAAAAGCAAATGTTTTCTCATTACTTGTCACTGGAATCTTTATCAACACAATAGGCTACATACATTTCAGTTTTATTAGCAGCATGGCTTCAATTCATTATTTTCCCCCCTAAAGTCTGGTAAAAAGTAGAGATCTATTCTATCTTTAACATTCAGAATATTTATAAATATACTTCCATTGTAAAATTATGTTTTGTGCAGTGATCCTTATGTTTGATAATACAAAAGATTATCAAAGTATCATCCAGCCTTGAATTATTACCTTTTTTTGCAATTCCCAAGCATAATGTACCATGTGTCATGGTTCTGACAGATGAAACTCTTCAAAAGAACTTTGAGGCATTGTTTACCTTAAAGAATCTTTTATTCGAGAAACAAAGTATCGGCACTACATAGTTAAAGCCAAAAACTGAATTCCACTCCTCTGGGCACAAAGTAGCAAAGCACAATTCCCTCCTCCAATTAACAGTCATAAATCACATTCCCCAATTAGCTTAAAAGGGGGCTCTCTCCACATCTCTCCAGCCCACCAAATCATTATCAACTCTGGGCTCATTAACCTTGAATTCCCATGACTTGAAATTGTTATGACTAACTGGACTCTCAACCACATCCCCCCTCCCAGCATCAATCAGCTCTAAAAGCAAAAGAGAAAAATGAATGCATTCCCATTTGTTGTCAAAGCAATAACACCCAATGTTAGTAGCATTGGCATCCAGCCCCCCTTACAAGAAGGACAAATCCTGCAATGCAAACAAAAACATATGTTAGGGGTTGCCTCTTGGTTTGTTAGGGTGTTTCTTATAGAATCTATTAATGAGTCTGTTGGTTTTTACATCACTAGATTTTACCTAGGTGGCCTCAGACAACGGATATCCCTTCAATTGCACTAAATACTGCAATTTCCCTTTAAAAATTATTGATTCAAGAACACACTTTACTTCATAGTGAGTCTGCCTGCCATCACAAGAGGTCCCGGTGCCTTCTTAGGGGGAGGTCTTAAGGTGGAATCTCAAAAAGGTTTCAACAGGCTACAGTGGAAAACAGGGTGAACTTTCCCTAAGAGCCTGGGAAGTTTTAATTCTACCGTGACTGGGTTAATGATCTTTACAATAAGGAAAGGTCCTATGTACTTCAGTCCTAACTTCTTACTAGGTAACTTAAGCCATAAATACTTAGTTGACAGATAAACCTTTTCCCCAACTTGAAATGTCCTTTGAGGAGCCCTTTTCCTATCTTCCTGTTTTTTGTATGTCTCAGAAGCCTTTTTCAAAGTGGTTTTCTTGGTTTTCCAGACCTCCTTCCAGCCCCTCACCTATTGATCAAGAGTCTGGGAAGTGGAGGGGCCTTGGGGATATTCGGGTATTGAGCTGAATTCTTTTCCTGTGGCCACTTTAAAAGGTGTGAAGCCTGTGCTGCTGTGAACAGAGTTATTGTAAGCCACCTCTGCAAAAGGGAGGAGGTCAGTCCAGTTCATCTGTTGGTAATCAACATAGCAACAGAGATATTGCTCCACCATTGAGTTACCCGATTCAGCTGCCCCATTGGTAGATGGCTGAAAGGCTGATAACAGTCCTTGTGATGAGCCAATTAATTTGAGAAAACTCCTCCAAAACCTAGCTGTAAACTGCACCCCTCTGTCAGGAATTATTCATTTTTGTGCACCATGCAGTCTGTAGACGTGTTTTAGGAACATCTTGGCCAGTCATTCGGCAGACAGGAGTCCTTTGCAAGAAATAAAGTGAGCCTGCTTCAAAAACAGACCTATCATAGTCCAGATGACCATATTTTTTTATTTTTTTAATTTTATTAAATTTATATACCACCCTATTCCCAGAGGACTCAGAGCGGTGTACAGGGAAGATTAAAACAAAGATACAAAAATTAAAATCAGATTAAAACAATTAATTAAATAAAGTCCCCAAAATTTAAAACCTCTCAGCCTGGGCCAGACAGCTCAAAGAGCCAAGTTTGCAGGTCCCTGCGGAATGAGCGAAGGTCGGGGGCAGTCCTAAGTTCCATGGGGAGCTGGTTCCATAGGGCCGGCGCACCCACAGAGAATGCTCTTCCCCTGGGAATAACCCGCCGGCATTCCCTAACCAGCGGTATCCTGAGAAGGTCCTCCCTACTTTCAGTTAGATCTACTATAAAATCCATAACAATGGTTAGAAAGGTATGCTACCAGTTGTAACAACCAGGAGGTTTCCCCAGAATTCTTTTCATGGTGGTACCTACAGCCAGTGCTTTTTTTCTAAAAAAAAAAAGGTGCCGGAATTCTTATCTTGGCGGGCGCAGGAGGTGGGGGGCTGGTGCTACTGTGGTTATGGGTGCAAGGGGTGTGGGCTGCCCCCTGGGGCCAGAGCCAGTGTGGCTGGTGCTGTGGGAGCAGCAGGGTCTGCTCTATATGACAGGGCTCCATGGGGCGGGCGCTGGAGGTGGTGGGGGCCCAGCGATGCAGGGCGGCCACTTAGGCACGCAGGGCGAGGCAACGGTGGCACAGGTCCAGTACCAGGTAGGCCACCAGCCTGGCTGACACGGCTGAGCACAAGGAAGGAGTGCACATGGACTCCACAGAACCCACCTCCCACTCCTTGTCCTCTCTTACTTACCTAGTTGAGATGGTGTAATTGGGCAACAGGGAGGGATGCAAAGTTCCTGCCAAGTCGCTTTCGCTGCAGACAACTTGCCGGTGCAACGTTTGCCGGCCAGGTCTTTTGGCATGCTGAGCATCAATTCCTATTGGCTTCTGAGTGTTCTATGAGAAAAAAGCCCTGCTTTTATGTTTTAATCTAATGATTTTAAAAATATTGTAAGTTGCCCCAAACCTCGCCATGTGGATTGCATACAAATATTATATAATCGGTAAATAAAGGTAGAACATATGTTAAATATACATCAAATGATAATATGCTTCCCTACAAAGTCAATTCTTGCTCAATGACAGACCAAGGAGTTAAATCAGAAAGGCAAGAGGAAAATCTAGAAGAGGTCTGTGCAACTTGTAGAAGGGAAAGGCCCACACTCATAAATTAAAAATCTTTGTGTTCTGCAAAGGAATGCTGGTGGGCTAATCAATGATTTGGTGATTAGAAGAGCATCTACAGTGTTGGAGTTCATGGTCATGGTAAGCCATGGAGGCACTAGGCAACATGACTTTCAGGGCAATGGTGGTGATTGTATTACTTTTTTTAAAAAAAAGTCTATGCTCTGTGAAGTAGCCGAAGGACCACTCGGGACGACAGGCTATTTAACTTAAAGGTTTATTGAGAGCAAGACAAAAACAGAATAACTCGCCCGGCTTTTATAGCCGGCAGCTGTCAGTGAGGGCCAATCATGAACGTCCATTTTGGCGCCGCGTCTATCCGGACCAATCTGCGTCGTCTGTTCTTGACAGTTCAGGCTTCCGCATGGCTTGGTGTTTTGACAGCCGCGAGCTGTCAGTGGTTGCGCCTGCGCCGTGCGGGGAACTTTGACAGCTGTCAAAGTTCCCGCGTGTTCTCCTGTCAGATTTGGTTTCCCTCATGTATACGGTTTAACAAGTAAATACATATATACATGACTGTTTACAGATATAATACACCCCTTACCCCTCCCCTGGAGCGTTCCCTCCCTCTCGGTCGTTGGAACCTGCCCACTGGTAGTCCTTTAGGTAGGCGGGGGCCCTTCGGTTCCTGTTGGAACGACGTGGAAGTGGGGCGATGTTAGGGTCTGCCGGTGGTGCGTCTCTTTGCTCCTCTTCCTCTTGGTTTGGCAGCGGTAGTATTTCTGGAGGGGGTTGCAGGTTGAGTTCCGTCGGTTGGGGTTCTGGGGTGTGTGGTGGTTGTCTGGGTCTGAGTTGGTCGATATGGCGGCGTAGGTTGCCGTGGGTTTGTGTGGATATTAGATAAGAAATGGGTCCTGTTTGTTTTAGCGCTGTTCCTTGGACCCATTTGTTTTTATCTGAGTATGATCGTGCCCATATCATTTGCCCTGGTTTGAGTGTGCGGTTGGGGGGGGGTTGCTCGTTTTCTTCCGGGTATGTGTCAGGATGCAGTCTGTCGAGCCGCGTTATCAGCCTCCTCCCCCATCTTAGTTCTGCTGGTGATTTGCCTGTTGTTGTGCATGGAGTTGCGTGTTGTGACATTAGGAATTGGCTGAGTCGTCGTTGCCAGTTCCCTTTGACGAATTTTTTCAAAGCTTCTTTTGTGGAGCGTACCATAATTTCAGCCATCCCGTTTGTCGATGGGTGGAAGGGCGCAGACGTGACCAGCCTAATACAATTCTTCATAGCGAATATCTGAAATTCACGAGAGGTGAATTGAGGGCCATTGTCTGAAACTATGGTGTCTGGGAGGCCGTGTGTGGCGAATATTTTCCTTAGGGCTTGTATAGTGGCTCCTGACGTTGTTTTCCTAAGGGGAGTGACTTCTAACCATTTAGAATAACTGTCCACTACGATTAGGAAACTCTGTCCCTGGATAGGTCCTGCAAAGTCTAAATGTATGCGTGACCATGGGTTTTTTGTCGTTTCCCATTTGTGAATTGGTGCCTGGGGTGGTTCGTTCCGGGTTGCTTGACAGGTATAGCACCCTCCCACATATTTTTCTATTTCCTTATCTATGCCAGGCCACCAAACATAACTTCTGGCCATAGCTTTCATCTTGACAATGCCAGGGTGTCCTTCGTGTAAGATGTCTAACGTTTGATTTGTGTTCTTATTTGGTATTATGACTCGATTTCCCCATAGCAGGCATCCCCTATGTGAAGATATTTCATTTTTCCTGTTGAAGTATGGCTGGAATTGGGGGTGTGGGTTTTTTGCTGGCCACCCTGTTGTGGCCCACCTGAGAATTCTGCTGAGTATTTTGTCCCTAGCTGAATTGTTTGCTATAATCTTAGCAGAGAGGGGACAGTCTGGAAGTTGCGAAATTGCTAGGATCATTCCAGCTGGGGCTGGGTCTGGGTCCTTGCGTGGAATTGGCAGTCTGCTGAGGCAGTCTGCGTGTCCTAATTCCTTCCCTGGTTTATGGATTAACTGATAAGAATAGGCAGATAAGAATGTGGACCACCGTAGTATTCTCGGTGAGAGAATCTGAGGTGTTATTTTATTCCAAGTGAATATCCCTAATAGGGGTTTGTGATCTGTGTATATAGTGAAGGGTCTCCCATAAAGGTAGTCATGAAATTTTTTAACCCCTGCGACTATTGCTAGGGCTTCTCTGTCTATTTGTGCGTAATTTCTTTCTGCTTTTGACAGAGTACGTGAATAAAAGGCTATGGGTCTTTGGGTGCCGTCTTTATATACGTGACTTAATACTGCCCCAATTCCATAGGGAGATGCGTCGCAAGCGATGCATATTGGTGTATCTTCTCAGAAAAGGGTGATCGTAGAACTATTGCAAATAATCTTTTTTAGTGATTGGAAGCTATTTTCCTGAATTTTGGTCCAGGACCAGGCAGTTCCCTTATCTAGGAGTCTATGCAGAGGTTCTGCGATAGTGGCTTTGTGGGGAATGAAGGCATGATAAAAGTTTAATAGCCCTAAAAAGGCTTGGAGTTCCTGTTTATTCCTGGGGCTTGGCGCAGTTTGAATAGCCCTTAGTTTTTCTGTGGTAGGGTGGATACCTTGACCGTCTATTTTGTACCCTAGGAATTCTGTGGATGTGACTCCAATGGAGCACTTTTCCCGCTTAAGTTTGAGGCCAGCTTCTCTGAGCCGGCTCAGCACAGCTGACAGTCTGTCAGCTAGATTTGCTTCATTTTCTCCGGCGATGAGAACATCGTCGAAGTAGGGGCAGACCCCGGGTAGTCCTTTCAGGGTTTTCTCCATGATACCCTGGAAAATACCCGGGGCTGCTGATATGCCGAATTGTAGCCTTTTTACTTTAAAGGCACCGCGGTGGGTGACAATTGTCTGGGCTTCCGCGGTGTCATTAGTGACAGGCAGTTGCAAATACGCCTGCGTGAGATCAAGTTTGGCAAAAATGGCGCCGGAGCGGATGGAAGCAAAGACGTCCCTAACCGCTGGCACCGGGTAAGCATGGGGGCTGAGTGCTAAGTTGAGGGTCGCCTTATAGTCCGCGCATAATCTTATTTCCCCGTTAGGTTTTACCGGGGTGACTATTGGGGTCTCCCAGCTTCCCCCCTCCGTAGGTTCAAGTACCCCGAGCCCTACGAGGCGCTCTAGTTCCCTTTCAATTTTTTCTTTAAGGGCAAAGGGCACTCTCCTAGCTCTTATCCTAATGGGTTGGATTGCTGGGTTTAATTGTAAAGATATGGGGGGACCCGTGTATTTTCCTAATGTGCCATCGAAGACGTCTGCATACTTATTGCAAACGGCTTCGAGACTGGGTGATTGTACAGTATTTACCCCCATTATGACGATCCCTAACGGCCCGAACCAGTTCAGCCCTATCAGGTTGGTGCGATTTCCGGGCGTTACCAGCACTTCTAGGGGACCCTTGAAAGATTTGTACTTTACTGTCACCTTAGCCCTCCCTTCCAGAGGAATAGGGGTTTTCTGGAAGTCTGCTAGGTGGACCTGGGTTTGCCTCAGAGGAATTTTTTCCTTGCCTTGTTGACAGATCTCCTGATATGTTTTAAATGAAATTAAGGAGACTGCTGACCCTGAATCCACCTCCATGAGGCAGGGCACCCCCTGAACTTTTACCCTGATCCTAACCTTTGAGCTTAGGCTGTTTACCCTGTCAATTGTTTCTACCAGGGCCCCTGGCGTTTTTCCTCTGTTGGCCTGGGTAGCTGGCCTACCTGGGGAGTTTGCCTCCAAATCATTGATGTTGTCACGGCCCTTGCTGCGGCACACCGGTTTGATGTGGCCAGTCTTCCCACAATTGTGGCACTTAGCATTTCTGAACTGGCAGCTTCCTCGGGCATGGTTGCCCCCGCAGCTGGCTCGTAACGCGGCGGTGGCGGAGGGGGGTTCCTGGACCTTCAGCGGTCCGAACTGTCGCTTTTCCTCGGTTGCCTACGTTCCATTCGGCGCTGCAGGGCTTCTCCGTCGGTGAAATCCACCGACTCTTCGCTGTCGCTGAGGGTTGCACTCTCTTGGAAGACGGTCGCTGGGCTCTCTGGGGTCGTGGTAGTCGGCTTCTTCTTGTGGTTGTACTCGTAGGCCATGATTTCTCTGGTCAAGTCTGCCAGGCTCATGTCGGTCTTGGATGTCAGCTTCTTCTGTAGGCGTTTGTCCCTCAGGCCGATCACCACCTGGTCTCTGATGCGGTCCTCTAGGTCGGGGAAGTGGCAGTTCCGTGCGGCGTGTCGGACCCCAGCGATGAAATCGTTTGCGGGTTCGTCTGGACGTTGTTTCTTCTGGGCGAATTGAACCCGCCAGTACAGTTCGGATCGGGCTGGCATGTAATGCTTCGTCAGCTGGTCTACCAGGTCCGCGTAGGATACCTCGGTGATGGGTACCGGGCTGAACAGCCCAACGGCAGCGTCGTAGACGGGGGGTCCGCTGATGTATAGCAGCGCGGCGGCCTTCGCTCGGTCATCGGTGATTTTGCTGACAAGGAGGAATCCCTCAACCTGGCCCAGGTGTGATTGCCACCTTTCGGGATGTCGGGTGTCGAATTCCCTCACGCGGCCGAAGTTTGCCATGTCGTCCGGTCCTGGGTCTCGCTCCATTGGAAGTTAAAACTTCCAGTGACAGCTCTGGCCGGGAACTCTCTTCCGCGGCCGTGACTTCAGCTCTGGAGCGATCCCATCCTCGTCGCCAGTGAAGTAGCCGAAGGACCACTCGGGACGACAGGCTATTTAACTTAAAGGTTTATTTAGAGCAAGACAAAAACAGAATAACTCGCCCGGCTTTTATAGCCGGCAGCTGTCAGTGAGGGCCAATCATGAACGTCCATTTTGGCGCTGCGTCTATCCGGACCAATCCGCGTCGTCTGTTCTTGACAGTTCAGGCTTCCGCATGGCTTGGTGTTTTGACAGCCGCGAGCTGTCAGTGGTTGCGCCTGCGCCGTGCGGGGAACTTTGACAGCTGTCAAAGTTCCCGCGTGTTCTCCTGTCAGATTTGGTTTCCCTCACGTATACGGTTTAACAAGTAAATACATATATACATTACTGTTTACAGATATAATACACTCTGTCCAAGGGTGCTTGGTAGGCTGCATGTACAGGCCTGGTCTAGAATTTATTTTGAAGAATTCAACTATCTAGAGCAGGCATGTCAAACTCATTTTGTTTGAGGCAACTTCTTATAAAAGAATTGTCATTAATTTGTTTTAATAAAATAATGTAAATAATTTTTTCACTTGATTTCAAATTAAATGAATTATATTGGTGGAAAATGAGATTTCCTCCCCACAGGGATCAAATTTAATTATTTTAACTGTTTTTAACTCTTGTATCGTATTGATGTTTTTAAATACTTTGTAAACCGCCCTGAGTCCTACGGGAAAAGGGCGGTATATAAATTCAATAAACTTAAACTTAACTTAAACTTTTTTAGTACAGTTTCCAAAAGCAATAAACTGGTTTTAGGTATATATGTGCACTAATTATTTCAACACCAATACATTTTAAAAACATATTCTATTTGTAAATGAATGCAAATGCAAATTATACAATTTTTTTGTGCAAAAATAAAACAAAATAACAGATTTAAGAGCTGTTATCATTAGTTATCCTTAGATAAAAAATAATTCCATCATCCAAAACTTTATTATACTGTATTTAAGGAACAGATGCTTTGGGATTAAAAAACAAGACTGACTACATTTGATTGTGTATCACCATGGCATTAAAACAAAATTCGAACAGTGTATGAAAAACAAAGGTTCCCTAAACGTCTGCTGGCTATATCTATATATTTTCCTTGATAGCACTCTATTGCCTACTTTTTAGCCTTTTTTTCAACTTCCCAGCTTAAAAAAGGCAAGGCGCTGGGATCTTAAAGTTACAGAGACTGTTTAAGCAGGTTGCTAAGCAACCTGTTCACACTCGACCCTTCTTACCCTCCCACTTTTAAATTAGCCTGTATGGATCGCATTTCCTTCGATTTGAGCCATCTGAAGGCCTGTTGCTGCGATGCATTCTGCTGTTCTGCAACCTGGATGCCTGAGGAGAATTTGGCTCTCCGGAACAGTTTCCTTCAGCTTTTTGTGTGTGTGTGTGTGTGTGTGTGTGTGTGTGTGTGCAAAAAAAGGTGCCGGAATGCTGTTCTGAGCGTTCTATGGGGAAAAAAGCCCTGGATATATCACATATAATTGAAGATTGTAATTAGTTGTGTGTGCACGTACAGCAAGTGTGATGTATTTGTGCTGGCATTTCTAGGCCTCTTTCCAAGCACATCCTGAAAAATTTGTAACAAACATTGGAATTCTTAAGGCCATGTTTGGTATTTCCCAGCAATCTGTTGCTGGAAGGAAAAAGCAATTCCTGCTGTGTTACTGATCCCAGAGAAGCATTTGCATGTATGCAGGTATCCTTAGGGTGCCATAGTTATGGATGAGAAATATTGGTTGCAAAGTTGGCATTTCTGGATGTAATACAGATATTTTGGACTACTGACTACACTTATGCACATACAGTATGTAACATATTTTGCTAGGATACATGACCACTGCTTTTCCAGAATGTGAAAAGTGAAAAATTGTGACTAAACAAAATTTTAATGTACAGATAATACCACCAGAAATTATTTTAGTCTTTTTAATAAATGCTGTTATTGATGTTAAGCTCACCATGGAAGACATCATATATTGTTATGTATATACTAGGTTAATTATTTAAAGACTGAAGTGCAACATAACTAGATTCTAAATAATCTATTTTTCAAAACACACAACAGTCCAAACAGTAAAAGTAAAGTCCAAATTAAGAATATTTAATTCTTAAGAATTGTTTAATTTAAAGTGGTTTAGTTGTAATAGATGGTTAGATTCAAAATAGTTTTCAAGAGTATTTACAAAAGATACTATTTTTTCTAGCATCAGCTAAATTAGACATAGAAAAATGTTTCTCATTTCTTTCCTGTTACCTTTATTGATTTAATTGCATAGATATTAACATAGGAAATAGATTATTTTATTATATAATTTTACCTTCAAAAAGACAGAAGCAGATGAAAAATGTGAGGTTTTTTCCTGTTGGCTTTTTTGAATTAGCTGTTTTAGATTCTAAAAGTTTAGAATTTTAAATTTTAAATTTTAGGGATATTTGAGAGAACACCTGCTGCCAGCATCAAGTTCCCTTCGTCCAGTGTGCTCGCAGAGGGAGGGTCTTCTCAGGGTGCCGCCGGTAAAAGATTGCCGGTGGATAACACCCAGGGGGAGGGCCTTTTCTGTGGGTGCGCCTGCCATCTGGAACCAGCTGCCCATGGAGCTCAGGACTACCCCTGACCTATGTTCATTCCGCTGAGACCTGAAGACTTGGCTCTTTGAGCTCTCTGGCCCAGGCTGAGAATTTTAACTGGGGTTTTATTTTCCGGGATAATTTAATCTTTTATTTGTCTTTTAACTTTGTATTTTGTATTGGTATGATTTTAAAATGCCCTGTAAACCGTCCTGAGTCCTTCAGGAAAGGGCGGTATATAAATCTAATAAAATCTAAAATCTAAATCTAAATCTAGTTCCTAAAGAAGTAACACTGTAAATAATTTAAATGTCCTCCTCTAGTGCAGGCTCTTTTATGACTCAAGGACTTCAACTCCCAGAATTCCTGAGACAGCATGACTCAGCTTGGAAACCTCTCTCTTTTCCCTCAGCATGGCAGGCTCAGGATTTCTGAGAGTTGAAGTCCACGAGTGATAAAAAAGGGTCAAGATTGCCTAGCCCTGCAATAGGCTTTCAGAAGGAGCTTTTTTTTTTTTTTCAAAAAAAAAAAGGTACCGGAACGCTGTTCTGAGCGTTCTATGAGAAAAAAAGCCCTGCCTACAGCACAACTCCTGACATAGTTTTCCACTTCCCATTTCAATCCCGGCCACCAGAATTGCTGGCGGATGAGGTGTAGAGTTTTTAAATACCCAAGGTGCCCAGCTTGTTTTATGTCATGGCCATGTCAGAGCACATTAAGGTAGAGAGTCTCTGGCAAGTAAAGCTTTCCCCCCTTGTAAGCAAACCATCCCTGCATGTTAGGAAGGTTTGATTATCCTTGAACCATTGGTCGGTGAGGAGTTCTTGTTCTATTTTCTTTGCCCCAGGGTCATCAGGGTTAGGGGCTCTTGAAGGTGGGACTCTGTGCGGAGTGAGTTAAGAAGCAGTTTATGGATTGGAGATAATTGCCTCATTTACCTCTTCATGCTAGCTTTTGTCCTGGGGCAGTCTAGATAGAGATCAGCTAAGAAGTTTTTTCCTCCTGGTATGTACTTTAGAGTGAAGTTAAAATGGTTAAAGTACTGTGCCCATCGCACTTATTTTGGGGACAATTTCTGGGGAGTTTTCAGTGCTTCTAGATTTTTGTGATCAGTCCATACCTCGAAAGGCATCTTGCTCCCTTCTAGATAGTGTGTCCAGTTTAATAGAGCCCAGTGGATTGCAGAATCCTCCTTTTCCCACACACCTCACCTCCTCTCACATTCAGTGATTTTTTTGAGATGTAGGTGCAGGGTTGTGGGGTCCCACTCTGGTTCTTTTGCAATAGTACAGCTCCGATGGCCACGTCACTGGCATCAGCTTGAATTACAAAGGTCTTCTCTGGACAGGGATGCTTTAAGACCGGTTCGACAGCAAATAGTCTTTCTAAGTTCTCGAAAGCAGTCTGACAGCTCATAGTCCATGCTAGTGGTTGCCCTGGTCGTGGCTTTTCCCTTTCTTTGTCTATTTTTAGTAATTCCGTAAGGGGTAGGGCAATTTTGGCAAAGGAGGAGATGAATTGACAGTAGAAGTTGGCGAATCCTAAGAAGCTTTGGAGCTGTTTGTGAGTCTTTGGGGGTTGCCATTCAATTACGTCTTTCACTTTGGCCGGGTCTATTTCAATGCCCTCGCTGGAAATTCTGTAGCCAAGATAATCTAATCAGGTCTGGTGAAACTCACACTTGAATTCCCTTGACTTGAAATTGTTATGACTAACTGGACTCTCATTCACATTCCCCCTCCCAGCATCAATCAGCTCTAAAAGTGAAAGAGAAAAATGAATGCATTCCCACCTGTTGTCAAAGCAATAGCACCCAATGTTAGCAGCACTGACACCATGGATTTCACAGATCAACAAATTATATTGTTTATACATAATCTAATATTACATTTTCATTTACATACAAACCCACACAAATACACACACACACACAAATACTCACCAAAATTGGACAACCAAAGACCGAGGCTCCATTGAGACCTTTTTTCAAAGTGCCCCCAAAATTATAACTTTTCTATCTGCTAGCATATCAAATCCAAATTCAGACCTCAATAAATGATTTATTTTGATACATAATTATTGAGCATTTTAGGCAAGTGGCATTTTTTAGAAGTTTTAAAATAATCTTTAAAGATTAATTGACCTAAAATATCTACCTCCCACCCAAATTAAAACAACTTTTGTCACTGTCAGGCCTAAACCCAAAGATGATGTAGCAAAATCCAATCAAGTCCAATCCTTTATTTCCTTAAATCTAATGGACAGAATTTTGCCAAATTAAAGCTATCACTCTCTGCCCTAATAGATATATCTTTAGGGTTTGTAGGGTGTGGCTATCCTGAATCTTTTCTCCCCTCCACCATTGAGCTTGGGACTCTGATGAAAGGCACTGCCTCCTCCCTGGGAAAGTTGTGGGCTACCAAGGCTCCCTTTCACTGCTTCTGCATGTGCACAGTCCATCACACTTACCTCTTGATGATGACAAGGGGTGGATTAGGCATCTTTGGCTGCTGAAAGTTTGACTCTTTCAGAATGCCAAGGACAAGGCTGCTGAAAAAGTTGGTTTCAAGGCTAAAACTCATTCCAATTAGAAGCTGCTATTTGACACAGGGTTAGAGCAAAGCAGCACACTGGAGGAAAGAACTGGGTAGAAGACTTCTCATTACTCAAGAAGTAGATAAGATCTGTTTGGAAGTCTGCCAGTTTGAAGTTTGCAAAGACCTGGGAAAGAGCTATGGTAACAGAATGGCTAGTGTCTGATAATTAGAAGTCAGCCAAAAGGAGAACCTGTGCTATAACTTTCTGGTGATAAACTTGGGCAGTGAAAATAGGATCAAATAGAGATCTATTGAAGTCCTGTGGCTATGTGGGGGATGATGCTACAGAGAGGGAAGTGGGTATGATAGACTACAGTGAAGCAACATTTTCCCAGGAAGAAGAGGTTACATTCTAAGAAAGAGGGGAAGTGAGACAAGAGGCAACACGGCTGAGAGTTACATAGGAGATGGAATCTTGCTAGAATCTTTCAGAGTATGTCTATTAACCTGAGAGTGATAAATAGTAAGTCTGGTAACATTTTGTCTGTTGGGTATAAGCAAATAAACTATATTGCTCTATGGTGTTCTCGGGCTGGCCTAACAGGCTACCTGAGCACCATTTTTTTAGAGGCAAGACCCTGCCCGCCTTGCTTATAATTAGAGATTGATCCATCAGTTGGTTATCAGGTTGTCTTGCCAATATACTTATTGGATTGTTTCCTGGATTGCCTGTCAGATGGTGTTAGGAGATTTTTCTAACTCTAGCTCACTTTTATAGAGATAATGGAGGGAAACTATTAGGCTCAAGGAACCAAGAACAACATGAGGAGTTACTTAAGGGTAGTTTTTTGTTGTTGTTGTTGTTGTTGTTGTTGTTCACCTAGAGACAGAAATCTTGCCAGACTAAAACACTTACTGTAGCTGTCTGACTGTTACATATATTCTGTAAGCTGCTGGGGAAGGGGGGTACCTTTGCTCTTTTACTGCATATCAAAGATACCAAACCATGTTGCCTCTCTAATTTTTGATGGGAAATGTAGCTTTTTGATGGGAGGTTTATTTTATGCTTTTCTGAGATAGGACAGAAGAGAAACCTAAAACATTGTTGGAAGAAAACCTGACCAAATATACTGTATGTAAGAGCCCACACTAGAGATTACATTGTGGCAATATAAATGGTAAAACATTCTTATCTTTAGGCTAGCAGCTCTGCAAGATGGCAGGTAGGGTTCAAAAGAAAGAAATACAAAAAAAGCCAGGGCAGGTTAATAGAAGGAGGGAGGTTTCTTTTAGGTTTGATAAGAGATGCTTGTGGAATGAGATGTGAGCAAACAAGACATGTAATAGTGGAAGCAAAGACTGGGAAAACCAGAAGCCAGGAACCATAGCCAGAGAGAAGATCTAGGAAGGTGGTTGAAACCAATGAATAACCTGAAGAAAAGAGTCAGCAGAAAGATAAATGCAACCTTAGAATTTTAGACAGTAGGAAAGCAAACTCCCTGTGGATCAGGTGATAGAAAACTGGGCAAGAGCATATTAAGGAATATTAGCATCCCTAAACTGATAAATAAGGTATTGTGGGGGGGGAAACAGAAGCAAAGTAGTAGGTTAATATCCACTCTTTGTTTTTATTTTATCAGGTGTGCTTGTAACTTGTACATTTTATTTATTTTATTTTATTTATTTTTATTTTTATTCCATTTATATCCCGCCCTTCTCCAAAGACTCAGGGCGGCTTACAAGCTTAGCAGTAGCCTTCATTCTATGTATATGCCTGCTTATTAGGGCTTTCACACACCCCCCAAGCGGCATTATTACAAAGTCAGCTTAATTGCCCCCAACAATCTGGGTCCTCATTTTACCTACCTCAGAAGGATGGAAGGCTGAGTCAACCTTGAGCCTGGTGGGACTCGAACCTGCACTAATTGCAGGCAGCTGGTGTTACTTAAGGAGGCATTAGCCCACTGCTCCACCAAGGCTCAGTTACATTGTCACTGTGAGTGAGGTAGCTTTGTATTTATAAATAAATAAAAATCATGAAAGAGTAAAAAAAAACCTTTCACAAGCAGTTATTTTGTGTGCTGTATGATCATTTCCTGAAAAGCCAAAACCTTATGATGATGCCTTTAAAACAGGAATAGTAACTGAACACCCTTAAAATCAGAACAAAGCACTTGCCAAATTTTCAAAGGAATCAAACAATAGCTTTCTAGTTATACCATAATAATTTATGCTCAAAAATATTGTCATTTCACTTAAAAGCAGAATTTAAAGTACACATCTATTTGACATGGTTTAATGGATAGAAGTTTCAGAGATAAGTTTTTATAATGAAAATCTAGCACTCTAGCTCCAAACTTCTATTTAAATTGTCTCAAAGAAATTACTATGATGAAACTCCTTAAAACATAAAAAAATCTACAAATAAAATTTATTGTGACAGAAATGTTCAGCCATATATTTACTCTATCGTTAATTGTTTAAGGCAAGATAAAATGTTTAAATCTACTAGTGATACCATCTTCCTTGGAATACTTACTAGAAGACACTTAATCTGAACAGTAAAAAATCCCCATTTCTATTGAAGTAGTATATTATATTCTACCTAACTGAATAAGCTAACAGTTTACCCATTTTATTGTACAATGCCTTTATAGTTAAAAAAATACCTTGAAGATTATCAGTAATAGCAAAAATATTATCTGCATAGATTAGTAGCAATAGCAATAGCCCTTAAGACTTATATACTGCTTCACAGTGCTTTACAGCCCTCTCTAAATGGTTTACAGAGGCAGCCTATTGCCCCCAACGATTTGGGTCCTCATTTTACTAACCTCAGAAGGATGGAAGGCTGAGTCAATTTTGAGCTGGTGAGACTCGAACTGACAAACTCCTGGCAGTCGGCAGTGAGTCAAATTAGCCTCCATTACTGCATTCTAACCACTGGGTCACCACGGCCCTAATTTATGTTGCAATTTAATTTCTTTGATTGTAAATATTTCTTTGATTATATGATTGCACAGATAATATATTGAATGTAAGAGCAGTACTGTTTGCAGCTACTATACTTGAGGGTTAAAATGCCACCTGTAAAATAGAAGGGAGTTCTCTGTTTTGTGAAACATATTTCAAAAAATTAATCTGCACTGTATCATGTTTTATCTGCATCTAAAGCTGAATTAAGTGTCTTAGATGAAACTTCTAAAATAGCTTCTGTCTGATATTATCAGAAGATTGACTTTTATAAAATTATATTTTGTGAGGTGTACTCTGAATTGTGTAATATCTGTTCTAAAGTTACTGTCAGATAAATTTGGAAGTTTTATCTTCTCTGTCATGTTCACAGTCTAATATATTGTTTTTGAACCATTTTTGTCTTGTATGCTATCCTAATAATTTTGGATGTGGGCAGCCTTTAAATGATGAGTTTGTCTTGGCAATTTCTCTATATGTTTTCATGCATAGCTGATTTTGATATTGAGGAGATTCTTTCTAGTGATGTCCGATGTCAAGTCTACAAACTTTCACTTTTTGATTTACATTCACAAGTTGCCTAGTGTGGTTATAGCATAACTCTCATTTTAGGTATAACTTATTTTTATATACTACATGTTCTTTTGAATTTGTCAGGGAACTTAACATCTGTGAAATATCTGTATATTTGCATTTCAAATACTTCAAAAATTAAAGCTCTTCATAACAGGCATTGTTATATAGAATTCTTGAAGTGAAACTGCTAAAAATTACATAGTGTGGAGTTATGGCACAGGATTCATTTTACAAAACATCTCAAAAATAAATATGCATACTAATGTTTTAGTATGTTTTCATACTAAGAAAATTATAATAAAGCACTGCTTAATAGCTAGTTAAGAGTAAAAAATAATGTACTGGATCTTTGCTAGGAAAAAAACTATGCCTCAATGAAGATTCAAATCACCAAGCAATCAAATGTGCATTTCTGTGGGACTGCAAATGTTAAAAGTTAAAATCATTCAAATTCAGTTGCAGAGTTTTCTCTTTCTTTCTTTCTTTCTTTCTTTCTTTCTTTCTTTCTTTCTTTCTTTCTATCTATCTATCTATCTATCTATCTATCTATCTATCTATCTATCTATCTATCTATCTATCTACCTACCTACCCACGGAAAGTGTTATAACACTTCTTTTTCCTTAAACAAATCCCATAGTAAAATGGAATTCTGTTAGCAACTTGAGTCTTTTTTTTAATAATCTGGGAGTGCAATGTTTAAAATGCATGTCAGAAAGTAAGTGTGACTAAATTCCTATCGGATTGTGCCATAAACACAAACAATTTGATTGGCCAACAAATGTTCGGATTTATTCATACAGGATATGATGTCTTGTTACAGTAAATTATGGATAGTAGGTTTATGGCCCCGAAGACAGGAAAACACCCCTTTAATTCCAAAGGAAAATATAGACAGGAATATTTACAGACATAGTATCAAAACAATAAATGACAACTTGTAATATACCACTGTTAATACAGGTAGTCCTTGACTTAGGACCACAAGTTAGACCAGAATTTCTGATGCTAAGCAAGATAGCTTGTTAAGTGAGTCACGGCCAATTTTTGCAATTTTTTTTTGCTTTTTTTTGGTGAGTATACAGGGCCTTATTGATCAGCATTGTTGACTGTAGCTGAATGAGAGCTTGTTGTATTATAATGTTGGGCAGTACAATATTGTCAAGTACTGGTGACCAGTGCATAGTAGTAGGTTGTAATGTCCAAGACATGATACGCATTGTCTGGCTAAAGTGAACATCTACCATTTGCAGGTGGGCACTGACACAATATTCAGCTGTAAAATAAACCAAAGCCAAGGTTGTAGTTTGTAGATTGTTAACATCAGCACCCCAGGATACTCCAGCCAGTCTATTCAGTAAATTGGTGCAGCTTTTCAATTTGCAACTGTTATTTCCAGGTGTTTCCAGAAGGTTAGTGATCTGTCCAATGTTACCCTCAGGTACTTCGGAGAATTATTACATTGTAAAATATGGTTATTTTTACACTATTATAGCTATTCACACTTTCAATCAAGCTCATTAATTATTTAAAATTTTGGCTATCATCTTTCAAAAGTCCATTTTTGACAATTTCAGATTTTAGATCATACTTTCTCTGGCATAGGTAATTGACATTGGATCTAGCAGACCACTTGTAATAGAAAGAGATAACATTCTTAAGCCAGGCTTCATCAGAAGATGAGAAAACAACTAACTTACAAAAAAAGCATGTTGGTGGGGGGGGTAGATGGGAAAGCTCATAGGTTTACTGTTGAAAAAAAATCTAATATCTTACCAATACATGTACTATGCAAATACAGAAGAGAAAATATTTTACTATTTTGGTTGTTTTTTTCCTGATTTTGATTTTACAGTTCATGATATATTTTGTTTTTATTTGATTGCTAAGTTTTAATTATTGTATTGTGAATGCTTTATTGCTTTATCTTACTTGCCACAGAGTTTATTGATTATGGCAAGCTAAAATTGAACAAACAAATAAGTAACATTTTTACAGAAAAGTAGAATGGAAAATGTGATATATCATCTATCATTAATCACTCACTGGGCATATGCAATGACTAGTATATTACATACCATGCTCCACTTCCTGTCTTTTCTCTCAAGCAATTATCTTGAATGGGTAGGAAAGAACTTTGAAATTCACCATTAAAATTAGTGAGCATTTACATGAGAGTTTAATGAGTAAAAATGAATTTAGCAGCATTTTAATTCTATGCCTTTTGTGGACAATTATGATTTCCACAGTACAATATAAGAATTTAATAGTTATATTTCCATCTTCTTGAATTCATATTAACATCAGTAATACACTATTCACTCATTATACTCTTTAAAATGTACATTGTAGTTTTGAGTGAATGAGGTGAGATCACCAGGGATAGTTGAAATATGTAGAAGAATTTAAGCTACAGGACTTTTTCAACTAATTGATTTGACTTAATATTTTCAACTGTGCAGATTGAATTTTGTGTCTATTAATAGGCTAATTTCCATCAAAATGGTAAATCAAACAGTAATTTACTACTTTATGGCTTAGTATGTTGTACAGACCAACACCAATTATTAAGCCCTATATTTAATTTGGACAATAAACTTACTTATTCATTTATTTGTCATCCCCCCAAAATGAATCTAGGCAGCAAACAGAGGGCTAAAATCATGCAAAAGTAGAATATAAAATCAGATAATTAATATAGACATATTGCAAGATCGAACTTTATACCATGCTGATTTTCATTTGGCTTCTGTGTGCAATTCAAGGTACTGATTGTTACCTATAAAGCCTTTATATCATAAGGTCTGATCACTTACAGAATGGGAAAATAATTAAATATATTTGAAAAAATATTGTATTTTATTGTGACTTTCATTTCATTACATTTAGATCTAAATCAATTTAAATTCTCCTTCACTTTCTTGGCAGTGGCAAAGGTGTTGTCTGTTCATTGAAACAATGAGATAAAGCCTTCAATTAATTAGCATGTTTATTATAAAATGAAATAGATAAGTAAGAGAGAATAGTTAATATTTCACATCTCACCTTATCTTTTTATTGCTGAATACGAACCCAGACATAGTAGGATAACAATAAATTAATATGGTACTTATTGTGAAGAGAGAATTTAGAAAATACTGTAAAGTAATCTACTACAGCAGTGGATTACATGTCTCAAGATGTGCTGGAAGCAGCCAAAAACTCATCCATCTTGGCAGGGAGCATGTCTAATGAAAATATTACTCTATGAATGGACTAAATTTGTAAACTTGGATTTCAAATAACAACTTTTTTAAAAAAATGCTGTCTCATTTGATCCCATCTAATCAACTGAGACCCAACTGATGTTAAACTCTATTTATTGAAAACCAATACAAAAATTTTGAAAGACATCTGAGAAAATGGAAAATACAATAATTCACAGTTGAAAATGGTTCCACCATTTTCCTCATAGAAAGAAATAATCTAGTATACATTATATTATATTATATTATATTATATTATATTATATTATATTATATTATATTATATTATATTATATTATATTATATTATATTATATTATATTATATTATATTATATTATATTATATTTATTATATTTATTATATTTATTATATTATATTATTATTATTATATTATATTATATTATATTATATTATATTATATTATATTATATTATATTATATTATTACTTATTATTGTAATATATATACAGTAGGTAACAATCCTCTACTAGGTCCAACTTTCTGAAGGATGAGAAGTTTAATGTGGGAAAATATTTTGTTATGAAAACTTCACCATAATCTTTGTTATAAATGATGGAGGCAGACCTTGTTTTTTCTGAATGTGAAGATTCTGGCTAATGTCTTACTAATGATTTATAGCAACTTTCAGCATTGCACAGCCATTATTATGGCAGTATAATGGTTGGATGATATTGGTAGATAATATTATAAAGTACTATAAATCACTAGAGAGGAAATAGCCTATGCCTAAATCACTTGTTGAACAGCAATTTCAAGTACTGTAGATCTCCTAATGAAGGCTCTATGACCAGGAGAGGATGTCATGACAAGCCTCAAGCTTTGTGACTAAGCATCAAGGTAAACAGTCAAGCAGGCTGGAAAGTCAATCACTTAGGAGAAGGTAATTACCACCCATTTATTTATGCTCTTCAGCTGAATCTGCTACAAGAGCACAGCAAATCACAAGGGGGCTATCCCTGTAGAAATTTGCAGACCAATTATTTTTCCCTGTGTTCTGTATGTTCTTTCTAGCCAGAGAGGTTATATGTAAGGTGGACAAGTTCATAAACATTTTCTTGCAGAACATTTATTATTCTGTTACTGTGATTTCAGATGAATCCATATAGTACATAGTCCAGTATGAGTTTGCAGGAATAGATAAAATGTTTGCTATTCCTTCTTCCTGGAAACTTTTTTTATTTTGCCTACACTTCTGATAGACTCTTCTCCAAAGACCAGCTGGGTACTGCCATGGAAGAGACCTGACCTTAAAGATGTTAGTTTTTTTATGTATTTACTATTGTCATTGAAAGTAGGTATTTTCTTTTTCCCCCAATTCAACAGCATGTTGAAAATTATGTCAAGGAGTCCATGACTTTGTCTGTCTCTCCCAAACTGAACGAAATGGGATCAAATTTCTTTTGTAGGGGAAGATGTTCAGCAAATAACAACAACCAGAAATAGGTTACAGAAACCTGTACACAACAGACACATCTCCTGCCTCGATCCACTTATCTATCCCCATGAGACAGGCAATTGTGCAACAGTTCATAATGCTGTTGACTGCAACATGCTAAGTACCCACCTTCCTTCCTGGTCATGTGACCCTCAGCAGAACTTAGTTTTACAGCAAATGTCAATTTATGTTGCCTTTCCAAAAACAAAAAGAACAAATAATCCTTTTTCCTATTGAAATACCATGTAACAGAAGACAGCATTCTGTTAAAAAAAATACATATTCCTTTGAAACAACTAAAAATATGTTAATTTAAATTTCTATATAATAAAATCTAAGTTTCCCTTACAATAAAAGGTAAGTAGCCCTGCAGTGTTAATACAAAGACAACATCACAAGGGAAATAATAAGAAGTAAGCAAGACAGTTGCTTAGTATTATTCCTTACAGTGATTGTATCATTTAATTGCCTGGAAACCTTTGCTTTATTTATAAAACAAAGAAACAAAAAACAATAACAATGGCCCATATGGTTCAAAGACACTATTTATGGAGCAGCCCAAACATACATATAGGTAAACTAATTTCGCTCAGTTAACCATGATATGGCATCTACTTGAGTAGGGCTTGCAAATAATTGCAGCTGATTGACTGGCTGACTGGTTATGGCAGGGGTTTCAAACTGCCTGCTCATGGGCCAGACACGTCATCAGGAAACTGTGCCCACCCCATTGCCTGCAATGGAGAAAAAGCTCCGATATGTCTGGGCTATGGTGTTCCAATATCTCAGGGGCTACCACAAAGAAGAGGGAGTCAAGCTATTCTCCAAAGCACCTGAAAGCAGGACAAGAAGCAACGGATGGAAACTAGTCAAGGAGAGAAGCAACCTAGAACTAAGGAGAAACTTCCTGACAGTTAGAACAACTAACCAGTGGAACAACCTGCCTCCAGAGGTGGCGAATGCTCCAACACTGGAGGTTTTTAAGAAGAGACTGGACAGCCATTTGCCTGAAATGGTATAGGGTTTCCTGCCTGAGCAGGGGGTTGGACTAGATGACCTCCAAGGTCCCTTCCAACTTTATATATTATTATTATTATTATAGGAAGTTTTTAGGATTACATCTTCATACCTGCTTCAGTTTTTACTCTCTCTGTAGTCTTATGACTTTTGAAAATCAGCAAAAATGGGTATAAGGTGTATAAAATCTTCTTCTCAATCTGTTTACGATGGTTGGATTTTTGCAGCTGTTCCACTTTAGGAAATCCAGGAGAATGATGGCCTTTCAATATATGGGAAAACTGAAAACAAACAAAACAAAACAAAACAAAAAATAACCCACTTCACTACCCGACAAAGCCATTCATCCCAATTGGTTGGCTGCAGTAGACAGAGTAACACCATTGGCAGGGAGTCTTCCCTCTACCCCCCCTTTAAGCATTCAATACTTACTGTGGTTTATATACCCTTCATACTCCTGTTTTAGAATCATTGTTCCAAAGTGGCATGAAGGACAATGAGGAATGGTGGCTATAAGGCACTAGTCTAGCAGTAACTGCCTTTGAATATCTAAGGAATTTCTCAATTGTAAAGACAGTCTAGGTCTAAAAGATCTATATCATCCTATCCCAACTTGGTATTATGCAAATATGTTAGATTTCCCCACCATATCTAGTGGGCATTTGGGAAACTATAATGCAAAATTAATTACAGAATTAATGTACAGAAATTACAGGTTGACATAAAAAAGCTAACAAATTTTCTTCCAGGGTCTCCTGAAGTAATATCTGTCCTGCCTCAGCCAGAACAATAACATAGCCAGCCTCAATCAGTGAGTGGTGGACATTCACACTCAAACGTAAAACTCCATTTGTTTGAATGGTGGATGCATGCACCCATCATTTGTGCAAATGAAGTTGTGCATGCTCACATATGCACCTGCCACTTGCACAGAAACATCCTCTTTCCCCCTCACTGATCTGCCAAGCCGGAAAGGTTGGGGATAGCTGCTGTAATTGACACCATTTATATAATGATGTGTGTGATATCATTTGTCCATCTCCATCCCCTCTCTACCCTGTGTAGGCCATGTTCTGTCTTTCTCTTTGCCTGCTGCTGATCCGTTTTTCTCCAAAAACATTATACAAAAAAGCAAATCTGGGTAAACTATTTGATATTTATCTAAAACCCCCATGTGTATTTCTACTCTCTGAGTTAAAATCCTTCCATAGATAAGCCCCTTTCAATGGCCATTCATTAAGACCTTTTAAGAAAGTCTTTGACCATTATACATTGGAATTATACATTGGCAAAATATTTGCATGTTTACTACCAAGATAACTCTATGACTTAGCCATGAACTTATCAAGGACTGAGTCAACTTGAAGGAAAGTTTATATTTTACCAAATCACTCTGGATTTTGATTCCAGGTTTTTATTGTCAGTTATACTACTTATTATTGCAGTTGCTCATAAAAAATATTGCTTGCTTCTATTGTTTGTTCTTTTTATATATAGCTGTTTTATTGGATTGTATATTATTGTTATTGTGAGTGTATGATGAGTGGCAAAGTTTAGTATGGTAAACAAATAAGCTAGATCTTGATGTCACTTATAATATTTTTCTATTTCTTTTAAACACCAGCCATTAAATGCAATATATGCATCTGCATAATTTTAAATGCATGATTACATATATCTATGCATGTGTGCATGTGAGTCTGCTGTGAACTGCAAAACAATACCTGAGATATACAAAATGGAATTAGTTTTAATCCACAGTCTGCACATTTATCTTGCTTCATTGTGTCATTTCATAAATGAACATATGCATCCATAATGAATGCAGGTTTTTTATTTAACAGGTATATGTTTTTGTCAAGTTTGCATCCTTACTTCAATTACAACAATTTTTTTACAGTCATATATATATATATATATATATATATATATATATATATATATATATATATATATATATATATATATATATATATATAATCTAACAGTGCTTTTAATTTTTCATTTGTCTTGTGTGCATTGTCAAGTAAAATAAATGTATTGCACATATTAAATTGATTCTTTAATTAAAATATTTCAATAGCTGATGAAATATGTCCCTAGGAGGGTATTGAATAGTCTTGTGCTGGAAATAGAATGACCTCCACCCTTTTGCAAACATAATTCTCATATTGCTTATGAAGAACAATGTCTGAGTCCATATTTTGTATAACAGTTTAGTTTCAAGAGAAAACTTGAAACTACTTCAAGATGGAAATTTAAACACAATCTTGATCTTAATGGCTAATATAACAGCAAAAAACAAGTTATGTTAAACTAGGCTGAGTACCAGAAGATGAGAAGACAGCCAAGATAATGGCAATCTTTAACAAAAGTTCTAGGAGACAGTTGTTCTAACATCTCTTCCAGGCAAATTGGTACAAATAATAACTGGTGATAAGGGACCTGCCAGTTTAAGAATGGCTCAATAGTTGAGAAATAGAAAGCAAGGATTAGGAATCAATAAGATTTTTTCTCAATGGAGGAAGTATTATATTGGAACTTTGCTTTTTAAATGTGTTCATAAATGATGCTAACATAAGAATAAGCTATGATTTGGCAAGTAGGTAAATTACTAAAGTTTCTATTCTTCAATTTCACAAGAAGATTTTTAAATTAAAATGATTAATCAACCAAATGGCAAACATTTTGTCTCCTTCTCAAACTATTAGGGACTATCCAATGAACCTAATAGAAAGGACATTTAAAGCAGGCAAATGAAGCACATTTTCACAGAACACATACATCCTATAGAATTCATTACAGAAAGACATGGTGTTGGTTATTAATTTGGATAGATTTGGAGGCTGGATAAATTTGTGGAAAATTTGTCAAGACTATTAGTTTTGAAATAGGGACACAGTGGCTCAGTGGGTTAGGATGCTGAGCTTGTCGATCAGAAGGTCAGCAGTTTGGCGGGTAAAATCCCAAGTGCCACGTAACAGAGTGAGCGCCTGTTACTCGTCCCAGCTTCTGCCAACCTAGCAGTTCGAAAGCACGTAAAAATGCAAGTAGAAAAATAGGGACCACTACGGTGGGAAGATAACAGTGTTCTGTGCACCTTTGGCATCCAGTCATGCCGGCCACATGACCATGGAGATGTCCTCGGACAAGCGCTGGCTCTTCAGCTTTGAAACAGAGGTGAGCACCAGCCCCTAGAGTCGGAAATGACTAGCACGCATGTGCAGGGGAACCTTTACCTTTACCTCTTAGTTTTGAAGACAATATTAGCTCTGGCTTGAGTCGGCATGACTTCAAATACCATTTAAAGGGAAACAATGGTGGATAAGTACGACATTCTTTCTTGCCTGCAAGCTCCATAAGCATTGTGGAAAATAAACATTTGTACACCACAAATATCACAAACAAAAGTCACACTTTGAGAGAGATACATGGTTTCTAGATGTAATAAATAAGTAGGTAAATAAATGTGTAAATAAATAAATGAAGTTGGGTCTTGGTCTGATGCATCAGATATAATCTTATGTTCTTATGAGCCAACCTATCATATTTAAAGGATGCTGTAATATTTTTTATACTACAAAAAATAAAATTGTAGATGTATAATACAGTAGAAATATACTGAGTTAGGAAAATAAGGGTATCAGAAAGACCAAGTAATAAAATTAAAATGTTCTCAAAATGAGGAATTTCAGGATTCTAAAGTGCAACAAAAATACTTTAGGCAACAAAAAAGACAAAAAATAGTTCTCTAAATTCCAGAATAGTTTTGCTTCTGAAGCAAAAAAAGCAACTCTAGAGTAGAAATAAGTAACTATTGTGAGATAATCTTTCTTCTCTCTTTTTTTCCATATTATACTGTGTTTTTTTTTCACACAGTGTAGCAAGGAGGGTGTCACAATTGGACAGATGGCCATAATGTCAGTGAAGTCAAGGTTCTACCACTTTTGTATCAATATTGCACTCATGTACAAAACATAATGCAGACAACATAAGCTCATTCAAACACACAATATTGGCTTCACTTCATTCTGATAACAATAATTTAAGTAACCTTATATCACTTCATGTTAACAATAAAAAAAATAGTTTTGGATCTGTCTATGCTACGACAGCTTCAGGGTGTGTACAACCTATAATGTTTGGTCACCTACTGTCATGAAAGTGGGTCATAAATTGTTGATAAGGAGCAAGAGCACCCCCTGCTTTGCAAGGTGCCTCAGGGCCCCGTGCTCTCTCTGCTACTTTTTAATATCTACATGAAACCTCTGGGTAAGATCATCTATCACCATGGGATCTACTTTTCTGTCCGAGGTGAATTAATTGATGTTTTGTACATTATTTCACAGTGCCTTCAGTTGAACCATGATAAGATGAAGTGGCTGTAGATAGAGGACTTTTCTGGATCTGGAGTTTACCATCTTGGTCTTGGATGGGTTGCACTACCCCAGACAGACCCATTACATAATCTAGAAGTTGTTGTTTTTTTTTCCTGAATCCAAGGCTCCTGCTTAAAGAGCAGATGGCAGTTGTGGCCAGGAGAGTTTTTGTTTAACTTTGTATTGTGCACCAGTTACACCCTTCCTTGATGGGGAGATCCTTCTCTCCATCATTTACACCCTTATCATTTCCTACCTGGATAATTGCAACACATTTTGTACGGGGCTACCCTTGAAAGGGATTGGGAAGCTTCAATTGTACATTGGCAATTTGGGGGACCCCAAAAAAGGAGCATGTAACACCTCTACTGCACTTGGTCCTTGTTCACTTCTCAGTCCAAACTGTGATGACCTTTAAATCCTTACATGGCATGGGACCAGGTTACCTGCAAAACTGCCTACTCCCCATTACATCAGTCCATCCCACCTAGTCAGATAGGGAAATAATTTTCAGTTAAATAATTTTGATTGGTGGGATCCAGGAAGAAGTCTGTCTATACCATCAAACTGTCTTCTGGAATATCCTCTATCTCATCCTTTTGCAAGAGTTTGAAGACTTGGCTCTGCTGACTTACTTGGGGTTCACAGAGAGATATGTAATCTTGGGGTTGGCTAGGCTATCTCCCAGCTTTCTTTAACTTTAATTATTCCTGCTTTAATTGCCTCCTATTAAAATATGAAAATTACCATATTTTTGCTGCTGTACCAGCCTCCTTACTGTCTAGCAGCCTCCCTGCCTAAGCTGCTGGAGGCATCTCAGCCTTGTCAGTGGAGTTCTGCAAGTCCTGGGAGATTTCAGTCTGCTGGGTTGGACCTCAGAAAGAGCCTGGAAGTTCATGGCCACCATGACAGCCATGCACCTGTATCAGTCATCCATTCAAGGTGTTAGTTATTACATTTAAAGCCCTCTATGGCAAAGGTCCAGGGTATCTGAGGAGCCGTCTTTCCCCCAATGGGATTGTCCTGTCTCACTCTGATTGGCAGAATGGGCCTGCTGTGGGTCCTATCAGCCAAGGAACTGTGACTGGAGGCATCCAGGGGAAGAACATGTTCTGCCATGGCCCCCACATCTTGCTGCAGAATCACTTTCTCTCTTCTGGCATTCAGGAAAGTCTTAAAACGTGGCTATGCTGCTCGACATAAGACCCTGAAGGAGAAGCTGTTGGCTTGAAGTGACTAGTGAAGTAACAGAAAAGACACTGCCATCTCTCTGCTGCAGACCTGTGGTTTTTAGCTAGTTTTAATGTTATGTGATTTTAATCTGTTTTTATATTTATAATTGTTTTTTATATCTGCATGTTTAATTATGTTGTAAGTCACTCGAACTGAGATATTATGTATAATTATGTTGTAAGTCACTCGAACTGAAATATATAAATATATGGGGTTTTTTAAAAATATTTTTAATTGCACACCACCCAGAGATCATCTGTGAGTGGGATATGCAGTCTCTAAATTTGATGAAAAACAAGTAAATAAATAAATAAATAAATAAATAAATAAATAAATAAATAAATAAATAAATAAATAAATAAATAAATAAATATTGCACGGATGATCAGAATGGACATTTTGGCTTGTGTAGCCATTCCTTCATCCATTTAGCGTTAGCCACTCTTCCTTACAGCCATTCTATATCTGTTACTCCCTTGCATTTTTAAATAGTGTTGTTCCTTTCATACGTGACCCCTTCGCTCACTTTTTTTTTAACTTCAACTCCAGGCTGTCAATACAGTACAAGAAAGAAAGAAAAAACCTCAATGTTTTATTCAGGAAAAAGAGGAAATTTATTTGTGTAAATAATTTTGCATAATTCTAAATGGCATCAAAGGAAGTGTAAGAACTTTGCTTTTCCACTGCATGTCCTCAAAAAATTATGAGGAATGTTTATTTTAACTTTTGTTTATTATTTATTTTTCTAAATAATTCCTAAAGTCATGATAATAATAATAATAATAATAATAATAAGAAGAAGAAGAAGAAGAAGAAGAAGAAGAAGAAGAAGAAGAAGAAGAAGAAGAAGAAGAAGAAGAAGAAGAAGAAGAAGTTGGAAGGGACCTTCTAGGTCATCTAGTCCAACCCCCTGCTCAGGCAGGAAACCCTATACCATTTCAGACAAATGGCTGTCCAGTCTCTTCTTAAAAACTTCCAGTGTTGGAGAATTCACCACTTCTGGAGGCAGGTTGTTCCACTGGTTAATTGTTCTAAATGTCAGGAAGTTTCTCCTTAGTTCTAGGTTGCTTCTCTCCTTGATTAGTATCCATCCATTGCTTCTTGTCTTCCTTTCAGGTGCTTTGGAGAATAGCTTGACTCTCTCTTCTTCGTGGCAGCCTCTGAGATATTGGAACACTGCTACCAACAACTCATATTAAAAGAATATCAAAAGTTCAGTTAAATAACTGCAAAATATGTCAGTTGGGGAGTTTAAAAATGATGAAATATGGTAACAATGATCTGTACATCATAGTTATACAGTTAGGGAGCTGTACACCATCCTGCCTTAATGTTGGTTAGAAAAGCTAGGACTTAACCTAAAAAATAACACGGTTGGGCCATATGGACACAACATTCATGTTGTGGAGAATGGATACTTTTCTCATGTTTGGCAGAATGCTGAACAGACATAACAAAACTACAGAGGGGAAAATCACTATCCCCATAATAACTGCCATACTTGCAAATCTGGACAGTATTTTTGGCAGGCAGTGCTATAGATACATGGTATAGTTTAAAATTATAAATAGGTATTTTAGGACAGCATTACTTTAAGCTGGAACAAGAAGCGTGATTAGCTCTAACTCAATAATGGCTTGAATCTTCCGAGAAAACATTTTGACAGGTAAATGGAGGACATAGTGTAGGAAAAGATTAGAACAAACAGAAATTGTTTTCTAATATCTGAAAGTGTACAATTTTAAAATCACAGTATATATTTCACACAGACCTTTCTTACATTGCTTAGCTACTAAGAGGAATAGGTGTCCACTATGCACTGCAGTGACCTCTTCTCCCCCTCCACATGCACACACACAATGATGAAATAGATAGATAGGACCAGTTTAATAAACAGGAACAATCTGTTATGAAACAATTTGAAGTCTTGATTATCTCAATAAAAACCAATATAATATAAAGGTACGTGGTTAACTATTATCTTAGATTTTGCTGGAAGTTAAAATTCTTGGATATGTTAAATGCTTAGATAAAGCTACTGTTCTTTTGGACTGAGTGATTTCAAATTACCAAGGTGGTCCCTTAAATATTAGCTTCTATATTAACTCATATCCATTAAATACTAAAGTTCTTATGCTATGTCCATCAATTAAGTTCAAAACATTCTCCACAATATAGCTAGGCCTAAAATTATTGCCAGATTTTTTTGATCTTTTGAAGAACATGCAATGCCTATTTTTCTATGTAATGTTATATTACAGCTTTTTTGTTGACTTCAAATTTCATGTTTTGTGTTGCCAGGCTCATGTTTCTTATTCTGTATAATTAGCAAAACAAATCCTATTAGTTGTTAAATAACAAATATTTTGGTCACCATACAGAAACATCTGCCCTTGAATAGGCATCATTTAAAATAATTTCCTGATAGATTAATCAACTGCTACTTAATCAGAGCAGTACTTACCAAAACAGATTTCCATAATCACGGTCATTTTAATAATGTAATAATTAAGTAACATAAACTTATTATCTTTAATTTGCAAGTAACATGAATGTCGAAAGATACAGTACGTGTGCCAGATTTCCCATATCTTCTCTTTTAATGAAAGATGCGTTTATGTGCATTGGAAGTGAACAAATCAGGAGATTTCAGAACCACCACATGCATAAATCTATTTCATCCATTTTTTCACCCCAGTATGATTATTTTTTTTTAAAAAAGCATAGTATATGTAGGGATTGCACGAAAGTAAACATTTTTGTGGCTCTTTGACATAATTTGCATTATATCTGCAGCTCTCTGCTAAAACTGAAGGGTAATTCTTTTCAATTATTTAAACTGATATAGTAAAGACAATTAAGGTCAGTTTCTACATGGATTGGACAATGTCTGTTTTTTGATAAAAGTCTCCCAATTATTAATAAAGTGCTCTATGCACCACTGGATTTTTTGCAATTTGTTTTCCCATCTGCTGAAAAGTATCAGCCTTATCTTTTGTCTTAAGAATTATTTTTAAAATTGTGGGTAATTTTAATTTCATTGGGCCTTTTGAATTCAATTCTTGAGAACACAAATTAGTGCTACTAATGAAAATTAATTCCTTTCCCATCTTCCCATTTTTACTAGCAATTTCCTAATAAAATGTTAGTTTTTAACTTACACTGTAAATATGAAAAGTAAAATGCAATATATCCCTAACCCATATATCCATGTAATTCTTGACATATCAATTTGAAATATAGTGTTACTTTAAAAAAAGAAACTCTCACAGTTACTGAGAGTTGGTAAAATATAAATTTGATGAAAATTATTATCACAATGTATATTTTTATTTGACTTAATTAAGAGCTCTTAAAACTTGTTAAAAAGCAACAGTGTACAATATACTTTTTTCTTTCAGTGTTAACATTTTCTGAAATTTCTCTCTATGAGCTGTTATATCATGCTTCTTAAATATATTTATAATAAAATTACTAAACTTGATTTTACACCTATTATCTGGTTTAAATATAAACTATCCAAATGGAATGTGATGCTTTAATATAGCATCAAATGCTATATACAAATTACATATATAAGTTGACCAATTCCTATTCTTATAAACATCATGTTATATTGAAAAAAAATATGGTATGTAGCATTATTGCCTTTTAAACAGCTAATAATTTCTTAATTGTGTTAATACTGAGATTATTTTCATTTGCAGAAGGCACTGAGGACAAAATGTATTAACAGTTTTCATTCCAAGAAGTATTATGTCATTCTAAAAACACTTGTTAAACTGATGATATTGATATATGGAATTATGTGAATATAAAAAAAAAGATATTGAAATGATTGTATTCATTCATCAAGTTTTTATACAAAACTTTGGAGAGATAAAATTCAATAAGAGCATGAAAAAATGTTGAAAAGGTTAAATTGATCAGAATGGATTTTGCCAATCCTATTTTTATAGTGTTGTAGTAAAATGTGATAATTGTATTAATATTTTGGAATCTCCTTGAATTATTTTATGTGGGATCCCACTGTACTTTGTGTAGAATTCTTTTTTCCCCCCCATAAATATACTTTGCTCTTAGTATAAATTCAGCTGGCATTTAAACAGAGGGCTGAAAACTGTTGTTTGAAGTCTTCCAACTAGTCAGAACATTGAAATAGTCACTGATTCATCTGTCATATTAAATTGCTATTAATTTGCAATGCGAAGGATCCTCAGTCACTTTTTTTAAAAAAAAAACTACCAGCATTACTGAGGAAAGGATCGCTGAGCTTACATACATCAATAGATTTATTCAGACACATTATAATTGTTAATTGGTAAGGTACTAGTAATATGGCTCATCTGTAATTTACATCGACTTAAACTCCCTATCTTCTCCTCCCTTTCCCTCCCCCATCCTAATTTAAATCCTGCAATATTTTAGTCTTTCTATGCATCTAATGAAGTGAACTATACTTTAAAAACATTTGTGCCTTTTACTAATAATAATTGTCAAAATATCAAATTCTCAAATGAAAATGAAAGATTATGGCATAAATGAGCTAGTGGTTATCCGCACACTGAGTACCATACCAAATGGAGAATAGATGGAGAATGGATTTTAAAATTAATGGCGCTAGCCAAGATGACAAAATTTACTGTTACAGTTAGAAACAATAATCTGACTAAATTTCTTGCTGTTTGGCGACCATTGTTAGATTTGCAACAAGATAAGGATAATATCAACTTTTTGCAATTTGAAAATTATATTAGATCTGAATCGAGAAATGTTGTAGATTTATAAACACAATTTAGATAACAGGCTGTATTGTTTTTAATTCTGCACCCAAAAAAGGTAGAGGTAATTTTTATTATAAATTTGTTTGGTGTATTTTTGTCACTTTTAATTTCTTTTGCCATTCTCTTTCTCTCTTCCTTATATTAGTATCCTAGATACTTGAGAAAATGTATATACTATATAAAAGACCACACTACTTGGATTTGTACATATATTAAATCAATGCATTGCGACATCCTGGATACTTGAGAAAATGTATATACTATATAAAACAACTCCAACTGAAGAACTGGCAGTTATGATCTCACATTTTTGTATATATAATAAAAATAATTGGAAAAGGGACCAAAAAGTCATCTTATTTTTAGTTTGCCATAAACTAACAAACGTCTACTAAATATCTATTTGAAAAGAAAAATCCTATTTTCCCAACAGTGTACTAATATATTCTACCTGTAAATAACAAGCAAGTATGTTTGTGATTATGGAGAATAGATGGAGAATGGATTTTAAAATTAATGGCGCTAGCCAAGATGACAAAATTTACTGTTACAGTTAGAAACAATAATTTGACTAAATTTCTTGCTGTTTGGCGACCATTGTTAGATTTGCAACAAGATAAGGATAATATCAACTTTTTGCAATTTGAAAATTATATTAGATCTGAATCGAGAAATGTTGTAGATTTATAAACACAATTTAGATAAGAGGCTGTATTGTTTTTAATTCTGCACCCAAAAAAGGTAGAGGTAATTTTTATTATAAATTTGTTTTGTGTATTTTTGTCACTTTTAATTTCTTTTGCCATTCTCTTTCTCTCTTCCTTATATTAGTATCCTAGATACTTGAGAAAATGTATATACTATATAAAAGACCACACTACTTGGATTTGTACATATATTAAATCAATGCATTGTGACATCCTGGATACTTGAGAAAATGTATATACTATATAAAACAACTCCAACTGAAGAACTGGCAGTTATGATCTCACATTTTTGTATATATAATAAAAATAATTGGAAAAGGGACCAAAAAGTCATCTTATTTTTAGTTTGCCATAAACTAACAAACGTCTACTAAATATCTATTTGAAAAGAAAAATCCTATTTTCCCAACAGTGTACTAATATATTCTACCTGTAAATAACAAGCAAGTATGTTTGTGATTATATTTTCAGAAGTATAGACCTGTGCTTTTATACTACTGATCTGTGATTACAGACCACAAATGTGCTTACCTGTTCAGAAAAAAAGTGAAAATAAGCTGTGGATGAGACGATATTGTTAAAACTGGAAGCATTATGCTAGCATGCACGGCACTGATTTTATGAAAGCATTCACAATATACAGTAGTATAGAACTTCTAAATATGTCATCAATCCCAAAAGATATCTTTTACCTCACTTCCACTATTTTACTCCTGTACAGAAAACAAATATGCTAAGTTCATGTGAGTCATCATAAATCTTGTAACTTAGCTCCTCATATAATTACTGAAGATTCTAATTCAATGATTGGTAATGATTATTTTAAAGGCTGCATATTTTAATCTAGCATAAAAATGCTGTTTAGAAGGAAAATCCATGATCCTGGATCTGTAAATCCAAATATACAGAAAATCTTGAAAAAGTGAATTTGCAAAGGCACAGTCCTATGCAAAAGGTGGCAGCCTTCTGATCGCATTTGGCAGTCCCATCTGGCAGTCTTGATGGACTGAAAAAGCCAGTGGCATTATGCCAGTGTACCACTGGGTAGGGAGACCTCCATGGAGTACCAGGGCTGGAAAGTAGATTAGAGAGTCCTATGTATCTATCCTTCCAAACATCTTGGAAAACGATAACAACAAATCACATCTGTGTTGCCATGAAGAGATCTACATTGATGTTTCATGAAATTACCTGGAATCCAGGTCAGCTAAGAGTGCATCCTCTGATTCAAAGGTGTTTGAATGATTTATTTTGCCTTCAAAAACATTTTAAGAAGCAAATAAAAGTTTCCATTTTTTCCCCATTTTGAATAATGTCACTGGGATCATATATTATAAAGAATTTAGCTTTTCCCTTACTGTTGATAACAAAAGTCCCACTAGACGGTCCTCTATTTGTCTGGGGATATAAGCTGTCACTGCTGCCAGGAGCATTCTCTTTCTGGGAGCACAGAACTGTCTGATGGTCACAATATTTGATGGGATCTAAAACAGAGGTGGTGAAGAGTGTAAAAAGTCCAGAATTCTGCAATCCTGGTTTTCATTTGACTATTATATTGTTACTTAAAATAAGAAACCTAGGCTATATAAGAGTTGTTATTTTAAGTCTTGCATTTATTATATCAACAAAGATAGTTCTGAATTTCATGTTTGTTTGAATTTTTTCCACCATCAGGCTGGACTTTACTTTTTTTAATGTATAATAATCCTTTCCACGTGTCATGATAGAAACTAGAATCCACAAAATCAGTTAGTTAGAAATATGTCCGTGAATAATAATAATAATAATAATAATAATAATAATAATAATAATAATAACAATAAAACATCTTTAAGAATTATTGTATTTCAGTAGAGGAAAAGAACCACATATAAATAAGAGTAATTTCTGAATAATTTATTTTTCTGCTCAATTTATTAGGATTTTTAACTGTCATGCCAATTTATATACCATTTTAGTGTCCTAAATAGTTGTAGTCTGCTCAATAAAGCCAACAATACTCGGCAATTATAGTACCGACTCGTTGTTGCACAATAAAGAGGATCTTATTGTCCTCTATTGTCTTGTCCTAATGGGAGAATGCCTGAGGTCTTTTCACATTATGCTTAAGTTTCAACAAAATATTATAAGATTAAGCAATTTATCTAACAATACACAGGATGGTGAGAAATAGGTCTATACTGCTTTTCCTATCCATGCTATAATACTTTCCCCTATCCCTTTTGCATTTAAGGTTTTTTTTTTCTTGAATTGTCTAAACTAGTGTAACGTCCACCGCTTGACAGCAATAACAGCACCCAAACTGGCAGAGGTTCTTATCTGAAATTTCTTTAAGCAAACACGGGATAACATTTTTAGAAAATTGGTTTGTTTTTAAATTTTGCTACAATATTCCTTCAAAGGTGCAATTTGCCCATTTGGTGTAGTGATTAGCATGCTGTCCTAGAAAGTAGGTGACTGTCATTTCTAGTCCTGCCTTAGCAATGAAAGTTGCCTGGGTGACTTTGGGCCTGTCCATTCTCTTTCAGCCCAAGTTACCTAACAGGGTTGTTGTATGGAAAATAGGAGGTAGAAGGAATATTAAATATGTTTGCTGCTTTGAATTACTTACAAAGCAATAAAGGCAGGATGAAATCTAATAAATGAATGTTTATTTCTGTGAATATATACAAGACCTCTGTCTCATAACACCACTTCATTTGGGGTAGCAGTAAAACTGGACATTGATTATGCTTACATTGAAGCTTGTCAATTGTCAGCATACATCAGAGTCTTCCAAAGTTGAGTATTAATATAAAATAATAAGCAAAGTATGTAGAATTGAATTCTTTTAATATATATATATATAGCTATCTGTCACAAAGTTCTGAAGTATATTTCTTTATAGTCTCCCTGTCTCCTGAGGAAAGAGGGATAAGGCAGTGAGTCCCCGGACAGGATCTATGACTCATTATGTCAATCAAACTCCACTTCAGAGGGGAATAAAGAGATTTGTATCTCAAAGCTGTGCATAACAACTTCTCAGCTTTTCATTTCATATTTATGAGCGGTTTACTTTGAAGTGTTTATCAGGCAATATGCAGAAACATGAGAGAGCATTGCCTAAAACCATGTTCAAGTGTCTAATCTGTTAAATGCTTGCTGAGCAGGCTAGTTCATCAGTGCATGCAGTGCAAAACGAGAACACACATACACACACACACACACACACACACACACAAATATATATATATATATATATATATATATATATATATATATATATATATAGAGAGAGAGAGAGAGAGAGAGAGAGAGAGAGAGAGAGAGACAGACAGACAGACAGACAGACAGACAGACACACAGACACACAAACAGACAGACAGACAGACAGACACACAGACACACAGACACAGATAGATAGACAGACAAAGAGACAGAGACAGAAAGAGACAAACAAGACAAACTTACATTATAGTTATATATTACTCTATTATGTACCCATCACTGAATATTCAAACTGCAGAGGTCACCAGACTAATTCTCAGAGAGGAGAGGGGAGGAGAGGAGAGATTTCAAGATCCCTTGAGAAAGCCATTCCTTGAAACATGTGAAAAATAAATGTTTTTACCCTTGAACTTTCAAGCTAAGACTATATTAAAGGCTTTCAACTAGCTAACCCTAGCTGTATACTATATCTTTCAGTAGCTACTAAGGAGAAAGTAGGCGTAATTGAGATATTCATAGCACTGCATGGGATTGGCAGAACAATTTTATGAAAGTTTTATGGAAGCAGTCCCACTGTGTTCAGTACAGTTTACTTCCATGTAAATATGCATAACATTACAATATTAAACTCAAGACTCTATTTCTCTTTTTTACCAGTTTACTCTGTAATTGAACTATGATGGTGCAAAATAAATAATATGGTGGCAACTCCAATCTACTCTATGAGTTAAAATGCCCACATATGCTAGTTTTTCCAGAAAGCTGTATCTCTCATTTCACCTTAAGGCAACCTAATTTAAAAATAAGAAAAGAAATATATAGCTTTAAAATGGATAATTATAAACACACATAGAAATACAAATCTTCACAAAGAGAAAGACATTGAAATATATGACTATGTAGTATACTTATGAAACCTACAATATAAGTCATTTCGTCAATTTGAGACAGTATACAAATAATTTTTAAATTTTAATTTTAATTCCATTTATATCCCGCCCTTCTCCAAAGACTCAGGGCGGCTAAGCTTTTAGCTTCACTTTTAAAGAATAGCAATGTTGCCTAAAGCAATCAATGATTTAGAAATTGAAAGTAATTCTATTCCTGTATCTATTAGACTGGTTTTCAAGATCTTTCTTAGATGACTATCTGTCCTTCAAAGTAGACCAGACTAGGACATCAAAGATGTCCAAGCTAACACTACTTTTAAGATTACAATAATCTTGGAACACTAAATGAGCTTTTGCCCTCCCTTTATCTTTGTGAGAACTAAGGAAGTGTCTTATCTGAAACACATGGATTAAATTTCTGGCCTTCTCCAGACAGATTTCTTTATTATTTCTTTATTTCTTCATTAACATAGCTTGAAGGTAAAACTAGAAGACCTCCAAGATCCCTTCCAACTCTGTTATTCTGTTATTATCATAGTTCAAATAAATTGAGCATATGTGGGCCACATAAAAGTACTGACACATGTAGCCCACAAGTCATGAATTTGTATAAGATAGAAAAATTTGTGATAGACAGCATCACCACCAGATGGATTTGTAGCTGGCTGACCAGCCGTACTCAGCATGTGGTCCTCAATGGAACTGCATCTACATTGAGGGAAGTGTGTAGTGGGGTGCCCCAGGGCTCTGTTTTAGACCCAATGCTCTTCAACATCTTCATCAACTATTTGGACAAGGGGATAGATGGGGAACTCATCAAATTTGCAGACGACACCAGGAATGGCAGGAATAGCCAACACTCCAGAAGATACAGAAGGATCTGAACAAACTGGAACACTAGGTGCTATCTAACAAAATGAAATTCAATGGTGAAAAAAGTAAAGTTCTACATTTAGGCAAGAAAAAACCAAATGTACAGGTATAGTATAGGTGGTACCTTGCTCAATAGTAGTAACTGTGAGAGGGATCTCGAAGTCCTAGTGGACAATCCCTTAAATATGAGCCAGCAGTGTGTTGCAGCTGCCAAAAAAGCCAACACAGGCAGGACAAGAAGCAATGGATGGAAACTAATCAAGGAGATAAGCAATCTAGAACTGAGGAGAAACTTCCTGACAGTTAGAACAATTAATCAGTGGAACAACCTGCCTTCAGAAGTAGTGAATTCTCCAACACTGGAAGTTTTTAAGAAGAGACTGGACAGCCATTTGTCTGAAATGGTATAGGGCTTCCTGCCTGAGCAGGGGGTTGGACTAGATGACCTAGAAGGTCCCTTCCAACTTCTTCTTCTTCTTCTTCTTCTTCTTCTTCTTCTTCTTCTTCTTCTTCTTCTTCTTCTTCTTCTTCTTCTTATTATTATTATTATTATTATTATTATTATTATTATTTATTGTTGTTCTAGATGGAACTGTGGTTTGACCTCTTTAAGTATATCTATGTTGTTGTTGTTGTTGTTGTTAGTTGCAAAGTTGTGTCTGACCCGTCTTGACCCCATGGACAACTTTCCTCCAGGCCTTCCTGTCCTATACACATCTTTATTGATTAGTCTAGGAATATACACTCTTGGTATCCAATTCTTATTGTATTTAGCAAATATTGGGAATTCCTTAAAATGACTTTTGTTCTGTTCTGTTTAAAGAGAGGGACAATTTTTTGTATCATTGTCTATATTCTTTTCTGTATATTCAGATGTCAGTCATTTATATATAAAGCAAATAAACATATAATTGTTAAATTTAGAGCAGATAAATCATCTGTGCAAATATTCAAGCTTACATTAAATTGGCTGAGTTGGTGCCAATCAGTGCTCTATTGGTGGTGGTGGGGAAGTTATGAATGTAAATAATTATTTTACATAGATGTAAACATAGGAAAAAAATAAAAATAGAATGTAAGAAATTTTAGTAAACTATTTATCTGAATTTAAAATGTATTTAAAATATACCCTATTATTTATCAACTGCATACTTCAAAATAATGTTTTAAAAATTGATTACCATTCTTTTTGAGAATGCTAAAATAATAATAAAACAATCTTAAGTATACAGATGCATAGAATTCTTATCACAAATTCTTTTGAACAATTGCATGACAATATCATTTTTATTATTAAATTTGTTTGCTGACCATCTTGCCACAAAATGCTAAATGTGTAGTCTTTATTGACTTATTTTAAAGATGTACATTATTTAAGTGGGCATTTTCCACGCATCACTTTATATGAATTAAACAGATTTTTGGATTGTGTCTCTCAACCAAATGAGTCACAGAAAATGATTATTTGACTGCCATGTGTTACTGAAAAAATATTCGTCTCAAATTATTTAATCAAATATATGTATACTGCTGAGGCAGTAAATACTCAGGTTGCTTTTTTGTGACAGTTGTATGTAAATGTTGACAAATATCAATGTGAAATTAATAGTCTCGGTTAGCTAAACCTTTAAAAATCGGAGGTTTTTTTAATTGTTCATGACCAACCATCTTATCAATGCAACCTTATGTATATCTATATAATAAATTTCATATAATTTATCAAAGTCTTGTGAAACTATAATTAAAAGCAATATGGAGTGTTAAAATATATTATATAGAGAGAAAGAACATAAATTAGTGTGGAATTAGCATTAACAGCATTAAAAGTGGGTATTTCGTGCCAGCTTGATCCCTGCAGACACATTATTTAATTCTGCACCCAACGCTGGAACAGGATTACTGGCAGCTTGGGTCAAATAGTTGTGTTTCTATTCTGATGCATTTTTCAATTTGCTTAATAGTTAGCTTCATATCTTTGGAAGCCATGTGCATTTGCCAAACATTTAACTTTCAAAAAACAGAAAAAGTAGGCGCTTTATCTTGGTGTCCTTTTCATTGTAGTTCCAATGATCACATAGAAAATAACAAGAAAAGTCATTGAGTTTGTTCTTGACATCATTTACATTTTACATGAAAGCAAAATACTAATAAAATTATAAACATGTGAATATTTAAAGGATGTTAAATTCTACAGCTCATTAAGTTATTTTACTTCATTTGGAAAACAGCTTATTCAAGTTAGTATGTTCGTAATTTGTTAGTGTTTATGTTTTGTTTTGTTACCAATGGTGTGTGAATATACTTTTAGCATCACCATATTCTCTTATTATTAGAAAGGTCCACTTAAGCACCACCGTTTATTGTAGCTATAGTCTTCCTTTTTATTTTTATTTTTATTTTTCAAATACACTTTTACCAACATGCTTTTATAGTTTATTGCTAAGCTCACTTCATGCATTGCTTTTGCAATTTTTAAAATTTATTCTTCTAATTTTCCTACTGGTTATTTAACATGGGTATTTAAAACATAAAAAATAAAATCCCATTAAGAGTAATATGCATTATATAACTCCTATATTACTGCTAATATTTGCTATATTGAAATAGAAAGATTATAGAAATGTATATTCTTAAAAAGTTAAGTCAAAGTTAGATAAAATATGATGGAATAAAACACCACCTTCATTCTATTGTTTTCTTTCTATGACTTTCTAAATATATGAGTTATAAGAGATATTTTTTAAAACGTGTGTGTGTGTGTGTGTGTGTGAAATATTACACTAAAATGTTAAATGTGACCACAAAGTGTAAAATCAAGATGCTGGTGGATAGAATGTTCAGAATTTTTTTTAAAAAACCTATGCTTTTTAGAGAAGAAGAAAGGACATGAAGTTTGTCTATTCCAAGACTATTCTCTTTCATTAAAAATGTATTCCAATGCCAAACTCAGACTCAAAATATGATTATTGAAAACATCTTGTTGATCAGTTAAATAGTATTGAGTGATTTCATAATCTGTGTGCAACACATATTGGGTTAGCAGAGAAGGTGAAACTTTTGTTAGTTTTCAGTGTTGTTATCTTTGGATAGCCATTCATTTGCAATAAAGACATTGGTATATCTTGTACAAATGAATTTCAAGCCTTTGTGCACTCATTATCTCTTTATCTTCCAAAATTAGACTATCAGAATTTTTTTGGCAATTCATTTCTGTACAAAACTTAAAGTGTGCACATTGTCTATACAGAAATTAACTATAAGAGATGAGCAGACTTAGCCAAGGGAGGGTCAAGTGTGGCATCAGTCCTGAATGCCTTTGATCCCACAAGTCCAGCCTGCCTTGAATTGTATTGAGCCTTATCTACTGCCAATTTGCTTTGACCATTAGTAGTTCAGATTTTTGTAGACCATGTTAGCATGCAGTAAACCTGTATTCATTTGAACCTTCCTTTGAGTGAAGCAATAATTTACCCAGGCTACAGAAAAGAATAGGAACATAGCATCCTTAAATAAGCCATTTTAGAAAGAAAACAGGTGGGGAAAACCTCTCATGGATGGATTATTCTGTACGCCCACTGCTTCACAGCAGTTTTATGAATAGAATAGTGATATTGACAGCTATAACACAGTCTCCATTGTTTGATGTATTTTTTCTGTTGTAGAATTTTCTATCAATGAGAGCTTGTTCTTCATTTAGGTGTCTTGTGTTAGAATTTCCTAGCAAGAATTCACTGATTTATTTTTATACAAACATTTATTTTTTTTAGTCTTAAGGTTTCCCAGCTTTAAAATGAAATAAATGAAGAGAAATAATCTTTGACTATATATCAAACTGCTTTTCCAAAACCATTTCTCTTTCTGTATTTTCCTGTGTACAAGTGTGTTTGGGATTAGGGTTGTTCATAGGTTTGGTTTAAAGGCCATTAAAAAGTTTTCAAGTTCTGTTCAGCCAGCTATAAATTGATAGACATATCAATGCAGTTGCCTTGGATTTGCAGTTGCTTTCTTCTGTACGTGTTTCAAGTTCTCAACTGTTTGGGATATCCTGGTGAATTTCCATACAATTAATATTCATGTCTGATCCCATATAGCATATCAAATCTAATAAAGCTTAGGTAGCTATGCCATCTAACTAGTTGTTGTATGTGCACATTCATGTATATTAAGTTAAATATAGGGGATTTTTAACTCTTTGCTGCTTCAGGCCTGCAGTTCATGGGACCCTTAACCTGGATATATAAACTTTTGTACATTCGTGGCAATATAAATTTTTGAGTCTTCAAACAATCATAACAATCCCTATTTACATTGATATTACCATATAGAGCCCACAGAAGTCAAATATATTATTGGTACAAATAATATATTTGGAATAGCAAAGATGTGGTCAAAGGCTGACCTTGGAACAGTTCATGAACTACCCAAAGGCAAGTTCCAAGTCAAGATAAAGCCCAACAGTTCCATGATATAATACTGAAAGTATATTCTTCATTTCAAAGAGACTATCAGGAATCACTTTGAACTCCTGAATCTCATTGATGAGGAATCAGAGGAACTGTGGAATAACATCAAATTAGTAGTTAAGACTCAATGTGAGGTCAAAACAAGCAATGGAAATTGCCACTTGGAAATGATATTCAGATGCCATGAAGTGTTTATTCTTACGAAGACCAGAATTGTTCATACAAAGTTTTCTTCATGCCACTCTTTGAAAATGGAAATTGAAATTTGAAGAAGCTGGATAGAATGGGTATGAATGCTTGTGAACTGTAGTAATGGAGAAGATCACTGAGAATCAGTGCTTTTTTTGTAAAAAAAAAAAAAGGTGCCGGAACTCACACATGTCATACAACCTGCCTTGCCTACCCTACAAGATTCCATCCAAAAAAGGTGCCAGAACTCCATTCTGGGCATTCTGTGAAACAAAAAAAATCAAAAAACCCGCTGAGAATACTATAAATAACTAGTTGTCTATGTATATTCTCAATCATCCAGGTCATGATTGTCCCAAAGGAGCTTTTTTCAAAAGGCAACTGGATTTTCTTGTTTGTTTGTTTTTCTTTGAAAACATTTTGTTTCTCATCCAAGAAGCTTCTTCAGTTCTAACTAACTGATGGGCAATTCCACTGTAATCAGAAGTGTAAACAAACATATTTTGAGATGAATTGTGGCCAGCTACTTTAAAAAGTAAAGAGGTTTCTTGTTTCTTTTTAAAGGTACCATTAGGTTGGCAATATATACTCTATTTCAAAGGATGCAAAATCATCCTTTTATCAGAAGAAATTAAGTAGCACTTTTTCATATAGCCTGTTTTATTAAAAACTGTTAGATTTTCTGAACTATTCATCTTTATTTCACCTATTCATAAAATTTGTTTCTTAGAATTATGATTTTTTCCCCTGAAACTGTTCTGTGGTGACAGGACAGGATGCTCCTGAAAGAAAAAAGAAAATTGCACTCTACCTGAAGAATCGGATACTGTAGTTTCTGTTGTTCTGTACTCCCCTAAATAATATGTAATTCAAAAATAGTTACTAATGTATGATAGGCTGGGTTCTCATGCTTTATTAAACTATATATAAGTTTAGTTTGGGTTTACCATGCTGTATGACCCCATGCACTGCAGTGTGTTAATCATAGCTGACAGCTTATCATGCCATGCCAATCTTAGTAATAATATGATTTACAGAATAACTATGGCAAGAAAGCCATGGTTTCATATGATATGTGAGCTAACTCTTGAATATTTTTTTAGAGACACTGATTCAGAAATCTTTTACTGGAGTTAAGTCAAAATAGATCTGCCTATACATGCTACGTATGGGACAAATACACTCATACTCTCCTATAGTATTGTAACAAAAACTAATATGAACAAAGCCCAAAGTACGTTCTAGCCAAAATACTTTGAATAACATGAATTAAAATCATACTTATATATTGTTTTGAAGTATATTTAGAATCCAATTAAGCTCAGTGACGTTGGACATTTTTATATACTAAATAATATAAGCTAAATTAATATCTACTTCAAGAAAATTCAGTTCTGTATTATATTTTACTATTAATATCTAGTTCATTTCATTATGATGCTTTTATCTACTAATATACGTACTAATGTACACATGGCATGTTGGGAGACTGTTTTTTTTTTCTTTTTGTTGTTTGTATCTAAGGAGATAACATAACTTTTTAGAGCACCCCTCTAGGAATTCATAGAAAAAAAATGTTTTTAAATTTCCACAAAAGGGAGTAATATTACAATAAAAGCCATAATCCAAGGTAGATATTCATTTTCTCTCCCCACTTCTTATCAAGGTATTTCTTTCCAATACAAGTTACTTCTTCTACTGAACTGTCTAAATACCCTTACTGATATCTGTGCAGCCTACATAGTGAATTCTGCATGAAGGACTGTTAGTTTCTTTTCAAATAAATTTTCAGTTAAATTTAAAAAAAAAAAACAACACTCTCCGATTTTTAATTCTCTTTTTTTTTCTTTCATATTTTCCTAGGAACTAACTTCACCCTTGCTGAACTAGGAATTTGTGAGCCCTCCCCCCACCGAAGTGGTTATTGTTCAGATATAGGAATCCTTCAGCAAGGCTATTCCCTCAGTACTGGGTCTGATGCTGACTCAGATACAGAGGGTGGAATGTCTCCCGAGCATGCCATTCGACTTTGGGGGAGAGGGATTAAATCCAGGCGGAGCTCTGGTCTGTCAAGCCGTGAAAATTCTGCCCTTACCCTGACTGACTCTGACAATGACAATAAATCAGATGAGGAAAACGGTAGGCCTATTTCTGCAATACATTTTGTAATGTATATGCATATGTGACGATGTGATCGCACATGCTTGCCATATTAGACGATAAAACAAAAGCTGTATTTCCCTTGTGAAGTCAAAATGCAGGTTCGTAGTATGCTTCTATGGGGGAAGTGATCTATTTTTAGGGAACCATGAAAAAGAGGTTTAACTCATCCTGATAGCAAATATATAAATTATATTTGGGTGAGAGTCTGTCATCAAATGATACTATTCTCTCCGAATCTTCGAATGAGAACAAATGAAAGTTTGCTGATACAAATGTAAAATGTATTTAATATAAAGACATTTTCAAAAATAATAATCAGGCTGTATAACATCAGTTTTGATATCAGGTTAAAAGCTGTTCAAAAATCGTTTTCTAGTTTTTTAGAAATGAACAAAATCTACTAAAAATATTTAATGTTTTAAATAGTAATAGTTCCAGCTTAAACATGTAGTGTTGTTAAATGAATTGCTATCAGCCACTAGTTTTCATATTAAGATATGAAGATAAAAATTTTCACTAACATAAAATATATCTTTTTTAAAAAGAATCTAGGTGAATATATTTATAAAGAAGGAATATAATCCTTTTAATTCTCACAAACAAACAAACAAAAAGCCCTAATTTCTATGGTCTATTATTAACTACATAAAGACTTGCCTTAGTGCTGGACAATATCTGACTTTTTACCTGAAAAATCATAGTTAGTCTGTGAGAATCCATACATATTGAGTTCACTGATTTTATAAACTTTCTAAAAAGCAGTATTATCATACACGTTGAGAAGTGCTCTGGTTTAGTACCACAGCATGGATACTTACAGAGCTATGATTAGTTTTTCATGTATGTTGTAATGTTTCATTTGCTCACAATAAAGCTTTAAGGAACAGAATGTGTATAATCTATTGTAGTACCTAAGTCCTTTTTTAAAAAAAAGAAATCAAGGTTTGATTGCTATATTAATAATATAATGGAAAAATGACAGTTTAATATTGAATGTTTTTATCATTTTATGATTTTATCATTTCTCTTCAACCTGATAAACAATTTTCTTTTGGTATTACCGGTAATTTAATTTTAGCAGTTTTCAGTATATTTTTAAGTATCTTAGGGCATACTTAATTGCAACTAATCATTCTAACTTTGAATATTCTAAATAACTGGTGCTGATACTAATTCATATCCAGGAGTGAGGGAATTTAACTTCATTTTATCATTGATGAAATTGTATGACCCTGAATTTATAATAGGTTTGCTCAACATGTTGTTTGAAAGTGTAATTTTTGCAATTATAATATAGTGTCTCTTTTTTCTGTATGGAGGAAGTAGACTCCAAAGACAGAAATCACATATATTGTATCTCATTGGCATTTCACAATACTTCCAACAAAAATGAATTCAATTTTGATATGTAATTGTGATATATGTTTGTTTTAAAAGTAAAGAATTACACCATTTAATCACTATTGCTGTCCAATACTAACATATTGATTTAAAATGTCAGTTTGTAGACACACATAGATGTAATTATGGAAGCTGCAACCTGTTGAACATGCATTTGCAGACTAGAGTTAATTATTTCCAGTGCAGGAAATTAGTAGAACAGCTGAATCTCTTGTTTATCTATTTGAGATATATGGAAGGTACGGTGCCTTATCCGAATATGTCAGCAAGATGTTCATTCAGTGTAGGCAGTGATTTGATAATCTGTATCTGGAGAATTATGTATCGATGTAATACTATGTTCAGCAGAAACACCAATGTAAATTTATTTATTTATTTATTTATTTATTTATTTAATTTATATACCGCCCTTCTCTCAAGAGACTCAGTTGTGCTCACAAAATTACCTTCTTCATCCCCATATTTTCAAATATGCATTTGAAGTGCTGTAACTCTTCTTTTAATTATATACATTCCATAGCATTTTCTTATATGAATAAATTCTTGAAAGTTAAAAACAGAAAAAAATGGGATAGCAAAGGCAGATGGACAAAAATTCTGCTGACATCTACCCAGTGCTTTTCTTGTAAAACTCACACATATCATACAACCCACCTTGCCTACCCTACAAGGTTCCATCCAAAAAAGGTGCCGGAACTCCGTTCTGAGCGTTTTATGAGAAAAAAGCCCTGCATTTACCAATGCTTAAATCTAGAAATGTTAAACTTTGTAATCTGAAATTTTAAATTGATGCACCAGTAATTTGCAATCATATACATTTTTATCCAGATTAATCTGAAATGCAACTTGTACAAAACCACTTGAACCTGTAATTTGGGGTATCTAGCAGACATCTTCTATTCTGACATCTGGAAAAAAAATATTATACCTCTTGAGTTGGCTGCCCTATGGTAGTAAAACTCAATGGCTTATCAGGATGTGAGGGAAGTATCTCTACTACAAGATTGCAACACTGCTTTTATTGGTCATTCAAATGATAAGGATGATGCAAGACCATAAGGGTCCTTTGCATTGTGTTAATTAGTTCAGCAGGCTCTGCTAATTTATCCTAACCTTCACAGAATTAAAGCAGAGAACTTAATTACTGCCTATGTTATCTGTTAGTCAATTTTTATTATATTATATTATTTGTAGAGATATTACATGTTCTTGTTTCTGTATATGTCATTTGCCAATACTTCGACTAAAAACTATCATTATGATTTTTATTTTCTTGTTCTTTTCTGTAAGTATACTCTAATTTAAATATAAGTGTAAAGGACTATAAGAATAACCTTGGGAAACAGAAAGAAGAAAGAAGAAATGCAGTCTATCTAGACAATGGTCAGGCAACAAATATCTCAGGCAACAGAAGGAAGGGATGTATGGAAAATGCTCCAGAAGTTACTCACCCTTGTTCTCTGGAAACGTAAGGCAAGCCAAGGGAAGACATTTTAGACTTGCAAGATTGGCATCAGTCCTTCAAAGTAATTGAAAAGAAGAAAGCAAAAGCATTACATTTATTGTAAATATTCCATGTCCCCATTCTTTGCAAATCTGAAACTATGCCTTTTGTGTTGCAATGTATGGCAGTGAAAGTTGGACCATAAAAAAGGCTGAGCGCCAAAGAATTGAGGCCTTTGAGCTATGGTGCTGGAGAAGACTCCTGTGAGTCCCTTGGACTGCAAGGCAATCAAACCGGTCAGTCCTAGAGGAGATCAACCCTGACTGCTCTTTAGAAGGCCAAATCCTGAAGCTAAAACTCAAATACTTTGGCCACCTAATGAGAAGGAAGAACTCACTGGAGAAGAGCCTAATGCTGGGAAAGATTGAGGGCAATAGAAGAAGGGGACAACAGAGAATGAGGTGGCTGGATGGAGTTACTGAAGCAGTAGGCGTGAGCTTAAATGGACTCCAGAAGATGGTAGAGGACAGGAAAGCCTGGAAGAACGTTGTCCATAGGGTCGCGATGGGTCGGACACGACTTCGCAACTAACAACAACAACAAATGCGTTTTGTGACCTATTTTATCCATTGGCTGAGATATCTTTTGTCTGACCACTCTCTAAGCTGAAGTTCTGTCTCCTAGAGTAATTGTCACACTCCATCACAGTAAATTTTGGGGGGCGGACCCTAAAGAGAATTTAATTTTATCCCAGGTTTTACATTGTTTATCTATTTTATGATCATTACATTTGGGAAAAATAAGATCAATTAATATTGCAACTTTCAAAAATATTTCCTAAAATTATAGTTGCAGTATTTTAATCTGGCTTTCTGCATCTCCCTGAATATATTTATGGTTTTAATTTACATAATATTAAAATACCTCAGCCTTAGCACATCATATTTTAAATGTTTGGAATAAATTGAAACATATTTTTTTAGCAAATGTCTATATTTGCTAAACAACAGCATGCAAAGTCTAAAGTTTTCAATTTTCCCTCAGTAAATTTTATGACACAATAGTTCTTAGAGAGGGAAGTAAGCTTTCAGGTATGATGGCTAGACTAATGCATTGCTTAAGCAGATATCATAGTTGTGCATGAAATTTGAATATGCTGTTTTATTTAATAGTCAATAATTAGGGGAAAAATGCAATTACATTAGAAATATGGTATGTACCAGAGAAGGTTTATGGTAAGGTTTTGGCTAAACAGATATTATTTATAGGTAGCTTCATCAAGGCCTCTGCTCTTCTTATAGCCCTTCAAATGAATAATATTTTCAAAGAGGGAACTGTTCCCTGAAAAATTTTCAGATAGAATATTGTCTGTTAGAAAGTAAAATAAATAGCTAATGTAGTACCAAGATTTCCAGATATCTAACATCACTAGTATCATTATTGGTACTATTATTTTTCTGGTTAGGAATACGGTCTGATCCATGGAAATGATTGGAGAAATTGTAATCCAGGGGCTAGATTTTCTAACAAAGAGAGAGACGGAGGGAAACATGGTTTATTCAATCACTCAAACATGGGTTTCCTAAAGAGAAAGGAAAGCTATTGATTTGCAGTAAAGATGTACACTATAAAGAAAAAGAAAAAGCAGTTCACGGGGCCCTGTAATATGATTTTCTGAAGTATGCCCTGAAGTATGTTTTTGATAAAAACAAAAGCAACATCTCAATTGCCCTGTAAAACACGCTAGTTTGAAATTAAAAGTATTCCAGAAGTAATACACAAACAAAAGCAGTAAATGTTTTATCAGAATGTATTTAAAATATCTCTGTGCTGTTATTTTCATTATATTACATTATGAAGCCAAATAGTCTAAAGCTGCTAATTTTAGGCTAGGATATTCAGAGGAATTTCATACTTGTTTGGCGAGGGGTCAATTCCATGGGATCGTGCAGCTGTCTGTTACATTTAGTATCTCCTAGATGCCTTATTATACAATATGTAGTTGTTAGGAGAATAACTTCCAGATGGTACAACTTTGAACAGTTAATCCTTTGATCAACTGGATTATCCTTATCAAAGCAATTCCAAGCTTTTAATAGAATTATTTTAATTGGAATATTAAAATGTCACAAAATTTAGGGTATTTTTAAAGCTTAGTTGTTTTCGTAATAGGATTGTGTTTTTTTTAATAATATGATTAAGTTCAGAATTGTACTTTTATTTTTCACACTTAGAACAAATGAACATTTTTTTAAAGTAACAACTATAATGAAGGAAAATTCAGAACAGACTGGTGATGTTTTACATTTCTTTAATAATCAAGCAATAGGAAATTATGCTTAAAATATTTCTAAAAATAAAAATAGATCAGTTTCATGCTACATTTAAGAAAAGGGGGTTATCTTTTTGATGAATACATAGACAAACTCCCCAGTGAACATAAGCACATAAGAACACATGAAACATGGGTTGAGATACATTGGACAATGTGAACATCCTATCTAGGTAAAGTAATGCTGAAATCTCTATAGTTTCCTTCAAGAGATTCTGCACTATTATATTATCCTGCCATCTCTAGGGACAGTGGTTAGATCTAAATCTTGTATCTGGAAACTGGAATGTCTATGTTGGACCATTCAGAAACTTTTAGAGGCACTTGGGTGGTTTTAAGCAGCAAAAATTGCCTCTGTGATTGCTGCTAAATCTGGTCTTCAACAATACAGCTGCAAATTTTTTTAAAGGTAAGTGAAAATGCTTTTAAGGAAGTATGCATCTTTTTATCTACACTGTGTCTGTTCCCAATGGAAAAAATTACAAGGTCATTAAGGGCAGTATCTACTTTGTCCTATCATATAAGTAGATCCAAATTTGTTTTTCTGTCGAAGCTCTTAGGACATTTCTGGGAGGAAAAAATTGAGGAAAGTGGAAATTATCTAGCAGGGGTGACTGAACAATGAAGTATTATTGTATAAGGATACGTAATTCAGTATACCAAAATATAATGAATGAGTTTAAGAAATAAAGTAGGCTACATAGCAGGAATAATTTTGCAAAACACAGATTTTACAATAAAGTTGGTAAAAATGTTTCAAAATTAATATGCTCCAAGTTAATATGACAGAAAATATCAGGAAACAATTTTGTACTGCTGGCAAAATGATGCCGTTTGAAAACTCTAAAATAACTACCGTAATTGAAAATAAGTTTTTCAACATTAGGATGAAAAACATGTGTATTTTGTGAAATATTTTTGAATTTTATTTTTTTTATGTAAGAAGTCTTTCACCAGAAAGTTTTTTTTATTAGAAATGAAAATATAATCATTTGTAGTATCTTCTATTTCTGATTTTAATTTTTATTAACTCCCATCAGAACTCATAGCATTAGAACTCATGTATTATTACTTATGCAATTGAGAGCTTGAATAAGAGCCTATGTCCTCTTGCACACAATAGTATAATCCACATTACAATATATGCTCATACATTTGCACACAAATACACCCAAACACACTTTACTATGGCTACAAAAAGGTATCATGGGGGTACAGAGATGCAAAACAAACTTACAGAAAAGATGTGTCTTTCTCATTGGGGAAAACTGTGACAAGTAAGATACAAAGATGTAGGAGGTCTGTCTGTATGCATGTATTTGTATCACATATTTACAGGTCTTAACCACTAGATCTAACTTTCTCTCTATGAATTCAGTGAATCTATACCCTTACTGCTAAGGTTTTCAGCCTCTGTGAAAGATCTCACAGAATATGGCAAATATTCTACCGAAGTACTGAATTTTTCAGTATTGTTACCTGATGCCTGTATCTTTTCCTGATGCCTATATCTAGACACTTATTAGCACAGAACAATAAGATTTACAGGAAGTTTATTTTTTTCTACCTAACTTCATAAAAGTGTGGAGTAATACTCTTGACTATTTAGTATAAAACAAGAAAAAGGACACTCATGTTCTCCTTTATTATAAGCCTTAAGATAAGACTTTCAATGTGGCTTTCTTTAATTTTGGATTTATGGATTAATCAATCTAAATAATGTAGATTTTTAAAAAGATGTACTGTTTTGTTTCAGGTAGTGGTGGATGAATATCTATTAAAAAGTGGTTTCAAATGGTAAACAATTTTCCTAATGCTGAAAAGGTACAGTAAAGTGGTTCCCAATAATGTAAAGGGAGTTTTCTATATATTTCTTGTTTGAAAGGCAGCCAAGACCTCAGGAGCTGATGTTGGAAATGTATCAGATTATAGTTAATCATCTACAGAAACTAGGAACTATTTAGGAGCACCTTTTGCAAATTTTTATATGTGTTAAATTTCTCCTAGCAAGCAGACCTTTGCACAATTATTTCTAAGTGTAATATTTCAACATTTAATGTACTAAAAGAAGACATTCTATAAGTTTAAAGTTTTATTATTATTATTATTATTATTATTATTATTATTATTATTATTATTATTATTATTATTATTTCTTCTGAAATTGTTAAAATACAGCTTGCTAGTTGTCTGGTATAAATCATAAATCCACATCCTGTATAAATAATTTTATGTAAAGGTACGAAGCTATCTTCTTTAACACTAATTATTCACCATGGACTTGAGGTTGACAGGTAGTTCCAATTCAGATGAAAGAAACGCCCTCAGAAACCTTGAGTTTATCAAGTTCAATCACTTCATTCATTTTATTCTTTATTTTATTTATTCATTCTCTACTTTCTCGTGTCAACATGGAAACATTTGGGATTTTTAGAACATTTTGATGGCATTTCTGCAATTTGATGCAAAAATGTGTCAGACCTGCATCAATTATATTTTTAAGAATGCCTTATTTATTTTCAAGCTTCTCTGGCTTTTTGGGGGGTGGGTGGGGAGTAGGAATGACAAAAATGAAACAAGCAAGAATCCTGTTTTGTAAATAATCCAAGAATGTACCTGAAGGTGTACTAGTATACCAAGGATACTGGGGAACCCAGTTTTATGGTGAAAGTATGTTAAACATAAGTCCATGTGCAATCACTTTACATCCAATACAGCAGATAAATATCACATATACACGTATCTCCTGAAACAATTAGCAATATGAAGAAGGTACTATAGTAATCATCTTCTTTCAATTATTATTTATTCAGCATATGGCAATAGTACATTAGCCAGAAAACTACAGAGTAGTGGTTTGGCTGCTTAAGATTGCTAGTTTGCTTGATTGATGCTCATGTGCTATCCCAAAGTGCTACCACACGCAGAGAACTAGCTCCACACTTTCAATCAAATTTATTGATTAAAAAAGAAATTCAATCATTTTGGAGATATATGAAAACTAGTCATAAAAAAGAAGAATGACTACATTATGGTTTAAAAAACAACTAAGAATTCTAACAATAGATAATATGATATTGTTGGCCATTATGTGCAAAGTGGGCATCTTAATAATACATATTATATGGTTTTGACTCTGATATTTATGCTTACCCATATGCATGAACCATATGCATGATTTTGTCTGGGCTGAACTGAACCTGCCTACTAATTGGATTGGAAAGAGCTAAAAAATTCCAGGACCATAAAATAGACTAAGAGATTTAAAAATAAAAATAAATCTGGAAACACACATACTTTTGCTACAAAAACTGTAACTGTTTCTAGCTATGCATGCGGAATTCAGCTTGACCTGAAGGCTTTACCTTTTATGCATGATTTGAAGAGCATGAAGATTAGTGATCTTATTCCAAGGTGCATTCAGCATTCCTTGATTAATTTGATCTTTATGAATTCCAAAAGGACATATGCCACAGCTACCAGTTTAATATGCAAACTGAAAGTATCCACACAGTTTTAAAAGTTCTGTATTAAGAAATCATACTGAATACAATAAATGGATTTTCTGACATACTGAATAACTTTAGAGTTGCAGTCTTAGTTATTAACTTTCCCCCTTAATTATCAGATCAAAAATGTATCAATATATATCTAAGGATTTATTGAATATATTCAATTCTGAACCAACTTTGTCTATATTAAGGTGCCTAATTACAAGTATTTCAAAGTAGTATATAATCAGTGAAATAGGAGAATTGCATTCTGAGACATAGCACCTAGATTCACAATTTCCTCAAATGAATGAAATATACTAATTTTAATCTAGCCTTAACCCTAACCCTATGATACAACTCCTGTTACTACCAAGAGTACATATAAAATGTCCTGTATAATGTCCCTAAACAATCCACAAAACTAAGAGCTAAGTTGTACATTCTGTGAAAGATGATGCATTTTTTAATTCTTACTTTGGTATTAAGCACACTGAATTTAATATTCATTCTATACATTTTTTAGAGATGAAATCTTAAGTTTTTGTATGTAATAGAATTGTCATGCTATGGGTTTACTTCCTATATTTCCTTTTTTATTTTACACTGATGATAAAACTGTACATGTTATTGAAGGTATTTGTACAAAATAATTTTTGATTCCAAAAGCATTTTCAGATACCTTCTTTAAATTGTTTGTGCTGGAATATTTTTTATTAGTATGGTATGTTTTTCAAGTTCAAACTTGGTTTTGTTGTTTATAAATAGAAAACAGAATGTAAAAATATTGGTTGCAAATTATATAAAATCAATATCACCTTTGTTTTACAAAATTACACTACTAAAACAGAATAATATTACTATTAGAAAATAATTTTGTTTTATGACATTTCTTGCTTCAATTATACATGCATATATACATAAAATTACATAATTCAGATATTTCCTTACATGGAAAAGTTATCATTTTACAAAATGTCACATTTGAAACAGTTTTGTATATATAATAAGACATTCATTTGCAAAGCTCCATATTGTTAATACTTCAGAAGAATAAAAAATGTGTGACACATCCGTCAGAAAATCATACTCAAAAGAATATATTAAAGGTGAAATAGAAGACATTTTAGATCAAAAGGATAATGATATTTAAAAAAAAATAATAAGTAGTCGGAGATAAAAAAAATAAGTAGTTGGTATTACAAAGATGGTGCACAATTGCTTTAAGGAAAGTTGAGAAAGTTGGTACTGACTTTAAAATTAGTATAGATATAGAGCTTTCATACATTTATTGGAAACCTATTTTTAGCACAATATAAATATAAATATTCACTTTATAGTTACTGTATTTTTCCATGTATAAGACGCACCCTTGTATAATACGCTCTGGCATGCGAGTTCCAAGCTTACAGCAAACAAAGTCAGTGCTGGGAGCAACTGTCTCCCAGCACTCTAAATAGACACCTCCCAGCCGGCCCCACCCCCCTTCCCCACACCCCACCCACCTAACCAGCATCTGGCACGATGAGCATGCATAGTCGGTTAACAGCAGCAGACTTCTGACCCTGGTAAACAAACCGGCATGAGCAAGACAAGGGAAGCGAAGGCAGGTTTTAAACTCCCCACCGTTTGTCCACACCAATCAGTTGTTCAGTAGAGCACTGAAGAGCTGAGCTGGCAAATCAGGAAGTTTGGCCAGCCACTATTATTGAGCAGGATGGCCTCGCAGCTGTGTTCCACAGGGTCCCTGGCCAGCACACAGGTACGAGGGAGGGAAAGGGCTGTCACTGCCATCCATGCTGCTAGTCCCATCCATTGCCTCCAGACGCCGCCATCCGATGATCTTGCCCCTCCCCCCTCCTGTTACTGGCAAGCCCACAGGGGCTTGACACCTACACCAGGCGGCATGGCAGTGGCATGTAAAGAACCCACACAGGCATGCCCTGGGCTATGGAAGTTACCAATATTTTTTTGTGTATAAGACACTGCACTTGTATAAGATGCACCTGATTTTTGAACAGGGTGTTTGCAGGAAAGAATAGCATCCTATACATGGAAAAATATGGTAATTCCTATTTCCCATATCACTGAGAATATACATACACATATGTATATATGCAAATAAATGTACTTGTTTTATACAATCTAAAATTTTTAAAATATTTTACTGTATTTCATATTGGGAAGTGATATGGTTTGTGTACTGGGTTCATTGTGCAGGAATGAAGACGAGGCGAGTGAGTTCAGCAAAGAACATGGTTTATTTCTTGCAGGATCTGAACTAAAGAACAGGGCTGCAGCTGCAGCAATTTATACCTTGGCCTCTAGGTGGCGGCCAATAGGTTTGAAGCAACCTATTGCTGCCTAGGGGCAACCAACAGCAGCGCTGGAGATGGGTTGTCTGAGATGCTGGGAGCTGTTAGCTAGCTCCCTGCTCTAGCAACCTACCAGCCATTACCACGTGGTGTTAACAAGCAAGCCCAATACATAACAATATGTATTGCACAAAATGTCACTGACACAAAGAGAAAAGTTAAGAGCTGAGATTGGAGGATAATAATACCATAGTGACTTGTTCAAAGGATAAATGACCTTTCTTGTTATTGAAAACTCAATATGCATTGTATGAGTCTCAAACCATCTATGTGTACAAACATAAAAGATGATAAATATAGTCCACGCTATAATCCTAGTGAAAAGGTTGACAAGTAGTATAAATAAACATATGTTCTTCTTCTGATACAATGTCTTTAACAGATAACTCCTTAATTGTAAAAAGACATGTTGACTTCAAAGTATTTGTATTTGGAGCAAAATAATGTACCAATAAAACAGTATTTAAACCTGAATATGACAACTTTCTAGTTATAGTCCATTGAGAAGCAGATGTTATAGCACTTGTAACATTTCCATGTTGCTTTATCCTAATTATTAATTTAATCTAGTTCATTTTTTTCCAATCTAATCATAAAATCTGTATGGAAAAGTCATACAAACAAAATGTTTCAATGTATTAATGGAAGTAATAGGGTAGGAAAACAATTCTGCTTCCAAAACGTGAGATGAGTGACAATCATGTTCCAGTATATATTATTCATACTCATCAATATCCTATCTCAGGGGTAGGCAACCTTGGTTCTTTTATGACTCATGGACTTCAACTCCCAGAATTCCTGAGTTGAAGTCCATGAGTCATAAAAGAGCCAATGTTGCCTACCCCTGTCCTATCTAATGGTGGTAACTACATATTCTGCATCATGACTCTACCAAAACATACAAGCTGGCTTGAGTTTGCTCTTTGTTTGTTTTGGTTTGTTTCTGAAACCTTTACCTTTTAAAAAAATTACAAAGTAATTTTCCTTAGGCTTTTTCATGGATGGGTTTGTCACGCCTAAGTATTATCAAGACCCAACCTTACTTCCTTTCCAAGACCAAATTTGGCCAGATGCTGCCACCTGCTGAAATACAATAATACTTTGTTTAATCAGAAGAAATAAAATCAGCTACTTGTTATTTCCTTTAGTACCAAGAGATATATGAAACGTTCCTAATAAATATGTCTAAATTATCAGATCTGGCTCCCAAAAGTATTTTTTTATATTTTTGCAAGTAATTATTTCAAAATTAATCTCAATATTTAGAGAAAAATTGTGCCAACCTAATGAGATTTGACATTACTATTTATTTAATAGGTAATCAATGAACCTTTATTATCAATGTACAACATGTGTACAGTGAGATTGGCTGAGTCTCCCTTTGTGCCCCCCCAACTCATGGTGACAACAAACCCACCATCTTGTTGCACCATGTGAGCTAATTGGACAACACACCAGCCTCGCAAGTCAATCACACATAGAGTTATTTCCAGTTCAGGAGCCTGAGAGCCCATGGATAGAAGCTGTTCTTCAGCCTGTTGGTGTGGCTGGCTATATTTCTAGATCTCCTACCCGACGGTAGGAGAGTAAAGAGGTACCAACCAGGGTGTGAGGAAATAGGAGTTAATGACTTTATTTGCTCATAGGATTAGAATGGCCATTTAATCACCAACTTTGTTACTGATCTATTGACTCTGGTTATTTTGGAAATGCCTCTTTATATTGTATTTTATATTTGGAATTGTTTATTCAGTAGTCTTCAATATTTATATTCCATGCTTATAAGCTCCTTTCACTGGATGCCTAACCAAATATTTCAGAGCTAATACTTAAGGGAATCAGAAAAAAATATGGTAGTCAATCTTTATGTCTATATTTTAACTATTTGCTTATCAATTCTATAAAAGTATTTTTCTTAGTATTAATTGTTTTTTCTAGTAAAATACCAAGAAAAATAATTGTGTATTTTGTAGCACTGAAAAGACCAACAAACTGATTATGCATAATTTTTATTTGCTTATGAACAAATGGACTCTTATCCATATCTGAAAGATGACATTCATTCAAATTAAGACTCTATGGAAAACTAGTTGGACTGATAAATGACTTATAGAAATAATGATTTTCAGTCCTTACTATTGCTAATGTAATTGATAATTATGTTATGAAGAAGTATTTTTAAAATTTTGGTTATCACAGACTGTTATTTTTCTATATTATTACTATTTTTATCCCACTAGTTATGATCTCCTTGGTAAAAGGAATACTATACATTAGAACATGGCATTTTAATACAAAAGTTTTAAATTATTGTAATTCAATTTCCATGGTTACAAATTGATCAACCTGATCAAATATTGTTAATTGTGGTTTTAATCAGGGGTGAACATATAGAGCAACTGCATTCCTTAATTCTGCTAAAATAAAATTTTACAGATCAAGTGTTTTGAAACTTTATTCCTAATATGTGTTTCTTATAAATAAATTAAATCTTGCTTCATTTTTTTCCAGCATAACTAAATACTTTTGTGAGGGAATTTTTCCCATTTTTTCCAGGCTAGGCATCCACACACTATGGGTTATTTATCTATTTTCTCTATATTTTCCTTCTGAACCATTTAAAGAGACAGTGTGCAGAAGAAAAAAAGAAGATGGAAGTGATGGTGAAATGGGTAGTTTTGAACTGCCGAAGACCTTTGCTTCTCTGACAGATTCTAAAGAAAATATTACAGAAAAAAAATACAGAAAAATACAGATCTCAAAGCAGATGAAGCACTTCTTTTTAGGAAAAAAAGTAAGTTTGTCTGCTTCTGTAGCAATCAGTAGCTAACACTGGAGGTTTTTAAGAAGAAACTGGACAGCCATTTGTCTGAAATGGTATAGGGTTTCCTGCCTGAGCAGGGGGTTGGACTAGATGACCTCCAAGGTCCCTTCCAACTTTACTATTATGATTCTGAAATGTCATTAGTCCTAGTGCTGCTGCAACTTCATTGTGATTACCCAAATTTTGCTATATATTTTTAACATTTAGTTTAGAAGGAGAAAATCAAAAGTTTAATCTTGTAATGCTTAGGATTAGCAATGCAAATAAAGCAGATTTTAAACGGGTAAGGAAAGCAAAGTTAAAATATCTGGAATATTAGAACTTGCAATTGGAACTGAATATACTGCTTTATAGATTATTTTTTATACATAAAAAGAGTGGCATAAAATTCTGGTTTAGAATTTGAAAGACTTTATTTTTTTTTGTTTAATATTTTTGTTTTATATCCTGTTGTATCTAGACTTTCCAAAACATGCATTTATGGAATGTAAGCAAAAAAAGCAGAGAGGAAAATCAGATTGTGCCATTCAGCTGTAGCTCAAAAAGTATCAAATAGGAATTACCCCAGGAAGAGGCGCCCACTTGTGGAATGCTTAAAATTGTAGAATTGCAAAATTCTTTTGTATTTCAGGACAATACTGTAGATATTGCCATAGAATTATGGCAATAATTATGCAAATGATTTTCTGTTCATTCAAAGGTATTTTTATAACCTTCTTTCCCTGTGTCTCAGTGGATATTATTTATATCTGTCTGACATACTGGCAGGAATGGGATGTGCAAACCAAGATGCAACCTCATTTTTTCTCGTGATTAGAAATGGCTTATACATTTTAACTATTAAGATGCTGCCCCTTTAAAATTACTAAGAAATGTTAAATATATTGTTATTTATTGTCCAATTATTTTACCATACTTTAAATAACTTGAAGATATAGTAGCAGGTATGGTTAATTGCCTCTTAGATGCATATTAGTTTTAATCTTGATTAGAAAAATAACAATCAGGAATCATCAACTTCATTTCATTTGTGAAGACAGATGGTTCAGTGGTGAATATAAAAGCAGTTTGTGTTTTTCAAAATGTGGCAGTCAGAATAATTTTGGAAAGGGACTATTAAACTTAATCATCCATATGTTCAGCACTTTACTTGTTGTTTCCCTCTAGTATGGACATAAAATTCACCAGCTCTTCAGTATGAGTTTGACATTTTCCTTGGTTCCTCCCACACAATGTAAATCTTTCATAAGATGCTAAATATGTGATAAATTATTATAAAATGAAGCAACTAACCTGAATGTAGCTGTCCTTAAATGAATTTAAATGGAGATTTTTTTTCAGATCCCTAGAGTTCTTCTCTGTGGAATTTAGTGTGTTTGAAGATCTAATGGATTGACACCTTTCGTACTTCTCTATAAAACAAAACAAAATTATTTCTATATAAGTTCTCTGAGGACTATATATTAATCAACTTTAGGTTGTGGGTATGGTAATAGGAAAGCATAAAAACCCCCACTAATTTACTATCCAGCAAGGACACTTGCTAAAAAAAGATTTTAAAAAATCTTGTATTCATCAAGTCTCAGTGCACAGAGTTAACTCAACTAATGGCCCAGCATTTTTTAACCTGTTTCCTGTAAGTTTTAAAGTCCATTGGTAACCAGTTGGGGATTATTGCTATCCAGAATTGATCTCTTCGTTCTGCAATATAGTTAGCCATTTGCTATTTCCCTGAGATTGCCTGTTTCATTGGGTCACTTTCTCCTATCTGTTATTTATCTTCTTATTAAATCATGTTGTGTTAAGCACTTGCCAATTCTTTCAACTTTTGTACTACTTCTGCATTTAACATTTAACTTTCTCAGTGCCAATAATATATGTTGATTTCAAAAATCTCTCTTTAAGCAGAGAGGTATGTTGCTTTTGAAAACAGCATCAGTGTGTGTGTTAGTGTGTGCATTTGTGTGTTTCATTTGATAGGTATAGCAAAACAGAAAGAAATTCTGAATGGTTGATTTTATTAATTATGAAATGAATTTTTAATTACATTAATTCTAGTTAATGTAGAGTGAAATATTAATATTTTATAATAGTATTAATATTTTAATAATTTTCCTGTTTTAATAAGGAACACTGTAACTATTGATCTAATTACATCTCAATTTTATAAATGTTGCTAAATTGCATACAAAAATATTAATTTAATTATTAATTTAAATAGAAGCACTGCTTTCTCTCACATAATATTTGGGAAAATTGGTTAATTTTAGAGATAGGTATTCAAAATTAATTCTTTTTTCCATATTTGCCAGCTAATAAACATGTACAAATAAATCAAATTTGTTTACGTTCATACTGCATGTGGTTTCATTGAATGGAATAGGTCTTGAATTAAATTAATTAACTGTATCAGGATGAATATTTTTTGATCTCTGTAAAATCTATATTTCAAAGTTTATGTTTTTATGTAATTAACCATGATTTTTTTATGAGTGGGAAAGTAAACTTAATGGTATATGTGTAAATTAGAGAAAAGAGAGAATACAGTGAATAGGTTTTAATATTGGAATGTTTTGACCTAAATAAAATTAAACGTTGTCTAATGGATGTGAAAAGAATGTGGAAGTAAGTCATGTATGTGTATATATGAAATGTTTATGGAATTGTACACCAAGCAGTGGGCAGAATGAGTGATGTCCATTCCATGTTTAATGTGCTATCATCTCTGGGGATACAGTGGAAGGATAAAGCCTTCAAAATTGTTGTTTTTAATGTATGGTCTGCATTCTACTGTGGATCATGTTATCTTTTTAAGAATTTTATTTGTTTTGGTTATTTTATTGCATTTGTTTATTTTGATCTTTTAACTCTGTGATTCACCCAGAGCTATGTATATGAGATGAGAAGCGATATAATTTGAACAAACAAACTAATAAATGTATTTGTAAATAAAGGTGCAAAAAATAGTTGTGATAACATTGTATTGGTTGAAGACACTTATGTACATCTACTTTGGAAGTAGGTAATGCAGATTATGCAGCATTGATGGGTAAAATGTTAACAATTTGCAATAAATATTATATAAACTATATGATGCCACAAAGAAGTATTAATCTAAAATTTATTGTATCAAGGATTAGTATAGTTTGATAGAAAATGGAATAAATTGAACAGTAAACATCAAAGTAGCACAAACATCAAAGTAGCACAACAGCAGAATAAAGATACTGTATTTGAATAGCATCTGGTCTGTTTCTCTTTTGGGGAAAAAACATGTTTAAATTCAATGAAGTATGTAAGAACTGTATGGGGTAAAATTAAAAGAGATTGGATAAATATCATGAATGATTTTGAAAAGAATGCAAGAGTGATCGGTATGAAATACTAAGGTATTCTGATCATGAATGAAAATGAAGGAGGATTGAATTGAAAAATAAATAGATGAAGGAAAAGGGTGCCTAAAGTTTATCACCTCCTTCTTAGTAAACATAAAATTTTGTATTTCTTGTGTGGCACCAATTTAGTGATTTAATTGCAAAGAAGTATATCTATGTAAGGATAAAATAAACATTGCACAATATTTAATATCATGCATATCAGTAACAACCTATACTGTTACAGTATAATATATTAAATAAAAATAAAGAGAAGCTACATTAAAAACATCAAAATGAACTGGTATTGTAAAAACTGGTATCGAACCCTGCCTTAATCAAACACATTTTTAAAAGTAGCAATAGTGCTTTAGGGTAAAGAAACAAACACTGTTTTCTAACCCTGCATGTCATCTTTTTCCTGAAACACATATTCTGAATCTAGTACAGAAAGTCTTGTGATATTTAGGGGGGGGAGTTAGACACCTGTCACAAACACTTATCCTCTGATATTGCCTGCTTGCTATCAGCGCTTTTGAACACTGTATGCAAACTGTGTTGAATATAGACAGAACAGGGCTGTTAGAAATACATTTCTTTAAGACTCTTTGGTTTCAGTGTACATTATTATCATCTGAGGATCACTGATAAGAAGATTTTTCATCTATTTGATATTTTATCAAGAGCCGTGATGATGCAGTGTTTAGAATGCTGTACTGCAGGCTAACTCACTGCTCACTCCAGCAGTTCAATTCTGAGCAGCTCAAGGTAGACTCAGCCTTCCTTCCTTAATGAAGACCCAGATTGTTGGGAACAGTATGCTGACTCTGCTTAGACAATTCTATAAAGCACCATGAAGTGGTATATGTCTAAGTGCTATTGCTATGATTTTAGAATAGGATTGATGGAATATGGGTTCAAATTCCCATTTGGTTGCAGAATTTATTGTGTAGCTTTGGCCCATATGTCACTTAGTCTTCCTCATGGGTTTTTGCTAAAGTAATATCAGAGGCCACTCTCCTACATCTTGTCTTTTACTTGCAGAGATAAAGTGGCTATAAATGCATCTAACAAGCAAATATACATTAAATTACTGCAAGATTAAATAATTTTGAAAACACAGGCTAGGTTCCTAGATTATACTTTCCCATGTTTTATTGAACAAAGCTTAGGGGAACAAGCCAAATGAAATGCCTCAGTTTAGAAATAGAGCATTCAGACTAATGTTTTGATTCACAAGAAATTCTAAGCCAAATCATATGAAGACAGTGTATTATGCAAACCCAGTTAATTTTTTTTCACAGTTTACTGAGCAGCTTTATTATTTAGAAACACTCAGTTAAATTATTTCAAAGAGTAGTTAGAGAAAATAATTGAGCAAAAATTTGATTAATACAGAACATTGATTTGGCATTTCATAAGTATCTATATCTTGCAAAAAACCCAGCTTCTTATGATTCTTATTTAGAAGGCAAGTTGGAAAAGGAATACTGGTTGTTATATCATCTCAACAAATATTACATATAATTCAGGGATTTGAGGAATGGTTAATGTTCCTCACATCATTTTTACTTTTGGAAAACATGTCATTATCCAAATTCCATAGTTGCTTGGTTGTTAATCATTTGATGAGAAGTGGGACCCTGGAATTCTGAACTGATTAATAAATAGGCACCTTCCTCTCCAAGTCAAAACCTGTATGGATGAACTCAAGAGAAACAGATTTAAGAGGAATGGAAGGAAATTAAGGGGAAAAACCCTGTACAAAAGTGTATCTGCACTTAACTTTTAAATGTTCCTGTTCTGTGCTGATGCTTTTGACTCTAAACTAGTTTAAGAGAATCCTGAAATTCTTTGGCAATAGTTTCAAGGGATTCTGTCTGGATAATAGGCTGCCATATTCTCCCATTGGACAATATTCTGCTATAGTATCCTCTAAGCTTTCCTTTCTAAGGCCAGACCTTCATGCATAGACTTGTATTCATGGATTGGAATGTGAATGATATGGATATGGTTACAGTTGTGTAGACTAACAGAAACAGACACAGGTGTAGAAGGAACGATATAGATAGTTATATACTTTTAAATGTATATACTATGATATAGTAGCTAAGATTCTGGACAAAAAGTAGTTTCTAGTTCTTAGCAGAGAAGTTGATTGGGTCTCCCAACTCTGGATTGGAAAGTTAAAAATAAAAGATATATCGACCCACACTGGGCAAGGAGGGTAGCGTATGATACATAACCTTTAATGACACAGCATTCACCCTGCAGTAGATTTATATTCTGCTAGGAAAAAAGAGGGATATCATTCATCATCTCTATGTAAGTCCCTATGAAAATTACAATATAGTAGGATGTATCCCACATCCTTTACAGCATGCGACTATAACTATCCAGAAATAACTGCAGTTAAAATCAGTGGGGGAGGCCAGTCTTTTATATACATAGTTTCTGTATTACAGTCTTTCTATGTATTTAAAAATGCAAAATGTTTTATATTAAAAGAAAGAGAATACTTGGCATTTTTGTTGTTCCTATTTGAATATTGCCGATTGGTTAAGAAACTACTTTGGAATTGTGTAATCGCAATACATAAGTTCTGAAAGTTACATCAGATAGGAAAAAGTGAATACGTTGCTTGTACTGCTGTGCATCTCTAGTAATAGAATTTGAAGTGTTGGGACTCTTGCATCCATTTCTGAATGTATTATCAGTTGATTAAATTAACTGCCTGGATCAGTACAGTGAGAAGACGTGCAGTAATGGTATTACAGAATTAGTATGCTATGATGAATTGTCAAGAAAAGTAACTGTGACAGCCCTGTGGCTGTATGCACTTAGCCATGCAATTTATAGCTATTTGAAAAGCCAAGGACTTTTCAGTTTTAGTTACGGGTTTTTTTTTCTTTTGACAGAAGTGGGAGACCATTTGTAGAAGAAGGGTTTACACTGGGTTTTGTAATATAGGGACAAAGGTAAGAGACTCTCTTTAGAGTCTTTACAATTTGGATGATATGCTGTGAACAAGGAATGAGGAAGGATACCTTTTATTACAGTTGTAGCTATTCCTGTAAGTAGATTTACAGTTGTTGTTGCTTTACAGTTGTGGAAGATAATACTACTCTGGGTGAGATAGAAGTAAATGCAATCTCTCTTCACAATTCCCTTTTCATATAGAGTACTGTAAATCCTTGTGTTTTATATGAAGCAAAGTTACTGTTTCTGTTGCTAATGCTGGTTGATATAACCAGTGTTATTACAATATACTTAAGATACCACAGGATATTTATCCAGTTATTGCCAATTTGCAGGTATCAGTAAGACAAGTAAACTAATTGTTGGGCAGGCTTTCTGTGTTTGTCATTACAAAAATTGGCATCAGTCTTATAATTCCAATGAGCTGTTAAAGTAATAACTACTTAGAAAGCACATTTTAATGCTGAGCAACAAGCTTAGCGTCCTAACCCACTGAGCCACCACATCCCATTTACTCGTCCCAGCTTCTGCCAACCTAGCAGTTCAAAAGCACGTAATGCAAGTAGAAAAATAGGACCACTACGGTGGGAAGGTAACAGCGTTCCGAGCGCCTTTGGTGTCTAATCATGCCGGCCACATGACCACAGAGATGTCCTCGGACAAGCGCTGGCTCTTCGGCTTTGAATTGGTTTGGACAAAATCTTTTTTTCCCAACTATTTGTCTTGTTGGGCTTTGTTGACAATCAAGTGCGCGTCACTGAGTTCATGGAAGATAAAAAAACAAATAAAGCTTTAAAAGTACCTTTTTAAAAATATGTTTTTATTAAAAATGCAAATGCGTGACAGAAGGAGCACAAACATACTAATAAAAAAGAAAACAGAAGACCAAAGGAGAAAATCATTCTTTTAGTAAAATGTCATGCCTGAACACTGTACAATTCCTAATATCTTGATAAATTGCAATGTTCATCTCCAATATTACAAGAACATGTGCATATGTAACATTCAACATATGATGCAAAGTCATATTTACAATCCTAGTGATATCAGTTCAAAATTCAACAACATAACAGGAAATATTCTAGCACCTGACTTAAGATTAGCTAATTCTTATTAAACATTTTCTGAGCTGTATGTACAATAAATATAATTATTGCTTTTAAAAAAGTATTATTTTAATATTGAAAAAATATGAAAAGTATGTTAAAGTACTGTACCATTAATCTTCTGGCATAAAATGTCAAAGTTAATTTAAGCAAAAATATCAAGAAAATATATATATATGTGTTTCTACTGTAGACTACCATACTTTTACCAAGAATAAAATTTGCACTAATTAAATAATTTTAAAGGAACTATTACATGATTTCCTTCTCTTATGATCTGAGACACATGATACAGAAGGCGTTAGATAAACTGCTAAGATAAAAATCTATTAATGATATGCACAACATTAAAAATATCAAACCAATTCAAGTTTCATTCACAAAGTCATCCATTTTCAATAGATTATGCCCATATTTTTCATCATTTACACTGGGATGTTGAAGTTTTTTAAACTGAGTTCCTTAAAATTTTCTCAGGATGTTAAGCCAAGATATCTCACACACATCTGCTAAGTGGAAGCTTTCCTGTTTAGTCATATTTCTGGTATAATATTCTTTTGGAATTACTGTTTTGTTTAATTTTTGCCACATGTTTTAAATATGTTGTAATTGTGGTTTGATAGGGTTTTCAACCAGATTGATTTTTTTCTTTCCTTTTTTTGGTTGAAATTATTAACTGTCATTTTTGAAAGAAGGACAGAATATAAATCCATCTACTAATGTTTTAACCTCTCTAAACATGGGGCCATATATTTAGATTGCTGGGAGCATCAGGTTCAGCCCAGATGCTCTAAGCATAATTTTCATGTAAACATAATTTCTAGCCTCATGAGAACCTACCACAAGGTCACTAGCTGGACAAACAGTGGGAAATCCTCTTCACTACATTCTGTCCTATCCCAGGCCAAACAAGCACAAATGCACAAGAGGTGTGGTTCCAGGTTTTACAACAGTCAACAGGTTGCTGATGAGTAGGGACAGCATAAACACATACACACACACGCACACACACAAATAGACACTTATACACACATATAGAAAAAAATCATTCTAAAACTGATCAGGGTTGCCTTTCTACATGCAATCAAAATGTCCAAGTCCAGATAATGTCTTTAGAGTGCATATTTTAAGACAGGCATTGTTGAGAGTTTGGAAGAAGTACAGACATAAGCTAGATTGTAAGATACCATTGTGGGCAATCCCAAAACACGCAATAGAAAATATAAATGTTGGTTTTAAACATGATGTGACTACGTACAAGGAGATTCTAAGCTTGGAAAGAAATGTCTGGTGTTTGAAACCATATAGCCTCTTGCGAGATGAGAAGATTGTTCAGACTTGGTTTCAATATACTCAGCTACGGGCCAGGTGGAAAGAAGATCAGAAAAATGGTTTTACAATGACTGATGAAAATCTGATAAAGCAAATCAGAAATCAGGGTCCAGCACATATTAAACGGATATATCTTGCTTTGATAGAAATTGACTCTGAAACAGAACTTGTTAAGGATTGTATGATTAAATGGGCCCAAAATATCCAAGAAGTTATTACAATGGACACATGGGAAAGGATTTGGGTGAGGAATGTAAAATTCACACAAGCTCAAAATCTAAGAGAAAATTTTTATAAAATGTTTTACAGATGGCATTTAGATCCTAAAAAGCTGGCAAGTATGTATCCGAATTATCAGCCTAAATGCTGGAGGTGTGGTGAAGAAGATGCAACATATTTTCATATATGGTGGACTTGTAAAAAGGTTAAGGCTTTTTGGATAAAAATTTGGTGGAATATGCAGAAGATTTTTAAGCAAAGGATAAAGTTTTGTCCGCAACTTTTTTTGTTGGGAATAATTACAGATGCTACGGTTGTGGACACTAAGTTGATGTTGAACTTAATTACGGCAGCAAGACTCTTAGTAGGTCAATACTGGAAGAAGGAGGAACTGCCGACTATAGAAGAATGGACTTTAAAGGTTTCTGACCTGGCAGAGATGGCAAAGATCTCGGCTTATTTGAAAGATCACTCGCAAGAACGTTATGTTATGGAGTGGAGAAAATGGATTGAGTATATCCAGAACAAATATGGGACTAAGAAGTTTCATGTAGCATTTGAATAAGTCTTCCTTTTTTTTTCTCCTTTTTTTTCTTTTCTCTTTTTTATATATCTTATATTAATAGTGTTTGTAGTTATCCTATATGAGCTAGAGAGAGATAGATCTCAGAGTTTATGGTTGTTAGCATATGGATGTTTATGATTGGGTTTTTTTTTTGGTTTTTTATACCTTGTACTTAGCTCTGGGAAGTCGGGGGGGGAGGGGAGGGGGGGAGGGGTAGGGAGGGAGGGATAGGGGAGGGGTAGGGGGGATTGTTAAAGATAAAATGTATGATAAAACTTTTCAATAAAAAAAATGTCCAAGTCCAAAGCAGCAGGTAAAAGATTAGTTAAAGTGAGGTTTGAAAGTCAAAATATCACATAGGATTCACCAGTTGATGAGGCTGGGATAAATCTCATTCATGAATGTTAGATAACAACATTATTCTGCTACTTTGTAAGATATTTAATGCAAAATAGCATTCCAATATTTTCAAATTATTATTTTTAACTATTGTATACATATAACCAACTTTCTAAATCTGATAAATTCCTTAAAACCACTGCTATATGTCCCCTTTATTAATAGTAATGCAGGTAGTCCTCACTTTCAAACCAGTTACAGTGGTGCAAAAAACCCCATCCAGCTTTGTGACTAGTCCTCACATATAAGTGTCACATTATGCCAGGTACATGTGACTGCCATTTGGGTACTTCACAACTAGCATGTGTTTATAACCATTAAATATCCCATAGTCTTGTGATATAATAATAATAATAATAATAATAATAATAATAATAATAATAATAATAATAATAATAATAATAAGAAGAAGAAGAAGAAGAAGAAGAAGAAGAAGAAGAAGAAGAAGAAGAAGAAGTTGGAATGGACCTTGGAGGTCATCTAGTCCAACCCCCTGCTCAGGCAGGAAACCCTATACCATTTCAGACAAATGACTGTACAGTCTCTTCTTAAAAACTTCCAGTGTTGGAGCATTCACCACTTCTGGAGGCAGGTTGTTCCACTGGTTAATTGTTCTAACTGTCAGGAAGTTTCTCCTTAATTCTAGGTTGTTTCTCTCCTTGACTAGTTTCCATCCATTGCTTCTTGTCCTGCTTTCAGGTGCTTTGGAGAATAGCTTGACTCCCTCTTCTTTGTGGCAACCCCTGAGATATTGGAACACTGCTATCATGTCACCCCTCACCCTTCTCTTTGTTAAACTACACATACCCAATTCCAGCAACCGTTCCCTATATGTTTTAGCCTCCAGTCCCCCAATCATCTTTGTTGCTCTTCTCTGTACTCTTTCTAGAGTCTCAACATCTTTTTCTATATCATGGTGACCAAAACTGGATGCAGTATTCCAGGTGTGGCCTTACCAAGGCATTGTAAAGTGGTATTAGTGCTTCACGTGATCTTGATTCTATCCCTCTGTTAATGCAGCCTAGCACTGTGTTGGCTTTTTTGGCAGCTGCAGCACACTGCTAGCTCATATTGAAGTGATTGGCCACTCAGACTCCGAGATCCTCTCACAGTTACTACTATTTGTGTGCTTCCCAACCAACTTGAGACAATGAGAAATAAAAACATACAAATAAAATCATAAGTCACAGTCATGGGATATTTTGTAAACAAACACAGTGACTTGCTAAATGATTTTCTACTTGGCCATCATAGTACTTAGTGACAGAGCTGCCAGTCCCAATTATGACTTCTAAGCAAAGACTAGCTGTATATAGAAAAAATAATAATAATTGTGCAACTGTTTCAAATCTACATGTTGTCGAAAGTTTATGGCAAATAACTAAAAGGATTTCTATAAAAGTTACCAATAAATGTGATTGTTGATGCCCTCATCCATGAAGAAACAAGTCAAAAAATCACAGTAAGGAACTAAAATCTTCCATATCTATTATAGAATTTCCAAAAATTGTACTTTCAGCTTTAAAGTTTAAATGTCCCAAGCACCTGGGACACCACAAAGATTCAACTGAGCTTTCTTTTTGAGATAAATAAATATAACAGTCAGTAGATCTGTTTTCCCTTACCAGAAAACAGAAATAGATTCCCTGTGTCTTTGCTTACTGGTGTTGATTCTAACAAAACATATAAGAATTTACTCTTTTGCAACCTGAATATTGGTGAAAATCACTTGTAATTTTATGTGGGAATGACCTTGAGAGACAAGGAAAAGAGATGCTGCCTAAGGAGCAATCAGATAAAGCTGAGGAGAAGACTGAAATTGCATAATGGACAGAGAAAAAAAGTTAGAAAGCGTCTGCCCTAACTTATTAAGATGTAAAAAGATATAATGGAAGATTTGTACTTTCAGACTTGCAAGATTTTTTATTATTATTATTATTATTATTATTATTATTATTATTATTATTATTATTATTATTATTATTATTATTATTATTATTATTATTATTATTGGATGAAACGCGTAACAGTGATACCCATTGTCATCGGGACACTAGGAACTATGTCCAAAAACTTTACAAAACACATCAAGAAATTGCAACTTCCTGCAATAACTCCAGCAAAACTACAAAAAACTGTGCTACTCGGAACATCTTACATTTTAAGGAGATACCTGGTTGATACCTAGGATGCTGGCAGTAGCCCATGTCAACCATTAGTGCCAGTCAATTTGGGTGTTCAGTTGACTAAATTTCATGTTTTATGAATAAAAGTTTTATGATGATGATGATGATGATGATGATGATGATGATGGTGGTGGTGGAAGGGACCTTGGAGGTCATCTAGTCCAACATTCTGCTTAGGCAGGAAACCCTATACCATTTCTGACAAGTGGCTGTCCAGTCTCTTCTTAAAAACCTCCAGTGTTGGAGCATTCACCACCTCTGGAGGCAGGTTGTTCCACTGGTTAGTTGTTCTAACTGTCAGGAAGTTTCTCCTTAGTTCTAAGTTGCTTCTCTCCTTGGTTAGTTTCCATCCGTTGCTTCTTGTCCTGCCTTCAGGTGCTTTGGAGAATAGCTTGACTCCCTCTTCTTTGTGGCAGCCCCTGAGATATTGGAACACTGCTATCATGTCACCCCTCACCCTTCTCTTTGTTAAACTACACATACCCAATTCCAGCAACCGTTCCCTATATGTTTTAGCCTCCAGTCCCCCAATCATCTTTGTTGCTCTTCTCTGTACTCTTTCTAGAGTCTCAACATCTTTTTTACATCGTGGTGACCAAAACTGGATGCAATATTCCAGGTGTGGCCTTACCAAGGCATTGTAAAGTGGTATTAGTGCTTCACGTGATCTTGATTCTATCCCTCTGTTAATGCAGCCTAGCACTGTGTTGGCTTTTTTGGCAGCTGCAGCACACTGCTGGCTCATATTGAAGTGATTGGCCACTCAGACTCCGAGATCCTCTCACAGTTACTACTATTTGTGTGCTTCCCAACCAACTTGAGACAATGAGAAATAAAAACATACAAATAAAATCATAAGTCACAGTCATGGGATATTTTGTAAACAAACACAGTGACTTGCTAAATGATTTTCTACTTGGCCATCATAGTACTTAGTGACAGAGCTGCCAGTCCCAATTATGACTTCTAAGCAAAGACTAGCTGTATATAGAAAAAATAATAATAATTGTGCAACTGTTTCAAATCTACATGTTGTCGAAAGTTTATGGCAAATAACTAAAAGGATTTCTATAAAAGTTACCAATAAATGTGATTGTTGATGCCCTCATCCATGAAGAAACAAGTCAAAAAATCACAGTAAGGAACTAAAATCTTCCATATCTATTATAGAATTTCCAAAAATTGTACTTTCAGCTTTAAAGTTTAAATGTCCCAAGCACCTGGGACACCACAAAGATTCAACTGAGCTTTCTTTTTGAGATAAATAAATATAACAGTCAGTAGATCTGTTTTCCCTTACCAGAAAACAGAAATAGATTCCCTGTGTCTTTGCTTACTGGTGTTGATTCTAACAAAACATATAAGAATTTACTCTTTTGCAACCTGAATATTGGTGAAAATCACTTGTAATTTTATGTGGGAATGACCTTGAGAGACAAGGAAAAGAGATGCTGCCTAAGGAGCAATCAGATAAAGCTGAGGAGAAGACTGAAATTGCATAATGGACAGAGAAAAAAAGTTAGAAAGCGTCTGCCCTAACTTATTAAGATGTAAAAAGATATAATGGAAGATTTGTACTTTCAGACTTGCAAGATTTATTATTATTATTATTATTATTATTATTATTATTATTATTATTATTATTATTATTATTAGTATTATTATTATTATTATTATTATTAGTATTATTATTATTATTATTATTATTGGATGAAACGCGTAACAGTGATACCCATTGTCATCGGGACACTAGGAACTATGTCCAAAAACTTTACAAAACACATCAAGAAATTGCAACTTCCTGCAATAACTCCAGCAAAACTACAAAAAACTGTGCTACTCGGAACATCTTACATTTTAAGGAGATACCTGGTTGATACCTAGGATGCTGGCAGTAGCCCATGTCAACCATTAGTGCCAGTCAATTTGGGTGTTCAGTTGACTAAATTTCATGTTTTATGAATAAAAGTTTTATGATGATGATGATGATGATGATGATGATGATGATGATGATGATGATGGTGGTGGTGGTGGAAGGGACCTTGGAGGTCATCTAGTCCAACATTCTGCTTAGGCAGGAAACCCTATACCATTTCTGACAAGTGGCTGTCCAGTCTCTTCTTAAAAACCTCCAGTGTTGGAGCATTCACCACCTCTGGAGGCAGGTTGTTCCACTGGTTAGTTGTTCTAACTGTCAGGAAGTTTCTCCTTAGTTCTAAGTTGCTTCTCTCCTTGGTTAGTTTCCATCCCTTGCTTCTTGTCCTGCCTTCAGGTGCTTTGGAGAATAGCTTGACTCCCTCTTCTTTGTGGCAGCCCCTGAGATATTGGAACACTGCTATCATGTCACTCCTCACTCTTCTCTTCATTAAACTAGACATACTCAATTCCAGCAACCATTCCTTATATATTTTAGCCTCCAGACCTCTAATCATCTTTGTTGCTCTTCTCTGTACTCTGTACTCTGTACTCTGTACTCTTTCTAGAGTCTCTCTAAGGCTAATGTAGCCTTCTATTCCTTCTGTAAGGCTACTTTATTGGAGACTTACAATAACGTAAAATTAGTTAATTTGGTTTGTTTTCTGCCTTATTTACCTAGGAAGCTGCCATTGCTCTAGAAATTGTAATTTTGGGGTTTTTTTTCTCCATTTGTTAAAATAACCGAAAATGCGTTCAGTGATATTTCTCATGTATATTATATTTTCAATAATGTTTTAGATGCCTCGGTACTTTTAAGAGGATTTAGATTTTCGAACTGCCAATTTTTCACACCATCAAGCTCAACAGTATAATCCTGTATTTGTAATCATTGTATACCTACCTGTATCCATGATTACTGAAGCTTTGCTTTAGGATGCATCTTATGACTAGAAATATTGACCATAATTATCAGAGCTGTTAATGAGCTGTTAATAAGCTGTCAGTTACAGCATTCATGTAAATTAATGAAAGAGACTTTGAGGGATTGATGTTTCTAGACTTAAAGTAAGGAATTTCGAGTGCTATGATTCAAATCATTCACTGCGCTTTACTGCCTTCCCAGTCTAGTCTCATTTGTATTAAAAGGGCTCCATTACTTTGTTTTATTATAAGTTGATTTATCATCATGGCTCCTTTTTACACTTATTTATTCTGTGGATATTTTATTATTTTAATGTTGTTTAAAATTGTTTAAATTCTTTTAACAATGTAAACCACCCAGACTCACTTGGCTAAGTTGGGTGTCCATGAAAAACAAACAAATATACAGCTTATCATGTTATTTCTCTCTTTACATTATATTTATAAATTGAATACATATTTAAAATATCAATTAACCCAAAACATGAAAAGTAGTAAATACAAGCAATCTTTTAAAAAAAAGAATCAATTGCTATCAAGCAAATGCAGGCTTTAAATTAGTCTACATTTTTTATTTAATATTTCATCCTTTTTCTATTTATTTTACTAGCATTCTTTGTACATACACTTTTTCTCAAAAAAGTCTGCATTTCTTTGTATTATGAAATTGATGCTCACTTTATAATGAGTAATAAAGCTTTATTTTATTTGTTTGAAATATTTACAATAAGCTTCTTTTTTCAACAGAACTAATCTTACAGCAGCTTAGAAGAGGTTCCCATGAGACTGTTATATGCTTTTTATCATTGTTAGTTTAGTTACCAAAAGCAGAGTTGAATAAAACAGAATAAAACAGTCAGAATTGAGTATGAAGCTATATAATCAGAAATAAAATTGGTATGATATTGCACTTAATAGTAGACATGTTCCATTATATACAAATACCAGTAATAAGTTTGTTTCTTTATAATATTTATATTCTATATATTTGTAATTTGCTTTATATTTAATAAATATATTCATGTATTTATTAATGTATGTTATATTTGCATTTATATGCACATTCTTAAACACAACTCTGGATAGCTCAGAACAACAATTAAACCCAGTAACAATAAAATCATAAAACATAAAGGAGAAGCTGGCACTTCACTCATGCCCTTGAGATGCTCCAAAGCCAACTTCAGATATCTTCAATCTATCCTATTGCCTGGATAAAAAGCCATTTATTGATGGCTTTTCAAAGGGCTAAAAAGGTATCCCTAAGACAACTATTGATCTGTTACAGTTTTACATAAGTAAAAAGGACAGAAATGTTCACTTTTATGCTATTTTTATTAAAATACTACTAGATAATACTACTATTATCTAAAGTAGTAGGTAATACTACTTTTACTTAATGCAACAGCTAGTTTTTACAGGGTCTTCAGGAAAAGTGATTGTTTGAAGAATCTTTTAAGTAAAAAAAAAAGATTTACTTGGTTCCAATACATCATTTACAGACACACTAACAGAGAAAGGGGGGCGAGGAGAGAGGGAGGGAGGGAGGGAGGGAGGAAGACAGAGAGAAAAAGGGAAAGAGAGAGGGAGAGAGAAAGGGCAACTGAGACAGGAGAAATGGAATTAATTAATAATAAGGCAATTAGCTTATAATGAAAATCTGAAGGAACAGGTGAGGGAGCCAAGGGTGATGAAAGATACTAAATATACAGTATATATTCACATACATACCAACATACACTGTTACTACTATAGAGGTAATAGAGCAGGGGTGTCAAACTCAATTTCATTGAGGGCCGCATCAGCATTGCGGTTGCCCTCAGGGGGCCGGGTGGGTATGGTCAGGGTGGGTGTGGCCTACTGGGTGGGCGTGGCTAGAGTGCGTATGGCCTACTGGGTGGGTTTGGCCAGCTCTACATCATTTGCATCAAGGGTGCCTATGGGGGCCTGGGCAGGAGTGGGACAGATCTGAGGGTCTCTGGTAGAAGGAGGGTCTCTGGGCTAGGGCCAAGGCACAGGTGGCCGTTCCCTCACTGTTTCCAGGATGGCTTCGCGGGCCACATGAAACCACTTTGCGGGCCGGATTCGGCCCCCGGGCCTTGTGTTTGACATGTCTGTAATAGAGGATATGGAAGATTCTTTGAAGAAAGTAAAAATAATTATGTTACAGAATGCAACAGTAATGTGTGGAGTTATGCTTTTGAGAAGGATAATTGGGGGAATGACGAAATGTAGGTGAGGAAATTAATTGAGAAATGTGGATAAAGAGATGTATATTTATTACATCTAGTATACTAACTATCTAAAAAGATAGTTACAAAGAATATAGCAAATAATAGCTAAGATTAAAAGAATTTCAGACATTTTTAGAGAACCAAAGAATAAAGAAAGCTTTGGAAGTAGTATTTATGAAGAAGGTTACACTATTTGCATAGGATTTGTATAACTATAATAACGGTACTTAAAATAGTGGAACTGAAATAAATGCTATAAATATTAGTGTCCAGGTTTATGAAAATAAAATTGGGAATGTTGAAAATAGTTTGCTTTGTTACAAATTCCACTTCAAATATACAGTATAGGCGGCTGACAGCAAAACATACAAGAATTAAAAAATATATCAAAATTATCTAATACCTGCAATAATAATTATGATTATATTGTGCATCATAATTTTGTATAAAACCAAATGTTGTTAGCTGCGAAGTCGTGTCCGACCCATCGTGACCCTATGGACAACATTCCTCCAGGCCTTCCTGTCCTCTACCATCTTCTGGAGTCCATTTAAGCTCACGCCTACTGCTTCAGTGACTCCATCCAGCCACCTCATTCTCTGTCGTCCCCTTCTTCTATTGCCCTCGATCTTCCCCAGCATTAGGCTCTTCTCCAGGGAGTCCTTCCTTCTCATTAGGTGGCCAAAGTACTTGAGTTTTAGCTTCAGGATCTGGCCTTCTAAAGAGCAGTCAGGATTGATCTCCTCTAGGACTGACCGGTTTGATCGCCTTGCAGTCCAAGGGACTCGCAGGAGTCTTCTCCAGCACCACAGTTCAAAGGCCTCAATTCTTTGGCGCTCAGCCTTTCTTATGGTCCAACTTTCACTACCATACATTGCAACTGGAAAGACCATAGCCTTGACTATACGCACTTTTGTTGACAGGGTGATGTCTCTGCTTTTTAGTGTGCTGTCTAGATTTGCCATGGCTTTATTTATTTATTTATTTATTTATTAGTTTTTATAAACCGCCCTTCTCCCGAGGGACTCGGGGCGGTGTACAGAGGAAGGAAGAAGTATACAGACCGAACAATAAAATAATAAGAAACACTAATGAACACAAACTGGGACCCCAATTAACGCTATCATGCCAGGCCAGCCTGCTGGAACAAAAAAGTTTTTAAGTCGCGACGGAAGGTACGGAGGTCAGGGGCCATCCGGATTTCGGTAGGTAAGGTGTTCCAGAGGGCTGGCGCACCCACTGAGAATGCCCTCCCCCTGGGGGCCACCAGCCGACATTCCTTGAGCGGTGGCACCCTGAGGAGGCCCTCTCTGTGGGAGCGCACAGGACGGTGGGGTGCTGACATCGGCAGAAGGTGCTCCCGTAGGTAGTCCGGACCCATGCCATGTAGGGCTTTGAATGTCATTGTTAGCACCTTGAACTTCACATGGAAGGCAACCGGAAGCCAGTGCAGCGCACGGAGGAGAGGTGTGATATGGGAGTATCGGGAGGCTCCCAAGAGTGTCCGTGCCGCCGCACTTTGCACCAGTTGAAGCTTCCGAGTGGATCTCAAGGGCAGCCCCATGTAGAGAGCGTTACAATAGTCTAGGCGAGATGTCACAAGGGCATGGGTGACTGTACGTAAGGAATCCAGGTCTAGATAAGGCCGTAGTTGGCGAACTAGTCGAACCCGGGAGAAGGCCCCCTTGGTCACAGCTCCAATGTGGTCTTCCAGGGAGAGCTGCGAGTCTAGGAGGACACCCAGGTTGCGGGCCCTATCAGCAGGGGGAAGTAACTTGTCCCCAATGTTAAGCAGTGGGACGTTCTGAATCTCCTGGCTTGCCGGTACGTACAGCCATTCAGTCTTGTCCGGGTTCAGTTGAAGCCTGTTTCTCCCCATCCATTCCCAGACCGCTTTCAGGCAGCGGGACATCACGTCTAGGGCATCACTGATATTGTTAGGAGTTGAGATAAAAAGCTGGGTGTCATCAGCATACTGATGGTACCCTACTCCAAAACTGCGAATGATCTCACCCAGCGGTTTCATGTAGATGTTGAACAGGAGAGGCGAGAGGACCGACCCCTGAGGGACTCCGCAAGCGAGAGGCCTCGGGGTCGACCTCTGTCCCCCTGTCAGCACCGACTGCGAGCGACCCTGGAGAAAGGAGGAGAACCAACGCAGAACCGTGCCTCCCACTCCCAGTCCCCTGAGGCGTCGCAGCAAGATACCATGGTCGATGGTATCGAAAGCCGCCGAGAGGTCTAATAAGACTAGGACAGAGGAATGGCCCCTGTCCCGGGCTCTCCAGAGATCATTCATCAGAGCGACCAATGCCGTCTCCGTGCTGTAGCCCAGCCTGAAACCCGATTGGTACGGGTCTAGATAGACCGCTTCATCCAGGATCTGAGGAAGTTGGTGCGCCACCACGCTCTCAACAACCTTCGCAAGGAAGCGAAGATTGGAGACTGGACAAAAGTTATTCAAAGAGGATGGGTCCAAGGTGGGCTTCTTGAGGAGAGGTCTCACCACCGCCTCCTTCAAGGTGGTGGGGAAGTGACCCTCACTCAGAGAAGCAGAGATGACCGCTAGGAACCAGCCTCGTGTCGCCTCTCGAGCTGCATAGGCCAGCCAGGAAGGGCACAGGTCCAGTAAGCATGTGGAGGAGCTCAACCTTCTCATAATCCTGTCCACTTCCTTAGGAGTTACAGGATCAAATTCTTCCCAGATGACGTCGACAAGACTGTCCATGTCTTGTTCTTCCATCTCAGCCCAGTTGGAGTCCAGACCAGTTCGAATCCGAGCGATTTTATCCAGCAGATATTGACCAAATTCCTCGGCTCGACCCTGCAAGGGTTCCTCCCTCACCTCTTGGTTTAATAGGGAGCGAGTCACCCTGAACAAGGCAGCCGGGCAATTATCTGCGGACGCGATGAGGGTGGAAAAGTAGTTGGATTTTGCCACCCTTATCGCAGCGAGATAAGACCTGGTGAGGATTCTTAGTCGCAATCGGTCGGATTCGGATCGACTGGACCTCCAACGGCTCTCTAGGCCCCGTCTCCGACGCTTCATCTCCCGGAGCTCCTCGGTGAACCATGGGGCTCGCTGGGATCTGCGCCGGGTCAGAGGCCGCAAGGGTACAACTCGGTCCAGAGCCTCCGTGGCTGCCTTTTCCCAGGCTTCCACTAAGGCTTCCGCCGAGCTGTGAGCAGGGGGTGCATGCGAGTCCCTAAGCGCTGCCTGGAACTTATCAGGGTCCATTAGGCGCCTAGGGCGGTACCATCTGACTGGCACCGTGCACCCACGGTGGGGGGTGGCAAGGGGGAAGTCTAGCCGCAGGAGGTGGTGATCGGTCCATGACAGGGGCGTAATAGTTGTGGCACCCCCACCGACATCATCACGCCACCGTCCAGACAAGAACACCAAGTCTGGGTTGTGGCCTCTCTCATGAGTCGGCCCAGAAATTATTTGCAACAGGTCCATGGCCGTCATGGAAGCCATGAACTCCCGAGCCAGTTCGGACGATCCTCCCAGGGACGGTAGATTAAAGTCGCCCAAGACCATGGAGCAAGCGTCTTTTAATTTCTTGGCTACAGTCCCCATCTGCAGTGATCTTGGAGCCCAGGAAAATAAAATCTGTCACTACCTCCATTTCTTCCCCATCTATTTGCCAGGAATTGAGAGGGCCAGATGCCATGATCTTGGTTTTCTTAATGTTAAGTTTCAACCCAAGTTTTGCACTCTCCTTCTTCACCTGCAACAAGAGGCTCTTTAGTTCTTCTTCACTTTCTGCCATTAGAGTGGTATCATCTGCGTATCTTAGGTTGTTGATATTTCTTCCGGCAATCTTAATTCCAACTTTTGATTCATCTAGCCCTGCCTTTCTCATGATGTGCTCTGCATATAAGTTAAATAGGCAGGGCGACAGTATACAGCCTTGCCGGACTCCTTTCCCAATTTTGAACCAATCAGTGGTTCCGTGTCCAGTTCTCACTGTTGCTTCTTGACCTGCATATAGGTTTCTCAAGAGACCAATAAGATGGTCTGGTACTCCCATCTCTTTAAGAACTTGCCACAGTTTGTTATGATCCACACAATCAAAGGCTTTAGCATAGTCAATGAAGCAGAAGTAGATGTTTTTCTGGAACTCCCTAGCTTTCTCCAAATACTGAAGTTTATTTTCCATTCTTATTTCAGTCCTCCAATAAAAATTTGTCAAGCTTCCTGAATATTGGAAGTGAAGGTGTTTCCCCTGGGGGCCAATGGCTCTGACAATGCTCACCTCTAATGCCTGTCTCAAATCACGTTTCATGTGAGGTGGGGGTTTTCAGAAAGGGTTCTCTACAAGCATGCCTTGGGTGACCAGATACTATTTGGAAAAAGTGGGGTCAAAGATATCAAGGTTTCGAATCATAGAAGTCTTTATTTGGTTTTTTTATTCCCCACCCACATTTTTGAGAAAGTTTATTGTAAATATACTGATTTAAAGAAATATATGATAAAGAGAATAGAGTTTAATTATAAAAACCTTTTTTGCAAATATGCATTTGTGGGCAGCTTGCTGATTGCAATATGACCAGTATATGTTAGAAAGCTTCTATGTGAATAAATGCTATGTTTGGCAAGTTTTCAATACTGAGCAGTGATAAAAGAAGCAGATGTGATGTCCTTTTCATTGTTTAATGAGGTGGTTCTGTTGCCAAAATGCCCTGTCTATGATCAATACATTTACAATATGGGACCACTCCCATTTTACAAAGCAAAACTAGTGATTGCACTGGGACACATTCAGAGAGGGAGGGGAAAAAACCCTTCCTCAATGATTAAATATAAAATTCAATTGACTCAGGTCTCTATAAGGCATTATGATAACTGCCTTAATTTGAATGGCAATTATGTCAAAAAGCAATGTAATGTTGTAGTTTTCTAATGTGTATAATAAAAGTTCAGTATCTATGGTGTCTGTCATTGATAACCAAACAGAGGTTTATTTCCAAATTGCCCTCCTATGTATGCCAGAGGCTCCTGTGACTGGGTTCCTACAAGGGCATTCTGAGCTCTGGCTGAATAAAATTCCCATGGTAATCCACAGTTTAAGAATTTCAGGTTTAATAAATTTACAAGAAAAGGAATCAAAAATATGTGATGAAATTAAGGATATGTTGTTCAGGAATATATTTGTATTTTGCAGATGATATGATATATTGAGGATGAAACTTGAATTAACAATTCATATCCAAAGGCTAAAAAGATTCAAACATGCAATTTATGTACCATGGTAGAATATTTAATATTATGCCATATTTAGATGTGGAAATATATGGTGAAATTAGTAGATATACAAGCGTTGGTATAAATGTATGTGATAGTATGGGATTTGTTACAAATGTTTGTTGAAGCAAAATGGCTGTGTATGAGTGCTTTTCCCCAATTTATTATATGGCATTAAGAAATGGTTATTCTGGGAGAAATTAAATGATAAATACAGTGTGTATAAGTCATTTAGCTGTCCAGAGTTGCTGTATCAGTGATATGTAATAAATGTAATGTAATACAGAAATGTAATAAGTAAACTAACAAGCAAGCAGGCATGATAAAGCAAGACAAGATAGGGTCAGTAATAAATGGATACAGAAAGAATGACATACTTTGATTTGATTTCATCAGAACTGAATTATTTAAAAAATATGGAGGAAAGCAACTGATAAAAAAAAAGCTGGAAATTATGTGGATTGGTAGAGTTGATTAGATCCCCAAAAAGTTGTGGGAAGTTTAAGGAATAAAAACAGCGTGTGTATGCTGAAAAGAAAGCTATTTACAAGAATAGCAAGGTATCAAGGTATTAAGTTCATTTTTTGAGCTAGAGGTTACCTATAGTATATCCAAGCACTTGCTGTCATTTCAAGTTACACACATTTTTCCGTCTTTCCTATACTGAGCAGTTTGTCAGTTAACTTAATTGCTTGGAGCATTTTTTTATTTTCCCATTCATTAGAATGAGACAACACCCAAACTTTATATTCCTTTATATTCTTTGAGTAGGTTGTGTGTATGAGATTGGAAAAGCAGACAAAATTTGCTTTTTATTGGTTCCTAAATTTGGTAGAATATTTATAAAACTGTTCTTTTGAACTTTAGAAAATGGTTACAAAACTGAACATCTACAATTTAGTGATTTCTGACTTAGACATGTAAAGTGTAATAAGTAGTTTTGATTTAAATTTGGCCAAAGAGAAAGGAAGGGGATGATGTGAGGTGGAGGTTTTCCTAATATCTTTGATATACTCAAGCAGGTTTTCACACCATTCATTGCAGGATGCTTTAATTGCAGGATCAGATGAAGATGGGAAAGTGGGAATCACCAGGCAGGATTTTCCAGAAGTCTATGATTTTCCTTTTTCAAAAAATAAAAAAAATAAAATAAAAATAATAACAATACTAAGATTGTGATGTCACCCTTGGGCCATCTGTCTGATTCTATATTCTCTTTTCTGCATGTGGGATAATCTAATCCTCTTTTACCAACTTCATCATTTGCATCAGCATTTTCTATCAATTTCTTTGTGATTAGCTACTAGCTATCTCAGTATTTCATTGGGAAATCTGAAAGGGTTTCAAAATGGGTCAAGGGGAGGGGCCTTATGCTACTGAGGCATAATACATTCTACATGTCACTTCTTGGTATTACCTGAAAATGAGCAGAGAAACCATTGCTCTAAATTAGATGTACTGTAACTGTATTTTACTTCCTTTCTTCTTATCTCAGATCTTTAATTGTTTTGCCTTACTATTTCTTATACCTTTTTGTGTTTTGTACTGTTTAACTTTATTTTTTCCAAAAGCGAACAGTGTGATTAGAAGATATTACATGTTCAACCAATCAATAATTATTCGCTCAATGACCAGCAAAATTTAAAAGAACAAAAACAGACTGAAGCAAATACATACAATAATATATTAACATATTAATTTTCTAAGGATTTAAGGGGGACAATAAAACTTATGATAAGTGCAAAATTCCCAGACCAAGATCTTGTTGACTGAAAATTTCCTCTGAATAGATTTTTTTTTAAATCCCATTTATATCCCGCCCTTCTCCGAAGACTCAAGGTGGCTTACAATCTAAGCACAAATCAATGTGCTTAGCAATAGCACGTTAATATCAGGTTTACATGAATGGATGCCATTAACATAATATAAAAGAGATAAAGGGATATGATTGCTGCTTATTTTTATCTTCTGTATATAGCACTAGTATGGGGTTGCACAATGCTGATAAGTGCCTTTATTAGTCTTGTCAACATCAGTTGTAGAGTCTGAAGGCTGAATTG